>NC_063077.1:665755-1331511 GCF_022605165.1 Purpureocillium takamizusanense
TAAAGCCTACTTCTTAGCTTTTATATAAAAAGAATAAACGCTATTACCTTTAAGCTATTAGCTTTAATAAACCCTTTATTAAAAAGGTTATTAAGGGTCTTCTATAATATTAATACCTCCTTATATAATATACTATAAAGCGCTTTATAGAGTATAAATAAGTCCTAGCTATTTAAGCTTATTTTAAAGGGGATCTAATAATCTATATTAAGCTTATAAGGGTTAAGCTTATTTACCTTTTACTTCTTAAAGAATAAAAATAAATTATAAAAGTATAATAAGATAATTACTTAAAGTTCCTTTCTTAACTTAAGCTACTTAAGTATAAGCGCTTTCTTAATATCTCTTATATTAATAATAAAGATAGCTACCTTAATTATATTACTACCCTCTTACTTTTTAATTTATTATATATACTTTATAAATATTAATATTATAATATAATAAATATCTTTTATATCCCTTAAGAATAGGCTATTAAAAAGTAGCCCTTAATAATACTATACTTATATTTATAATAGGCTATATTAAAGCCTACCTTTATATAAGATTAAATAAGACTTTATATATTATATTTAAGGCTTCCTTAAAATAAAGGGGAACTTTAATTAAGGTATTATATAGGTATAAATAGGCTATAAATAGCCCTTTATATTTATAACTAGCTATATTAGCCTTTTAATAGCTACCTTATTTATAATACTTAATATACCCTTTACTTTATAAGAGGGGATCTTCTTTATTAAGACCTTAAAGTCTTAAGCTATTTCCTTATTTATAGCTATATAATACTTATATCCTTTATCGATAAATATAAAATAAAGAAGACTTTTATTAATCGATATTATTATTACCGATAAAGTCGTCTTTAAGTATCCCTTAAGCTTTATTTTCTTTACTTATATTATTATAGGCCCTAAAGTATAGCTTTACTTTAAGGTAGTACTTTTCCCTATATAAACGCTATTTTTTCGCTTTTACTTTCTTTATTGCCTTTACTCTTAAGCTTAGGCTTAATAAAGACTATATAATATAGCTTAATTAAGTTTAATATTATAAGCTATTTCGCTAAAGTATAAAAGTAGCGCGTTATTAAGTAATTACTCCCTTTATAATAGAGGTATAGCTTTTTACTTTTTTTTCTTTCCCTCTTATCTTTAATAATTTACTTAACTTAATAAGACTTATTACTTTCTTTAATTAAGTCCCTTTAAGGGCCCCCTTTATTTAAGCTAATCCTATACTTTTTAAAATAAATAGCTAATATTATAATATTACCTTAATAATTAATAATTAAGATTACTATAAAGGAGTTTATTTAATCTACTCTTAAGTAAATAAGTTAGCGTTTATATTAGGCCTAGCCTTTCTTTTATAACTCTTTAAAGTATAAAGTCCTCTTAAAGTTTTAAGTAATTTCTTAAAGGCGTTAAGTATATTTATAAAAGGCGATTAATATCTATACTATAATAAACTATTCCTTTAAGGTATTAAATATAATATTTTATAACGCTAAGATTTAAGTATCTTTTATTTAAGTAAACTCGCTTATATTTATAAAGGTATTTTTAAAGTTAAAGAAAAAAGTATTAAAAAGTTACCTATCTCTTTAATATAAGCCTTATAGCTTATCGAGCGCTTTTTCCTTTACTTATTTATTATTAAAGAGGCATTCGATATAATTAAAAAAAGCCTATAGTTCCTTATTACCCTTAAGTCCTCTTTAAGTCTAAAATCCCTTTATATAAGGCTATAGTTAAATAAATAATATATTAAAGAGCTAATATTAAATAATTCTATTTTCCTTATTAAGGCCTTTTATTTTATTAGTTTTATATTTACTTTTTAATTAATATAAAAAAAAGTAAAAATATTCTATTTTATTATTTTATATTAGCTATTTAAGTAGCTTTTACTTTTTAAGCTTAAGCGCTACTTTATTAAAGGCTATTAAGTTAAGTATAGACTATAGCTATACCCTTAAATATTTAAGTTTTATTTATTAAAGTACTTATTATTATATTAGCTATTATACTTATTATTATACTTATTATAATACTTATTATTATACTTATTATTATATTTATTATTTTACTTATTATTATACCTATTATTATACCTATTATTATATTTATTATTATACCTATTATTATATTTATTATTATACCTATTATTTTATTAAAAGCTTATAAGCTACCGCTAGGTCTATCTTTATTACTTAGTTTATTATTATTAATAATATATATTATAATAGGGCTAGCGCTATATAATAAGAGCCGGTTAGGTTATTAATATTTAATATACTATAAAGGAAGGAAATTAAGGTTATATACTAGGTAGCCCTTATATATATAGCGCCTATTACGTATAGCCTTACGTAACTAGCTATAGGCCTAGGTTAGCGTAAAGTCCTAGCTATATATAGCGTTATTACGCCTAGGGCCGCGCCCTAGGCTCTTATTAGGCTAAGCCCCTTATATATTTCCCTTTTTACGCATTTATAGATATCCCTAGATATTTCGAGTAATGCACTAAGCCTTTTAAGAATAGCTTGTTTAACTAGGGCGACGTAGAGATTAGGAGAGCGGCAAGACTAGATTATATCGCAAAGCTCTTTTGGTAAAGCACATGGATGTCTTCAAACATATACTTTAGAGACCCGGTGAGACTACGCATCGCTCTTTGCTTTTCTATGTCTTCCTTGAAAGAAAAAATTAGACTAATGCTTTCCAGCGACTCCATGCCAGCCTCGCGCTCTTCATAGAAGCAGTTCCGTCATTCCGCTCCGCTCTCGGTCTGGATGATGGTAGCTTCTACGCTCTGACGCTCAAAGAAGGTTCGCAGCCAAGAGTGCTCGTATTGATGTGGCAACCCCACTCGCAGCTGGAATTCTTTCACAAATCCCACATAGGTCCAGCGGTAGGAGTTACGGCAACAAATGGCCTAGTCCAGATACCTTACGTCAACCTGTCGAAGACAAGAAGACTTGAAGATCTTCCCGTTAGCTTAGAGGAAGGAGGAATGTCAGTTGTTCCCGCTTATCCCAAAAGCCCATCTGATAGCCTGTAGATTCATGTCGCATCAATGATCCATGTCTTGCATTCATGTTCTCAGTCAAGAAGGGATTTGCCGTAGCGTTCGGTTGTCAGGCTGCCTACTAAATGATTGCTCGTTGAGAACGTATATCTCCTCTAAAGCTTAGTAGGCCCTTGATTATCTTGAAGTGTCACATCGTCGGAGTTGTAAGTGTCCCAGAGCTGCAGCCCGGTGATGCCTTGTTGATCAAAAAGTGAGTGGAGTTGGTTGTGTGGTTCATAAGCATAATTGCCCAACATCAAGTCAGGAGACATTGTAGAACTTGGGATGCTCCCAGCGTATCCTTCATGGGCGAGAATTGGAGTCTGCGAATGTGATGAAGACGGGCCTGGCGTATTTTCGCTCGTGGGAAGCACATCGAACGTCGGGTCCTTGCGCTCAGGTTGGTGGGTCGCCTCCATGAGCTCAGCTTCGAGGAGCGTAACGACGTCTTCTCCAATTGTGTCCCAGCGCTCCTGAATGAACTCCTGGCCCTCAATCGATTTGGAGCAACCGTGAGTCTTGAACTGGCTGGCCTTGTTGAATGTTTTTGTACAGCACGGGCATTTTACCTCAATCTGGTAGTCTGAAACATTAGGTGTGCTGCCATTCTTCGATAAGAATACTTACGAGTCGCAAAATGCCGCGTTAAGTCAACTTTTCTTTTAAACCTTTTCTTGCACTGACGACGTGGGCAAATGGACCATTGGTACGGCTTCCGGCGAGCGGGAAATGAAGCCAGACCCTGCTCGCCATGGTCGGGCAAGGCACTTTTCGCCCTACGTCCGCGGCTACTGGTATTTCCAAAAGAAGAGGGCGTCGTAGAACAACCCGAATTGCTCTCGTCGTAGCCGGACTGGTCGACGTTCGAAAGTCCCGTGTTGCAATGAAGCTCCAGTTTGCCTATCAACTGCACCATTTGCCTCTGGACAATGCTCAGCCCCTACATGTAAGATGCTGAGTTGTACAGACCGAGGACGAGCAACATACCTGGTGCATCTTTACGTGCCGCAGAACCTCGTCGACCGTCTCGAGGTTCTTTGAGCAAACGTCGCAAATGGTGGACTTACTGCTAGGCATTTTTTTCTGCGTAATTTTGATGGTTCAAAAACTATGGCAAATGATACCCGACCCAGGGACGTCGAGAGATGTTCATGGCTTCGCTGGGCCGTGGTCAAAGCGTGATTGGGAATGTATGAGGGCGCGGCTTGCTATACCTATGGCAGCCGCGTAATTAGGAATCTGCATTGGGTCTGATCGTCAATGGATATCGCGTGGGCCCTGCAAGTGGTGGTGACATGGGTTTCACCTCGCTGATGCAAGTCGGCAACTGCTGGGCGCGGCCAGCCAACTACGGCTAGCCGGATCCGTGCGAGGTTTGTACGCCGTACAAACCTTGGAGGAAACGAGTGAAGCGTGGAATGCGACGTGCCGCCCCCGAGTCCCACCGCCCCCTTTTCTTCCCCCGCGTTACCATCGCTTGCTTCGCTTTCCTTCTCCTTTGAACAAGCCCGCATGGCGAGCCTCTGCCTCGGGCTAGTCGCATCACTCAGAGCAAGATATGCACCCACAATCCTCTATTCAAGCAGAAAGCTAGACTCCTCACATCAAATAAGATGAGGCATTGGGGCGAACGTAGACCGACGGGCCTCCCCTGTCACGGGCCGTTCCGCACCAACCACCAGTTGTCGAAAGTCCATTCATATCGTATCCATTACCAGCCGCAGAGCGGCTCCATTTTCCACCGGGCCACGCAATCCAGTTGTGGCCCACAGAGGCCGGCGGACTGCTCAGTCTAGCCTCGCGACCACGACGCAACAATGATTCCCCGCTTTACTTGTCACTCCCTGCCCCATGGGGAACTCCACCGCGGAAGCGGAAGGCGGCGCAAAAGTCGCCTGTGATGATAAATTTGGCGCTGGGGCGAAAAACCCGGGACTGTGTGACTGAATACCCCGAAAGATTGGTTGCTGGGCTGACAGATACGCTTGGCTGGCGCCATTTGTTGCTGGGTATCATGGCGCCATCTGAGCATGACTGCAGGTGTTGGGGTCGGTGCGGCCGGACCGTTCCGTCGGGACACGCTAAGCTCACTTTGGGTGTTCGCCGCCTGTCGAGGACCCCTGAAATCACTCAGCCCGAGCAGGGCTCAAGCCAAAACTCTCCCCCGTCAAGCAGACGGCGCTCATAGCGGAGGTGTGGCTTTGATGGAATATTTACTCCCACGTCATCGGAGTCATTACAAAATCACGCCCATGTCTAGTGATATAAAGGAGAGATAATGTAGAGGCTCCTAGGCACCGTTTCGTGCTGTGCTGCAGGAGTATTAGCAAGCTTATGTGCGGGTATATAGGTGGGTATATGGGCCAGCGTGCGTGCGGGTCGGGTTTAGCAGCCGTTTAGCTACTGTAGCTTAAACGCGTGCAACATGCCGGAGCTCGTATCACCTCGCTCGCACGCCTGTTATCTTCCCTCTCTAGGAACATTTCTCCGTTCCTCCTGATGCGTGTGATTCGGCGATTACCCGATTGGAGCTTTGCGGCCCCATCCTTATTACCTCGTCTATAAGTAACGACCTTATGCTTAGATTTATCTAATATATTAAGTCGTAATGCAGTCCCCTAGGCGTAGGCCCTATTACTTAGCCTCTAAGCCCTTACTTAAATATTACTAAGTATTACTTAGCTTATTATCTTAATAGACTATAAGTAATAATAAAGTCTATTAACCTACTCTTTAGAGATTTAACTAGGGGTTTTATAATTTAGGTTTAGAATACTAATATAATAAGCGCTAGATATTAAATAAGAGAATAAATACGTATATATAATAAATATATTTTACGGGATATTAAAGCTTATTTAGCTAGCGAATAAGAAGCTAAACCCTAAAAAACTTTAGTCTTATAAATAATAATAATAATATATTTTTAAAAGTAAGCTTATTATTTATTTACTTTATATAAAAGCTATATTAAATTTTAAATTTAGACTTATATAAAATACAATATATATATCTAAAATATTAGGATATATAACTTAATACCTATATATATTATATTAGTAAGAGAAGGCATAGGAAAGAGCTATAGTAAAGGGACGAAGGAAAGGGGGGGGGCTAAGAATAAAAATAGCTAGGGGTAAAAGGGGTAATAAGGATAAGACTATAAGGATAGCTATAAAAGGGAAAGAACCTTCCTAGAAAGACGATAGATATTACGCCTCTTTAGTTATAGCCGATAATACTTACTCTTTTGCCCCTATTTTATACTTTAGATATAAGTATACCTTATTAAAACGAGTATCTTATATTACCGCGGATTATTATATAGTTTTATAAACTATCGTAAATACGGATATTTAACGCTAAAGACTATTTAATTAAAGCTTAACGGATCTCTTACTATACTTATAGATTAGAATATAGGAGTCCTTATATTATAGTATACTAGGCAAGTATAAGGGGCTTAGCCTAATAAGAGCCTAGGGCGCGGCCTTAGGCGTAATAATGCTATATATAGCTAGGACCCTACGCTAACCTAGGCCTATAGTTAATTACGTAAGGCTATACGTAGCGGGCGCTATATATATAGGGGCTACTTAGTATATAACCCTAATTTCCTTCCTTTATAATATATTAAATATTAATAATCTAACTAGCTCTTATTATATAGCGCTAGCCCTATTATAATATATATTATTAACGATAGTAAACTAAGTAATAAAGATAGACCTAGCGGTAGCTTATAGGCTCTCGATAGAATAATAAATATAATAATAAATATAATAATAAGCGTAATAATAAATATAATAATAAATATAATAATAAATATAATAATAAGTAAAATAATAAGTATAATAATAAGTATAATAATAAGCGCTATAATAGGTATAATAATAAATATAATAGCTAATATAATAATAGGCGCTTTAATAAGTAGAACTTAAATATTTAAGGGCGTAACTATAGTCTATACTTAACTTAATAGCCCTTAATAGAGCGGCGCTTAAGCCTAGGAAATAAAAGCCGCTTAAATAGCTAATATAGGACGGTAAGATAGAATACTTTTATTTCTTCCTATACCGATTAAAGAATAAATATAAGATTAATAAAATAAAGGCCTTAATAAAGAAAGTAAAGCTACTTAATATTAGCTCTTTAATATACTATTTATTTAATTATAGCCTTATATAAAGGGATTTTAGACCTAAAGAGGACTTAAGGGTAATAAAGAACTATAAGCTTTCTTTAATTATATCGAATGCCTCTTTAATAGCGAGTAAGTTAAGGAAGGAGCGCTTAATAAGCTATAGGGCCTATATTAAAGAGATAGGTAGCCCTTTAATACTTTTTTCTTTAACTTTAAGAATACCCTTATAAATATAGGTAAGTCTACTTAAATAAAAGATACTTAAATCTTAGCGCTATAAAATATTATATTTAATACTTTAAAGGAATAGCTCGTTATAATATAGATATTAGTCGTCTTTTATAAATATATTTAGTACCTTTAAGAAATTACTTAAAACTTTAAGAAGACCTTATACTTTAAGGAGCTTTAAAAAAGGGGCTAAGGCTAATTTAAATACTAGCTTATACCTTTAAGAGTAGACTAAGTTAACTCCCTTATAGCTATCTTAACTATCGACTATTATAGCGATATTATAATATTAGCTACTTACCTTAAAAGGCGCGGGACTAACCTAAATAAAGGGGGCCCTTAAAGAGACTTAATTAAAGAGGGCGATAAGCCTTATTAAGCTAAATAGGCTATTAAAGATAAAAAGGAAAGAAAGAAAAGTAAAGGGTTATACCTTTATTATAGAGGGAGCGGCTACCTTATAGCGCGCTACCTTTATACTTTAGTAAAGCGGCCTATAATATCGAGTTTAGTTAAGCTATATTATATAGTCTTTATTAAGCTAGAGCTTAAGAGTAAGGTTAATAAAGAGAGTAAAAGCGAAAAAGCGGTATCTATATAGGGAAAAGCGCTACCTTAAAGTAAAGCTATACTTTAGGGCCTATAATAATATAAATAAAGAAAATAAAGCTTAAGGGACGCTTAAAGATAACCTTATTAATAATAATAATATCGATTAATAAGAGTCTTCTTTATTTTATACTTATTAATAAGGGATATAAGTATTATATAGCTATAAATAAGGAAATAGCTTAAAACCTTAAGATCTTAATAAAGAAGATCCCTTCCTATAAAGTAAGGGGTATATTAAGCATTATAGATAAGGTAGCTATTAAAGGGCTAGTATAGTTAATCGCGGATATAAAGGGCTATTTATAGCCTATTTATACTTATATAGTACTTTAATTAAAGTTCCCCCTTATCTTAAGGAAGCTTTAAATATAATATATAAAGTCTTATTTAATTTTATATAAGGGTAGGCTATAATATAGGCTATCATAAATATAAATACGGTATTATTAAGGGCTGCCCTTTAATAGCTTACTCTTAAGGGATATAAAAGATATTTATTATATTATAATATTAACGTTTATAAGGTATATATAATAGATTAAGAAGTAAGAGGGTAGCGATATAGTTAAGGTAGCTATTTTTATTATTAATATAAGGGATATTAAAAAAGCGCTTATACTTAAGTAGCTTAAGTTAAGAAAGGAACTCTAAGAGGTTATCTTATTGCGCTTTTATAATTTATTTCTATTCTTTAAGAAATAGGAAATAAATAAGCTTAACCTTTATAAGCCTAATATAAACTATTAGATCCCCTTTAAGAAAGGCCTAAATAGCTAAGACTTACTTATGCCTTATAGTATACTTTATAGTATATTATATAAGGAAGTATTAATTTTATAAAAGACCTTTAATAACCTTTTTAATAAAGGGTTTATTAAAGCTAATAGCTTAAAGGTAATAGCGCTTATCCTCTTTATATAGAAGCTAGGGGGCGGGCTTTACTTTTATTATAATTATCGCGCCCTTAATGTTATTATAAAGGTAGACCGCTACTTTATCCCCCTTATCGGTAATACCCTTTATAACCTAGCGGGCGCCTATTAATTTATTAAGCTTAATATAATATAGGTATTCTATAAGGTATAGGTAATAATAAAAGAGGAGTAAAAGACTGCTTTTTATATAAGGTATAGTCTCTTTAAGTAAATAATTACTTTATTTAGCCTTAATAGCGCCTTAATAACTTTTTAACGCTATATTAATAATATATTATAGGACTTCTTAAATAACTTTTATTTTACTTATATAGATAATATCCTTATTTATATAAGCGGCACCCTTAAGGAATATTATATAAAGGTATAGTAAATATTTAAGTAGCTATAAGACTATAGCTTATATCTTAACCTAAATAAATATAAGTTTAAGGTTAAAACTATTAAATACTTTAGTTTTATTATTTATATAAGTAAGGGTATTAAAGTAGACTTTATAAAGATAAAAGTAATTATCGAATAGCTAGCCTTAATAATATAAAAGGGGGTATAGAGCTTCCTTAAGTTTATAAACTATTATTAAGTCTTTATACTTAAGTTCTTAAAGATAGCGGCGCTATTTATAGCCCTAATAGGGAAATAGGTTTTATTTATATAAGAGTAAGAGTATTAAATAGCGTTTAAAGCTCTTAAGGAAACCTTTATAAAAGCTTTAATCCTTTCGTAATAAAACCTTAACTTACTTACTTTTTTAAAAATAGACTATAGCGAGATTACCTTAAAGGGAACGCTCTTATAAGATATAAATAGCTAATAAAAGCTAATAGCCTTTTATTTATAGAAGCTATCCCTTATTAAGTAAAACTATTTTATTTATAATAAAGAGATATTAGCGATTATCTATTACTTAAAGTAGTAATTAATAGAGCTTTATAGCTATAAAAGCTTTATAGTACTTATAGACTATAAAAACCTAGAATATTTTATAACCTATTAGCGCTTATTAAAGTAATAAGCGCGCTAAATAAAGCTACTTTTAAGGTTTAACTTCTCTTTAGAATATAAGCTAGGTAAGCTAGCTATAATACTTAACGCTCTCTTTTATAAGGACTAAAATTAAAAGACTTAAAAAGACTATAAGGCTAAGGATATATAATTTATCCCTTAAAGTACCCTTTATATATATATTAGCACTACCTTAATTAAGTTAATTACTTTATTCCTTAACCCTTAGCTAAGCTCTCTATAGCGATATAAAGTAAAGTAAGATATAACTTATTAAAGCGCCCTTTATATAATTAAGAGTAGCGCTTATACTTTTAATTTAAAGCTCGGCCTTAAGGTTTAGATCGTAAAGTATAGCCTTAACGTAATAAGGAATCTCTACTATAAGGACTGCCTTTAAGTATTTAGCGCCCTTTAAGTAATAAAGGTAAAGGTAAAATCCGCTCTTAAAGGAATAGACCTATAAAATAAGCTTAAGGGTTAGTTAATATAATAGGCTTATAACTCTCCTTTATTTAAGTACTTAAGTAAAGAGGGTATAATAGCTATATTATTATAAGAGTTTTATTAGCCCTTAATATAATAATATATTAGGAGGTTCCTTTATAATTATAATACTTATAGCTATATAAAGATTTAAAGGGAATATAAGAAAGGGCTATTATAGCCTTTATTTATACTTAATTAATTCTATAAGTAAATCTAGATAGACTTTATTATAGACCTCCCCTTTATAAGTAAAAGCTACTTTCTTTAGGTTATTTAAAATAGGCTTAATAAGGAAGTTATATTAGAGCTAATAGCTATTATAAACGCTATTATATATATAAAGCGCTTTCTTTAATATTACTTTTATTAATATAGCTAGCCTATTATTATTATAAGTAATTAAAGAATAAATTAAATAAATAGCTTTTAATAATACCTTTATAAGCTAATAAGTATCGAATAATAACTTAATATAATATATTACCTTTAAATAAATAAGGGTATAAAGAGGATTAATTAAGAAGTATAGGTATACCTTAAAGCCTATATTAATTATAACTAAGATAACTAAGATTAATAGCTACCTATAGCCTAGTTTATACTTAATAGCTAAATAAATACCTTAATTAATATATCCCCTTTCTTTATACTTTATAGCTATTACCCTTAACTTATTATAAATAGCCCCCTTACCTTTATAAAGGAAATAAGCTAATATACTATATTAAAAAGTAAAGTATAGGCCTTTAAAATAAAGCTTAAGTAAGTTATAAAGCTTTATAGCTTTATAATAATAATAGCCTTACTTAAATAAAAGTAATAAGCTAATTATATATATAGCCTTATAAATAGGTATAAAATAAGGGATAAAGTCTAGCTTAACCTTTATAATTATACCTTTATAAAACTAAAGAAAAAGCTTAATTAGCTATACTCGAAATATATAGTTAATAAAGTAATAAGCCTATATATAATTAAGTTAATAGGCCTACCCTTAAATATATATAACTATTTCTATATAGATTAGCTATAATATATAAGTAATAACCTTATACTTAATTAAGCCGTTTTAAATAGTTAGCCTATATTAATATAAATAGGCAATAATATATTTTATAAGGTAAAAAAGATCTTTATAGTTTATTAAAAACCCTATAGTTAAGGAGCTAAAGAAAAAGCCTTAATTAAATAAAGTAGATATCTTAAGCTAATATAAAAGCTACTTAAAGAAATAAGGTATATTAAAGTATATAAATATTTTATAAGATAGGCTAATAAAGAGCGCTAAAAAGAAACGTTAGTATTAACTTTACCCCCTTTAAGAGGGGGGGGCTACTTTATAGGGCGCGGTTATTTCTTTTCCTTATCCTTTTCTTTATCTTCCTTATCTTCCTCCTCCTCCTCTTCCTTAGCGGTAGCGATAGCGATAGTAATAGCGAGGGGAGCCTTAGCGAAGGTAGTAATAATAGTCTCGATCGCTATAAAGTAGTCCTTAAGGGTACCTACTTTAATAAATAGCTAGGTATTATTACTTAAGGTAATAGCTAAGGTAGTAAAGGTAGGGGCGGGGGTAAGGGTATTAAAGTTATTAGCGCTACCTCTATATAGGGGTTAATAGCTATATTATTAGTATTATATAAGGATAAAGGGAGGGGACTTATTTAAGTATAAGGCCTATATACTTTAGTTCCTAAAGGTATCGAGTCGCTATATAAGTAATACTTAATACTTTCTTTACCTTAGCCTTTACTTTCTTAATAATAGCGATAATAGTAATAATAATATTAATAATAGCGGGGGGGGTAATAATAATAATAATAATAGTAATAATAATAATATTAATAATAAAGATTTAGCTATATAAGGTAATAAAGAGGGCTAGGCTTAATTAATAATATATATAATTAACTATATAATAACTATAATAATTACTTTATAATTAATTAATATAGGCTATATAGTCGGCCTTTAGCTTAGCGTAATATATATAAGGGTAAGAGTAAAGTTCTTTAATAAAAGTATTAAGTCTTACCTTTTTTTATCTTAAATTAGTAATACTTATATAAAGAAAGGTAAGTATATTTATAAAGGGCGATATTAAAGGCAGTAATAAGCGGCTATAATAAGTACTTTAAGGGGTAGCGGTAAGGTAAGTAATAAGGGGGGGGGAGGTTAAAATAGTAATAGCGGTAGCTTAAAGCGTAATAAAGGGGCTAAATATAGCTATTATAAGGCAGGGGGGGTAATAAACCTATAGCGATAGCGGTAATAGCGATAGCGATAAGGGCTTTAAGAGCCTAGCTTATAAAGACTCCGATAATATCTATCCTAAACGTTAGCTTAAATTAATATACCCTCGCGCCCTATAAAGTAAGGTATAGTAGTAAAGGAAGAGGGGGCGGGGACTTACTATTATTATTACTATTATTATTATTATTATTATTATTATTACTATTATTATTATTATTATTACTATTATTATTATAGCGGTAATAATAGTATAATAGCGGCGGTAATAATAAAGTTATAAAAGGAAAGAAAGAAGCTTATTAGGCCTAGGGGAAAGAGGTCCTTTTATAGTTATACTATATTAATAATTACGTAAGGCTTAGAGGGTAACTTAAGGTAAATAGCTATTATAACGTTATTAACCCGGCCGGCTATAAATACGTATAAGCTAGCAAGTAGGGCCCGCGCTAAAGGGGGTAAAGATATTTAGTTAAAGGAAGTAAGGCCCTTACGAATAGACTTACTTACTATATAGTAGGCGGTAATAAAAGCTAGCTATATATACTTACTTATAGGCCGCTAGGCATAAAGGTAAAGAAGCCCTTAACTAAAGGGCTTAAGTAAGGGGTTATCGCGAGCCCCTTTATAGTAGCTAGGGCTAGCCTAGGGGGGGGGGGGGAGGGGGTACGGGGGGGTAATATAAGGGGCTTAGCTTAATAAGAGCCTAAGGCGCGGCCCTAGGCGTAATAATACTATATATAGCTAGGACCTTACGCTAACCTAGGCCTATAGCTAATTACGTAGGGCTATACGTAGTAGGCGCCGCGCGTATAGGGGCTGCCTAGTATATAACCTTAATTTCCTTCCTTTATAGTACGTTAAATATTAATAATCCGACTAGCTCTTATTACGTAGCGCCGGCCCTATTATAATAAGGATAGGAAGAGGACGAAGGGAAAGCGCTTTATAGTTTAGTATCTTTCTCGCCTTAATATAATATATATATTAATATAAAATTATACTTTATAATATAGCTTAAAAGAGGTAAGAGAGGTAAGTATTATTAAGCTTCTATAAGATCTTAGCTAACTAAAACTAATAGCTATATATAATAAGATTAGTGCTATATAATAATAATTATAATAGGACTAGCGCTATATAATAAAAGCTAGTTAAGTTATTAATAATTAATATATTATAAGAGGGGTAAATTAAGGTTATATATTAGATAGCCCTTATATATATAGCGCTTATTATAATAGGGCTTCTATAAATACTTATAAAAATAAGACCTATATAATTAATATAATAAAGTATTAAAATAGAACGTATATATGCGAGCCTAGGTAAAGAATTAAAGTATATATATAATGCCCCTAAACTATAAAGTATTAAAGCCTATTTAGCTAGCGAACTAAAAGCTTAAACTTATAAGCTTTAGTTTTATAATATTATTACCTTTATACTTATTTAATTATATTATTACTTTTCTTATTTAATTACTAAATTAATATCTAGCGAGTAAGCTATAATAATTAACTTTAGGTTCTAGTTATATATATAATATTATTATACTTAAGGCGCTATTTTAGGCTCTTAATAAGCGTAGCCCCTTATATTATACCTTTATCTTACTTAACCCCCCCTTAAAGTATAGGCTTAGCTAGCGTTAAGTTAATTTTAATAGCTATAAAGGGGCTTATAATACCCCCTTATTTACGCCCTTTAATTAACTACTTTTTCCTGTTATATTACTAGCCTATATAAATATATAGAGCTAGCCTTTATTATTTATTAGTTATATAATAGCCTTAGCTATTTATAATAGCTTTACTTCCTTTAATTTAATATCCTTACTTTCTTTAATATAAGCTTTATTAGCTAGCTTATATATAGTTATAGCTAATTAAATAATAACTTAATAGCTATATATATTTATTTTACCTTTAAGGTATTATATAATTATTAATATAATATAATATAATAGAGTATTATCCTTTAGACTTAGCGAGCCTTTTTCTTTTCTTTTTATATATAATATAACTTAGTAATTACCTTATATCCCCGGTAACTTATAGTAGACGGACGGACTTACTAGGCGATCGCGGATAGGCTTCTATAGTAGTAGCGCGTAATAGAATAATATTGCTCCGGTTCCTCGCATAAGGTAGGTCTCCCTCGGGCACCGCGCATTGGGCCCTTATCGGAGCTCTCTGTTTTGGCCGGGGTTATGGCTAAATATCGG
Organism: Purpureocillium takamizusanense; assembly: GCF_022605165.1. Classification (NCBI taxonomy): domain Eukaryota; kingdom Fungi; phylum Ascomycota; class Sordariomycetes; order Hypocreales; family Ophiocordycipitaceae; genus Purpureocillium; species Purpureocillium takamizusanense. The sequence goes on from NC_063077.1 coordinate 680,727, forward strand.
CTGACCACAAGAGCTTTATATGGACTCACATCATTCCGGACTTTCTTTTCCATTTGTAATTTGCTCTGGTTCAAGAGCCCGCCCCTTGAACTGTGAGCGCAGAAGTCATTTCCCGTCCCCCGGTAGGAACTTTTCCACTGCAGCTGCAGCTGATCACGTACTGAGAGGTTGTTTAGCAGTCGACATGGAAATCTACCAGCAAAGCGAGGCTTTTGTTGAGAGAGATGGTGACATAGAGTTTGCGTTCACGAAGCTCATTATTCGACACAACGAAAATTTCTTTTTCGCGACCACTACGGATCGCCTTGCGTCGACGGCTACAGTTGACCTCAACCTGTTGGAAAAGGTTCCGATCCCATCCGACGATATTTGGCCGTCCTTCTCAGATCAGTTCACACGAGCTCCAGAACCCTTGCCTTCCGGTTTCTATGTGAAGGAGCCAAACCTACTGCAATATGGTGACATCCCGGCGTCTCTGCAACTGGGACAAACTATACACGAAGTCGAAATTTGCGAGGTTCTGAAAAGGCACCCACACCCGAACGTTGCCACGTATAGGGGTTGTGTCGTTGACGCGAACCGTATCCGGGGCATCTGTTTCGACAGGTATAAGGTGACTCTTGCCCAGAGATTGAAGGACACGCGCCCCTTCGACAGAGCGTCATGTCTCCAAGCCATCGAGGAAGGCATCCGGCACCTGCATTCGTTAGGCCTCGTCCACAACGATATCAACCCGATGAATATCATGGTGGATGAGATGGACCGTCCTGTCATAATTGACTTCGACTCGTGCCAGAAGGAAGGCGATAAGCTCGGTCATAAAGCAGGCACAGATGGCTGGTCGTTGGAAGGATCGGAGTTGGCGAAGTTCGAGAATGACTTCTATGGCCTGTCAAAGCTACGAGATTTCGTCGGTATCTGATGAGCTCTCTATATTATGAATGACCTATATTGATGCCAACCATAGCTGACCATGTTCCCTGCGGGTAGTGAACTCTGTGTTATCGCTGTGAGTGAACAGTCGAAGGTTAAAGGTAGTGGCTTATATGTGAATCGCCGTTTCAAATTGTAAGCAGGACCGTTTCAGGCAGCCTACAGAGATGGTCAGGGCCTTTGCAGCCATGTCATTGTTGGCTAGGTATCACTTCGGCAAGGAGGATTTTACGATATTAGATGAACGATAGTTTCATTTGCTGTACGTTCGACACGTCCCCGATTTGTAAAGGGCAACGATAGACTGCGACTTCTCCTGCCGGAACTCTGCGTTGGACTGCTTTACGTCACCAGTCCATACCCTCTCCCCCGCCATTTAGAGGAAGTCCTGCTCACATAAGGGCTGTGAGTGGGCTCCAAAGTTTATTGTTCAGGGTTTGGACTTACTTTACCGTCGTGGGGGAATGTAGCTGCTAGAATACCTGCAGTTTGCGCTGCCACAGTCCGATGCCTTGTATCTATACGAGGAGCCATCTGTCCTATACGCAGTGCGAAACTCACACGAGTCCACAGGGGTCTGGATCTCCTCGAATTGCATGTTCGACTTAATTTTGGGAATGGTGTGGTACAGTATGAGTATGGGAACTGAGGTTTGCAAACGAAGTGCAAAGGGTTCTAGTCGAATGAATATGCACAGTGGAACATTATATATCTTCACTACTCGACAGCTCTTAAACTCCCTACCCTCGGTTCTATCTATGGTATTGCGTCGGTGCCGTGTATTGGTGCTATTGCGTCGGTGCTATTGCGTTAGTGCTATTGCGTCGGTGCTATTGCGTTGGTGCTATCGCGTGGGTTGCGTCGGTGCTCTTGCGTCGGTGCCATGCGACAGTGCCGTATATCGGTACTATTGCGTTAGCGCTATTGCTTATAGGCTTGTGCACTTATACCCGCCGTATTGCGAGGTTTAATATACTATAAGGAGAGTAATTTAGGTTATATAGCCTAGAGCCCCTATATATAGGGAGTCCCGGTCCTAATAGTGCCTACCTTATATAATTAGCTATTAAAGCCCGCTCCTTATATATAATAAGGCTACGCTTAGGGCTAGCGCCTTAAGCTCCTATTAGACTTAATCTCTTATAAGTAGATCTAGATATATATAGTATATAGTATATAGTATTATAGATTTATAATATTATATTAGGGCTAGTATTTATATATTAAGAGTATCGTAGCTAAAAGTTATATAATAATAATAGTTAACTTAATTATTAATTTTAGAAACTAAAATAAAAACTTAAGGAGAGCTATATATAAAGTAACTCGACTAGTTACTTATAAAAGTAGTAGTTCTTTACCTATTTCGAATTTTACCTAGTAGAGCTACTACGCTTTAGACATACTTATATTTATCTATGATATAGTTATAAATGTCACGACCCGAACACTTTTCTGCTCAATTAGCGCGCGGCAAGAATGGCATACCCCTGAGCCTATCGGAAGCCTTAGAATTCGGTGCCGCGGAATGCCCCGCCAATTGAGCGATAATACACGCACGCAATTACTCGAAAGAGGTTACCGGGCGCTCAAGAGTAGCACGCCCGTCCAGCGGCGACGACCAGGTTGGACCCTCAAGGTGCCCCTTCGCCGGCCGAGTCTGCGGGCCGTACGCACGCGCCCGGGTCCTCGAGGGGGGGTGGGGAGACTCGCAGAGTCAAGCCGATCGGCTGGCTAAACGCTCGGCGAGATTCACAACGACCACCGACGATCGACCCAAGGCGGCACTAAGGACAAGCTCATCGGCGCCCCGAAGGACGGAGAGGTGTTATTTTTAGACAAGCGTCGTGCCGGTTGCTTGGCTTGAGGGGCTCTGTCTCTTGCTCCCGGGTCTGAGATTTCCAAGCTTGGCTCTTACTTATTTCAACGTCTAGGGCCCTATGGTTCGCTGGCATTTAGATCTAGAGCACCCCACTGTCGATATAGCGTCTCCTCACGGCTCAGCGCTTTATATGATGGCTTTTTGGCAAAACAACTCCAACGTTCGGCTTCTCGCATGTCTCCTCGACGATGAAGACGCGGACGACAGCGATTACCGCTTCGTCGTCGACGGACAACATGTGAAGTATATAACCACGTCTCCAGGCACGTTTCGCGGGGCTGAAGACGACCGCAACTTCGAGCCCATTTTACTCGGCGAACTTCTTCCCCCATTTCCAACTGGAGATTGGAATAGCGGCCACGTTGCCAGGCACCCCGAGACAGGCAAGGTTTTCTTCTCAAGGACCCAGACAGTACAGTTTGCCAGCGTTCAGAACCTTTGGCACCCCGTGAGGCTCAATGAGCTGGACTTTACGCGGCAAGATCGAGTAAAACAACGAGTCCACGTCTCAACACATCCAGAAGTCAACGCCGGCAAACCTGTGATTGTCAAGCTCGCGGTTTGGCCTTGGGAAATACAGTCTCTTGAGGCGGAAACCACCACCTACCAATGGATCAGGGAGAGCGGCATCGGCCCCGAATTTCTGGGCCATCTCACCGAGGGTAAAGACGGGCGTGTGGTTGGCTTCATCGCTAAGCGGATAGAAGGCGCAAGGTCCGCAGAGCCAGGTGACATTGACGGCTGCAAAAACGCTTTGAGAAGGTTGCACGAGCTCGGTATTAAGCTTGGTGATACCAACAGACATAACTTTCTCGTGCAAGAGGGGGGGGACGTGATATTGATAGATTTTGAGACGGCGAAGCGAGACTGTTCGGAGCTGGAGCTTAATGACGAGATGAACGCTCTCGAGAACAGCTTGAGAGCAGCTTGAGGACAGGAGTTGCTGGTACTGGGTAGATTTGTTCATGAGAGGCGTTTGTATTAGGATAGACGTGCAATGAGGGGTTGAGGAGCGCGACCAACTTCCAATGTTCCTTGGACCAAAGTGTCAGTTGTGCCTACACACCTTGTCATCAGCGTTGTGAACTGGCAAGGCGAGTGCCGTCCCGGAATGAGGTTGTAGGTTGGTGGAGGATTGTTGATCAGTTGCGGGCCATGAGTGCGTCGGCTACCGCGTCCAAGTTGACTCATAGTCGGCCATGCACGGGTTCCATCCGGCCTGCCTCCAATTTTCCTATCTGCGTCTTCTGGGCTGTAGACATGTGCTGAGAAGCTTGTGCTGTTATGAAGTCTTAAATTGATCGATGCCGTTGGTGCTCATCAAGCTCTCAGCCGCCCACGAATCCTCTGCAGGAGGCCGGCCATTCCAACGAAGTAGATACAGACGCTTACCAGCTTTCATTCGCGAATCTAGCACGTAGACGCCCTCATCAAAGCCCCGATACGTAGCCTCGACTTCATGAAGCATGCGTTTCTCAATGATGTTTTTCTTTGGCTCCCATCCATAACTCCCATTGGGAACGGGGGAGGAAGTAAAAGCCCATCTTCTAACGCGCAAGCATTTTGTCCAACTTGAATCTGTCGTTGCCTTCTGCACCATCAGGAATACCTCCCGGCCCTGCAGGCTTGTGGCGCTTGCGTACGGGGCTGGATTCATGGTCGCTGCCGTCTGTCTCTGCTTCGTCTCTTGCCGTCTCCTTCAATGAGGTACGTTCCACTCACCGCTTCCGTTATGTGCGTGGACCCATTGACAAGTTCCCTTCCCGAGCAGTCGTCTGTTCGGCCTGGGATGCGCAGCTGCCATTAGCGACATGGTGAACATCCTTGGGCCGACTCGAGCCAACTGTTTCAGTGGGAGAAGGCAATGTGATGGTATCAACGGTCGCGCTGCTCAGTCCCTGCCGGGGAAACACTGCGCTCCGCCCGCATCTGGGCTCTCTCGGCCAGCACACGGATGACGCAGTCCCTCCATAGCATCCGGCGCATCGGCAAGTTGCTCAGATTCAATCTGGCCCAAGTCACCTGTATCATGGAGGCTGGCATCATATTGATTGGGCATCCTGTTGTGGATAGGTTAGTCAGCCTCACAGTTGGCCGGCTCTTTCACTGGTCTCTCTCTCGCTCGGCCACCTATATAGCTCTTCTTCTTCCTCCCTTCATAGCCCATCAAGCTCTCTCTTCATCATCAGCTGTGCGCCTGTGCCCCTCTTCTCATATCCCAACGTCACAGCTACAGGTCGATCCATGCTGGTCTCGGAAGGTCACTTCGCGGTTGGCTTGGGAGCCGGCAGCGACGGCGACGTCAAAGCTGGGGTCGCAAACAGCATTATTATCCCGATGCTGCCTGGGACCACCTGTCGCATACAGTGCAGCCGTAGGCGGTGTTTCCACATCGGCGGAGGAGGGCCGCGTAGCAGAACAGCCAAGAACGTAGCTGACAAGGGGCGTGTCAGGTCTTCGTTGAATGGCCACGGATGTGAACAAACAATTGCCAGTCCAGACCAGCCGCAGGGGCGGTGCGCTAACATACCGCCCGGAAGCGTGCAAATGTTACCCGATGGTCACCCGTGCCCACCTCCTGCGAGGATTCAAACCCAACAGGTAGCATCTCCATTTGGCCCCGTTACTCGTGCAACCTCGCCGTCGCCTTTTCGACGGTGCATAGAAACTGAAGCGTATCCGTCGGCCGGCAGCAATGGCCCTTGAAGAAGACAATGTACAATATATCTGTGTCGATAAACCTCGATGCGGATTGTGTCAATTCCGATTTGAAGACAACGAGTTGGTGGTAGCAGGCACGTTCCTCCCCCAAAACTTAAAGAAGCGGCGTTTGACCTTGCCTTACCGGCTCTAGTCTACGACGATAATCGTATGTCCGGTGCGTTTGGCTTCCGACGAACTGATACGCGCCAGGATGAGTCGGTCAACATTGCATTGCACATGTGTTGCCAGAGTCGCTGCTACAGGAGCAAACGCCGCGTACCCTGCCTTCACAGAGAATGTTATTCCTTTCAAATGATTCCGATATCATCGAATTACCTCGCGGCCACCAACTATGACTTCAATCCATCTATTCAACTCGAATTGCAAAGACAAAGGCGCATCGAATGGGCAGTGGCGAAGAGGCTCAAGGGTACGTTCTTAGCTCAAATGCCGCAGGAGCTTTGCCGCATTGTTGCTAGGTATATCATTCGTGAACTGGCCGCCGTCGCTCTCCAAGAACGTGCAAAGGATACACAGCCATCTGTCTCCACAATAAACCTGACGCGGGACGTCTACGCTACATATACCGACATCGAGGGCATTACGTATATCCAGTCGCTACGCAACTCACCACAAGACGATTGTAGTAGCCGGCGTATATACGATGCCCAGCAAGCACGCGTACCTCAGACCATTCATGTCGAATATGACCATCTGGGCATTAGAGGAATCTACTTTGACGCACACAACAGTGAGCCACGATCTTTCAGCGCCCGCTGCGGTGTATGGTGGACGGAGACGGCGCGAGAGAGCGGCCTTTCGCGGATCACGACGAAGTCTGACGTGAGATGCACTTGACCCTTCGTTCTTCACTGACCACATCTAATGCCGCCGCTGTCTGAAGGGTGTGAAACTCAGACGGCTGGTGGACGCGACAGATTCTGTGACTGTGCCCTTCCCCCGAGTACTTGGACAAGGTTGGCCTGCGCCCCGACTAGTGTGCCAGTTACTTGATCTGGACACTTGCGACACCGCCAAAAACTCACCGACAAGCCTGCGGATGAGCTCTTTTGAGTTCAACACACCAGAGACGAGCGGGTATTGCGTCGCAATCTTTGGATTCAACATATCAAAAATTTATGCGCATCAATGGAATACCAACGCATCCTTCTACAGCGACTTGGTCAGCGATTCGAGCTCCACGTTGTGGATGTACATGCCTGTCGACGAAGAGGAACATTTGACACACATTTGGGCCGTCAGACATTCCGAATCCGGTCTCGTGGGGCTAATAGTAAGGCAGGAGGGAATGTTCAACGGTGGTATACGCTACTGACATGACGCCTTGCAGTTTCACACAAACCAGGACAGAAAAGCACTGTTCGGGTGTTATATGGTTCACCCTAAGTTCCAACTCCAGTTCCATCTCATCTACTCCACAACAAGACGTCCTTCCCGGGTGTACTTCAATGAGTGGGACCCATTTGAAGACGAAAAGCGTCTCAAATACATCGGGATCGAGAGCGACGCCACGGGAACAAACAAGGCTATCAAACAACGCTTGGAAACATCTACAAGCATGTGCCCTCTGCCCCTTACATCCACACCGCCACCTTACACGCAGTACAACGAGCCGTGGTACTACACTTACTGCATGTTGGAAAATGTTGTGGAAATTGCATGCTGCGTCGATAGGACCATTTCACACAGACCTATCATTGGCATGCTGATGTACTACGGCGATGGCCATCGTGCCTGCATAGGGCAATATCGGCTGGACTGGGTTGTCGACAGGTTTTCTGTTGATCCTGCGATGTTGCTGCGTATTGGCTTGGCGAAGACCCGGAGAAATCTTCCCTATGTCGTGAGAATTTGCTTGAGGAAACCGGCCGCTACGGTATCCGGCCCTATCTCCTGGATGGACGTTCCTTGGCAGGGCAAGCTTGAGTGGTGGTTTTCACAACGTCAGTGTCGGCTATACCATTGTGACTGAATCTTATTGAATGGCTGAACTATGAGCTCCTGTGCAAAGTGTGCCTGACGTGATCACTGTGTGATTTTGATGCCAAGGCGTAGCGGACTTTCGTCGTTGAGAATAAAATCAACGAGCTTTTCAATGCCCTGAAGATCGCCCTCTATGGAGTCACCAACGTCGCGTTCGACCCACCCCCGGGTCGTACCACCCTCTAAGTCAATGACAATCGCATTATTATGAATGTCGATGAGAACGTTGTCCGGCTTCACGTCGCCCCAAACGACACCCAGGCGATGCAATCGTGCCACGGCGTTGCTGATCTGTGAAACCCATTTCTTCCTCAATGCCAGCGGAGTGTCGGCGCTGATAGTCGATGCGAGAGTTCCGGCACCTTTCGTCTCTATCCATTCGTAGAGCAATCCTTTGGCCTGACCTCCCCGGCCTGCAACCACACCGAAGAGTCGGGCCGTGCTCAGTTGCTCTGTAGACAAGCCTGAGTTGTAGATGCGGGAGTACTTTTCGACTTCGTCAATGGCATCGTAAGGCGACCAGCATGGCTTGTAAAAGAGGGTCCAACCTCTGATGAACACTTGTCGAGGGATGATATCGTAAATGGAGTCATCGTCGCTATATGGTATCTCCACCTCTACTGGATCAACCACTGGGAACGCAGATTGGATAGAGCGCATGTCCCATTCTGCGGGGAGTAATGTATCGTCCCATACCCGTTCTGTGACTGCGACTGACATGGGCTCTTCTTTAATGACTCGGTATTGACATTCGAAAGAGCCGCGAATGGATAGGTCAGCGAGCGTCAATTTGCCACTCTGTAGTCTAGGTGGTGCCAGAACTTCGAACTCCGGCAAAAAAATGTCGGCAACTTGTTTGGCATAGTCCCAGACGTCCGGAGAGTCGTCGTTGCCGGCCTCAATTTTGTCGAATATTTCGCGGAAGTGGCCGATCGCACGAGGCGAGTCCTTGAAGTAATCGGGAGACACGGTGATTGTGAAACGGAAACCGTTGACGTGAATGCTTATATCAAGATGTTCGTCTCCGGTGTCCCAGCCTTGAATTTCGTACGGGGTTGGCGAGTCCGACATGTTGCTATAACTTGTCGTCACCCAAAGAGAGGAGGTGAAGAAGTGATTGGGGGGGAACATTTGAGGGTGATGAGCTCTTGGCTGGCACCGGGCCGGTGCGAGGCACACGTGACAGACACTGCATCACAACCCCCTTTGAGAAACGATACTGAGCAGCTATTGCCACAACAACCCTTTAATAGATATGATTGTGGCACTTGCAAATGATGAGACGTTTAATTGCCGGGTCGTACATGTACTGTCAAAATTTCGAGCTTAAACTACCAACTACGGTAGACGAAAAGAAGTCTCATCATCGTCCGTACCAAGCATCGTAGGCAGTGCCATATACAGTAGCGTGCCTCAGGAGCGCCGAAGACTTGAATCCACACAGTGACGGGATACTGTACTTATAAAGGAGTGTGTTAGTTGTAAGCCATGGAACCGCCAAAGTCCACAGTGCCCGCATGAATCGGGTCTCACGACAGCACATCCAATGCTCAGTGCTTTGGACAAGGGCGCCAGTCTACGGCGAACTTGACGGTCAGCTTGCCGCTGATGTGATCCACCTATTGCCATGTTAGCAGTGCATCATCCATCGAATTGCGGGTCGACTTGCCGCAATAAGCGCTGGCTGTTGGGTAGGCGTTATGTTGCACGCAGTGTTCATGTTCAAAATCGCCGTGCTACCCCTACATGGCGACCAAGAGAAGATCCCCGGTCGAGATTGGAGATCGAACCGGCCACTGTAATGGCCCTTGAGCGCAATCTTATAGTCGACATGCTCTGCGCCATTGCCGGTGAAGGAGAATGTATTGGTGCATTGGCCATTCACTCCGACGGGGATCTCGGCGAAGCCAATCATATCAGTCTCGACAATGGTGAATCTGATACATATCAGCTGAGTGGACCCTAGCAAGGCAGCTCATGACGGGCATACTGGAATCCCGATTCGAACTCCATGTTGAGAGTCAACTTGCAGTTCCTTCGCCAGTCGATTGGCTGGGTGCCCGGGCCAGTCTGGACTTCATATTCCGAGAACGTGGCTTCGAAAAGTGACCCGGTGGCGTCGACTTGGACGTCGGCAGTGCCAGCAGGACAGCCACTTCCAAGAAGACTCACGCCTTTGATCTTGACAAACTTTGGAGTATCCCGGATCGCGAGACCCGCAACGATACTCAAGTGGAGAATAAGGGCTAGAAGGGATCTCATTGTGTGCGTGTCAGTCGTCCTGTCTTTCTTGGCTGATATTGATTGTAGTCCACTTTGAGAAAGGAGATGCTGTGACTGAAGTCATGTGCGTCCTGCTACAATAACATTGCAAACGTGAGGTTCCAGGAAGACCACTTTATAGTGCCAAGCCGGAGTATGAGTTGGTAAGTACCCCTCACTGACGAGCGGCTTGACACAGCCTAAAGATCTGAGAAACTGCTTGCCAATACGTCAAAGATCCGGGCGACTGGAACTATCTATCCCCGGAAGCTGAAAGAATGCATTGTAACGGTGCCAGACCTAAGCAATGCTACGCAGTGTGTAGTATCCAGGGTCTGGAGAGTCATGTCGTACCAGCCGCCACCGTACATTGTCCATCCCATGTATGGTTGCCCGTTATGAGGCCACAGGAGAGGCAGCGAGTACAGCTGTTATTCAATATTTGCTCATCTTCCCGAGCTGAGGCAGAACTGCAAGACGTGTCCGCACGTGCAGCTTCAGTCTTGATATGGCACACAATGGCGGAATCTCGCGATGTAATTGCATTTCTGAGAACTTGTAAAGTCTATGCTATCTTCTTGTGGCGTCATTTCACGCGTGGGCAGTTGCAGACACTCTACACAGTCTTGAGGCTTGCAAGCTCGCGGCTCTAGCTTGTGCCGGGCTCAAGCTTCTGTCCAACGGCCGTTCAGGTTAGCATATGCATCTAGCTCCGTGGTCCAGAACTGATTGGTAATCGGATTGATTGGATGCTATATACGAAGCATACCAGCAGCCCCTTATGTATAGCCCCCATGTTATAAGCTCAGCCGCACCAGGTTGTTCATGGAAGCAACCTCGTGGGACTTTTGTGGATGGCCATCAGCGGGGTATGGAAAGTGTTAGAGACGTGCATACAAGATCAGGTGTGCTCATCATGGCTTGGTGATCTTAGCTTCTGTTGGACAAGAATGTCTCCGGCTTAGCCGCCGAGTTTATCAATTGTAGCTCATGATTTCTCAAAGGACTGCCAACCTGGGCTGCTAGTATCTGTTGAAAAGATTCATACTGGGCCTCTAGGTGTATTCAACAACTTGACTAGCCACAATGCTTCCCAGTACCCACGTTTAACGCACGCTTGGAATGGAGCAGCTCTCAAAAGAGGATGCACAACTATCGCGGACATTTTGCAGAGTTGTGACTGCCAGAGACTGTCAGAGACTGACATGTAGATGCATGGTTTGTGGCGTCAGGTTTGATGAGCGGTTTTGGAAGGTTGCAGAGCTGAGGAGTTCCATGGACAACCAGAATGCCGCCAGAGGTCAAGGGCGCTGTGGAAGGACGGTGGTAGCACTAATAATAAATTACCAGATGTCTAGACTCCGGAACATCGCGGCACAAAGGCCTGGGCTCGGATAGTCGCCCTCGTCTTTTTCTTTTTTCAACCATACGAATTCAGTACCGGAGAATTTTTGGTATTGGGACTAGATGTTTTGGTCCCTGTTGCGACCCTTCTTGCATGATGGTGCAGGGAAGCGAATGCGGAGCAGATGGTCGAGACCACGAGCAATCCGGCCCAATACGGCTGGTGGTACGGAAAGAACAAAGCCAGGTTTCAGCCTTGAAGCCACGATGTAAGCTGTTCCCGTCTTGAGCCTTAACAATGGGCCCTTTAGACGTTGTTACGTGGGGTGGCTTCATGTCCAAAGCCTTAATGCTACCATCAATCGTCACGCCTACAGCATAGCGCATACGGGCAGCCCAGCCGGCCGAATCACATGGTTCATGGCAGCATTCGGTCCATCACAAGTCCTGTTTTCGTAGAAGCGCACTCTCCCACGTCTTTGTTACCCGCAGTTGTAAGACTACAAGATTCCGACTTCAGCAATAGGTATGTAAAAAGTTGGGTGCCAATGGCAGGCCAAGCTTGTCACAGGGTAGGCGGATCACTCCAGTCCCCCTTTGCGGTTTACAGGCGTCATTCGAGAGTGAACAAGAAAGGCAGGGCTGTCGTTGAGCTGCATCGAGCGGGACGCAAGATGCCTTCCTTATGTAGTAGATGCTGGCCATGCCCACGTGCAGTGGGAGTCGCCTCGTCTTGTATGCGGTTCAGGCGCCATCGGCGTTAATAAACGACCCGTCTCAAGGTCGCACACAAGAAAACTCTATTCAGCACCGCACTTCAGTTCCACGAAGCCAATCGTCACCAATCTTAGTCCCCGACAACCGCCGCATGAGAAAGCAGCCCGAGAGAGCACCAGCCTAGCCAACAAAGCGGTAAGCTCACCACCATGTATGTCTCCCGCCAAAAGCTCAACTGTCGTCTGGTGTCACACTTCACAGATCTTATCGCGTGAGGGAGCAAAAGGCTTAACGGGTACCTGGGACTCAAAAGTAACCCAAGTGGTGGCACTGAGGAGAGTCCACGTGTCGGGCCGAAGACGAAGATCCCGGTTAATATGAACAACATATGGCTCCCCGCGCCTATGAGCGCAGCAAATGACGCACCTAGCCGGGCGTGGCGCGAGGAATGTTTGGCGTCCGCCACCTCAACCGCTGGCCGCAGTGAGCGAAAGCTTATTTATGACCCCGGCCCTCCTCGATTGGCCTGTCCAGGTTGACGTAGGTAGTTCCCACGTCTCGCTAAGAGTGTAAACGGGCGTCCGTCGGTCAATTAATTGTCGCGGCCGTTCATCCCAGGGGCGCCACCGACAAAGAGCTGAGGAGCTCACACCATCTACGGAAAGAGTGGACATGGATGCAAACGGTTAAATAGAATTGATCGCCGGAACGCCGGAAAGGCGATGCCGTCATGAGCAAAGTGGTGATCCCAAAGATGAGCGTTTGAGTGCAGAACCCTGTTATGCATTCAAATCCTTGGGGACGCAACCTCATACATGCATCCAGCGCCCAGCCTTCGATTTAGCCCGTGACTGGCCAGACGGGCAAACAAGCGAGATAGCTTTGAAGGCCCGCTCGCCAAATTGGTGGTTTGGACATATCCAAGCATGTTCGCGCCCATCGCGACCGTGCATGTATGATCAGGCCTCCTGTAACGCCCCCCCTTCATGCGCTGCGGGAGACTCTTGTGCGCCAGCAACTGACAAAGGCTGTCTTTTGCGGCGCAGTGACGCGATGTCCTTGGTAACAAACGAAGACCAACAGCCCGAGGGCAACCGAAGCGATGTCCACCGGCGGCATAGTACTTCGGCCACCAAACATGAGGCAGGACCAGACCCTGATGGCGAATTCGAGTCGAAGAACTCCCCGGCTGCGACTTTACCGAACCGAGCAGACTGCGCCACGGATCGATCAGACGAGATCAACTTGTTCACGCCCATATCCACTTCGGCTGTCGACACGCTGTGGCTTCCTGATCTGCCAGCATGTCCCGACGAAACGACACAACGCATCAGGCGTGGCCTAGCGGCTGAGAAGCACATGACGTTTCTCAACTCTTGTAGGCGGTACCCAAAAGCGATTGGATGGTCGCTCTTGCTCTTCCTCACTGTGGTCCTGGAAGCCTACGGCAAAGTCATCATCACCGGCCTCCTCGCATTTCCGACTTTCAAGCGCAGATACGGACGTCGGACGCCCTCCCTGGACAAATCTCCGGATGAGGACTTCTACGAGATCTCATCTGAATGGCAGATCGCGTTGCAAAATGCGGCTGTATCTTGTGAGATCATAGGCTTGCTCGCTCACGGCTACATCACATATGCAATCGGATATCGAAAGGTGCTTATTGCCACCCTAACCTGGCTCTGTGTAGCGGTGTTTGCTGCGTTCTTCGCACAAAACATTGCTCTTCTAGTGGCGTCACAGGCATTGTGTGGTATGTGTTGAGCGTCGCCCACTGGCCTCCAGAAGCCAGGACACCATCAAATGTTTTTGGGACATTAACACGTGCTGCAGGACTCAGTTGGGGCGTCATCCAAACGCTGGCCGCTACCTACGCCGCCGAAGTTGTGCCATCTGGGCTACGTGGACATATCCTGAGCAATGTCAACATGTGTTGGGTTGTTGGCCAGCTCATCGGAACGGGCGTACTCCGCGGTCTCGTGGACGATACCTCGGAGTGGTCCTACCGAATCCCCTTTGCTTTGCAATGGGCATTCGCCGTTCCGCTTCTAATTGGCGTCTTCTTCGCGCCTGACAGTCCTTGTGAGCACACCCTCTACCCCAAGACCGGCATGCTCTCAGCCGGGAATATTTTGCATATGGCTGAGTCTTGGCATTCTCAAAGGGTGGCTTGTTCGTCACGAGAGGAAGGAAGACGCCCGCCACTCTCTTCAGCGGCTTTCCAATCACGAGAATCCCGCCATCAACGATACTCTCGCAGTGATGGAGCACACAAACGCCATTGAGAAGAAACTGAACTATGGCGGCGCGACCTACGCCGATTGTTTCCGCGGGGCAAACCGACGCCGGACGGAAATCTCATGCGTCGTGTGGATTTGCCAGGCCATCTCTGGCTCAATCTGGGCTGGCTATGCGCCGTACTTCTTTGAGCAGGCGGGTTTCAACCCATCCAACTCGTTCAACCTGTCAACAGGCATGTACGGCTTGGCAGTTGTCGGGGGCATGATTGCTTGGGGCCTGCTGCTCAAGCTTGGCCGCCGAACGCTCTACCTGTCCGGACTGTCGTCAGCAGTCGTTCTTCTCGTCATTGGTGGCACCATCTCGGCAGCCGGAAGCGGCGACCCGTCTACCTCGTGGGCCCTGGGCGTCGTCATCATCCTGGCGACATTTACCTACGACTTGACGCTCGGTCCCGTCTGCTACATCCTGGTGGCAGAGGTCCCCTCGACACGCCTGCGGGTCAAGACGGTCGCGCTGGCCAGAGTCGCATACAATCTCGTCATGATTGTGAACCACGTCCTCGTCCTCAAGATGCTGGATCCGACGGGGTGGAACCTCGAGGGCAGGTCTTGTTTCGTGTACGCGGGAGCGGCACTCGTTTGTCTAGTGTGGTGCTACTTCCGACTGCCGGAGACCAAGGGCCTTTCGTATCTAGAGCTGGATATCCTTTTCGAAAAGAGGGCTCCGACGGTGAAGTTCGGGCAGCTGCGGGACAGACTTGCCAATTCGGCCTATTTTTCCATGTCTGATTCGGAGCGGCTTAGGAATACGTGGCATGGCTGGTTGGCATATTCATAACGGATAGACATGGAGTTCGTATTCTTAGGAACGGAATAGCCAGGAACATTTAGCTGGAGCAAATATGGCTCGATGGGACTTGGTCTGGCCAGTGGTTTGCTCATGAAATTATGAGCTGCGAATATGCCTAAGGGATATATAGTAGAGGTACTGACTGGTCATTGCCCAGGTCAATCGTGCAAGCTGGCCCGGTGATCCGACGAGGCGGGCAGCGCTCACGGCCCGGCTGCAGTTGGATTGACGATGAGCAGGATCGTCTTACTGATGAAGCCAATCATGGACACACGATGGCTGCATTCACGCCGACGTGAGGGCCGAGCCTCGGCTGAAGGGTGGCTTGCTCTTTACTTGGGACGCCATCTCACGGTCGATGTTGTGTTCACTCGTTGCTGGGTATGAAGGCTAGGCATTCACGGTGCTGCTACTAGAAGGCGGGGCTGCTTCAGCTGCCCCCCGTTTTCTACAAAAGGGCTTAGTTGACGATCAACCTCTCGGGTCATCCTGTCTTGAGTCCCGGCTTCCCTCGCCAATTTTTTTTGGTACAGAAACCGACGAGTCGGGCATTGTTTCAACAGCCAAGTGAACGGGACTTGCAAATTCGAGTTTCCTGCCCAGACATCTGCTGATGACTGCAATCATGCCTCGCACCGCCCTCTTCGTCATCGACATACAAAAGGAGCTCGCCGATGACCCGCAGACAGAAATCCCACACGCCGCGCGCATTCGCGACGCCGGCGACAGGATCCTCGACGCGGCGCGGAATCTTGCCTCGTCGGTTCCCCAGGGCAAGCAGCCGGCGTTGATTGTTTTTGTGCAGCATGAAGAGCGCCCCGAGCAGGGCACACTGGCCAACGGCAGCGAGCCGTGGAAGCTCGTCTTCAACCCCCGCGAAGGCGCCAAAGACGAGATTCTAGTGGCTAAGATAACCCGTACGTGGTAGCTCTCGATGCGCTTAGACAGGACGGACTACATCCATGAACGAGAGCGAAGATAGGATCGGAGCTGACATCAAATGAACCAGGGGACACATTTGAGTCCAACCCGCATCTGGCGGAGAAGCTCAAGGAACAGGGGATCGACGGTATTGTTGCATTTGGCATCCAGAGCGAGTGCTGCGTACAGGAGACATGCAAAGGCGCCCTGGCGGCCGGATTTGGAGTGACGATTCTCCGGGGGGCGCATTCGACATACGACACCAAGGGGAAGTCGGCGGTGGACATTGAGAGGAGCGTCGAGGAGATGCTGCAGACCCGCGGTGCCAAGGTTGTGCCTTGGGAGGACGCCGTGGCACGTTGGCAGGGCGCCGGTGTAGTGTTCTAGTCAGTCATAACTCGCGATGGGGTCTTTCCACGCTCCCTTCAGGCGACTGCATACGCCAAATGGCGGCTTTATTCTGGTAGATAGTTATCTGGGCTGGTTTACAGTTGCAGCTGCGCTCGGAATGGCGATCTGCTGTCATCACCAGATCGCCGTCTGCGTCTAGACATGCGTGACCTCCGTAGTCTCGAGCGGGGAACGTCGCCCGACAACCTCGACATCACATCATCCTCCAAGACCGGAACCTCGCTCATCGGGTCTATCATGTCAATGAAGTCTGACACTTCCTCTGGGAGCGGGGTTTCGAAGACCGCCTGTATATCCCCATGCGGTGAGAAGCCGGTGAAGCGCCAGCTTCTGCTCGGGCGCTTCGGGCGGGCCCAGAGACTGCGCCGCTCGAAGAGGCTGATGAGGAGGAGGATCGGGGCATTGAAGAGGCGAATGAGCGCGACGTTGATGGTGTGGAAGCGTCGGGCAGATACCACCCACTTGACGGGGAGGAGGATCGCCAGCGCGATAATGTTGAATGGCGGGGGGTAAGCAAATATGGCATCGCTCTTGACGCCTTCAAAGGTGAGAACCGTGCGTCGGAAACGAATCTCGGCGGCCTCGTCCGCAATGATGCGCGAGAAGGTGTTGGTGAGCAGCGCGACCATGATGGTGAGGAATAGCGTATTGCCCAAGAAGGCAAAGGCAATGATGAGCATCGGCCCGAAGACGACATGGAAGCGAGTCGACTCTTCAATGCCCGTGCCGTCGAGGCCAAACCAGATCCAAAGGAGCCATTTCGACACGGTCGACCAGCTCGGTGCGCCGCCGTCCCCGACGTCAAGGCTCTGGTCAGACGTGATGAGCCACTGCAGCGCAAGCAGGAAGCCGAGAAAACACCATATTGCGAGGAAGGTAACTAGGGTGAAGTCCTTCATCATGGCATGCAACGATATGAAGACGATGTTGTGGGGAAGGAGGGTAAATGCGATGCGCGTCAGCAGGATGGGCGCTGCGATGCAGAGGATATGCAGCCCAAAGCCATCGTGCAGCTGCCCGACGGCAATGTCGTACACGCGCACGAGCAAGTACGCCGCGTACACGACGACAAAGGTCGTGTCGAGAAATGCCCACAGGCTCTGGGCGTGGACCTCCCATCCATGCTCGATGATGGCGGCAAACTCATGCAGAGCCCAGCCAGCAGTGTAGGCGCAAAACAGCAGCTCCCAGACGTTGTAGTCGAGTCTACGATTCACCATGGTCAGGACGTACAGCGCCAGCAGCACCAAGAACTCGACCATCTCGACAATCGCCCTGATGCGCGGCACGATGAGCCGGTGGTGGTTCAGCAGCCGCGCTCCGTGCGGGTCGTAGAGGGCGATGGGACGGTGCTTGTAGTGGTCTGGCAGCATGTCGACGAAGCTGAGCGGCGTGTAGACGATCTGCCCGCTGTGCACGGCGTCGACGACGCGCTGGCAGGCCGACGACGCGACAAAGGTCTTGCTCTCCGACACGATGGCGAGTTCCAGGGCCGTCAGCTCGTGCTCGTGTCCGCCACGGTCTTGTACCGGCCAGTGCAGCTGGCGGCCCTCGCGCTCGATGTGCGCGGGGGCGCCCTGAAAAGGGTCATGGCCCTGGACCAGAATGCGTGCGAGGAGCAGCAAGCCCGCCTGGCCGGGGTGGTCTTCGTGGAAGCGGCGGAGGACGCGCGTGGCCACAAGCTCGCATAAAGTCGCGCGAGCGCCGTTGACGGACTGGTAGACGAGCTGCGACTGCTCGCGCAGGAAGTGAACGCGGTTCACGAGGAGACAGTAGACTAGTCAGATGGGTTGGTGAGCGAGCGACATAAACCTCCCCTTGATAATTGACTTGACTTGGGAGGCAAAGAGACTGACCGACAGTGGTATCTTGGGGATCGTAAAGGCGATCGACGAGTGGACGAACGATGAGCGCATTGAGGCTGGGCTCCCGAAAGTGCTCCAGCGTGTACGGATCGTCTGGCGGCCGTCAGCGGAGGCGATCGCATCATCTTGCCGCAGCAGCAGCACTGCACTGGGACGCTACCGATGCTGGCGAGAACTAAACGCCGGACCCTGTGATGGTGTTTGTTCAGCGCCACCAACGCTCGCAAAAGGCGCGGGCCAAAACGCAGTCGTGAAATGTTTACCGATGGATGCTGGTATATACCGGCAACGGCGTCACGGGAGCTTCGCTGGTGGACGCGTTGGAGCGCCCGTCGGCCTCCTCATCGTGATATTCGAGGGGTGGCGAGTTGATGAAGCTGCTGGTAAAATCGCTGGGGATTCCGTTTGGGGGAAACTCCATTCTCTGCGAAATCCCGAGCAGCGACTAACGTAGTGATCAACGACAAAGGGTAAGTGCACGAGATGAAAAAGACAAAAGTAACATAAAAATTAAAAATAGGAGGCGTCGCAGTTGCAACCAACAAGCTACGAGACAGCCGGCAACCGGGCGCGACCCTGTTCGTGCAAGTTGAAGAAAGTCTGGCCGTCGTCCGCGCGCAACCCGGACTCACAAAGGCCTCCAAGGGAGGAAGAAATACCGCACGAGTCGGGACGGCTCCCGCGGGCGCAACAGCGCCGCTGCACGACATACTAGTCCATCGGCATGACAATGCGGCGCAGAGAACAAAGTACCGCAGCAAAAAAATGGTTTGATGTCGATCCCCAAGAGTTGCACCGCGTCCTGCCCAACAACCACTCTCTCCCTTCCCATCCCCCCCCCCCACATGGATGGCGGTGGCCGTGATCAGGTAGGGTATGCGGGTAGGCGTGACCTTTTTCCCCATTCAGGGCACCGCGCGCGCCAATGTCGCGGTGACGATGCGAATAGAGCCTCGCCTAACAGCTTACACGGCTGCTCCATGTCCGGATGCAGCCCGCCCACACCCCAACTACATAAATCCCTCACGATTACACAGAGCAGCAATAAGTTAAGTTAGTACCCAGCTGCTGGCTACCTATACTACGACTAACTACAGGAGCTGCGGCAGAGAGGGCGGGCAGGCAGCCTCTCCCGCTGCATGTCTCACATTCCCAGAGACTGTCTCTGTAACTACCATAAAACCGTCTCGCCAGGCGACGCCGCGCTCACGATAAACCTCTTGTCAATCACTTCCTCCTCTCGCGCAACCCGTTTCTCGAGGCCGGGGCATGGCCGAGACGCCGGCCCCACATGCGCCGGCCTCTGGCGACAGCGCCGGGCGGCCCGACTCGGCGCCTGCACCGCCGTCGGCCAATCACAACAACAACGTGGCTACCATTGCGGCGGCAGTATGCGTGACGCTGACGCTCCTCATCGTCGTCGGGCTGTACGTGTTGCGGAAGCGCGTCTTCCGGCTGTTGGAGGCCCAGAGAGGAGGCGGCTCCTCGCCACGCAAGGGCAGTCAGGCCCGGCTGTCGCTGGAGGACCTCGAGACGATGCCCGTGATGCGATACAAGGTGCCTCCACAGCAAGCCGATGTCGAGGCCGGAACGCTTGGCGATGACGAGTCAGGCCCCTGCTCCATTTGCACCGAAAGCTTCTTGGTCGGCGCCCGCCTGCGGAAGCTGCCGTGTGGCCACCGATTTCACACCGATTGCGTCGATCCATGGTTACTCGACCGCTCTGCTACATGCCCCATATGGTACGGATGATGTGTCTCGGCAATATGAGCCTTGTTATTGTGTCTACATGTACTAACGGTGGCATCCCTTGCAAGCCGAACCAATATTCTCTCAAATCACCAGCAAGGAGAACCCTCGTATAAGGTGCCGTCGCGGCCTCCGCAGGTGTTAACATCAAGAAGCTGGCTCCGATGCTCCTCAACACGACGCAATGACACACAAGTTAAGTGCACCCGTACAGCAAGCCCGAGCAGATCGCATAGAGTCTGACAGTCGCTGCAGACAGTTCAGCGTCGAGGGCAGATGATCGAGCTGCAAAGCGTGCCCAGCGTCCACTCGCATGGGCCAGGAACATCTTGGCAATCCACTATCGGTACACCAACAGATCGTGCACAAGAGACGTTGCCAGTAATCTTGGAGGAGCCAGAGCTCCAGAATACAAGAACAAGTGCAGCAAGTGGATCAACTTGGGGCCAAGATGCATCAGACGGGACCCCAGAGCCCGGGCAAGATAAACGGCGTTGATGTATACGAAAGCACTGTGTATGTTCTCGATGTGAGACCAACCTGCGAAAGAGTTTCCCCTATTTTGTTGACAGAGTACTACATGTGGGAGTGCGTCCGCAACGATACCATCAACCCCGTTCATGTTTTCCGCAGGATTAAAATCGATAACGAGCAGGGAAGCCGGCTCGTTGTCGACTGCAGAAGATTATAGATCGGACGCAGTATATCCCTTCCTCGATAGAATTCCTTTATCTCATCAACATCGGCCCTACCTGCATGACATGCACGTCAAGGAAGGCTATGAGCGGACCTAATCCAAGCATCACTGAACTGCATGGCTGCCAAGAGATATCATTTGAGTTTATCCACCAACCGACCAGCCGGTCGATCGTCTCTAGGCAATGACGCGTTTTTCTCAGTTCATACGGCTTGTATTATATTGCAGACTTCCTAAGAGGACGGCCCCGCCCCGAGGTCCACCCATTGCCGCTCGGTATGTAGATGTCACCGCCAGCGGAAAGATGACCGCGCACCTGTAGATGCGCGAGGCATCAAACAACAGGTGTCCTGACGACAGTATTAACGGCATTGGACTATTTAGAGATCAACGCATCCTCGTCAAAGTCCAACATTCTTTCTTCGCCATCGTCCATCATTCACAGAGTCACTACAAGCGCAACTCACGCACACCAAACACTCCTCATCCGCCATGTATGCCCAAGCCATCTACCTCGCCACCCTGGCTGGTCTCACCGCCAAGAACCGTGTAACCATCAACGGCTTCTTCGTGGGCAAGGACAGCGCTCAATCGGGCGCCGCGATCAACTTTGTCAACTTCAACCTCACTGGCCACGATGGCAGCGTCGTTGAGTGCACCACCCAGAGCCTCAACCTCCCGTTCCCCAAGGAGATCGACTGCAAGGACTCCAAGCACCGCTTCAGCCTGCAGGCCAGCGAGGATGGTACCGACTTCAGCTTGAAGATTTACCGTGAACTGAACCTGCCGTAAGTCGACCCCCTGTCCGAGCAAAAGAGGCATGAAAGGCTGACTGTAGGCATATGAAGTACCAATATCACATACTGGGGCGAGGGCAACGTGCCTACGACTTGCCAGGCCGCAAAGGCCGGCTCCACGGAGCATGTCTGCACCCAGAAAGCGCCTGTGGATATTGTCGTCTGGAATAAGAAGACTCCGCCTGCCCCCGTTGATGCTAACTGGGGCCCGGCTGTAGGCGTTCCTAGGCGTTGATGGAAGTCACACCCATCCTCTTTTAGCTATTTAAAAAAGCCATTTTCGGTCTAACCGACTATGTGAAGTTCAAACGTGCCACCTTATCATATCGTGCTCCTTTGCAAATTGTGACTCACGTTGAGTTGAAGGCACAACATGAATGCATTCAAATTCACGCTGCTGCATAATTCAATAAAACCTATTCTGAACGTAGCTAGCTATAGTACCTAGATTATTGTGCTGCGGCGGGCTTTCTCAGCAGAAACCACATGCAGGTCGCCGACCTTTGAGCTCTTGACAGCATGCCTCTTTGCACTACAAGGGCTCAGAGAGATGGGTAGACGTTGGTATACGCCGTGCAACAATCAGTATTGCACCACGCTACAAAGTACCTTGTACACATAGGGCAGAATGGATACGCATCAAGAACCTAAATTGTTAAAGAGACATGTGCAAGACAGTCTTTGGGGTCGCGGCTCCGGTCTCTTGGCGGATCATGTCCGTTTGCATGTAAGAGGGAGCACTCTATGGTTCGTCATCGGTCGGCCTTTTGGAGCACGGCGCCACCGGAATTGCAAAGTCTCCGGATTTGCGCATAGCCCATATGGGCAGGAATGTCCGCCGTAAAAAGTACTAAAACCAGAGGTTGTTGGTTACACAACATTCGGTTCGGCTGTGCCGTTGCGAATCGCCTGCGGAAAGAGGATGTCGGGTCGGACATTAATCAGTCATCAATCCCGCCTTTCTTCCAAGCGCCCAGCACGGAGAGTACGCCACCTTGAACATTGCCGATGCACCAGATATAGGGGCCGGCTGTTACGCTATAAATCACATCAATAGACACCTCGTCCAGGCGAAGAAGTAGAGAGGAAAATGAAAAAATTCATATTCGCATTCGGTTTCGCAACTCTAATCAGAAAGTCTTGACAATGACAGATGTCAATCGTGTCGTCGTGCCCGCGACTTACACCAACCCACCCGACAGCCATGTGCGCATCACCAACCATCCAGAGACAGCTGACGGCGTCACCCCCATCCTCGTGGCGGTCCTGAACCGGCCCGACAAGCTCAACGCCATCACGGATGGAATGATTCAAGACCTCGTCGCCTTGTTCCGCTCCGTAGACGTCGACGACCGCGTCAAGGCCGTCGTGCTCACCGGCACAGGCAAGGCCTTCAGCGCCGGCATCGACCTCACCATGGACACGAGCCAAATGAAGGACCGCGAGTCGGTGGGCGAGATGCGCGACCCGGGAGGTACCTTGGCGCTCGCCATGTTCAACTGCAGCAAGCCCATCATCGTAGCCTACAACGGGCTCGCGGTAGGCATAGGCCTGACATCCACCCTTGCAGCAACGATTCGGTAAGTGGGAAAAGCACAAATCCCAACAGAAAGAAGTAGGAGGCAAGCGTGCTAATCAAATCAGCATCGCACCTCGGACTGCGGAATTTGGATTTCCGTTTTCGCGAATAGGCCTCACCATGGAGTCGGCAAGCTCCTTCTTCCTCCCCCGCATGGTCGGGTACAGCAACGCGACGTATCTCCTGGCGACAGGCAAGAGATATCCCGCCGACTCGCCCGCATTGAACGGCGTCTTTGCAGAGCTTTTGCCCGAGCCGAAGGATGTCTTCCCCCGAGCCCTTGAGCTGGCTGAGGATCTCATCACCAACGTGAGCCTCATGGCCATCTTTCTGAATCGACAGCTCATTTGGAGGAATCCCGGGTCGGCGGAACGCGCCCACCTAGTCGATAGTCCTCTTTTGTATGACATGTTTGGTGGAAAGTGAGTTCCCCTGCCTGTCGAATTGAAGAGCGGAGCAATTGCTGGATGCAGAGTGTGCTAATTGCCCTGATACAGCGATCATCTCGCGTTCAAGAAGGCTTTTTTCAAAAAGCGCAAGCCCGAGTTCAAAGACAGCATCGTGGCGAATGCGCCTCGGACATATCCTTGGTGGGACGAATTGTCCGTGCAGACCCGGGCCAAGGCAGACAGCCGGGGCTCCAGCAAGCTGTGAATTGCGAGGTTATGTGGGATCCGATGGCTTTAGAAATATCACCATCAGATCATTCGTGCAATGCAATACGTTTCAACACGGAGTTTTTTCTGCGCCAAGAGTGTTGTGATGGTCTTGACGGGGGTCTTCCATTGCTGCATGTCGGAGCCTCGTGGAGCATTGCACCTGCACCCCGGTGCCCCCTGGTCGTTCTGGAAACTCATGACAGAGTACTTCGTACTTTGTACTCCGTAAGGAGCAGACCTGTCAGCCATGTGGCTGTGCAGTAGCGCTCTTCGACCGTTCGACCAGTGATACCGGGAAGCAGGGGCGCTTACGCACAGCGACCCTTCTTGACAGCCTGTCAGAGGAGTAAGCCTTGCTGCTTCGCCATGCAGAAACAGCTGAGCAGTGTCTAGCCGGCTGCCTGGCTAATAAAACGAAGTCAAGCGCCGATTTCTGCGACCCGGTCTCTACGCCGTGATAATGCGGCCTTGGCCGTAGCAGCCAGAAACATGGGAGCAAGATTGTCGAGATTATGGACATCTGTCCTGGGGCGATTTTGTTTGCAAACACTCTCATACGACGACCAGCTCGACTCCAACTCTATTCGGTTGCTGTCTTTGGTTCGTCCAAGATGGTTCTCATTCGGTCTCTGCAGCCCACAGCTTGTCATGTCCAAGCACAGCATGGATGACCTGCCGAAATACCTCGCCTTGTCCTACACCTGGGGACCGCCGCAGGATGAGGCTGGAGCAGGCAAGTATGGCCAGACATTGCCAATACGCGTAAACGACAGCTCATTTCCCGTGCTGCGTAACCTCTTCGAGGCATTGCATGGACTGCAACGACGATGGAACTTCAAGGACGATATTCAGCACCTATGGATCGACGCCATCTGCATCAACCAGCATGACCTCGACGAGCGGGCCGCTCAGGTCGCCATCATGGACCAGGTGTACAAGCGATCTTCTACAACCGCCATCTGGTTGGGCACGGCCGGCCCTGAAGCTGACGCCACGATGCAAGTTTTTGACGCGATTCGGCGCATCCCATCAGAGGAGTTCGCCCCGTACTACAGGCAACATCCCAACGGCGCAGCACCGCCTGCCGCATTTTGGCTCAAGCACGGTCTCCCGGGGTTTGACGACGAAGAGACATGGCGGCCTGTGGTACGATTCTTTGAGCACCGGTGGTTCAACCGCGCGTGGATCATCCAAGAGGCGACCCTTTCGTCCAACAACATGTACCTCTTTTGGGGTCGCCATGCCATGACGTGGGACGACGTCGGACACGTCGCATTCGCGGGACAGGTCGCGCGGCTCGGCATCATGACAAGCCAGCCTGCGCTGGCGCGGTATCTCGCGGGAGACCCGGCGGCCGGGCAAGTTTGCGACTGGGTTGTGCGCGATCCGCTCGTGAATAGCTTCCAGCTGTGGTACAACCGGCACCGATATCTGCAGCGAAGCCTGACGCTGCACGACGACACGATGCTGAGGGAAATGCGCGCGCTCACGGGATGCGACGGGGCCGGGGCTGCTTCATGGCTCATGTACTTTGCCCTGTCCAACCGGTGGGCAGACGCGTCGGATGCGCGGGACAAGGTCTTTTGTCACCTGGGAATGGTCAACAACATTGCGTCCCAAGATGGTCTGGCTCTATCGAGCGTGCAGCCGGATTACTCTGCGGCGGTGGATGCCGCCCAGTTGTACAAGCGGCTCATGACAGAACTCGTGCAGGAGACCAACAGCCTCGCCATCTTCATGGCCGTCAGCGATCCGCCCTCAGCACGGCTTGCTGGTCTCCCAACTTGGGTGCCAGATCTGTCGCGGCGACACGGGCTTGACCTGATGTGGTCCATCCGACCGCAATTCAACGCTTGTCAGGCGAACGGAGAGAACACGGGGTCTCGAAAAACATCAAGGGTCGTCGTCAGCGGAGAGAGTCTGCATGTCAAGGCAATGATGATTGGATCAGTGACAACCCTGAGCGCGTCACTGCCTGACTTTCTCGGTCCTTCCTGGCACAGTTGGGCTGGCCAGCTTCTTGCCCTCGATCCCGTATACCGCTATACGGGCGAATCGCGCGTCGAGGCATTCTGGCGAACCGCGCTGATGAACTCGGTCGCTCGCACGTTTCCCGCGCAGTGGCCCGGCGTCAGCTCGGCGGGAGACATGTTCCGTGCGTACGTGCTGCAGAGCATGACGAGGTACTACCCCGGAGCAGAGGCCGATAGTGCGACACGCGAGAAGTACCGTCACAGCCTCTGCGATGTGAACGATCTGGCGGCGGCGGACCATTCGGGGCAGATACCGTCGTTCAACGGGCTGAGCGACCTGACGGCGCAGATTGCGGGCGTGGGCGAGGAGGAGCTCCTGACGCTGCCTGACTCGGCGGTGTTGGAGGCGCTGGGCGCGTCCGTCGACAAGGCATCGGGATTCCTGATCGGGATGGACGGGAGCATGGTGAACCGTCGGATCGTCATGACAGGAGAGGGCCACATTGCCAACGCGCCCATGTGGACGGAGGTGGGCGACGCGATAGCCGTGCTCGACGGATGCCCCTGCCCGGTCGTGCTCAGGCCCGCGAGGGCTAGTAATACATGTACGGATACTGACCGGAATGGAGAGCCACAGTCCCCATCATATTGGAGCTTGGTCGGCCCGGCATATGTGCACGGTGCTATGTATGGGGAACTGGTAAGAGCCGGCTTGGCATGGCGAGAGTTGACGATCCGATGATATATGGCTCATCAAGCACAAACGAGACCAGACACAGAGTCTGCCGGCTCTGGCAAGCACTAACCTTATTAAATGTTAGAATTTTTTTTGGAATTATGTTGGAATGACTAGAACCATGGTACGAGTGGGACGAAGGACAGTTGAAAAGGTTTGGCACACGACGCCTCCTCAGGCAGATGGCGGAGGCGCGGTCTGGTGATTGGGTGAAGACCAGGTTCAGGGCAGCCCGAACCCATGGCCGGACCCCGCTGCTCACAGACAGGCATGTTGATGAGGCGATCATCCCGTGCCGAGGTGCCCGTGGAGGCCCACCCGGCCTCCACGGAGGCTGCAACCCCGGACTTCCATAAGTCTGTGGCAGCGGGCTGATCACCAACGGCCGGGACGAGGCAGAGACAAGCGTCGGACTTGTCGACATCATCAAAAACTCTGTCTCGTACCCCCAAAGTCCATCCATCGAGCAGATTGTCGCGTATCTCAGCCCCCAAGGCCATGGACATTGCCATACCCATGCCGCTCGTTAACGGGCAGCCACAGCAGCAGCAGCAGCAGCAGCAGCAGCAGCAGCAGCGCCAGGATCACGGCTGGGCCGGAGACATCCTCACCTCTCGGCCCGTCCCCCGCTCCTGGCGTCCCTCGGTCGCTGCCGCCGACCCGAATCTCTCCGCCATCCTCTCCGCCTCCAGCTACCCCATCCCCACCCCGGGCCGCTGGCAATACCCGAGCCCGTCCATGTCGGATTCCTATGCAGGCTTGTACGGCGGGCTACATATGGAGCCGGCGGCGGCCCCCTGGGCAGAACAGCTGGCGAGGGCCAACGAGGTCGCGACCAGCGAGTCTGAGTCGGCGGACCGCGGCACTCCCGATGCTGCCGGCGCGGCGGCGGCGGGAGCTCCCAAGACAAAGCGGAGACGCAAGAGCAGCGAGCAGGGCAGCACCGCAGGGCCCATGGAGAAGAGCGCTCCGACGGAGAAGAAGGTTGGTAGGCCGAGAAAGGCCGTGGACACATCCGACTGCGATGACCCCGAAGAGGTGAGTGTTCCAATATTCTACGAGCCTGCCCCCTTTGGTCCCGCGCTTGCTGCGACTGCGTGTATACGCGCCATGTGCATAGAACTCACATGGCCCATGTTCAGAGACGACGACGACAGATTCGTCTCGCGCAAAGGGCGTACCGGCTGCGCAAGGAGTCGCGCATCTCGTACCTCGAGTCGCGCGTGTCGCAGCTCGAGACCTCCATCGACAAGATGAGCGCCGCCGTAGTGTCATTCGGCAGCATGCTGGTAGAATCCAAGGTCCTACTTCCACACGCCAACTTGAGGGATAGCCTGAGCGAGACAGTGCAGACGTGTCTCGAGTCGGTGCGAGAGTCCAGCAGCGGCGGCAAGGACGAACATCATCACATGCAGCAATTGTCTCTACAGACACAAGCCACCAGCACGCGCACCACGTCGAGCCTGCCCATGGAACTATACACAGCCCCGCTTCCGCCGATCGACCTGTCGCTCCTCGCCCCCAGGAACGACGTTTCCGCTGGCAGCGGGGGAGTGCTGCCGGTGAAACACGCCGACTTCATGGAGAAGCTGCACATATCCATCGTTTACTATGGCTACTCGCTGTTGGCGGACCTGTCGACACCCATGGAGCTTCTCAGTCGACACTTCCGCCTGACGCTCGCCGCCATGGACCGGTCACGCGTATTGGCGCACTTTGCGGCGGCACTTCAGGCCAAGCTCAGCGGGGGGCCGGTCACGGGGGATTGGAGCGACATGCCCTTCTTCCAGCTGGGCGGCGCCGGCTCGCACTACTCGTGGCTCAAGGAGAGAGAGAAGCTCATGGAGAAGCAACTCTTGAACGGTGGAGACAAACTCGGAAACGGCAACAAAGAAGGCGTCGTCGATGCGGCTACGTCTGCGCTGGGCCTTTACTCGCGACGTTCCAGGGCGTGGCCAAGGATCGTGATCACGCCGGAGACCATACCGGCAAACGTCCAAGAGCAGCTTGGGGGCGACTGGTTCGACATGCAGGACCTGGAACTCTATCTGCGTGAACGCAACGTAGAGTTGTTCCGCTTCGACACCGCTGCTGCGCCGACGGGGTTCACGCCTCCCAAGGCCGCACCGCCATCAAAGGGGTATATCAACTCCGAATGGCTCCTTCGAGGTACGTACGCCATCATCCCATAATGGAGAAACTGACGCGAGGAAATCACATGCTGACTCTGTGTTTTTTCTTTGTCTTGTCCACAGCGCTACTGTACCGGGCGACGTGCTTGGGCCGTTCAGCAGGGTTCCGTCGGCGCGATGCCGAAATGGCTTTGAACGGCATAATGAACTCATGAACTTGACACGAATTCGCACGGTTTGAACAAGGGGAGTTGGTTTCAATGACAATGAACGGAGTTGTATCATAGGGACGGGAGTTTGCTGCTACTACTAGCAGTTGTCTTTTTAGCAAGCTTGGTGAGCCAATAGTTATTTAGTTCAACAAGAGCAAGGTCGGAATGGGCCGAAGTGTGGTCGAGCCCGATGAAATCTCCACCTGAACACTACCTCGTCCCATTCACATTCGCAACTGGTTCGCCAAGGCTGTTCAATCTTCAATTTGAGCATGCAATAACTTTACGTAAATAAAAGAGGAGCAAAGTCCCTGGAGCTTTTGCCCACCACTAGACACTCATCATCGCTGTGGAGAGCAGACACTCGCTAGTACTAGGTTGACTGTTAGCAACTCAGTTAGCCAAATCATCTCTTCTCCTGTCACTTTCGGCATTTCGCAACTGCCAACCAACTCAATCCTCCCGGGATCGCACCGCATCCACATCGGGACGGCACTTCCATCCACTCCCTCCTTTGCGCTTTAAGGAAATCCTTTTCCTTTGGGCAAATTGGTTCGTCAGCTTGGTGGGGGGGCATTCCTATGTTTGCGACGACGCAGGTCAGGGCAGAGGACAGCTGCAACAAAAACCAACCCCCAGATGACCCCGTCGTCGTCGCCGACAACAGCAACAACAATGCCCCCCCGTCAGCGGACCACCGCCCAGCTTCGCAGCATAGCCAGGAGGGAGTGACCCCCGACGAAGAGCAGCCGCAGCAGCAGCCGCAGCAGCAGGAGGAGCCAGGTGACGACGGCATCTGGGTCACCAGGCGATCCCCCAGCCTCGCTGACGACGAATACTATCTCTACCGCACCGGCAGATCCCTCCGCAGAGGAGAAGCGCCCTATGTTAAGAACATTGGTGGTGCCGCTCTGATGGAGGTGCAGTCGCCCAATTCGTTCCCCGAGGGAGGCCGCGAGGCGTGGCTCGTCGTCTTTGGCTCGTTTTGCGCCATGGGCGCCATCTTCGGCCTCATCAACTCGAGCGCCGTCTTCGAGTCGTACTTTAGGACGCACCAGCTGCGCAAGTACAGCCACTCGCAGATCGGCTGGATTTTCAGCCTCTACCTGTTTCTGGTTTTCTTTGTTGGTCTACAGGTCGGTCCCGTGTTTGACCGTCACGGCCCGAGGCTGCTTGTCGCGGCCGGTAGCATCTGCATCGTCTCGAGTCTCATGCTTCTTAGCATCTCCACTGGTGAAACCCCCTCCTTTTACCCCAATATCCCCACGTCATTGACGCCTAGCCACTGCGAATCATACGCCTAACATTCTCTATAGAATACTACCAAATCATCTTGACATACTCAGTGCTCGGAGGGCTGGGCGGCGCCCTGCTCAACGCTCCGGCGTACGGTGCCATTGCCCACTTCTTCAAGAAACGTCGCGGTCTCGCCACAGGCATCGCGACCACGGCTGGCGGCATCGGCGGCATCGTATTCCCTTTGCTCTTGCGATATCTCTTGGGAAAGAGGGGAGTCGGCTTCGCCTGGAGCTGTCGCATCCTGGGCTTCATTATCCTCGGGCTCTGCGCCCTAGCCAATCTCTTCATCAAGACTCGCCTCACCCCCAGTCGCCCTGTAGCGGACGAAGGCGGCGCGACAAAGGCTTCGGTCTTGCCCGATCTTACCATATTCAGGGACAAACGCTTCACGCTGACCGCCGTGGGCATCTTCTTCATGGAATATGGGCTCTTTGTGCCTCTCACGTACATTGTCTCATACGCCACGTCGCACGGCTTTGACGTATCCGATGGCATGATTCTGCTCGCGTATCTCAATGCGGGTTCCGTTCTGGGGCGTTTTCTTCCGGGGATACTCGCCGACAAGCTCGGGCGCTTCAACGTCATCATCATGACCATCGGTCTCTGCGCCGTCACCGTCCTGGGCATATGGCTCCCGTCTGAGTCGTCGCACGCCGCCATCATCGGCTTCTGCGTCACGTTTGGATTCGCAAGCGGCAGCAACCTTGGCCTCATCCCCGTCTGTCTAGGCCAGTTCTGCTCGTCCAAGGACTTTGGGCGATACTACTCGACGGCGCAGATGGTGGCGAGCTTCGGCACGTTAAGCAGTGTGCCCATTGGGGGCGCGCTTCTCGGCCTGAAAGGACACCTTGGCTGGGAGGCCCTGATGTTGTTCGCGGGCTCTTCTTATGTGGTGGCTTTGATCTGCTACGCATCTGCCCGAATATTGTCTGTTGGTTGGCGGCCTTTGAAAAAGTTCTAAACGTATTCCGTAGTCGATGTCTCTCCCAAGGTGCGGCGTGCCGCCACATCGCAAGACCTTGGGGGCATGACCAAAATTAGCATGTAAGACTAGATATCCCCTCAAATTGAGACCGTTTACATGCGGATCCTTCTGCCAATTGATTTGTGATGTCTTTCTTTGCTGGACTAGATTACGCCGGTTGTGTCGATTTTTCTTGTGACAATAGGGTAGTGGAAGGTCAACGGTTTTGTCCCAAGTTATGAAAGGCATGAACGAACCTGCGCAAACCCAATCAGGCAAAGAGTGCCTCGACTGCATCCCCGCATGAGTCACTGACCGCGTTGGTTTAGCGGCATAGCCACGCATCAACGGCGGCGACAAGCCCCTCTACTAGCCTGTGCCCAGGTGTTTGTTCACTCATATAAGTCACCTGGGGCTGGGCCAACATACGCGATTCACTATCTGCTCTTGTCTTGTCAAGCTCGCTCTCATCGTCCCTCAGGCTTGCCGGCGTGTCATCTCAATAAACTCATCATGGCCAACAGTCAGATTGTCGGCACTCTGGACTCTTGGGAGGCCAATGCCGCCTTTTGGGACGCGGGCATGGGCGCCAACGGGAACGAGTACTGGAATCTTCTACAGAAGCCGTATTTGCAGAAACTCATCCCCGTTGACGAGGAGCATCCCGAGCGAACGCGCATCCTGGATCTTGCCACAGGCAATGGCATGGCATCGCGATTCCTTGCGCGTCGCGGCGCTAGCCTCGTCGCTACCGATGGCTCCAAAGAGATGCTCAAGTACTGTCGTCAGCGTTGCGCCGAGGAGGGAGCCACGGGAATGCAGTTCCAGGAGCTTGACGTGACAAAACCCGAGGACTTTGAGAGCCTGCTTGCGTCGCCGCTCGCGGTAAGCCGCTCATGTGTAGTGGTTGTCGGGCAAAGATGCTTCCCTAAGATCCCAATCGCGCGGATTGGTCAGAGTTGACTGACAGTGGCAAGGTCGGTGGCTTCGACGTTGTGCTCATCAACATGGCCATCATGGATATTGAGACTCTTGAGCCGCTCGCCGATGCGCTGCCAAAACTGCTGAAGCCCAACGGCATGTGCGTTAATGGCTCCTGGGACTGTGTTGTTGCGTTAATGCTACGAAACTGACAAAGGAGCAGCTTCGTCGCGACGATGCTGCATCCCGTCTTCTTCACGTCGCGCGCGAACCGCATCATCGAGGTGCTAACCGATCCCGCCACCGGCGAATATTATAATGTCCGCGGCAGGGTCGTGCGCGAGTACATGAAGGTTGAACCCTGGCGTGGCGTCGCCGTCAATGGCCAGCCCGCGCATCAGGTAATCATGTCGTAGCTCCAGTTCTGTCGCGTATTGTTCTCCCGAAGAGACTGTCTAGCTAACTCCTGTAGATTTACTTTCACCGCCCTCTTCACGAGCTTTTCGCGACCTTTTTCAAGCGAGGCCTCGTCATGGACGGCCTGGAAGAACCGACCTTCACCGACGATCACCCTGAGGTGAAACAGCAGGGAAGGCCAGAGTCGTCACGCAACTACACGCAGATACCCCCCATCATGGCTTTTCGCTTCCGGAAGTTGAACTAGACACCCAGCAGGCTAGATAAGTGCGTTGATTGACAAACAAGAGTATGAGCTACATTAAATACACTAGATTGATACTAGACGCGCATTCTGTTGAACAGGTAGCCGTGGCTCACCGAGCCCCTATTCATCGAATCGTAGGTTTGCCGACAAAGAGAAGGCATATCATCGCTCCACCGGCACACCAGATGCCAAACGCCCAGCCAAAAGTTTCCCAACCAGGTCCATCGTACAGATAGCCCGCCATGAAGCTCCCAATGACGCCACCCAAAGCAAAGGACGTGGTAAAGAGCCCAAAGCCAACGCCGTAAACACCCTTTGTGCCCCATATTCCTGGCCTCCCCTTCTCCTTGTCTTCAATGACGTACGTGATCTCCGCCATGAGCGGCGTGCTCGAGAGCGTGAGGGCGATGCCCATGAGTGTGAGCAGTGCGCCCAAGAGCACTTTTTGCGTCAAGGTGTTCTCGGTGACAAACCGCAGACAAACGAACAGCGGGACAGAGAGGACGAAGCCCGCAAAAGACAGCCATTTGGTGCCGTAGCGGTCGGCAACGCTGCCCACGACCGGTGACAGAAATCCCGGAAGCAGGACGCACAGAAAGATGAGTCCGGCGTCGAGAGCATTCCAATGAAATATCTTGTCGACAAAAGGGGGGATGACGGCGAAGAATGCGAATCTAATGCGCGTTAGTTGGGACCGCAACGAGAGGATTATCAGCACTGACTTGGAGGCTGATTGCATGATGCAGCCGATGAGGGAGGCGAGGAGCCGCCGCGACTTGATCAAAGCCCAGTAGTTGGCGACCCCCGGGCCTAAATGATTTCCCGGACCTCCTTGAAGTGGTTCGACCAGGTCCGGCTCAATGGCTCGAGGCTCTCCTCTGGCGGGATTATCCTCTGTTGCGTTGGCATCCCGCTTACGGGCAGAACCCCCCTCCTTCATAAACAGCCGGAGGACGATGTCGCATCCGATCAGCCCGAACGCCATATAGTACACAGCGTAGTAGCCAGCCTTCTCATAGGCGAGACCGCCCAGAATCGGCGAGAGGAGAAACCCGGCCGTCATCGCCCAGTTCACCCAGCCCAACGCCCAGCCCACCCTCTCCGTCAGGCTGTCCGCCAGGAGAGCCAGCCCGACCGCCCAGCAGATCGCCGCGCTGAGCCCCTGCAGCACGCGTCCCACCGCTATGACCGCGACGCTGCGGCCCAGGCATAGCAGCAGCGTGGACGCCGCGAGGGCGACGAGGCCTGCGAGGAACGGCAGACGGCGGCTCGACATGCGGTCGGCGAGGAAGCCGAAGGCGGGACTACCGAGGCAGAGGCCGAGGTTGTAGAGGGCCAGGAGGATGCCATTCCAGCGAGGGATCTCGGGGGCGGGGACGCCGGCGCGGGATGTGAGCGCAAAGGGCAGCACCGGGACGAGGAGCCCGTAGAGGAAAATGTCTGTGAAGACGGCTGAGCAGACGACGATCAAAATGAGGAGCGTCGAAGAGCGGAATCGAGACAGGGAAGACGTTTGGATGAGGAGGCTATCACCTGGCGTAGTTGACGGCATTTCGTGTTACCATTCCACCAGTCACTGCTTGCTCGTGTAAGTTTTCACCGTGGTGGATAAAGATCAATGGCGACGGCGATGAAGAACGTAGATTGATCGAAACGCCGCATTATAGGTCTGGTAGGATTGCATCTCGAGCTATACGTCGATTATCGCTGTCGTGAATGTGATATAGAGCCATTGCAAAAAATCGACAGGGTTGTGCAAACTCTCGAAAGTTTTAAGAGTGGAATGGCGACGTCTCCGCCACGCCGGCGTGTGAGTCGTTCGGCAACGCTAGAGAAGTTTGACAGACGAGACATACCCTTCTCGCCAGGTGGGGAATTGCCCAAGGCAAAGCGGCGAACAGGAGCCGAGATTGCCAAGACGGGAGGATCGTCGCCCGCGGCGCCCGAGGGCCCGAGAGATACACCAACACGAAGTATGTACGTACGACACGAACAAGCTATGGAACGTTGTGCTGAGCGACTGCGCATTCGCTCAACTTCCGAGCAAGCTGAGTTCCCTGTAGATTTCTTTCGGACTCTTGTCGGAGCCCGGGGCGGAGCGTACACATTGAAGGCCCCGAGGATGATTCTATTCAGACACTGAATCCTCGAGGGCAACACAACATGGATATGACCGTATTAGGCACCGCTGATTACAAGCTGTCGTATTGTGGTCCCAGGTCCGCTGGTAAGCGCAAATTCGCCGAGAACATGACATTCTTCTATGCTATGACATCTCGAAGAAACAATGCTTTGACATGAAACCTACTGCCGCTCGCATATATCCAGGTATGGCGTCTATCATGCTGTGCACCAAGGGGTATCTCTGCGAAAACTCTGTCACGCCCCAACGAAGAAAGGCAGAATTATGTACATCAAGGCTGTGGTGATAAGCTCTGTCGCCACCGGCGCACCCTCGTCGGGTGATGCGCCTCAACGGGAACCTGGAGCGTCTCCCGTCTCATACGCTGTCTCCCCCGGCTTGGGTCACTCGTTGGGGACGCCGCTTCCGCGGGTTCGAGGCCGGCCGCACTGCCCGTCGTGGGCAAAGTGATTGCCCTTGGTCTGGACACGCTGCGAGCTGGCGTCCCACTCGCGGCGGTGACAGCATGCGGCGACGAAGGGCCAGGGGTCTCGTCGCGCGCGGACACGACGCTGCCCACGAAGCTCGTCGCCCTGGACCGAGACCGGGGCAGCGGAGTCTCGTAGCCATCCGCGTCCCTCTGCGGGTTGTATCTCTCTCGTATGCGTCTCAGCTTGCGGTTGCGGTTCACCTCGCCCGGGATCTCGGGGAAGTCGCCCGCGCGCGTGGGCTCGAACCCGGACGTGCCCATCATCTCGTACGCCGCCGAGTTGAACGACTTGCCCATGGCGTGGAACGCGCGGGCGACTTTGCGCCTTCCACCGACGTCGGAACGCACCGTCGTGGCTTGACTTGAGTGACCGGTGACGTACCGAGTCAGTGTCGTGAAGCTCGGCCGCAGCGGCGACATGCCATCATTGGCACTCGGTGGCATGCTTGCCGAAGGGTTCTCGGGTACATGGGGCGAACGTGTCCGGTCAGAGTCGTCGACCGAACCGCGGAGGCTGTGGGAGTCGCGACTGCTGGGCGACTGGTTTGTGTGATGGGCGCAGTTCTTGCAGACTCCGTCGCTGGTGCTGTTGGCGTCGCCTTTGAGGAGAAGGTATAAAGAGCCCAACGCCGCCAGTCCAGTTCCAACAATTGGTGCCCATTGCCCTGGCTCGGATTAGCATCTCTGGCTCCGCGAGACTTCATGTTGACCTGTGATCTGAGAGGGCCTCCATACCTATGCTTGCCAACGGCTCGTTTTGATACTTGACCTGAGGACTGAAGAAATTCCTCTCGCCCACAATGAGGATTGCCAGGCCAGCTCCTCCAAACACCGGGACCGCCACCACGCTGAGGAACAAGCGTACCATGTTGTTGACCTTTTTCATGCTCCCTATCGTTGCCCCGTTGGTCCCTTCTATGGGGTCGTTCATCTGCCCGTCCGTCTCCCGCTCCATGAAGCGCAAAGAGACGGACTTGAAGTTGATCTCGAGTATCTTGTCCATCATGGACGCCAGCCATAAGATGGCGTGGACGCAGCACGCCGCCGCGAGCAGCGTCGCCGTGCCAAAGGTGAGGCCATCTGGCGCGGGAATCACATAGATGTCCTTGGCCGCCCCGCCGCGCATGGGCGAAAAGGGGCCCTCCGTCACCGAGCATGTAAGCCCGCACGTCGTGTTGCCATACGGAAATTGGTTTGTGTCTCGCGGGATGGGGATGCCAGCCTCCTTTTCCGAGCAGCTGGATGTTCCAATTCGGTAGAACTCGACGGTAAGGCTGAGGAGGCCTGGCGTTGGGGGCTCACAGTTAGCGGCAAGCAAGGGGGTGAAGGGGGCTGGACGACAAGAACGCCCACCACCCTCGATATGTTAGAGGGGGTTGGCGGGACGCCGGCGAGGTGGACCTACCCGCGAGAATGAGCCCAGCCCAGAGAAAGATGGTGTTGCGGCCGGGATCGTTAAAGTAGGTCCGAGACAGTCTAACGGTTACCGGCGCGGCGAGGATGCCAATGGAGCAGAGTTGAAAGGCCCCAAAGACGTCCATGTCGACGGCGCCTGCAACGATATAAGAGCGGTGAGCGTTGGCCACGAGACCCCGTGATGCACTACGTCCTCTTGCACACGCGTATCGGGGGGGCTGGCCTCTTCCATCCCCAATGTTTCACTCACCATCGACATGAAGCGCCGCGAGCACAATGGCGTGCACCGCGGCGACGGCTGGCAGTAAGAGGGCTGCGGCCAGACACGCATTCCTGATCCAGACGGACTTTTGCGCGAGCACACACGCCGCTATAAGGACGTAGTATCTGGTGTCGTTGTCACGGTCAGTCGGTCCGTCGGCCATTAACCAAGAAAACCAAGTGGGCTCGAGCCAAGAGGCGACAAGCCCGGTTTGACCAAGCCAAGCCTCCATCTCGAATTGTCTCATCGTGTAGTACTAGTACCGCACTGCAGTAGATTCACTCACAGGATCCTCGAGCCGGGCCCGTACTGGCCAGAGACGGGCCAGGCACAGATGACTTGCAACGCATCGCCCGCGGCGGCGTTGGTGTTGGCCTGCGTAGTGTTGTCAACGCCGCGCTGAATCAGTGGCAGAAGCGGCTGCAGCGCCGGCATTGATGACGATGATGATGGTGGTGGTGATGACAATGGGATAATGGCGATGATGGGGCTGAATGGACGGGCCCCCCTTGCGTCCGCTGCCCACACGCTCTGCTGCTCAAGAAGCTCCTGCAAACGATAAGACGACTGCACGCGCTGCGGATCGACGCATGTTCAGGACAAGGCAACGTGATTGTTTAACAAAGGGCCAAGACTCTCATGGTTTGAAGCCGCCACCCGGGACGTTGGTGGTCGCGTGCAAGCTTGCTAATCCTGTCGACGTCGAGGCGAGGCGGTTGCTTGGCTTCGCGTCCCTCGGCTACATAAGGAGATGGACGAACGGCCTGACTAGGCCCCGCGGCCTGATCTGCACGCGCATAGGTAACCTGCTGCTGTGCTGCTGCCGCCGCCGCCGCCAGCGGCTCCCTCTGAGCAAGGCTGACGAGGAACATCATCGTCTCACCACTAACTACGTACCGACTATTGCATGGCCGCGTCTGCCATGCCGGGGGAGGGGATGGGGGGGTTGCACATGCAGCGGCACGCACGGGCAGCCAGCCACCTTCGGCCAGCGAAGGGGATGGGGAAGCTCCCGAGTGGATTCTGTCTGTCCAAGACGGCAGGAGAAGAAACCTTTGACAAGGGCGTTGTTGCCAGCCACCCCGTGCCGCCCAACGCCATCGTTGGAGAAACCATCGTGCCTGCCGGGGGGAGCGGATTCCGGGGGAGGGGCAAAGGGGGCAGAGAGAGAGGGGCAATGGTGGATGGATCGTGGCCCCAGCCAGGCAGCAGAATAAAGACAGGGAGCTGCGGGCTGCAATGACGCCCGGCCACGGTGCAGGTCTCAGCGTCTGGATCGCGCAAGGAACCGGTTGAGACTTGTCACTTGCCTGACTTTGGGGGGGGGGGGGACACGACAGGAGCGAGCTAAAATATTACCTGCGCCTCGCCGCCGGCACAGGGCTCACTTTGACTGTCAGTGAGTCTGAGAGTCCATGCTGTCTGCAGTTGTTTTACTTCATGCTACTGCTACTAATGACCCAGTGTCACGCGAGGAAGTAGTCTAGGTGAGGCTAGCGCAATGTGTAGTGAATCGCGGGGACAGAGAGTTGAGGCTCATTCTCACAGGAATTCCTGAGACGGGCTCGAGGCACGCAACAACGGCAAAGGGATGCCGCGCAGCAGCAGCAGCATTGTCTTCTTCTCTCATCCTGCATATAGAGCGGCTGACTGTGTTCTGCTGCATAAAGAGTTCTCTTGGCTTGCCGGCAGAAGAGCCTCCAACTCGACACATTCTCTGCCCTTACGGAACAGACATCCTTGTTTCCCCCTCCCTGGTGTGCTTCCCCTCCCCGAACCAACAACGAACGGTGGATGATCCGCCTGTCAGCCACTATCGGCGATCGACATTCACTCGCCCCATTGAGGAGTCTTGCAGCAGCACCCGCAGCACCTGCAGGCGCCGCGGCAGCTGCGTTTAGGTTTTTTCTCTGCAGCCCGCGCCAATCCTTTTGCCACACGAGCCCACGCTCTTGGCGGGGCATAAGGCAGAGAGAGAAGGGAAAACCAGGGCCCTACAGCGTGACAGTGGAGGACGTTGAATATTTCATCATCAGTAGGCCGGAGCCGCACTTGAGCCGAGTCCCTCCCCGCCCGCCGGGGTCGGTAGACTCGTCCCCCGTGTGTCGCGGCTCCTTTTTGTGTCACCCTACGGAAGGGGCCAGAAAAGTCTCCTCCGACGGCGGTGAGAATCCGTCATTGCCGGCTGTCAAACGACACACATCAACCACGTTGCCCCCGCCCCCCCTGGCCAGGTGCCTGCGAGCCCTGGGAGCTTGTTTGCTCTCTGGCGTCACGAGACAAGAGACGAGTGGTTCCCCTCCGGTTCCCGCGCGCCGGCCAGACGCTGGGGAAAGCACAGATGGCGTCCGAGGAGTTGGAAGACACGAGCCGGGTAGGCGAGTGGCGTTCCATTGTGACCCTGGTGGTTTTTGTTTTGACGAGTGAGTTTTTTCCCCTCCCGCCCGGTGCTGAGATGTCACATGAGTGAGAGCATAGAGCGTTGAACATTTTACTCATCAAACAATGCAAATGTCAACTCACAGATGTCAACGTCCTGTTCCCGTTTCACATTCCCATCTTCATACCCCGGAAGCTCTCCAACCTGTTTGTGGACGCCCTCGCCGCGGTCCGCATCATCCCCAAAAGGCGGCGGCGGCGGAAAGTCGTCGCCGACCCGGACACCGGCACTCATGTTCTCCCCGGCGGCGGCACAGCCATCGACTACGACGGCGGCGATGGCTATGGTGATGGTGATGATGACAACAACGGCAAGCTCAAGCCGTACGTGCGGCTCAACTTCCCCATGAACTTCGTCACCGCGCCCCTCATCGCCGACCTCTTCCTGCTCGCCATCCAGGCCATCGGCCGCCAGGAGGTCCACGACGGCACCATCGGCGCCGACAACATCTCGCCCATCGACATCATGGCCTTCTTCATCACGCTCGCCTACATCGCCATCTCCATCGACGCCTCGGGCCTCATCCGCTACCTCGCCTTCAAGGTCCTGCAGTGGGGCGGCAAGGTCGGCCACCGCCTCTTCTTCTTCCTCTACGCCTTCTTCTTCGTCCTCGGCAGCTTCATCGGCAACGACCCCATCATCCTCTCCGGCACCGCCTTCCTCGCCTATATGACGCGCGTGTCGAGCAACATTGTCCACCCGCGCGCCTGGATCCACACGCAGTTCGCCGTCGCCAACATCGCCTCGGCCATCCTCGTCTCGTCCAACCCGACCAACCTTGTCCTCGCGGGCGCCTTCAACATCAAGTTCATCAACTACACCGCCAACATGATTGTTCCCGTCGTGGCGACGGCCGTCATCCTCTTTCCCTTCTTGCTGTACATTGTCTTTGCCGATGTGGACCTGATTCCGTTATCCATCGAAATGCACGAGCTGTCCCAGGAGGATAAGGAGAAGAAGCCCGTTAACCCCAACATTCCACATGCCCGCGGCCACGTCGAGGAGGACGAGTCCGACCTAGCCAACAACGAGCAAGGTAAGCTGCTCTCTCTGGAAGAAATCATGAACCCCTTCCTCGACAAGGGCGGCGCCGCATTCGGCGCCATCATCATGGCCGCCACGCTCGTCACTGTGCTGGCCCTCAACGCCTCGAGCGCAAAAGAAGGCCCGCACCCCGTCTTTTGGGTCACCCTGCCAGCCGCATTCGTCATGTTCTGCTGGGACTTGGCCTTCGGCTGGCACAATCGCAAGAAGACTCGCGAAATCG
This sequence comes from Purpureocillium takamizusanense, assembly GCF_022605165.1. Taxonomy (NCBI): domain Eukaryota; kingdom Fungi; phylum Ascomycota; class Sordariomycetes; order Hypocreales; family Ophiocordycipitaceae; genus Purpureocillium; species Purpureocillium takamizusanense. Next base: position 721,238 of record NC_063077.1, read on the forward strand.
CGCGCCTAGGCAGGCAGGAGATCGAGAATGCAAGGGCAGAGCGAGCGAACCGACAGCAGCTCGAACGCAGGGCGTCCACCATGTCCGGCGGCCAAGCGTTCGAGATGTCCGTGAGAATCAGCAACTCCCAGCCCCGCAAAGGATCATCCGGACAGGAAGTCTTCGATGCCGCTCCGCCCCATCCCTCAACGCCCGCCATCCTCGTCTCTGAGGGTACGGGCGACGAAAGGGATCTCATGCCCAGTCAAGCAGACACGTTGGCTTGCTCGCAGGTCACATCCACCGCGGACACAGTCAAGCAAGACCCAGCTCTGACCAGCGACCTGAGCTCTTTCGAAGAGAAGCATCGGCAAGACGTCAAGCCCACTGCTGCCCAAGGCGTGTTCCTCCCCTCCTCGCCCAGCGACGGGACGGATCAGGTTTCCGATCAGCACAACCCCGACACCTCCCTGCCGCCTCCCCGCCGTGGCCCGACCACCCTGGTGTCTCTGGGTGAGGACGCGCTGCGCTGGACCCAGGAGACGTTCCCCACGGCCGCGGCCGTCGTCCTGCACCTCCCGTTCGCGCTCGTGCCGTTTGCGTTTTGCATGTTCGTGCTCGTCCAGGGCCTCGTCACCAAGGGATGGGTCCCCGTCTTCGCCCACGGCTGGGACCACTGGGTCAACAAGACGGGCACCATCGGCAGCATCGCCGGCATGGGCTTCCTCTCGGTTGTCCTGTGTAACGTACGACCCCTTACCCCACCCATCTTTTCCGCTTTATGTCACTAACTCCGTGTCCTTCTAGTTCGCCGGCACCAACATTGGCACCACCATCCTGCTGTCCCGCGTCATTCAGTCCTGGCAGGCCATCCACAAGGCCTCGGGCGAGCCCATATCGGACCGCACCTTCTGGGCCACCGTCTACAGCATGGCCATTGGCGTCAACTACGGTGCCTTTAGCACCGCCTTCAGTGCCTCGCTTGCTGGCCTGCTGTGGCGGGATATCCTCGCCCGCAAGCACATCTGCGTGCGCAGTCTTGACTTTGCACGCGTCAACCTCCCCATCATCACCATTGCCATGATCGTTGGGTGCGTGGTTCTCGTGGGCCAGATTTACATCACAAGAGGGGAAGGGCCGTATGATGCATAATGATAGATACCCGTACGACGACATAGAATAACAAAACAAAGCATGTCTCCGACTTCTCCATCACCGTTGTGTTTGCCTGTAAACATGAAGACGACCCGTTATGCTGACACAGCTTATGCTATCAGGGCGCCTAAGAAACGAACCGCCATTTGGTTGTCACGCTAGACCTAGACCTCACCAGACGCTGAGCTCACGGGCTAAGGAACGGTGTTCTCTATCCACATCATACTACCTATTCGGTTACCGTGTCGAAACTGGTTTCAGAGACGCAAGCCAATTCCCGCGTCATCTTCACATCCAGCAGATATCGAAGAGTACAACGGCGCGTGTCCGGCATTATGTACGTGCTGTACTCGTTTTGAAGAACAGATGCTTTCTCGTAGTTGAATGGACCGTATGGTTCTTTTTGGTTCACATCTGGCTATTTTGATATCTAATTAGCTTTCAATCATTCGACTGACATTGACCTGGTGTTAGTCAAGCCCAACGAGGGAGCGGCGAGACCTTGACGCCTCGTGACGGGTTTGGGTGCGACGCGGCTCACCATCAGCACCCAGCTTCCGCACTGGCATGGAGCACCGGGCATAGGCCACTTCACAGACTTCCAGATCCTCGGTGTGATTCGGCCCAACGATTCCACGCATCTACTAACCGATGCTTGCGGAAACGGGCGAGACTTCTCCTCCTCGATGCCCAAGCAGGACCAGTATCGAAGCATGCCGACGTCTGCTTCGTAAAGAAGCAACGTCACGTTGTGGCAACCTTCCATGCCCTCACCGCCGGGTGGGAAAATCGCGGCGCAGGCTGCCGCCACGGAATCGTAGAGGTAGAAGGCTCGAGACATGTCTGACCAATTCCTCCGGTTCATATACGGCCTCGCGAGAAACTCGACAAGCTCATCAGCCTTTAGCCCATGCCATAGAAGCAGCCGGTTCTCGGGATTGGAAATAGAGTGCGACGTTTTGTGAGAAATCCAGTCTTCGTACTCGTTCTCCACGCCTACCTTCATCGTCGCGCTATAGACTCCTCTCAGCGCAACGTCGAGACCAGGGAGCAACTCTGCGCTTCGCCTGTAGTAATTGTACACCTCTCTGAACTCAGTGGTCGTATGGTCCGATAGGATTAAGAACTCGTGGTAGAGACTGCGCAAAGCTTGGTGATACGGCAGATGCTCCCCCCTGCACTCTATTTCCTTTTTGAACGCCCTGTTCGAGACGTCACGGACGGCTGACTGTAGCTCCGGTAAATTTCGCAACGAGCAAAGGTTCTGGAGAAATGTGAGCTCAACACTAATAGCATGGAGCGTTGTCAGAGCAGGAGGACGTTGGTGGTCCACCGCCAGCGGCATCAGGCTCCTGTATCGATCCGAGGCATCCAAAATGTAGGACCAGCTAATGACGCCACAAGGAACGCTGAGGGCATCCGCGATGAAGCCCAGAGAGCAGTACGCCAGGAAGATGCCCCACGGACTAATATGGCTGTAGGGTATAACACCCCCTTCATTCGTAGCCTGAGACTTAAAGACTTGCCCTCCATGGAGAGCGCGCTTCATCAGGTCGCAATCAGTTTGACCGCAGCACAACTCAACATTAGTATAATCAGGGAGGATCCATGGAGTCGGCACAACATTGCGTTCGTTATAGTTGAGCTCAATAAAGTTGTATTCTCCTGGCGAAACAGAAAATTCCCGGTCGACCCAGTCCAGCCCGGTGTGCTCGCGAAATTGCACCGCATAATGTGCGCTGACCGGTTCCAGATAGGGCGAGCAAAAGCCGACTGTCTCGATACCCAAAGTGCCGACACGGCCAGCTCGCATAACGCTCTCGTACTGCCCATCCGTTTCATCGTAGAGGACCTTGAAGAAAGGAAAGACAAGTGTTGTCAGAAGCTACACAATCACAGGCTTGCACAAGCGCGCCATCTCCGACTGACCTGAAGAATGATGAAGTCGTTTATGTTTGCTCGGATGTCCACCTTGACAAGGTACGACTCAAAAGGGCCTTTCGTCACGGGGTCCGCGACGACGCTTTTGCGTGAAGTGGCAGGAGGTGGCCATCGGCTCTCGATCGGGTAATTGTCAAAGTATTCGGCGCCGTCGATCCGGGACGAGACTTTTTGCGACCGCGACGGCCCCTCCGTGTAGTGATCCGTGAAGCGGCGGTAGTCGAACGGGAGGGTCACGAGGGTCTCGGAGCGCACCGTCTTGGTCCGTGGAGGCGGCCGCTGCGGATCCGGTGCGGTGAATTTCTAGCGTATTGCGAGTCCGAGCGATTCGCGGGGGGGGCCGGGCGAGACGAAGCGGCCGCGACGCGTCCTCGTGAGGGCATCCCTTGCTCTCTTTCTCTAGCACTGACACACTGTCTGGTGCACCATCGCTGAAAAAGCTGACGTCGAAGGTTCCGGGGGGGCCTGGAAGTATGTACTGGTCAAAGTCCGTTGGATAAGACATGACGAATGCCGCTGAAGAGTGGACAGCTACGATGCCAGACGGGATGAGAACCATGCCGTTGATCTCGATGGGTAGGTTGTGTGGCCACTACGCAAGATGGGTGCGACCCATCCCTTCTCCTTCTATGGCAGACTGCTTCATCCTGGAGCTAGACTGCCTGTGGGACTTGAATCGACGTCAGCGTGCGAGGTTTGGTTGCACTTGCCAGCACCTCCCTTTCAATGCTGTGTTCGTTTGTACAAGCAGGTGCCAGGCCAACAAAGTTCGGGTGATGCCTGACTGGATTGGCCATTTATCACGCCATAGATGGGGAGTTGTCTCAGAGGGGTCGGGGACTGCGACCCAGAGGAGACAAACGACGCGAATGCAGGCCCACGTGTTGGAAGCTGCGATAACCTTGGAGAAGTTGCAATGGCCTACATACGCGAGGTAGCATCGGTGGCTTATGGTTCTCGGGCATCATTGATGTTCGTCCACCAGTCTCGTCGCGAAGGCATGCTCCGATGAGGCCGAGGTCGCATACTTCGTACACTCCGGCCTCACAATACTCGTTGCGCCAGATGCAGCGGGCTCGGGACGAGATGTTCACCCCAGACATCGTGGAACCACCACACACCGGGTCAACTAGGCGACGCGCGAAGATCAGCACCCAATAGCCTGTTGACGCATTCGAGGCTCCCCACGGCGATGGCTCTGCCGCGATTCCTAATGACGTTCCACCTGTGGCTTCTATAATGCTGACCACCCCTGGACACTCCTCAGCCGACACGTGTAGGTGGCTTTAATAAGTGAAACGCCATCTGCAAGACACGACAACGTCCCGAGAACCCCGCAGTGTCAGCTACACCAGGCTCGATGAGGCATCAACCAAAGATCAGCACTGACTTGGGCGCGCAGACGCGGGCGCGCATTATTGAGGATATAAGAGCTACGCCCTCCGCATGCACACCAGGTCTGCCAACGGTCACGTCGCCTTCAACCCTCAACACCACGACGAGTAAGTAGGCAACACACACCATGGCGGACCGTCACGACGCCCTCCGTCAGCAAATCACGGCCGGCGCCGTGCTTACCCCCGGGGACGATGGCTTCCAGCAGGCGCTCGTCCGCTGGAGCCACGCCGCCATGAAGCCCGCGGCGCTGGTCGTCCAGCCGGCCTCCCCGCAGGAGGTGTCCGTCGCCGTGCGCTACGCAACCGCCAACAAGATCCCCCTGGTCGTCATGGGCGGCGGGCACTCCACGAGCGGCGCGTCGTCGTCCGACGGCGGCATGGTGGTGGACCTGCGACGCCTCAACTCGGTGCGCGTCGACGCGGCCGTCCAGACCGTCACCTTTGGCGGCGGATGCAAGTGGAAGGAGGTGGACGAGACGTGCGGCGCCCAGGGCCTCGCCACGGTGGGCGGCACCGTCAACCACACGGGCGTCGGCGGGCTGACGCTCGGTGGCGGATACGGCTGGCTGTCCGGCCGGTACGGGCTGGCCATTGACAACCTGTTGAGCGTGGAGATGGTCCTTGCGGACGGGAACATTGTCACGGCGTCGGACAAGGAGAATCCAGATCTCTTCTGGGCTGTGCGCGGCGCGGGTCAAAACTTTGGCGCAAGTTCTCTCCCTTGCTGCACTGCGCGTTACAACTTGCGTGTAAGTGACAAAGAAGACTAACATGGACGCAACGACAGGCCGTCACCAGCTTCACGAGCAGGGTCTACCCGCAGGGCGACGTGTGGACGGGCCCCATCGTCTACACGCTCGACAAGATGCCGCAGGTCGTCGCCTTTGCCAACTGGTTCCACGAGCACAACACGGGAGACGAGTCCTTCTGGTTCGGCGTGATGGGCGCCGCGCCCGGCGTCCCGGTGCCGGCGGTCTTCTGCATGGTGTTCAAGAACACGGACTCACAGGCCGAGGCCGAGTCCTTCTTCAAGCCCCTGCTAGACATCGGCCCCGTCGCCAACATGGCCCGCGTGATGCCCTATTCCGAGTCCAACAACCTGATCCCCAACCGTGACGAGGAGAAGCGGCGCCTGCAGGGCAGCGCCAACTTTGTGATGCCGCTGCAAGACGAGTTCGTCAAGGAGCTCGTCGACGACTTTGTGCCCTTTGTCCAGGAGCGCAACATTGGGGAGGGATCCGGCATCATCTTCGAGGTGTTTCCCCACGACAAGATCCGCGAGGTCAAGGGCGACGCAACGGCGTTTCCATCCAGGGGCAACTTTTACCATGTGGCAACCATGTTCTCGTGGGACGACGCGGCCATGGATAAGCAAGTGCGGGAATATAACCGCAAGATCATCGGACTGTTCCGTCAGAAGGGATTCCAAGGCATGGGTGGCCAATACAACAACTACGATGGTTGGTATCCCCCCTCTTCCCTGCATCACTCGCGACTCTCTGCTGACAGACGATTTTCTGCATAGGCGAGTATCTGGGGCCGGAGAGGGCGTTTGGCCATAACTTGCCCAGACTGCAGGAGCTGAAGAAAAAGTACGACCCGGAGAACGTGTTTTGCAAGTGGCATAGCGTATGGCCGACTACTTCGACGTAGTGTACTATAGCAAAGCAGCCATTGATCTCAACGACCAAGGTCATCGCTTACGAGAATATCCCAACTCCTCCACAGCTGATTAAGTGTATAAACGTAACTCAAATCACCACAACAAAGCACATAATTGCCGTCGAGGTTGATTAAGCTTGTTAATTGGTTTAACTAACCAGTATCCAAAATACGCGCATTGTCTATCCAATCTTGGCAATCAAATCATTCATCATCTTCGTCATCACTCTTTCGCAGGCCCTTTGCTGGGCCGCACTCGACAACGTGTCCCTTGTCTAGCCGTAGACACCAATCGGCGTCCTCTACGGCCTCTAGTCGGTGTGCAATTGTAATGACGGTACTGTCCGCCAGCTCATCCCTCAATATCCTCTGCACCAGCGCCGCGGTGGCCCTGTCGATAGACGCCGTCGCCTCGTCTAGGATAACCAGTCCACTACGCCGCAGGACAGCGCGCCCAATGCTGACGAGCTGGCGCTGACCTTGGCTCAGGTTCTTCCCGCCCGCATCAATAGGCGAATCGAGCCCCCAATCGCTGCCGAGGACGCGATGGATGGCGTTGAGGCACGCCTCGTCGCTGAACTTGCCTTGGGGGTCGAGGTTGTCGTGCAGCGTGCCGGGGAACAGCGTCGGGTCCTGCTGCACGAATGTGACGCGGTTGCGAAGCGCCGTGCGGTCGACCTTTGCGAGATCCACGCTGCCGATCCTGACGGCGCCGTGGCTCGCCGTCTGCGTGGCGAGCAGCGCGTTCGCGATGGTCGACTTGCCCGACCCGGTGCGGCCCAGGACGGCGCAAGTCGATCCGCCGGGAATCTCAAACGTCACCTTGTCGAGCACGTCCGGCAGCCCGTCGGCATATCGAAACGACACGTCCTCGAAGCGGACGGCGTCGCACGGTCGCGGCCAGTCCTCGGGCGGCGTGTCGTCGCCGCTGGGCTCCTCGGGGATCTTGTTGAGCATGTTGACGCGCTCGAGCGAGACGGCGTCGAGCTGCAGCTGCGCAAACTTCTCGCAGAGCTGCTGCACCGCCGCCATGGCGATGGACGACTGCGTGAGGACGAACCCGACGGCGCTCGCCGGCGTGCCGTACCATACCATGAAGGCGACGAGCACCGCCCGGGTGCACGCCGACGAGATGCTGAGTCGGAAATCGAGCCAAAAGGCCATGCTCCAGAAGAAATGGTCCTGCTTCTGGAAGTCGTCCACGGCGTCCAGGTGGCGGTCTTGGAAGTGTCCCTCCACCCTGAGCGCTCGGATGGTGACGAGCCCGTCCTGCATGACGCCAATATTGGCGATGATGGGCGTCAGGTACCGCATCTCCATGCGTCGCAGACAGCGCGAGACGGGCACGTAGTACCGGAAAAAGTATACAAACAGCAGAGCCACGCAGGCCAGTATGACGAGCAGGATGGGCTGCTGCATCATGATGGCCGTCATGCTGAGCACGAGAGCAATCAGATTGTACACAAATGCCTCCAGCGGCGCCAGGATCCCGCCGTCTACCATGCCCATGTCCGAGATCAGGCGGTTCTTGAGCTGTCCCGTCGGCGTCACGTCGTGGTATCGGAACGTCGCCTTGCTGATCCTCTCGATGGCAATCTTGAACAGGTTCTGCGCGGCGTCGATGCTGATCTTGGCGAGGAGCAGCTGCGCCGCGGCGTACGTGGCAGTCTGCGCGACCGACAGGCCGGCTAGGATGTAGATCCAGACCTCTGGATGCACCGCCGGGTTCGGCAGCCCCCATGGCCCGGTCGTGGTGCTGCTGGCTGATCCAGATGCCGTCTCGTTGCCCCATGCTTCGAGCAGGCGGGCACGTCCAATGTCGGAACCGCGCGACAGGCTGTAGAAGATGGCCAGGAGCGCCCACATCTTCCATCCGCCAGCTCTCATGTAGCTGAGGTAGACCGATAGGGGCACGCTGCCCGTCTCCGAGGGCTCTTCGGGCGCATCCTTCAGGCCCGAGACTTCGTCCTCGGCAGCTCCATGCTCATGCTCGGCATCGTCGTGCACGCCGTGGCCGGACGGAGTGTGGATCGGATGCTCGAGTTCAAGCTTGATTTGATCCTGCGAAAGGACGGTGGCGCGGCCTTGATCCATGTCAACGACAGTGTCGGCAATGCGGAGAACCAGGTCATCCCGATGCGTGACCATGACGATGATGCGTCCCTGGGCAAGCGGCCCTTGAAGAAACCGTCGGACGATATTGCTGGCTGTATCGTGATCAAGCGGCGCCAAGGGGTCATCGAGAAGGAGAATGCGACTCTGGCTGTACACTGCTCTTGCAAGGGCTACTCGAGCCTTTTGGCCGCCAGAAAGGCCCACGCCTCCCTCCTCGAGCTTCGTCTGGTCGCCGTCGGGGAACATCGCCAGGTCAGGAGCTAGGGCGCATGCATTGATTACCTGCCGGTATCGCACCGGATCAAAGTGATGATGAAATAGGATGTGGTCGCGGATCGTCTTGTCCTGCAGCCAGGGCAGCTGCTGGGCATATCCTATAGGTTCGTCCGGTCGCAGCACGTCTCCCTGGTGCAATTCCATCTCGTTTAGAGCGGCTAGCAGAAGACTAGACTTGCCAGAGCCGACCTTGCCGCGGATGACGGTCAAGCCCTCGGAGAATCTGAGGTTCAAATTGTGAAGTACCATGTGTTCGGTCGACGGCCACGAAAAAGATGCGTTGTGAAACTCTATGTCTCTTGTGTCTGAAGCATTCAGTCCGGAGTCATCACGGTCGGGCTCGGCCAGATACTTATTGACACGCTCCACGGGGATAATGGCCTTCCAGTATGCAGCGATGAGATCAAAGGCCTCCTTGACGCTGGCCTCGAGTTGACTGAATAGCTGCAGCGCTGGCCAGATGACATTGTTCGGGAGACTCTGCCCAAGGAACATGGTATACAAACAGATGCTCGCCAAGGGATATGCCGTGCCGCCGGCGACATTGTTCGTCGAGATGAAGGCCGTGACGCGAGCCATCTGCAGGCGCTTGAGCATCTCCCGGAGGCGGAAGCGAAAGATGCGGGCGCTCCACGAGGCAGTCCAGCCGTTGAGCTTGAGCGGACGACTGGCCTCGACAAAGTGCGCGACGGCCTGTGCGCGCTTGTCCGAGTGGGCAGTTCGCTGGCGCTCCATCTTGACGAGCTCGCGGACGAGCAGCGAGTTGACCGTCAAGATCAGGCCCATCAGCGCGAAGCCGAGGATCGATGGCCAGCCCATGATGTCGATGAGGTAATAGATTGTGACGACGACCTTGATGGGCTGAGAGACGAGCTTGGGAAAGTCCCAGAAGCGTTGCGAGATTTCGTAGGTGTCGCCGCGTACGAGGTTGACGACCTTGGCGTTGGACGCGGGCTGGCTGGGGGAGCTCTCCTTTGGCTTGGTCTGTTTACCGCCGCCGCCGCAACACCTGGCCAGGGCCCTCTGGAGCTTGTTCTTGGGGGGCGCAGATCCGGTAGGCAGAACGATGTCCTCTGCCGGTCCCTTTTCCGTGGCATCGGAGCCGGGAACAGCTCGCGTGAGGAGCTTCCTGAACAGGCCGATGAAAGTCTCGCCACGGGACCGCTCATACGCCTTGCGCGAGTACCACGATGAGGTGGTCTTGCAAAGCTGCCGGCCAAAGTCGAGGGACAGCATGACGAGACACCAAAAGTAGGCTTCATCCGCCCTGTTTCTGTCCAAGGAAGAGTAGAGCTTGCTCGTGAGCCGGATGTTGGACACTTCAGCTACCTTTTCCGCAATCGCCAGGAGCGTGGCGATGGAGAGGTCCAGGCCGTTGGCCTCAATCAAGCACGGAAGCAGCTTGCCCCGGAGCTCGCGAAAGGCCATGTACAAGCGCGTATGTTGAAACTCAAACGGCAGCTGCCACACCTGCTCCTCGGAGATCTCCTTGTGGCGACAGATGCGCGCGAGGGGGAACACCCAGGTCATGGCCCAGAAGCGGAAGAGCGTCAGGTTGTCCTCGGGGCTGCGGACGTGGTGCGACGGCGGGAGGTTGGGGTTGCCGATGTCCTCGGTGTCCCAGGCCGGGTTGCGGATGGGCATGTTGACGATGGCGAGGACGGCGGCGGCGGCAATGGCGATGCGCGCGACGCGGTACGTGTCGAGCGCCGCGACTGCATGCTCGAGGAATTGCACAGAGTAGGTGGCGAGGCCGGCGGCGAGAATGAGCACGTACTGCAGGAGCAGGATGCGCGGCGTATGCGTGGGACGATCAAAGGCCGTCAGGAGCGTCGCAACGAGCCATGGGACGACTTCGAGAATGGCGACGGGCTGCCTCGGGTTCAGGCAGGCGGGGATGATGGACAGCACGAGGCCGGCGAGGCACAGCAGACTGAGGATCAGCGTCCAGTGCGTCCAGGCCTTGCGCTTGTCGGGCCCGGGGCCGATTTCCTTTGCGAACGGCTGAAGCCATCGAGGGAGGAGGGAGAGGATCTTGTTTCGGAAAAGGTACAGGGCGAATATGGCGACGGAGAAGGCGGTAAGGGTGTAGAGGACGTCCTTGTCCGTGTCGGAGAGGGCGGCGGCCGGGACGACGCGGACGTCGTTGAGCCATGAGATTTGGTCCGGCACGCTGAGCGAGGCCGTGAGGCTGGCCATGCCGCGTCTGATGGAGTCGAAGACGGACATGGCGATGGTTTCTTTCGATGGTAGGTTGTCTGGGATTTCCACAAGGAGCAAAGGGCTTTTGAAAAGACGTGACAATGGTCTTGGATGTCCTCCCGAGCTTGTCTCCGACGTGAGATTATATAGGGAAGACCGATCAGCCAGGACCAGCACAACAAGAGATGTTTATTATGGTCCAGTGGTCGGGCATCTGAGTTCGTCGAGCGCTAAAGTATGTCCTGCGAGGCGGCCACCGGGCTGGTGCTAATGATAAGTCGTGCACGTATCCAAGAAAAAGGTGGCAGCGCGGTCCAAAGTCACGCCCGCGTCCCAAAAGCTTGGGTCGGTCGCAGTGATGCAGTCAGTATACAAGCGGACAGCTCTGATCATGGCGCGCCTAAGAATGCCAGGTTTGTGCCATAGCAGGTGGTCGACTGTGTGGGCGCGTCACCGTCAATCGGATATCCGCTGCCAACTGATGATGGTGAATGGTATTGATGGCTGGGGCGTCGGGACTCTGGACTCAATGAAGGACGGTCGGTCGTATGCTGTACAGACTCTACAGCCCCAATTGGCGTCAAAGCCCGTCACAGCTGGCCGCTCGAAAAAATATATAGGTGAACCATGCGAATGAGGTTCATCGACGACGTGCGTTTATGGCGGCGTGGCTGAGCGGTCCGGTGGTTGTAGGTCAAAGTCAAAATGCGGTTCAGGGTCCCGGACGCCGCAAAAGCCACCACCACCTTGGGCCCGATGGTCCGGTGCGACGCCGGAGCAGGAGCAGCAGTGCGGTGAGGGGGAGCAAGCAGGTGAGGAGGAGGAGGGTGAGGAGGAGGAGGGTGAGAAACGTGGGGGGTTGGAGAATGGATGCGGGGCAGCTGTTGCTGGATGCGCGCGAACCAGGACGATTGTCTGGAATCAATATGTGGAGTTGGGTTGGGTTGGCCGGTTATTCTCACGCTGCTGCTGCTGATGGTGTCGTCATGTTGTTTTGACGGATCATGTTCCTGCAGCAGTGACGATATATGTCGATGGTTGTTACATCCATCCATCCATCAGGGACGAGCAGCGTTGCGCGTAGAAGAGCACACTTTTGCGATTCCGATATCGTTTGGCAAGACAAGGGACCTGAAGCCAAACGACGAGGGGCGGCTCCATGTCGTGCCATGTTCTACACCGCCGAGGCGTGGCCGTCCGTCCGGTGGGCTCGGTCGTCTGCGTTCCTCCATGCCTCGGGGACCACGATGGCAACATGAGGCATTTCACCAACATGATACCCTGCAGCGACCCTTGACAGCGATCGATTTAGGCCTCATTGGATGCACGAATGGCCAGCCTCACTCCCGCCTCACGAGCTTGAACCACGTCCGTCACAAAAATCGCTTTGGTATTACAATCATCGCCGTGTATCGACGCCCAGCGTGTCACAGCAATGCCTCATCTTCCCGCGTACCACGACATCTCGCCTCGCCTCGCCTCACCTCACTCAAGCCATAAAGGCTCCCCCCAGCGCCGCCATGGCCAGCGCCGTCACCGCGCCGGCCCAGCCGAAGCCGCTGCCCGCCCGCATCTGCACCGTCGCCGCCGCGCCCGTAGACGTCGCCGCCGCCGTGCCGGACTTGGTCGGGGTCGCGCTGGAGCCGCCACCGCCCGTGCTGGTCTTGGCGCCGTCGCCCACGAGGGCCGACAGCTTCGAGTCGTCGACGAAGCTGACCTTGATGGTCGAGTTGGTGCACTGGGAGGGGACATCGCCGGCCGATCCCTTGACGAAGTTGGCGGCAACGCACTTTGTCATGGGCCGTAAGCATTATTTCGCCAAACTGATCCTAGAGACCCACGCGCGCGCGGGGCCCCCAGATCATGTATATATATACAAGTGTGGTGTGTGTGTCCCTCTTACCTGGTACAGCAGGCCGTCGACGGCAGACGAGACGACGCTGACGACGCCCTTTTTGCCCGCAAAGCTCTCGGGCACGGTGACGCGCGGCTGGCAAAAGTCGCCGAGGCCGCTCTGCATGACAATGGGGTAGAGCTGCTGCCAGCCGGACTGGGCCTTTTGGTCGAGGGTGGCGCGGAACAGCCAGTTGCTCTGCTGGTGGGTGAGGCGCATGGCGAGGGCCTCGCCGCCGATGTGGAAGTCGACGACGTCCTTGGAGAAGTCGGGCGTGAAGCCGCCGCACGGCGCCTGGTCCTCCTGGTCGTCGGAGAAGCCAATGGACTTGGGGTACTTGAGCTGGAAGTGCGCCGAGGCGAGGCCGCCGAGGGCGAGCAGCGAGAGGACCTTCATCTTGGGGAACGGCGCCTTGGTGTGGTGGTGTAAAGGCAGGTCAGGGCAGGTCAATGCAGGTCGAGGAGTTCACAGCGACGAGGGAAAGCGAGGTTATGGAGTAAATGTCGCGTGCAAGAAAAGAAAACAGGGAGGCTGACACGGTGTGTATAAGATATGACGAAGTCGGGGCCGAGGCCAGTTATTAATGATGCAGCTTTCGTCCTTGTTATTACCACGCACAGTCGGCGGGCCCCGCGGGCTTGGGCTTCCCCAGGGACCAACGCGCATCCGTTGCCCGAGTCAACGTCGCAGCCCAGGAACCCGGATAGAGGGCGGCGCGGCGGGCAAGGCGCGGCAAGCAGCATCAGCATCAAGCTCCAGCTCCGTCTGTGTGTGTGTGTGTGTGTGTCCCACGGCCCCGTCCAAGTCCACATGGTGGCGCGGGACCAAAAATGCCATAGCAGTATATGGGCCGGCATGGACCCCTCCGTCCATCCGTCCGTCCCTTCATCCTTGCAAGGCTCCAGCGGGCAACAGACATGAACCGGAAGTCGGCAAAGAGAACGCCTCTCTACTGGGGGAAGGGTGGGCTCATCAGCCCTGCTTGGTGATGGTGCGGCCGAAAGAATTAACAAAAAAAAATACATAGCGGGGGTCCGTGATGAGGGGATTCCCGGCCCTCAATCGACATGGACCGGTGGGGGCTGACGGGCGCGGGCGTCGGTGGACCCAATCATGGGGCGCGAAACGGACGCAGGTGAGTCCGTTTGAGCAAGTTTGTGCGAAAGGGCGGCCCGGCGCCTTTTGTACATGCTTTCTTTCGTACTGTAAGTCTTGGTTGAAACCTGGAGGGAGCACGCACGATCATCCCTCCTTTTCAGGTCCTTGGATGTGAGCATATCTTGCGCACGCTAGAGCCCAGTAGTAGCAATTCCTGCTACCAACATACGTAGTTCGTACTTGCGTATTGTACTAGTCATGCCTCTCATAGGCAAGGTATGAATCGTATGCCATGTGTACTCAGGGTTACCCTTGCCGGAAGACGCCGACCTTGAAGGGTCCCCCCCCCCCGGGCGCCTCTACCCCGTGCGCGCAGATTCCTGTCACGATTCATCCGTTCATGTTCCGACTCATCTGGATTCTGCAACGTGCTCAACGCTCCTCACGACACGCCGACCGATCCGAGCATCCAGCAGCGCTAGCCGGTGCGCGCGCGCCCTAGTTGGTTCTCCTTTCATCAACCACCAGCCTTCAAAACTTGACGACCGCCGTTGTGTCCCGCGAAATGGTCGCCGCCCTCTAAAACGGAACGAGGGCCGTGTATGACTTCGCCTCAACTGTTTTGGCTACACCAGACAGACCCGTCTGGCGAGACGTGCTTGTCAACGCCATCATCACCAGTCTGTTTGAGCACATTGTTTGACGACACCGTTTTGTTTGACGATACGTATCGGAAAGCGACATCGACCCTTTCGGCTCACGACATGCCTCACAGGCGGCATTAGACGAACAAAAGCACATCCTCCTCGTCCAGTCCAGTCCAGTCTCTCTGCTGCTGGCTCCCCGCTGGCGGAGAGCCCTCCTCATCGGCAGACACCATGGACATGGATCATATGCACGACATGGGCATCGGCTCCGACATCAACTATGCCTTTGCCCGCGATTACTGGTACATTGCCGCCGGCGTCGTTGGACTGCTCGTCTCCGTCCGCGCCGTCAACCACATTGGCGCTCGCCAGAGGTGAGAGCCTACCATCAGCGTCGCTTCTTGATCGATCCCTCTCACATGGACTGACTTCCGCTACCCCCAGGTTAAAAGCATGCCACGATCCGACCATCAAGCAACCCACTCACCCCGACGGCGCCCTCTCCCAGGCTTGGGCTACCACCACCGCCATCGTACGCGAGCTCTCCCTCCCGCAACTATACATCCCAACGCGCGGCCTACGCTGGGCGACCCCTCCGCCGCTGGGCCGCGTCGTCTTCCTCCTCTGCTACTGGGCCGTCGTCGTGGCTTTCATGTCATGGAACGTTGTCATCAAGGACGTCTACTTCTGGGAGCGCATCGGCTACCGCAACGCCTGGGTCTCCATCATGCAGCTGCCGATGCTGTATCTCCTCGCCATGAAGCTCAACCCCCTCGCCTGGCTCGTCGGCTCCAGCCACGAGCGCATCAACTGGCTGCACCGCTGGGTCGCGCGCACCATGTTCGTCACCGCCACCGTCCACGGCTTCCACTTCTGGACCGAGTGGGTGCTCGCCGACTTTGTCGACTACGAGCTGTCCATCATGCCGCTCGTCCGCTACGGGCTCGGCGCCTGGGGCGTCCTGCTGTGGTCCGTCATCGTCGGCTTCCTGCCGATACGGAGGCTCGCGTACGAGGTCTGGCTGCTGCAGCACATCGTCTCGGCCGTCGTCATGCTGTGGCTGCTGTACAAGCACATCCCCGCCACCGCGCAATACCTCTTGTGGATGGCCATTTCGTTTCTCGTCTTTGATCGGGCCGCGCGATGGCTCCTTCTGCTCTGGCAGAACACGCGATGGGGCCGTCTCAGCGCGTCTTCTTGCCAGAGCATGAAGCGCATCGGCCACGGCGTGTCTCTGCGAGCCATGGGCGACAGCGTCACCGCCGTGACCATCAAAGATGTCCACTTCCAGTGGCACGCTGGACAACATGTCTATCTCTGGATCCCGCGCCTGGGGCCTCTCGAGGCGCATCCATACACCATCGCCAACGCCCACCAAATCAAGGGCACGTGCTGCTGCGACAGCATTCAGCTCATTGTGCGCGCCCACGGCGGCTTCTCCAAACGTATTCACGACTACGCAAGCCGACATCCCGAACGCGTCCTCACTGGCTTCTTGTCCGGCCCGTATGGCGCGCCGCCGCAATGGGACGTCTACGAGACGGTCGTGCTCATCGGGGCTTCAACAGGCGCGAGTTTCACCATTCCTATACTAGAGTACGTCGCGGCAGCGAACCATAGGACGTGCGTGAAGAAGATGGAAGTCGTGCTGATAGCCCGGACCGCGGAGGAGTTGTCGTATTACATCCAGCGGGCCAAGGACGCCGGCAAGGACGCCAGAGAGAAGGGCATCGACGTAAGGCTTCACGTTGCCATAACAGGAGGGGTCTCGGAGGGCGAGGCTGGCGTTCCGCTCGTCCAGCTCCGACGCGAGGACAGCAGCAGCAGCCGAAAGGGCCACCAGCACCTCTCCAGCTTCGACGAGAAGACGGCGGACACGGAGCTGCTGCGCGACCGAAGCACGGCGGTGGACCAGCCCGCCACGTCCTCGGGGTGCTGCTGTCGGCGCAGCAACTCGTCCGCCACGGCCGGCAGCATGGGCTCGGCCGCCAGCATTGAGTACCTGCGCGAGTACAGCTCACGGCCCGACGTCGAGGCGCTGATACGCGAGCCTGTCGAGCGCGCCTGGGGCGAGACGGCCGTCGTCGTCTGCGGCGGCAAGGAGCTGGTTGCGCGGACGAGGAATTGCGTCAGCAGGTTGAGCGACGAGCGGGCGGTGCATAAGGGCACCGGAGCGCAGGGGATATACCTACATGTTGAAGAATATGCATTCTAACGACTATTAATGTTACGATTCGGATGTTGAATTCATCAATGCCACGGTTATCGGCAGCTGATGTCAGACCAACATCTTTTGACATTTCACGGAATGACACTCTGACCTTAAATGTTCTCCCGAAGTGTATATGGAGTGCTAAACGATTCGGGAAGCAATGTGCCCATTGTAACGTTACTTTGGAAAGGCAAAGAAATGGACAGGCCATTGGCAACTCTGCTACATATAGGCCGATGTGACAGGCGACTTGCATGCATTTACCAAGCAAGTAAGTGAGCTCTGAAGATGTGGAGCACTCTTGACTGGAGGTGAGACGTCATTGCTGCTGACAGCCAGTAGTTAATGCACGTCCATGATCGCTTCATGTTATGCTCCCGCGTTGGGCAATGTTCAATCTGCTAGCAAATCACCATCGACCATCGCACATTGCAGTGCGCTCATGGTCCTCCGGTTTCTCACCTGACCATGTCTGCAATCGAAAACTTCATCGAATCCCGGGTCGCGTCAACCGAACAAGCTCTCGAAATCGGCGACGGATGCCACTGGGACGAGGCAGCAGCCCTGGGCGACTTTCTCAACGGCAACGTGACGGCCGAAGACGCTGCGATAGCCATAACGGCACCCCTTCTACGAGAGACCAAGCCTTCCGCTGCCATGTACCGGCTGATGGGATTCCTCTGCGAAGCGCTTGTGGAGCTAAGCGACCATCGCAAGCAACTCCTAGATCTCCTAGAGGCAATTCAAGCGCTCCCACCGTCCGACCAGATTGACTGGCCGCGGCTCCCAGGCTTCGGAAACATGTGGGCCGACTTGTATCGGCTGCACATGCACGGACACGACCACTGGGAGACGTCGGAGACGCCTCTCACGGACACGAGGAAACGTGAGCTGTGTCGACATGAGGAGGCTGTCGCCGCGGCCGAGGCCGACATGTTTCTCCGCGGTGTGGGTGGCGTTACGGCCCGTTGGGGTTACGAGTGGTTGAGCTTGGTGCACTGGCAACGTCCGGGAATGGCCGTGTTCATGAGGGGTGCGTACGTCTGGCTGGCAAAGGCAGGCGGGCGTCTGAAAGACCAACTCGAGCCGGACAAGGTATCTAGTTACGGCCATCCGTCGAGGGTTAAAGCCGCAATGCCAGAGCATTGGGAGGCTTGGAGGTGGTCATTCTTGCGGATCAGTGAAGAGGTAGAGGCCTTTGCGGCTGATGATAGGGAGGTTGCAGGAGAATGTTACAAGCTGATGGAAACATGAAGGCCAGTCATTATGGCAAAGGCGCTCAATACAGTTGTTAATTGTTTTGTATGCGCAGTGTCTCGGGTCCTAGAAGCGGTTTGTTTCTCCTTCCTGACGAGTTCCTTGCTCCTTGCATAGTACCGTTTGTTTCTGAAATTCGGCCAGCTTGTGTGGCTTCCATAGACATGATCGCTGCTTTGGACAAAACTTTTGCTCGACTATGCCAGTGTTGTGGGTTGACTCTCAAGACGAGATATTTGTCGGGCCTGAACTCCCTATGTAAACCCTGAGCCCAAGGAGACTCACGGTAAGAAAAGCAATTGCATGCCCCTCGCATTCTAAGGCAGCACGATCTCCCTGCGTGCTTTATGAATTTGATACGGACCTCGTAAGTCTTTTAAAAAGCGAACTAAATGCCATGAAGCGTATTGGGTAAGTGCCTCAACGACACATGGACATTCAATCTCCGTAACATTGCCTCCGGCCCAATCAAGATACAGCAGCACTCTAAAGCATAAAGCACTACAATATTGAAGAGGGCAAGCTGGCTTTAGACTTAACACACACTTGGAGACCCGCCTGGCTCGCCGGCACGGCGACATGTTGATCTGCTAGACCCCGGATTGGGACGGACAAAGTCTTGGCCACAAAGGCGACCGGGGGGGGGAGGATCGCAGCCATGTTGTCTATTCTTGTGTCAAGCCCCCCAAAAAGCACAAGGCTAGCTATGATTCTTCAACCGAATCCCTTAATCGTCAACCACATGTCCGATATCTCTCTACTTGGCCGACCAAGTCGTCACTTGGGCGACTTCCGAATGCTGCCATTCCCACATGCGTTGGATAACCCACGTGCAAGGCCTCAACTGTCCGGGGGGAGGGCATCTTCCAACGCAAGGCATCTCTGCAGCAACGTGCGTGGCGACGACCAATTCGGCACAGTCTCTGAAACCCTCGACGCGCTCCTATTTGCGTGTCGTGACAGCGGGATGGGTGCGGGAGGCGAGCCGTGGCGGGGTGCGTCCGCGTCCATCTACAAAGGGCAAATGGTTTTGAATCGTCCGTGCTCCATGTCCTGGCCTGCGCCTGCCTCGTTGGCACACGCCCGCGCCTTCTTGCGAGCTCTTCCTCGTGCACGGGATGGCCGAGTTTGATGCAATCGCAACCCCCCGTCCGTCTCCACAGCCCCGGCTCCATCTCTGAAGTGCGCGCCCCGGGGCAGTTACTGCCTCACATGAAGGCTATCGCTAACTAGAGAGTAGATCTCATCGATGACGAAGACCCCCTCCGACTGTACGGTGCCGCGTCTCGAGTTCGGGTCCGACACACATTCACGGTTTCTCGACATCGTCATGCGTCCAGCCCGGCACCGTGGCTCCGTGGCGCCTCCCGGCCGGGCACGCGCGCGCATGGCACGATTCCCCGCCCAGGAGACATGGGTCAGTGTTTTTTCGCTAATGACCATTGTCGCGCTTGACTTTGCGGCATAGCGCTGGTCGGAGACGGTCGGGGCTGCGGCAACAAGACTCCTCCGAGGCGTGAGTTGTTTACTTGCAAGACAGCGAGCGCTCCTGTGCGCCTTCAGTCATCGACGTTCGAGGGCCGCCGAGTCCGACAAAACCCATGCGAACATCGTCTACTGTAGGAGGATGCGTACGTACTCATTCCTTGCAGGGATCCGCAATCGCCGTGTCCGCTGACAACCGGTAGGTGGCCGGCCTTGCCGATGCCGTCCCTGTCGCCAGCATGCTGCTTGGTTCCATGACATGCCCTCCCTCGGCGTTTCGCTCGGTGATGTGCTCCTGGCAACGCTCGCAGGCTTGCTTCAACGCGCCCGACAAGAGCGGCGGCACACTGCTGGGGGCGACTTTGGCTGGCAACGGTTCGGGTTCATCAATGGTTCACGCAGCGCCGTGTGCTCCGTGCCTCCATGTGGCTGCTGACGGCCGCTGTCTAGGCTTCCCTTTCCTCTGGGACTGGACAACAGACAGCCCGGACATTGAGCTGAATCGTTGTCAAGGACCCCCATGCAATAAGCTTCTGGTGCGTGCGCACGTGTCGAGTCTGTCACGGCCAGGATCAAAAGCCAGCCACGCGCCAGGCTTTCTAGAAGAACAAGAACGCGGTTCCAGAAGATGCCGCGTCTCCCGTCAGGCAGCAGGGCATCAACCCCTTGTTGGTGGCCATGTCCGACCTGCTCCGGGAGATATACAACGATGTCGTAATCCTCGGGGGCGGATGCAGGTACAAAGGCACGATGCTGGCCTCTCCAGCCTCGTCGAGTAGCGCACGTGCTGCCATCCGCCTCCCGCAGCTACAGCACTGGCGACTCTGCATCCTCGCGTGAATAATAGTGCGCGGCATGTCGGCACGTTTGCTACCGTCTTGCGTGCCTTGACGAAGAATAAGAGACGTGCTGCCTTCGCCGGCGCCGAAGCGGCGACGATGTGAGGGCCTCGAACATGGCCACTTATGCATGGGGTGGTGTCAGGCCCGGACAAGTGTTGTCCAGCTAGGACAAATCACCGGCGCATCGACTACAATTAACCAACCCAATTACACCATGCGCATTATACTTGCACGTAGAGATATGGCTTGGAGTTGCCCTTTGTGGTGCACAGGCTGCGGCAGGGGCTGATACTGTGTTCGCCCCGTCAAAGGTAATTTGTTTCGAGGCGTCATGCAGCGGTGACTACATACGATGGCGCACTCGCTACCGTCTGAAGAAGCGATGCCTCTGGGTTCCGCTGACAATCTGCACATGGCTCATTCTCATATAGAGAAGACGATTATTGGAATGGCAAAACGAGACGAAGGACTAAGCGGAGTTTAAAGTCCCAATATAGAGCAAGACGCAATTCAGGGGCCGCGATGGTTTCACGCCGCCTAGACCACATCATTCGACCGAGAACGTCAGAGGCATCTGGCCCAGTGCGCTGTCAAAGCTTACCACTCGACCATCTGCTGCCCGTGTATAAGATCATGGCATCCCAGGCGTCGACAACGTCATCATTTCATGGTGCAGTCATCGACAATGCCCCCTTAACCCAGCGCCAGCGTAGCTGCCCACGCTGCCTTATATTATTCACCGCGATCCCTGCGAGACGGAAATCACACTCTCTCTATCTTATACGTATACATATAGGCCGCGCGTTTGGTTATGGATCAGACGGCTCGAGACATGGATGCCCCCAAGCCCCTGGGCGCCTCTGGACGCTCCGCGACTGCTGGTTCTGGGAGCACCCTCACCCCCGTCAAGACAACCCGCACGGCCGACTCGTCCGACGCCGATACCCTCGGGGAGAACAAGGACTATAATAACGATGGCGAAAAGCCTGGCTCGGCGTCCAGCGTCACTACCGTCGCGCTTTCCGAGGATGAGGTCCGCGCCGCTCTCCGCGCCCTCATCGAGGAGCACGAGATGGATCAAAACTTCTGCCACGATACCCTCAACCGAGCCAGGAAATACCTCGCGAAGCTTCCTCCACCAGGTAAGACCCCGGCCGAAGCAGGCGCGGACATCGAGTCCGGACAGTCCATCCTCGACGACTTCAAGGCCCAGGAGGAGCTCGCCCGCAACGACTCGGCGTACCCCGAGGTCCGCGCCGTCGTCGACCCAACCGACGACCCCACGCTGCCCGTGGCGACGTTCCGCGTCTTCTTCCTCGGCACCTTCTTCTGCCTCTTTGGCGCGGCGCTGCACCAGTTCTTCTCCCTGCGCATGCCCACCATCCACATCAGCACGCATGTCGTGCAGCTGCTCACCCTCCCCATGGGCCTCTTCCTCGCGCGGTTCCTGCCCAAGCGCGTCTGGACGCTCCGTCTCCCTCGCACGGCCAAGTCCTGGAGCTTCAGCTTGAACCCGGGCCCGTTCAACCAAAAGGAGCATCTCCTCATCGCCATCATGGCCAACGTCTCGTTTGCCGGCCACCATAACGGCGCCTACGTCATCTCCATCATCCAGGTCCTGAAGCTTCCCATGTTCTATGGCGAAAAGGTCCTCTCCAACAGCGTTCCGTGGCAGGTCATCACCGTCCTCGCCACGCAGCTTCTTGGCTACGGCTGCGCAGGCGTGGCCCGCCGGTTCCTCGTCTATCCCCCGGCCATGATCTGGCCCAGGGCGTTGGGTAACATTGCGTTGGCCAAGGCGCTTCATTCGGATAGGGGCCTCAAGTCGCTGCCGGCCGTCAATGGCTGGACCATGACACGGTATCGCTTCTTCGCCATCGCCTTCGGCGGCATGTTTCTCTGGTTCTGGATCCCCAATTACCTATTCCAAGCCATTTCACTCTTCAACTGGCCGACGTGGATCTCCCCCGGCAGCGTCACGCTCGCCCTCGTCATGGGCAGCACTTGCGGCCTCGGCATCAACCCGCTCTCTTCGCTGGACTGGAACGTCGCCACACACCACGCCGACCCCATCGTCACGCCACTCTTCGCGCTGTCAAACTACGCGACGGGCATGGCCATCTTTGGTTTCATCGTCGCCCCGATCATATACTTCAAGAACTTTTGGAACACGGGCTACCTCCCCATCAACAGCAACAAGCCTTTTGACAACACTGGCGGACGCTACAATATCAGCCGCATTGTCGGCCCGGATCTGACCATTAACGAGGCTGCTTACTACGACTACAGCGTGCCGTGGCTGTCTGCTACCAAGGTCATATACCTAGCCGTGTACTTTTGCCTGTATGCCTCGTTACCGGTGCACCTCGCGCTCTGGTTCCGCAGGGACATCGTCAGGGGGTTCCGGGGCTTCTTTAGCCGCAACAAGGACCGGCAGCACAAGTTCGACGACATTCACAACCGTCTCATGGAGGCGTACGAGGAATGCCCGCACTGGTGGTATCTCGCGACGCTGGGAATCTCCTTGATCTTTGCCATCCTCTCTGCCGTCTTGTGGCCGACGGACATGCCCGTGTGGGGCATCTTCCTCGCCGTTACCTTCACCCTCGCTCTGCAGATCCCCCTGGGCATGCTCCTCGCCATCACCAACAAGGAGGTGTCCACGGCCATCCTGGCCATGGTCGTCGGCGGATACGTGCTCGAGGGCCGGACGGTGCCCAACATGATCTTCAAGATGTACACCTTCATGTCCACGTCCCAGTCGCTGCACTTCATCGGAGACTTGAAGATTGCTCATTATGCCAAGCTACCGCCGCGCTGGGTCTTTGCGGCGCAGATGTATGCCACCATCTTGGCCGCGTTCGTCTCACTCGGCGTGAACCACTGGCAGCTGCGCAACATCCCTAACATTTGTCGCGACAACCAAAAGGACCGTTTCTCGTGCCCCTCCACCCACTCATACTACCTCACCACGGTCCTCTGGGGCGTTGTCGGGCCTCGACGGCTCTTCGGAGCCGAGGGCCACTACAGGCCCATCACCTACTTCGTGCCCATCGGCATCGCCCTCCCCGCCATCACGTACTACTTTGCGAGGCGGTGGCCCACGTCCTTCTGGCGCCGCTTCAACGCGCCCGTCTTCTTCGGCGGTGCGCTGGGCTGGGCCCCGTACAACTGGACGTATATCCACGGCTCTATCATCCTGGGCGTCGTTTTCAACTTCTTCATCAAGAAGCGCGCCGAGGGCTGGTGGGGGCGGTACGCGTACGTCATGTCGGGCTCGTTCCAGGCGGCCTGCGGCGTCGCGGCGCTCGTCATGTATTTCTGCTTGCAGGCCTGGAACATCAACATCAACTGGGTTGGCAACACTATTGGAAAGCAGGGCGTCGATGGAGGCGGCTGGAGAGACGCAGCGGGACACAAGGTCAAGTGCGCGAACCTCCACCTTGCCCCAGGCGCTCATTTCTCCAACGGCTTCGAGTATCATCATTGACAGTGAGTGGGCCACGGGGGCGGTTTCGACCTGCCCTGAGCCGGAATGGGAGTGAGCCGTTGACTTTGGATTTTCACTTTGGGCCTTGATCTTGTTGTAATTTTATACGTTCCGGCAGGCACGGGCATAGAGGAGACGACGGGTTCTGTCGAGACGGCACGGCGGTCTTTTCCCAAGATGTTCTAATGAGCGGGTAGAAACTCGATGGCTCTTGTTCATGTAGCGAAGACTTCCACAAGAGATGTATAACACTGGCATCAAGGCAACATACGAAGTTGACATGGCGCTGCCACTCAATAGGCAATGTGACTGGCCGCAGCTCATGATGTCTGTAGAGGGGCAGGTTCATGCTCCTCTGCTGTACATACGCGTCTGCGAGCGGAAGTGACGACAGCCCGCTGACGGCATGGACCACCCGGCCACGAGTACGTCAAGTGAGTGCGCTTATGACGAAGGCCGACGCGCGGACTCAGGCAAAAGGATATCGCAAATCCGATAGATCCGCCCTGGGCCGTCCACGGCCAGCATGAGGACAGGCCCGGTGAGCCTGGAACCGGAATACATGGACGAGATTCATCAGCGGTTTCCAGCATCTTTGTCATACCGAGAGAGGTTTCCAGCTTTTGGTGTCGCGATGGTCATGCCAGTGGCATCCACAGAGCGAGCGCTTCCCAGACTGACTGCGGATCATGCGTGGGCAAAGAAGCTGCTGACGGACAGTCCACTTCGCGCTGAGTGGCAAACGTTTCCACTTGCGTCTAGACTCGCCAGAGACAACTAATCCAAGGCACCAATGGCATCTGCTGTGTCTGCCTGGGACTCGTGACTTGGATGGCTTACATCCCGGCCATGATGGTCGAGGCTCGGAAGAGGATGGGGGTCCTTGTCCCGTGTTGTCAGTTGATACAGGCAGCAGAGTTGGGGTCATCTCCCCGAAGCGCGCGGTAGGCATCGTCGGGCTCTCTACAACACCCTGCGGCGGACCAAGTCCGCATGCACAAAGACATTAAAGTCGCCGTTTCGGTTGTGGCCGGTTACGTCCGACGTGAAAACGGGCAGGAAGCAAACAGACGCAAGAGCCAACAAATACCACCGTACCAGTCGCTAAGAAATTCAGAGAGTAGTTAATTGACGCATGACAAGAGTGTTTCAACCCGGCTGGCAGGATGTCGCGTGGAGAGGTGGAATGTGAAACCGTACTTGGTGTCTGGCAAGCGCGCGCGTCTGGGGAGGCCAAATCGGCGACCTTTGGTTACGAGAGAATAACTGATGGCGCCGTGAGACTGCGAAGCACAAGGGGGGGTTTCACTGGCGGCAAAAGCATGCCGAGTCTTTTTTTTTTTACCCCGTGGAAATCACCGCAGTGGCGAAAGGCCACCGAGGTGAGGAGCGCCATTGAGGTTGGTGAACGATGCGGGACGTGATGCAGGTTGTCAGGGTTCAAGGAGGCTCAAGTGGTGTTGAATCGGATGAACGGGGGGCGTCGCGCTGACCCGCTCGCAGAGGGGCCTCCAAACGGAGACGGGCTCGCGGGAGCCACATGGAAGGCTAGCCCTGGAGGCAGGTCCGCTGGCGGGAACCTACAAGGGGCGGACAGAGAGGGTTCTGATGGCGCTGACGGCGCTGACGGCGCCCGCTGGCGGGAGGGAACCCACGGGGGTAGGGGGGGTTGCCCACTGAGGGATCCCACAGAGAATGGCGGGGGCCTGCCGTCACTTGGGACGGATGGGAGGAACCACTGAGGGACGAAAGCTCTGAGTGACCTCATCAAGGCCGCGGTCCTTGGTGCAGTCTGCCCTGTGGCCCCCCGTCCTGGCTCCTTCCACCAATCCGCCGGAGCCACCGATCAACCTCGCCGGCTGTTCTCCGTACTCCGTACAGGTGTGTACCTTGTGCGCACAGCCTCACCGTCCCGCGCGGCAGGAACGGCAACCCACACGGTGCACTACGGGAGGCAGGAACGAAGGACGGCAGACGCCACGCCACACGCCACTCCACGGCCAGTCGGCGGCGGTGGCTTGTCCCGGTGATTGCCTCAATTCTGCTTTGTCAAATGGCCCCCAATGCCTGCCGCGCAACTTGTCGCACGCAGCAACGAGACCGGCGAAAATCGCAACTTGGACCTCAATCGATGCCGAATCCCCTGCGCAGCAACTCCATGCTTGCGCAATCCAGAGGCCGCCGTCTGACGAGCGGCGGCTCCCATCTTTGGCCCCATGTCCTGGCTGTCCTCTGCGCTGCAACTTTGGGGGCGGCTCCTTCGGGCTCGTGGGGACGACCCCCTGGCTTACGCTCTCGCTGGCGGCGGCGACGTCGTCGTCCTAGAATTGCGCAGGCCGTTACGTCCGTCCCAAGGAGGCAACCTACGGCTGAAAGGGGTTGCGCGTCATCGTCGTGTCGTCAGTCGTCTCAACTTCAAACGCAGGATCACAGAACGCAGCTAGTAGGACGTCGGGACCCCAAACTACGGCGAGTCCTGCGAGCTGCTGCAACAGGATTCTAAGACAGCAATGAAGAGGTGGCGGCCACGAGCCAACGGGACACATCCATAGTACTCGCAATTGCGCCGCCCATATTGTCGACACTCGAGACCCACGGCATCCCCACGACAGGCGACAGCCGACAAGCTCCATGTCCATCGTCTCTCGTCGCCGTCACTCCGCCACCCGGCGCGCCTGTCAAGCGCGCAAGCGCGACAGCCTCCTCGTTTGCCGTTTGTGTCTTGCAGGTACGCAAGCCGGTTCGCATCAGTGACGTGCGTCGCGTCTGGGGAACCTGTGGAGAGGAGGCAGTGAAACGCCGAATCCAGTGCGACGTGTGGCTAGGACTCGATAATCTCACCCTCGACCCCGGTCGCGTGGCGCAATCCCGTCTTTGTTCCCCTTGACTTGGCAAGCTTGGTCTGCAGTGGTGGCTTGTCCCCTCGCCAGGCAGCACAGCCCCCCCGCGGCTGAAGAGCGAAAGACTTGGGTCCGGCAGAAGTGGCCCTTGCAGTCCGTCGTCATGCTGGATGAAGCATCGGCACGGGACCACCCCAAGGGGCTAATGGCGCATCTAGCGGCGAGCAACTGACGGCCTTGCAGGTGCAGCAGGCGGGGATGGCCTGCTACTGCACGACTGCAGGCCCCGTCGAAACCCGTCGCTGTGGTTTGTTGCTGAGGACAAAGGAGGTTTGCGGTGAGTCAGTTGGCGTCGAACGGCGGGCCGCATGATTGCACACGGCGAGCAGGAACCGGAACGCGCGCATTCGACGACGAAGACGACGGACTGTTTGGACAGCCGCCCGAGACCGTTCGCCTGGGACGCCGGCGGGTGGGCAGCGTCCATTCGATTCGACAATGCGGCGGCGGATGGGATTGCGCAGGCTACGGAAATTGGCCAACACCATCCTCCCACTCAGCTGCTGCCGTAGCCTCGCTCCTCCCCCAGGGCTCGTGGCGCCGTCGGTTCTATTCACGGGAACGGGGGCTATTTCCATCCCAACGTGCGTATTAGTTGCGTTCGTCTCGACTCCTTGGCCGCCATACCCCAGGCCCGGTTGTGTCGCGCTTGTTTCGAAACGTTGCGAAGCCCCAGGCGACATTGGACGGGACACGACGTCTTGCCCACGATGCTCGAGCCGCCGCGCAGTTCCTCAACAAGACTCGACGACACCCTGTCTGATCTCCTCCCAACTCGTCGCGCCCGTTCGTCGCTCAGCCGCATCCCCATTGGGCTGCCCCAGTCCAGTCGAGGTCTGGCTGGCTCCACACGACCAGGGAGTCATCGGCGGATGGGTCCGCGAGGCAGCCCTGGCAGGCAGAACCGGGAGGACTAGGACGACCAGGGGCAGGGTCAGGGTCCGGGAGGGTGGGGGAGTGTCTGCGCCCGTGGGCTCTGCTCTGCAGGACGGGAGGGAGCACCACCACTTCGTCGTCCCACCGTCACTTACACACACACACACACACAGACCTACTTTCTTTATATCATGCCCTCACGCCGTCTCGTTTTCCAGGCAGCTACAAACACCACCCCATCTTTTTTCCACTTTTCGAAACAGACAACCTCGACGAGTCGATTCTTCGGGGACAAGAACTGAAAGCCGGCCATCATTCGCTTCGAGGGCTGCCCAAACGAACACGCCGTATATATACTGCCGCTCACCCGTGGCCCACCTCGCTGAGTCGCTGCGCCCCAGCCCAGCTGCAGCCAGGCCAGCCTACGTATAAAGAGAATTCCCGCCCCAGCTCCTCGGTCAAGCACTCTTCGCAACCGCAACCAACTTCCAACATCAAGCAACGCTGTCTCACGCGAGGGTAGACACAACCTTCTTGCCAACACAGTCTATCTGATCGGGTTGCCTGACACCAAAGAGTTCCGTCGGGGACAAACCTCCCGACTGACCGGCGCGACCACCGCGAGCACCTCTTCTGTTGAGGCGCAGGCTCAACTCCTCATACGTTTTCCTCGACACCGTCACCATGTGCACCACGAACATCTACACCTACGTCTACCCGGACGGACGTAGGGAGCAGGTCCGCCAGCCCACGCTCTGCCCTGTGGCCCGCCACGGCCAGCCCTGCGTCGACAACGTCGTCTTCAAGCACCCAGCCCAATACGCTCCCACTTCGTCGCTGCCAACGTACGGCAACTACTTCCCACCCACGCCGCCGCTCTTTACCCCTCGATCCGGAACACCCAGCTACCGCTCCGGCGACGAGTCGGATCGATCATACCACAGCTCGTCGAGCAACAGGCGGCGCTCTGGAGTCTACATCAACGGACAGCGCGTGGTCGAGCTCAACCGCCGTGACCGGGACCGCCACCTGCGTCGTGAGCGCATTGTTCTCGTGGATAACCCACCCACGCCTCGGACACCTCCCCAGGCATTCAACTTTCCCAGCACCGCCCCATCGTCCCCAAACTTCAATGCCTTTCTCCCTCACCTCGCCGATGCCTCACCGCGCGACTCGTACACGCGCCGCCCCGTCATCGTCGACGAGCGCCCGCGTGCAGAGCGCCCGTCGGTCCAGATCGAGGTGGTCGAGCCACGGCCTCCTCGTCGGTCCAACACCCACATGCGTCACTCTTCGACGAGCTCGCGCGACAGCGGACGACCGGCATACACGAGCGCGGAAGAGGAGGAGCTTCGCCAGCGACGACGCGAGCGCGAGGCGATCAGACAGGAGCGGCGATTACGCGAGGCGCAGGCGCAGGAGCTGAAGGAGAGGGAGAGGGAGGCGCGCGAGAAGACGATCCGCGACCTCCGCATGAGGCAGCGGATCGCTGATGCCAACGCGGAAATCGCCAACAGGCCCGCGGTGCCAATGCCGCCGGCGCCGAAGCGAGCGTCGACATTCGTGGCAGCCAAGGCCGCCAAGGAGGCACAGGAGCGCGAGGCAGATTTGATCAACGCGGTGCGGCGGCTAGACCTAGAAGAGAAGAGGCGAGAGAAGCGGGCCGAGAGGGAGGAAGACGAGGAGCAGCGGGAAAGGCTACGCGAGAGAATGGTGCCACGGCGACGGGCCACGGTCGGGCCTGGAAGCAGGCGACACAGGGTACTCTACGACGACGGCATCTACCGATGGGAGTGATTTTCCACTCAGCATTCTTTGATTTCTCCTTTACTGTACTTTTAAGGGGGAAACACGGAACCCCAGTTGGGACGGCAGGCGAGCGACGAGTCGGCGTTTTGATACCACGGGCAACGGGCAACAGGGCTCCATCAAGATTCAGGATAGACAAATTAGAGACAAACAGAGTCTGCGAACTCTGGTGACAACAATCAACAGTCCCATCTCTCGGTGCAAGGCTCGCGATGTGAAAAGAACATTGGCTCATCATGAACACCATGACGCTTCCCTCGCCAGGCAACATCCGCCACCGAGCGCGATGCAGTTTGGTACGTACGAGCAGTCAAGTGGCGCCCTGCTGCTACGTCCACGCCCCAGGTCATCATCTCATCGGCGAGATGCTGTCCACGCCCCTTTGATGGGGCTTGGGTGCGCGGTGTCAGGGATTGTTGAGAGCGGACACCCTGCCTTGGATGCTTGGGAGCGTGGAGTACGTAGTAATACATAGCACGGTACCTACACTACATGCCGCCTGGGGCAATGTATGTACGCTACTACGGCCGGGGAAGAAAGACAGCGGCAGGTCGGCGACGGGCGCCTGGAAAGGTTCAACCCCCCCCCCCCCGGATGAGGGGGGGAGAGGGCCAGCGATGGATGGGTGCGTGGATGGATGGATGGCGCAGACCCAGGCAGTCAGTCCGGACAGACATTGCGATTCCCCAAACACGCACACACACAACACGCACTCTCTCTTTCTGCCTCTTTGTGTTTTTTGAGGGCCGGTTCCCTTTCTTTTTACTTTTCTGCTTTTTTTTCCTGGTGAAGAATGGCCTTTGTCCACATATGCGCGCTTTGGTCGGGGATTGGAATTGTCTCGTTTGTGCGAGCGCTGCTTGGGGTGCTTCTTTGTATATACATCACTGTACAAGGCACACGGGGCGGTCTCGTCTTACAATTTACCGCGCGGGCCTCGGGCTGATGATTTGTTATTATTGAAAGAGAGAGAAATAAAAGGGAGAGAAAATGTTCGTTGTGTGTAAGCTACGAGCGCGGCACGGTACGGGTCAATCCTTGAGCTGTCATGTATTAGCATCTTGGTCAAACCTTGGGGTGTTATGTATCTGCAGCATCTTGAGTCTTGCGTCTGGTACGGGGTCTAGCACAACAATACGGGGTGGAGGGGTGTAGGAGCTGCACGACTGTGCATACAGCTGTGCGCAACGGCCCCCACGATGGCGATGGGGGATCACAAAACGAGCTGAAGACAGAGAGACAGACAGAAAGACAGACAGAGGTGTTGTCGGCTGGCTGACTGACTGACTGTGAGTGAGTGAGTAGGTGACGAGACCCGCGCCGCCGTTGAGTCACGGCGGGCGGCATCGGGGGGGGGGAGGCTACTGCGGGTAGGCGGCGCATGTGTGGGTGTGTTCTCGCGCAAGAGAGAGAAGCAGCGGGGAGCGGAAGCAGGCATGGGTGGGGAACAGCCCGGGGAGAAACCATGATGGGAGTGTGCGGGAGTGCGCTGCCTGGCCTCAATGGACACACCACGCACCCCCTCCCCCTCCCCACCATGGCGCGTGATCACTTTTATACGGTACGGGGTGCTGCAACAGTACTGTATCTTGCTTTGAGGTTGCAACAGGCGTCCGGGAGTTGACGATGGTGTGTGTGGTTGTGGTTGTGGTGGTGAGCGAGCGCCCAAGTTCGTGAGCACTACTGAGCAGCACGGTCGGCCTTATTGCGTGTATGCATGAAACTGGACGGACGCCGGGGAATGGGAAAGACAACGGCGAAAAGCAAAGTGGAAAGGGGGTGGTGACACGACGAAGGGGAGAAAGGCGCCAAGGCTCGCGAGTGGTGGCTCGCTGCGGGAGAGAATGGAGGAGGAGCAGGATGATGATGATGGATGGAGGGGGATGGAGGGGCATTGAACTTCCGATGTTGGAGAGCGAGCTCCCCTGTCCGAACGCAGGATCCAGGACTTTGGGTGGCAGCACACCGTCCGGGTTGACCCCGCGGCTTATCGATAACACACCCCTCCCTCCCTCCCTCCCCCTCCTGCCCCAACCCTCCCCATTATTACCCCTCCAACATTCAGGCGCGGGCTGGCTTCCGGGTTGCTGCCTTGGTGGTCTTGACTCTTTTGTCTGCCATCGGTACGTACTGTACGTACTGCTTGGGGGTCGGCACGAACCGGTTTCGTGTCTCTGCGCAGCAACACGCAAAGTGGAAAAAAAGGCAATTGCCTTGTTGCCTTGGTCTTGTTCCTTTGCCTATTCCGGCACGGGGTGCGAGTCCTCGGTCGGTAAACGTGATACTTGGTACGTACACACGCACGTACTTCGTACTTACAACTGGTGACGACGGGTCATGATTGAGCTGGACCGGAGGATGTGCTGTTGCGTGCGTTCGATCCGTGCGGTGCCTAGATGAGCCTAAGGAAACATGGATGAATGCCCCTATTTGTTGTTATTTGGGGGGGGGAAGTACGTTGTCTGCCCACTCTCTGTCTCTCTCTCTCTCAAAGAGTGACTCCTATTCCTAGGTTGAGAGTTGATATGCTCTTACAAGGCTGGGCAGGCACCATACGTGCAGGCAGAGACAGAGAGCCGGACATGGGGGCAAGGGCCAGTTAGGTTTCCCTTACATTCCCCCCCGGACATTTCTCTCGCCCTCGATTGTTGCCTGGTGTTTTTCGTATAAACACGTCAACACCTGGCGCCGCCGCCCACCACCATCCGCCACTTTTTTCTCGTCCGTCCACTCCTACTTTGCAGGTGCGTACGTACGTACGTACGAAGTACCAAGTGTCATTCTCTTTTCAGCGCGACAGGGTTCCAACTCACCGCACCTGCTGCTGCTGCTGCTGCTGCTGCATGCGCACCTCTCCGCACCCTTTTTCCGCGAAAAGAAGCAAAAAAAAGACAGACAATACGAAGTCCACACGCAGCGTGCAGGTCGGAAGTGCGGTTCAGCACCCTCCCGCTTTCTCTCTCCCCCGACCAGCAGCAGCACGTCACGAGTCGTGGACAGAATGACGGATGCATGTTGTACTTGTTTGGGTTCGCTGGTGCTGGTGCTGGTGCCGGTGCCGGTGCCCTTTCAGCTTAAGCCTGCTCGTTCGTTCGTCTTTCTTGCTTTCGTCGTTGGCCCTAGTAGTGTATAGTAGGTGTCCGTCTTGTCTGCGCTGCGGTCAGCAAATCAATCGTCGTCGGCGTCGTCGGCGTCGTCGGGGATGCGTGTGACACATACACACACACACACACGCACACACACACGTAGACACACTCGCACACCTACACAGCGCCTGCATCATCAAGGCGCCGGCCGGCCACATCCAACGAGCGCAACAACCTGAAACAAAGCCGTGAGAGGGAAGCAACTTGGCGTGTGAAGTAGTATATTGACACCAACCCCTACTATTCCTGCCCATGTGCCTACCGTATGGTTGGTGGGAGATCATCAAAGTGTCACGTTTCTCGTCATTGTCCCCTAGATCCGGGCAGCTACCCTGCACCCGCCCACGCACCAGGACGGACATGCAGTAACTACTTCTTGCACACACACACACTCACCAGCTACCGGTGCCCGGAACCACCAACCCTTCATCAAAGCAGACGAGTCACCGGGCCCCTACTACATTGGCAGCTTCCCGCACGCGCATCCGAGGCGGGATCCGGTGACGCGCGCACCCCCCACCCCCCCCCCCCGGCCACCCTCTCATCCGTCCCTCCGATGCAGCAGCGCAGCAACCCCTTGTCCTTGTTGTCCCAGCGGCAGCTCCCCATTGGAGATTGTTTCGGGTGCTCCCGCCGGCGCCCGCTCGCCTCCGTGCCATCTGCAGCAGCTGCTGCGGTGGGTGGCAGCAGGAGAAAGAAGGGACGCCCTTCCCTTCACTGCCGCCGCATCCCGACCAATATGTCCCAGGTTTTTTTTTTTTGATATATTCGCTTCCTCACTGTCCGTTGGACCGCTGCTGCTCGCTCGCTCGCTCCCCGCGATGAGAGGTGTGTG
Organism: Purpureocillium takamizusanense; assembly: GCF_022605165.1. Classification (NCBI taxonomy): domain Eukaryota; kingdom Fungi; phylum Ascomycota; class Sordariomycetes; order Hypocreales; family Ophiocordycipitaceae; genus Purpureocillium; species Purpureocillium takamizusanense. The sequence goes on from NC_063077.1 coordinate 754,456, forward strand.
TGGCGTCCGGCGATCTCGTATTCCCGTGGAGGAGGCTGCCGTTTTTATTACGTGGGCGTCGTGAGGTGCTGGCGCGTTCGCGGCGTGTGGCGGGCTGTACGCAATGAAGGAGCGTGTAGATGGCATCATAATCACCATTGCCAAGCGTGCGCGGCCGACTCCTGGCATATGTTGTTGCTGCTGTTGCTGCTGCTGTTATCAGCGACATGACTGGCTTCTGAGCTCAGGGGCCTTTCACTTCATCTTCCTCTCCCCCAGTCCCGTTCCATCCATGCGCTTCTCTCCCATCTCTCTCTTTATCCCTTCTCCTCTTTCTCTTCAACATACGCATCCCTGTTCAAAGCCGTCGTGGCCATCTTCTTATAACCCCCCCTCCCCCGGGGCCCCGCTACATGTCACTCCCGCATGCCACAACACCCCATCAACCTCTCTCCGTGTACGCACAGAAAAGGAGAAGGGGGAGGGGCCAGTTACATACATACGTGCGTACGTACAAGGCTCAACCATGCTATTACGTGCCATGCCCATGTCATGTATAATCTCTGTATAAAGAAGTATATGTGTGCGTGTGTGTATGTATGTTCGTGTTTTCGGTGAGACCGCCGCGTCTGGTTGGCGCTCCTTCCTCTCCCCCCCTTTTCTCCCTCACTCTCCCCCCTCTTCTTCTTCTTCTTCTTCCTCCTCCCATCCACCGCCTCCGTACCCCGTGCCCGGCACCCCCCCACCCTCTGACATACTCCATCCGCACAGCGTCGCAGTGGAAAGGGTGGGTAGGTAGGTGGCAGCACATCGCGGGTGTCAAAGAAGAGGGAGAGGGGGGTGGGAGTTAGGGGGCGCACCAGGATAGGGGGGCGTGGTAACTACCAACGCGGGGCTCAAAGGAGACAGGGAAAGAAAAGGGAAGGGGAGGGTAAAGTAGTGTCACGCCGACGACCGTGGGGGATGACGACGACGAACGTTGACGTTGACACTGATGCTGGTGCTGGTGCTGATGATGTCGACAAGGGATGGGGACAGGGAGAGGGCAAGGGCAAGAGGAGGGTCACACGAGAGAGGGGTCGTGCGTTTGCCTGCCCCGCGGTCGTCCGTCCGTACGCACTTGGTACACGCAACGACACGGCGTGCCCGGGCACGTACTTGGTGGTGGGCGTGCTGGTGACCGTCTCCCAGGGCATCATCCCCTTGGAGCCCGAGGCATACAATGCATGACAAAACCGCCGTGTGAAAGAGTTTGGTGGTGCGACGTCTGTGCTTCGGCAGCATAGCCATCATCTGTCTCCGGGCCAAGCTGCCTCATGCCGCCCACATGTCACAAACTAGGTTCAGGGTGAGTGAAAACAACTCGCTTATGCGTCTTGACAAACCGCCGCTACTCCGTACGTACGCTGCCACAACCGGGGGTATCGAAAGAATCCGTCTGCCCGTCTCCTTGTCCGTCCCGTCCAGGCGTCCATTATACAAACTGCCTGTTTCCCATGCAATGCCATGCCATCCCATGCCATGTGAATGTACCACCCTGCGCTCTATCCCGAATGTACGTGTGAATACTACAAGAAGAAAAACTGGCCAGCGAGCCCAACGCGGCCTCGCGGTGAGGAAGAAGAGAAGACGAAGAAAAGGCCATCATTAACTCGTGTCATTCCCCTTCACCGGACCCCGGTCAGCCCCCGGCGGGCGTCACCTCGCGCGGCTGTCGGCCAAGTCGCAGCGTCGGCACGTCTGTCCCGCGGAGCATCTGCTGCGCGCGGCCGTCCCGCAGCGCCTCCCAGTGCTGGCGCAGGGGTGCCTCGCCGACGACGAGCTCGAACCCGGCGAGGAAGCAAAAGGAAATCTCGAGGCGGGCCAGCTCGGCCTCGCTGACGCCGCCGACCTTGGCCATCTTGTTGTGAGGGTACGACAGGTCCTCGAGCGCCTTCATGGCGACGCGCAGGCCAGCGAGGACAAGGCGGTGGGCGTTGCGGCGGGTGACGGGGATGGCGCGCTCCTCAACAGCCAGGCGATGGATGTAGAGCGAGGTGGCGAGGTAGACGGCGGTGCTCATGGGGCAGAACTGGTGCAGCCGCAGCAGGTACTGGTTGATGGTGATGGGAGGCTCCTTCTTGCTGTAGAACTTGCGCGTGATGGCCCCATGCTGCAGGTTGAGAGGCTGCGAGTCGGCGCCCACGATGATGTACGGCTGCGGCGATGACAGCGACGAGGGCGATGGCGAGGTGGAGCGCTGGCGGAGGTGGACGCCATCAATCTCCTGCGACGAGGACGAGGGCGTCGCGGGGGCGGCCTGGTGCTGCGCCTGGGCGCGCAGCTGGGCAGACATGCTGGCGCTGTACGCCTGAAACTTGTTCAGCCCGCGGCCGTGGCCCTCGGCGTTGTTGCCTGGCACTTCTCCGCAGGCCACGTCTTTGGCGGTAGCGACCTGCTGATGCTGCTCACGCAGACGCGCCAGGTTCTTTTCTGAGTGGGAGCGCACAATCTTGTCCTTTTCCGCCTGCATGTCGCTCATCTGCGGGTTGGTGGGCGTCTTGGGGGGCGGCGTCGGGGGTATGTCGCCTGTCATGCGGACAAGCAGCTCGACGCTGGTGCTCAGTAGCTTCAGGGCGTCGAGGGCGGGCAGCTTGAAGAGGTCGTGCTCGTCAGGTGTGGAAGGGTTGGCATCGTCGAGGAGGCGCGGGTCGGACGAGGGGACGGGCGGCGGCGGCGGAGCGCGCTGGCCTTCCGAAGGAGGCGCTGATGATGATGCCGACAGGGTTTGCGGCGGCTGCTCTTGTTGTAGTTGTGGTTGCAATTGCTGTTGCTGCTGTTGCTGTTGTCGTTGCGCCTGTGGCGACGGTTGGGCCGGCTCGGGCTCGTGCGGCGGGCTCGCCATGGCGGCGGCGGGTCAAATGGGTCAGGATACGGTCTCGTCGATGCGCCTGGGGGCTCTCAGGACGACAAGACGAAGTGGATGCCCAGGTTCGCGCCCATTCATGTTATCGTGCCGTCTGCTCGCTGTCGGCGCGTCTCGTTGCCGGGGGAGGGGAGGTTCAGGCGAAAGTGAGGCTCGTTAGAAGCGGCAGCGAGGTCGGCAACAAGGCGGCCTGGGGCCGAGGGGTAGAAATGCCGGGTGTAATGAGCCGGTGTCGGTATCTGCTCGGCAGCTCGCTTGGCCTCGGTATGTCGTGCGCACGCACCTCAAGCTGGCATCGTGGTCCGAGGGCAGACTGTTATTTACGTTGGCGAGCCTGTCTTGCCTGCCTGCCGTAGATTTTCGAGGGCTCCAACTCGGGTGGTAGAGAATGGCGTAAAAATTCAGAGACAGAAAATTTAATAATAATAATAATAAATAAATGCCGAGCCACTACTGACTCGACTCGTCGCGGGCTCGATTCGACAACGGGCCGGCCGGTAGGGCGTCTCCACGATGCGGCACCGAATTGGGTTTCGCGCGTCCGGGAGGGCGGGACGCAGCAGGGTCGGTGGAGGAATGCCAGTGGTTCGATGCGAGAACGGCTGTTGTTGTTGACGTTGTTGTCGTCGAAAGGAGGGCGGACGGAGAGACAAACGGACGGTCACGAGACGCCGAAGATGGGTACGGAAGAAAGGGATGAGTGGATGGAGGATGCGACGTCTCGCCGTCAGACAGACACGCAAGGCAGGGGGGGGATTGGGGCTCGCGTCAGTGAAGTGACCAAGGCAAGTCGTGCCCAGATGTATTTGTACCCCCAGATGTCGAAAGAGCATCAATCCATCCATTGCACCCGACCCAATTTCTTAGCCCTGTAGTACAGCGGGGCTGCCTGGTCTGCTCGCACTACCTAGTAAGTACCGTGCCCTGTTCAGCACAGCACCTGCCCGGTGTTTCATTCGGGCAACTTGACCCTCACCTGCACCTGCACCGCGACGTTGTCGCGGGGCTCCATCATGTCCCACTACTACTAGCACTAACCACCACTAAATAAGCGCTGGCCCCCGATCGAGACCGCCTGCACGCAGGTACGCGTCCCCCAAAATGTCCCATGTGACAGACCTGGTGGCGACATTGGCTTTGGGTTTGGATGCACGCGGCTTCTAGACATCTTGGCAAACAATGATGTGATGCGACACGGGGTGCAGCGGTTCGCCTAGACACCACTGGCGTCTCGCCCGCCTGGCAAGAAGATCTTCCATTGTCGTGATGTAATAATTAGCTGTGTCAAATGATTGGGCAAGGGAAATCATTGAATATCGAAACGGTTGACATCCAGGCCAGCCAGGCCAATGAGAAGAGCTTAGTGGCGATATGGCTTCTTGTGAGGCAGGTGCTGGTGTCTGGACACGAGGCAGGAGCCAAGTTGCGCAACGGTCCACTTCATCAGGCCGGACGCTCTTCGGCTTTTGGCTCTGCTCATACTAAGTTAGTACGAAAAAAGTAGCTCTGTAACTATCAGTAAACCAAGGGCGAGAAGCTTATCGACAGCCTTGGCTTGTGCATACTGTATCTAGCCGGGCAGAGAACTTCGCCGCAAGCTCCGGGTAGCGACGCGCGCCGCTCCGCATGGCGCCAGTGCCAGTGGATTAGCATTCGACAGCAAATACTGTCGAGACGCCACGCCACTGCCACGGCTCGGTTCGTATAACGGGCCGCCAGAATGATGCCTAGTAATACCTATCTATCATGCCCAATACAAGCGTCGAGACAGCTGAATGTGTCATGCGACACGCTGGATAAACAGCGATGCACTAGCCCATGGGTGCCCTTCGCGCTCCTCTTCCTTGTCTTGAGGAACTTGGTGAGGCTATCACACTCTCATTAGTCCAAGCGCCGGTTTGATCTTCTCTTATCAGACGTCGGCCATCTCACACATTATTCACTGCCCAACCCGTTCCCTTATCGATGCACTCCATCCTCTCTCTTCGACAAGGCCAGTCCCACCACGCCTCCTCGAGACGGTCCTGCACACACCTCATAGCTCGCTCCTCTACGAAAAAAAAAAAAAACAACACATGGTCAAGCCCCTGCCATCTTTACCTCCGACGTGAAGTCCCTGATGAGAAGCCCCTAGGGGTATGATAAGTGAAAATCGCCATCGCCGAGTGAGATAATGTCCACGTCGAAATTGACCCAGACATAGCGTGGATCCCTCCCGTCCGCAAACGCCCGCTCATACAATCCCAGGTTGCGTGCCTCGTGGCACGCCTGCAGCACGGCCGGGGCCGGCGTCGGCGAAAGCACGTGCAGTAGTATCACGTCGTCGTCGTCGCCACCGCCGCTTCCGTGATGGCCATTCTGCTTTGCCGTGGTGGTGGTAGTGGTGCTGATGGTGGTGTTGCTGCTGGCGTTGCTGCTGCTGCTGCTCAGGTATCGGACGTGGACGATGCGCGCTCTGACGGCTAGCGTCCATATCCGAGCTCGGAGCTCAAACGGAAGCCGGCCGAACGGATGGAAAGTCGCCGCCATGGACAGAGAGACGATGGAAGTCTCGGGCCTAACAGTACCCAAGTAGATGACGGTCTGTCCTCGCACCGACTGCCCTTGAGAAGGCGATCCCGTTCGTTGTCTTGGAAGGGAGGGGGCCCAGCCCGCAGCCGTCGTCGATTAAACGAGCCGCGCATAGGGGAGCGGTGGCGGATTTGCTTCGGATTTACCAGAAGCCAGCTGTGCCACGCGGCATAATCGAGGCATCCATCTACGCGTGCAACCACCGCCCTCGTGAACAGGGTGTCGTGAATGAATGGCCCACTTTGTGCTGCAGATGGGCTTTAGAGCCGCCCTTCTTATCTGCATGAACAAGAATTACGGCCCCCAGGATATGCTCCACGGATCGCGCCTCGTCTCGTGATCAGTCGGCGTCTGTGCCCGGGTTGTTACTCGGACGTCTGCGCCCCCCGGCCAAGTTCATGAGCGGGCTACGTCGCGTGAGAGCTGATCGGAAATAAAAGCGATTATGTTGTTGCGTGCCGCGGCGAGATAGGTACAGTCGATGCGGCGGCACCAATATAGCTTCCATGTGTTTGAGCCGCATCGGGGACATCTCATGATGAAAGGTGAGTGCGGCTCTCACGCATGAGATTGCAGTGAGCGACAACGCCGTTCGAGGGGCCGCTCCACGCCGGTCAGCACCAGATCAGGCCGGGCGCGGGCTGCCAATTTGGCGCTCCTGAGCATCATGACTGCCCTTTTGTCGGTTCGGGGGGAATTGCGCCTAGAGTAGGGCAAGAGGCTTATTAGTTACTGCATCGCGCGAATAGTTGTATGTGAGTGGGGATTGAAGACGTCCATGAGACCAGACCAGCCTGACCTGCAGCTGCGCGGAGAGCCAAGGTAGGGGAGGTACAACGTACAGTACGAAGTACACAGCACAACAGTCGCTGACATAATGGCCTCATCAGCCAGGGTCGCACCAGGTGTTACCCGTGTTCTATTCGGGACTGTGGAATATCCGCCCCCGGGCTTTCCACCCAGGCCAGGCAGCCCTTTCATTCCCCGCTCCCCTTCGCTCGCTCCCATCTCGTTTTTCTATCCTCACCTGCCCTCAACAGCCAGCACTACTACTACTCACGCAATCCGGAGAGCCCCCCGTCGTCACCACCACCACCACCGGCGTTCGTTCCACCGCACGCTCACTCACACACCTCTCACCCTCCCCCGGGGCACACTTACACGGACGGGCTCGCCCGGCGCCAGGCCCCCCCTTCCCCCCTCCCCGCAAAGCAAGCAAGTAGCTAGCCAGCCATGGACGCCCTTCTCCTCCACCTCGCGAGCAATCCGGCGCTCGCCACTCCTCTCCTCCAGATCGTCCAGCAGCACCAGGAGGCCCTCACCGCCGCCGCCTCCTCCCCCGAGTCGCAGCAGCAGCTCCAGTCCTCGGTCCAGCTCCTGCTCCAGCAGACGCAGCAGGCGGCGTCCCAGGGCCAGGGACAGGACTCGGCTGCTCAGGGCGCCTCGTCCAACAACCCGGCGTCTCAGGAAGCTGGCCAAGCAGACGGAAGTGCTCCATCGGCGGCCCTGACCCATCAGCAAATTCCCCTGCCACCCGAGTCGGGCGAGTACTCCACCGTCAACGATCTCATGGCCGCCCTCAACGCCTTTTACGCGACGCGCGGCGCCGCCGTCGTCAAGAAGTCGGCCTCCAACTACCGCGTCGTCAACGGCGTCCGCATCCCCACCTACTACTCGGTCAACTGTGACCGCGGCCCCCGCCGCGCCTCGGCCAGCAAGGGCCTCCGCCGCGCCTCCACCCTCAAGCTCGACTGCCCCTTCCGTATCGTCGCCGCCGCCACAAAGGCCAGCAACTTCCGCTGGAGCTATCGCGTCGTCGAGCCTAACCACAACCACGGCCCCAGCAGCGGACCCGAGGCCCACGCCGCTCACCGGAAGAGGACCCCCGCCCAGAGGGAGCTCATGGCCAAGCTCGCCTCGTACGGTACCATCAAGGCCAGGGACGCCGCCGAGATCGTCAAGGCCGCCGGCGGACCCGCCTTCTTCAGGCAGAGGGACGTGTACAACGACCGCCAGAAGGCGAGAAAGGCAGCCGGCTTGCCGCCTCGCCAAAAGGGCGACAAGGCCAAGGCCGGCGCCAACGACAATGACAACGACACCAGCCAGACCACGTGAAGCGGCGCCTTCTACATCTGTCGGTGCCCCATTCGTGTCGGCAAAGACAAACTCTCAATAAATTTTGTCAGAGTACACGCTTCCAGGTGCGCGTGGCGGTCACGACACTCACCCTAAGCCTCATGCTGGCTTGAGACGGCCAGAAAACGAACAAAGAGGCATGCATGGAATATAATGGCGGTATTTATCTTCTATGAAGCGCGTTGCGCGCATGGACACGGTCACGTCGACTCTAGCCGGCCTCGTTTAACGCTCCCACCTAGCACCCAGGAACCACCTTGCAGTCTACCACCGCCGTCTGCCCCGCCTGCACCTTGGCAATCGCCTCCTTGAGCACGGTGTCGAGTTCCGACACGGTGCCCACCCGGGCCGCGAAGATGTCACCGTCCGCGGCGGCCTTGGCGATGCCCGAGTAGTCCGGGGTGGGGTCGAAGGAGATGTTGGCCTCCTCGTTGGTGGCCTTGGAGCCGAGTCCGTCGGGGTGGACGAGCAGCAAGGAGCGGCGAGGGGCGTGCCAGCCTGAAGACGTCAGCTTTACAAGTCGGCTCGTGCGGCAGGAGTTGATGGAGACTTACCCTTGTTGTTGAGGACAATGGTCAGGACGGGGATGTTATAGCGCTTTGAGATCCAATAGACGCTGCCGGGGACGGTGAACAAGTACGTGCCGTCGCCTACGATTTGCACCACAAATTTGCCCTTGCCCTTGTTCTCCATGTCCGTTGCCAGCTTGATCCCCAGGGCACCGCCGCCGGACCAGCCGAGGCCGCCACCGCCGCAGTTGATCCACGAGCCGGGTTTCGTGGGCTGAAGGTTGTCGTGCGCAAAGACCGTGTTGGTCACGGCCTCGATGGCCCATAGCGTGTCATCAGGGCAGAGGTCCTTGAGCTTCCGCGATAGGTAGCCGGTGCCAAAGGAACCATCCTCGAGCGGCTTAGCCCGTTCCTCAATGTCGGCAAGGTGCGCCTTGTACTCCTTTTCTCTCCGGGCGGCGCCCTCAGCAGCCGCCTCGTTGGCCTTGAGCTTGGTGGCGGCGTCACCAGCCTGGAGAGCCGACTTGATCTGCTCGAGGGAGAGCAGCGCATCGGCGCGATATCTGGAGCCGGCCTCGATGTAGAAGAGAGGCATCTGCTGTTTCAGGGGGTCGATGTCGATGTGGAAGATCTTGGCATTGTCGTTCGGCTTGCAGCGCGTGGGGATCCAGGGAACATCACAGTCGACAACGACAATGACGTCGGCCTTTTCGATGGTCTCGTCGACGCCGAAGCGGAGACCGCGCCAGCCGGGATGGTCAGCGGGGAAACACATGTCGCTGCCGCCGCAGTCGACAACCTGAAGTCCGGGGACCATGTTGGCGAGGTCGACGACAGCGCCGGGGAACTTGTGATTTCTGCCACCATAGGCAGTGATGAGGAGTGGGCGCTTGGCGCCAGCAAGGGCATCGGCAATCTTGTCGACGGCAGGCTGGGGAAGGCCGCCGAGCTGTACGGGGTCCCAGTCCTCTTGCTTCAGCGAGTAGGGCTGGATATCGGCCTCCATAACCTCGCGCGCTCCACAGAGGTAGACGGGACCCTGGGGGTCCGACTTGGCAAATTGCAGGGCGCGGTTGACCATTTGCTTGACATTGGTTCCCGTTTTGATCTCGCCCGCGTAGCGGCAGTATTGCGACACAATCTGCTTCTGGTCCGGGACGTCCTGGATCCAATGGATGTACTCGGTGCGGCTGCCACGGAGCTCGCCGTCCAGAGTGAAGGGAGAGAGGCCAGCAAAAACAAGGATAGGCGCACGGCCGGTAGAGGCATTATGCACGGCGGCGCCAAGGCCCTGGGTGCCGACGTCGACGTGAACGATGACGCATTGGGGCTTGCCCGTGAGTCTCGCATAGCCGTCGGCCATGGACATGGCCACCATCTGCGGGGGTCAGCCTGATTTTCTCAGTGTGGCAGCCTAGGGGAGGGGGTAATACCTCATTGGGGCAGGTGATGATGCGCGGGAACTTGCCCTTGGCCTCGCGCTGGCCTTTGACCATGGCCTCAATAATGCTGGGGTGATCTGACCCGAGGTTGACAAAGCAGTGTGTAATGCCAGCCTCCCAGATGGCTTCAAAGAAGGCGAACGAGGCCGTGTACATGTTATTAGGGTCAGCGGCCATGGCGGAAGACGTGGAGGCGTTTCTGCTGGGCAAGATTGCCGAGGGGACTCTCCGGCTGGCGGTCTGCGGTGCGAGGGGCGCCGAGGCCGAAGCAGGGACGGTGCGGCGCGAAGGTGATATGCTCGGGGTTGAGCTGGAGGCGCGACTACTAGTGAGGGCTGCAGCGACAGACCCGAGGCCGAGGCCGGAGGGCCTTGACGGTCTTGTAGGTCGGCACCTCCAGAGGGCGGAGGGCGCCAATGCCGAGCGCTGAAGCGGTGCCATGTGTGAGGTTGGGGGAATGTGTGCTGTCGTCGACAATTAGCGGGAAAACTGCGTGAGGCGCCGTCGGTTTAAGGGAGGAAGAATACGATATGAAAAGAGAGAGGAGCACGCTTGGATGGGATGAGGTGTGAAAGGGGTGGTGACGGTGTAAGACTGTAAGTGGAGGCGCCGTCGGGTGCGGAGGCGTTGGAGAACCGGCAGCGGTGGAGACGGAGGGGTAGGAGGGCGCCGGTGGTGGGGCCAAGAACTCAGTACGTAAAGCGGCAGGGAGGGAGGGCAGTTCCTGACATGACACGACATGACAAGATGTTGGGCGCAGGCGTGCATGCCATGCCATGCCATGTGATGCAGTATCGTGGTGTTGTGCTGAGACGAGCCGGGCTTCATTCAACGTGGGGACTTACATAGCGACGCGCTGCTCAGTTGCACAGCAGCGCACAAGGAGCGAGACGGCACAGCAGCGAGCCGGGATTGATGGTTCGGTGTCTCGGGGATCTTGTTGGCGGTCGAATCCGGCAGTCTGGGGAGGATTGTGGTATTGTGATTGGCCGGAGGAGTAGATGGATGGATGGTGGGAAAGATGTCAGCTCAGTGGCGAGAGGTGGTGAAAGAAAGAGAGGACGTGTTGTTCAGGTTCAGGCGTGGTTGATGAACGGTATCGCGCAATGGAGGCGATGCAACTATACGAGCGACGAGAAGAGCGGGCGGCGAGGCAGTTGTGTGGAATTATGTAGGTATCGCGTGGTCGTTCCTGCCCATGGAGACGATGGTCTGCGATGCTTCAGTCTTCTCCATTTAGCTGCCGGATTGGGGTATTGGGGGAGGGCAGGTCCCGTGACGGGCGCTGTGGCCATGCCTGATTGAGGCGTCGTGGGGAGAGCTGCAGGCGGTGACTTGTTAGTGTAGGTACCGTGCTGGAGCTGTAGCGCGGGGCGCTGGGGGGAACAGAGAAGCGGTGCCCGCATGTCGAGCAGTGGGCAAGCGTGGGGTCGACAGGCATGGATGTCGAGTTCCCGGGCGCTCCACTCACTGTTCGGGTGCCATGCCGCTGGCGGGGGACGTTCACTGGCGGCACTACGGCGGCGGTGGCGGCTGCGCGCGGCCCACCTGCACCTTACTGAGCCGAACAGTACGAAGTACCTACAACACCCAGGATCCACCACTGGCGCACGAGATGAATGTCCGTGCCACTGCGTACCATGAACGAAATACCAAGATCCTGGACTTCGTTCACGATACACGTTGTACCGTAATAAATTATGCCGAGGACATAGACGACCATGCGGCAGACCTAGTTGTCTCTTCTTCCCCCAATCGCGTGGAATGACTGAGCGTATTCCCATGGTGAATTCCACAGCAGCCGTTCTGCACTCTTATAGTAGCGCATCTGACTCGGTTCTAGTTGATAAAAAGTCCCCTTCCTTCCCCGCCCCGCCCCCGCCGCTCCGTCGCCCGAGTCGACCCCACCCGACCGGCCGACCGCCCGGCGCGGCGCGGTGCGGCGCTCGTCCGATTGCCCCAATCGGTACAAAAGGCTGGCGGCCGCGCATATCATTGAATGTACTTTGCACTACTTCATTCGAGCACGCATTACTTGAGGAATATTCACTGGTCCCTACCTATGCAAGCCGATAATGGAAGATCCTCCATCGCACGCTCAGGCACCATTTCGTCACGTTGGATATGGACACTTACTGCCAGGTAGGTACACAGCTTTGTGGGTTCCATCAGCTCCGTCCCTTAGCTAGGAATTATACGAGGAGTGCATCGCTAGACCAGACGTCTCTCCCTAGCTGCGGGCCATCCATCATCCTTACTCATCCATGACATGGATGTATGAGAGGCGCATCACTGATTGAGCATGCGACGACATAGGTTTCGGACTCTTGCTGCTCACTCGCAACATGAGCCTTGGCTTTCAGCAGCGACTGGTGTTCATACGGCATCATGTCCCGGGAGCCGTAGGGAGACTCTCCCACGGCCAGATCGTAAGACGATATTTCCCACCAAAGACTCTCATCAAGGTCTCTCAACAAGAACTCTCACCACGACCTCTCACCAACATACGACGCGTATCATCAAACAGTCATAATATGTACGTGCCTGCAACGCGACTCTCATGTACAGCAGTCCCTCGACCCCTCCGATCCAGCACCTCCATCCATCAGTTATCCCCTATGCAGACCTCAACGCCAACAACAAAACCAACACCAACGCCAGCAACACCAACACCAACAACAGCCGCTTCAAACCCCTACTCGGCCGGGTCCACGCTCTGCGGGTTGTGAAACACATCCTTCGGATCCCACACCTTCTTCACCTCGCGCAGCCGCGGCAGTTGGGCGCCCCAGTAAAACTCCTGCGCCGCCTCGCGCCCCAGCGTCCGGTCAATGTAGCCGGCGTACGTCGAGTTGGCTTTGGGCGCGCCCATGCGCACGCGGTCGTGCACGCCGTCGGCGAACTCGCGCGTCGCCTTGGACAGGGCCGGCACGCCAATCACGTACGACTGGTACATGATGAGCTTGTCGCGGTGCGGGTACGCCGTGGCGGCCTCGGGCGTGTCCGCCATGGCGCCGCCCTCCGAGTTGAAGATGACGAACCACAGCAGCGTCCCCGCGTCCGCCTCCCCCATGTACCGGAAGAGCCCGTCGATGCTCGTCCGGTCCAGCATGTCCTCCTCGCGCAGCGCCAGCGACTTGCCGTAAAACGACGACGGTATCTCCCCCAGCGTCAGCCCGACCACCTCGGCGATGTGGCCCAGGCTGCCCAGCCAGTCCAGCAGCTTCAGGTCCAGCTTGCCGCCCGTGGGCAGCCGTCCCGCGATGCCCGTCGCCTCGTACTCGGCCTTGGTCCCGTAAAAGGTGCCCGTGATGAGCGCCCCGAGCGGCTCCGCGATGAAGAGCGTCGAGAAGCGCCGGTCCAGCTTGGGGTCGCCCGCCAGCGCCTGCCACTTGGCATACACGGGCGCCATGTCCGCCTGCGATCCAAACGATATCTTGTACGTGTATTGCACCACCGAGCCCGGCGCCGGGTGCGTCTTGACCGTGAACCGTGTGATGACGCCAAACGACGCCCCCGCCCCCCGTAGCGCCCAGAAGAGATCCGAGTTCTCCCTCTCGCTCGCGTTCTTGATGGAACCGTCGGCCGTCACCACCTGTACCGAGAGGACGTGGTCGAGCGCGCTTCCCCACATGCGGGACATGGGACCGAGACCGCCCTGGGAGGGAGGGAGCCGTCAGTACTTGGGAGGCAACTCGGGCTGAGGGGGGAAAGCAGCGAGTATTCCATCGTACTGCGCCGCTCCAGCTGTCCTTCAACTTACAATCGTGGCGTGGCCGCCGATGCCCACCCCGGGACAGGTGCCGTGGGCTATGGCTCGGTTCCCGTTTTGCTGCAGCTTCTTGTCGAGGTCGCCGAGGCGGTATCCCGCGCCAAACGTCGCCTGCCACGACGCCCTGTCCATGTGAAAGTCCTTGAGGTTGACGAGGTCGATCATGAGCTCGCCGTCCTCGCCGCCAAGCCCAAAGTTGCTGCACATGTCCCCCGTGTAAGCCGCGCGTCGCTTCGACCGTTAAACCTCCAAAACCGCCGCCTGCTGCGCTTTCAGCGCGCAAAAGAAGAAGAAACTCACGCATACGAGTGCCCCCCGGACTTGGCCTGCACGTGGACATTGCTCTTGACGGCGCACTTGATGGCGCCGGAGACGTCCTCGGCCGTGCTGGGCTTGAAGACGGCAATGGGCGTCACCGGCACGTCGAGGTTATACGGCTTGACCCAGGCGGCCTGGTACAGCGCGTCCGAGGGGAAGGCGACGCAGCCGAGGCGCCCATTACAGACGGTGCTGAGGCACTGCTGCAGGGGCGTGCTCTGCCCGTTGCCCATTTTTCTATTCCGTTTTTTTGTCGATGTCGACGGTGGTCGCGCGGACGACAAGGCACGAGAAAAAAAAGGAGCGGGGCGGAGGGAGGGAGTATCCGAGACGTTGACGCGCCGCGGCTTGAAGCGTTGCTGGACTGCGTTCCAGGAGAGGCGCGCGTGCGTGTCTTTGAAGTTTTTATTTCGGGCGGCCGCGCAACGGCGTGTGTAAAGGGGGCACGGCGCGGCACGGTGACCAAGCTGTGAGACGATGACTCTGGCGGCTTTCGAAAAAGTGTGTCACTGATTCACGGGGACGGGCGCTTCAATGCGATTGTGAGAGCACAGACGATTGTTCCTTCTCGTCGTCGTCGTCGCCGTCGTCCTTGCCAACGACTTTAAGTATTATAGCAGTACTACGGACGTACTAACCTGGTAGGAGTTTGGTACCAACTACTTCGTAAGTAATCGTCCTCGGGAAGCCCATTTTATTACCATCATTGCGACGCCGACAGGAGACCAGGCCTCCAAGCCAGCCGACGGCGCATGTCCTTTATTGCCGCCAAGGGGGGGCTTGTCGACAGTGACATGCCGTGTCTGCAGCAAGCACATGGACAAGAAAGATCCTGGCTCGGCGGTACCGCCCATACGGGAAAGTGAAACGGGGGGTCGCATGCATGCACGCGCAAGCCGTCCCAGCCGGTTGGTTGAGTGAGTTCGGCGCAGGCTCAAGTTGGAGGTTTGACCTACTACTGGTTGGCGTTGGCCAGGTTTTTTTTCCCTCTCTCGCAAGCAAGGGCCAAGTCAAGATCTGGGCTGGTCTCACTCCAGCAGGGTCTCTCTTTCTTTCTTGATGAGCGGAGCAGGGTCTCGATGTCACGGCGGGTGGGCAACCCCCTCCCGCCGCAGTCGGTGGGCGATCCGTCATCTCTCTGGGGATGGGGACAAGGACGGGACGGGACCAAACAAGTCATCAGCAGAAAGAAGCCCGCAATTTTTTTGTAGGCCGTCGCTCATCTACCGAGCGGCGCGAGATGCTGCGTCGCATCGCGCGGCGATGGTCCGCCCCCGCGTGTCGTCTTTTTTTCGTTTACCGCCGTCACGAACGGAACGACCCGAGGTCTGCTGCCCCCCCTTCTGCGTCTGCAGAGTCTGCAAGAGGCTGGCACGCGCACGCACGCGGCGGCGGCTTCATCTTCAAAGCGGGGGAGGAGCAGGAGGAGGAGGAGGAGGAGGAGGAGGAGGAGGAGGAGGAGGAGGAGGAGGAGGCGGAGGCGGCGGCGCCTCGTCCGATCTTGTCCCCCCCCCCGGCGATGGGCTCATGTCGTGGACGCCCTCCACATGCTGTCGGAGGCGGGCGGGAGATTAGCTTTCAGGGGCCGTGCAGGAGCAGCATGACAAGCAGCGAGATCTGGGGGAAATCGGGGGCGGGCCAAGGCAAGCCACCAAAACGCTAAAGCAAGGCGCCCCCCCTTCAGTCAAGCCCAACGTGGAGAGGCACCTTTCTCGGACGAGGCCGCTGGTGATGTACACAGGATTTGCGGGACGGCCGATGTGTTTGCTCCGTCCCAGCTCAGACATGAACGAGGCGACCCATGTGACATCGCGGGCTGCAGGAGGTAGTAGCAGTCCTGCTTTATTGGTGCAGGGGCATATTGCTGGTTCATGCAGACGACCCGTCGCGACGGCAATTGGACAAGCAGGTTGCACCACAATACGGCTATACCGTGCGATACAATGCTTTTGTCTCGTCATGTTTCTGCCCTTTCGCGTTCGTGCTCGGCCAATGTCCTTCCTTGGCGGGGAGCATCCAGTACGGATGATATCCGTGTTACGAAGCACGTAAGTTACTTACGAAGTACTTCGTACTATGTAGCTAGAAAGCAGATTAAGACTTCGGCAGATGGGACCCCCGTGACCATTTCTTGTGCGACTCCGGCAAGGGCCCATCGTGGCGGCAGTAGGGGCCTTACCTCCTCGTCATGTCTTGGCCGGTATACCAGGCAGTTGGCGTCGCTCACGTGTATACTGTACTACCGCCACGCACTCACCAAATCAATTGCCATCGGCAGTTGCGCTGTATTCGTTTGGGGCGCCGGTGCTACACATGACCAATGTTACACAAGAGCGCAAACAGCCTGAGTGTTGGGCGTCTTTACCACAGCGTCACAACATGAACAGCGGCGGCAATCGCCTCATGTTCCCGTATCATACATCAAAATGAGAAACCAAGTATACTGTACGTATGCCGCTGTTTAAGACAGTTGAGATTGTTTCCCCCCCCTTGTGAGTACTATGTATGTACTATACGCGTTCGTGCCCTGGGGGGCGGCTCGCCTCACATCAGCAGATCGGTGGCCCACAACCAGCGTTGCGATGCATTGACGCTTTGCAACAACAGACTACGACGGCAACCGGGTCGACGGAACGATCTTGATGCGGGGTGAACTGGTCTGTAAACGAGGGCATGGGGGCAGCCACAGGTCAGGACAAACGTGAGAGGAGACCAGGGCTGGCCACAAGGAACATGACCAGGGCGTGCAAGGATACATGAAGACTGGGCGTCCGTGCCATGGACAGCGCGCGCACATCGCAGGCCACAACGACGCCCGCATGACGCTCAGATCTGCCACAGGCGACGGGTGCCGACGTTGACGCGGATCAAAGTCTGCGGTGACGACGAGGACACGGAGACTGTGATTTTTCAGCGCCGACTCTTGCAGACGCCATTATGGCTATATTAGTTTACGGTGTGCTGTCTCATGGGTATAAAAAAACAGTGTCGCCTGAAAACCTTGCTATGCCACCGGGTGTTGCCGAGTCCAGTCTGCAGCGGCCCTGGTCATCATGCTCCATCCATCACTGATCTCGTCCGGAAACCCTCCCGACGTATCCTCCCCCCAGGTCAAGCACGGACCTATATCATCACCGTACATGTACCATGGCGCCGCACATCTTCCCCGTGCTCGACCTTTCCCGTCCAGGCGACCTGCCATGCATGCGTTGTGTGTCTATTCCAGATCGTCGGCGTGCCCCTCTGCCACACTAGCCTCCATCGAGGCCGAATGCAACCCCCAGGGGCTGCCCAACCCGCCCGCTTCGCAAATGCTACCGTACCCTCCGTACTTCGGCCCCGGTAGACGACTTGACATCTGTGGACTTGACGTCCTGAAACAACGGACTGCGAGAGTCGACCTTTGTCACGTTGAGCGGTGGAAGCAGCGTCAGCGTCGAGACGTGCGTGTGGTCGCTGGCCCCGGCCGAGGATCCTGGGGGGTTCATCATCTCGTGGCCGGTGTCGTCGTTGTTGCCCGCCGCCGCCGCCGCCGTCTCTCCAGACGCCGACTCGTGATGCGTCCGCGACTTGGACATGGACGACGTGATGGTCCCGAGCATCCGTGGGAACAGCCGCAGCAGCATGAGGCGCACGGCGGGCAGGCTGGTGCAGATGATGCCCGTGTTGATCTCGATGGTGGACCACAGGACCAGCAGCCACTGGTCCCACGTCGGGTTCGTCGTGTTGGCAAACGTCTTGAGGGAGTTGAGTCGGAGGATCGATATGAGCGTCACCCTGCGGATGAGAATGGGTTAGTCTAGTCCATACTTGCTTGTGCTTGCTTCCCCGTTCCTGTTCAGGGGCACGGGAGTTTCGGGTCAAGGACTGGCTGATGATATCCTGTGCATGGACTTACAACGCGCCTGTGAGAAACATGATTCCCGCCACGACCTTTTTCCTCCTCTCCAGTTGCAGCTTGCGCAGCTGAAAGATGGGTATCGCCAGCAGCCAAATGTCAATGGCAACGCCGAGAACGGCATTCACCCAGCCCGACGCATGCACGTTGATGCAGGTGCCCCTTGGATCCGAATCGAGGTCGAACCTCTTCCAGTAAAAGTCGGGCTTGGTGCACTGCACCGCGTCCTTGATCACAAACGCCAGCCCGAAGACGACCTGGAACGCGGCCGTCGCCCACAGCATGCGGCGCACGCCGGCGCCGGGGAAGATGGCCAGGTAGAAGAGCGACAGCGCCAGCTTCACCATGGCCATGAGCGCAATGTACATGATCTCAGCCAGGTAGAAGAACAGGCCAAAGGCCACCATGCCCTCGGGGCTCAGCGTCCATATGTCCCGCCCCAGGCCGTTGGCCGTGAGCCCCAGCGAGAGGAGCAGCACGCTGGCCAGGCCGACGGGCAGCGTCGCGAGGATGACCCAGTCGTCCGGGGTGAAGCAGCGGGCGGAGCTGACGAAGCGCTTGAAGACGAGGCGCGCGAGGGCTATGCCGCCCGTGGCCATGCCGAGCCCGACGTTGATGTAGTTGAACGTGCCGACGCGGGTGCGCGTTGTGGACGCGCCGCAGGCGACTTCGACGACTCTCCGGGCAGCTGGGGGTTGTTGTTTTCAGCAAAGGGGGGTTACAATATTGCGGTGGTGGGAAGAGAGTGGAAAGAGAGTCCCGACGTACATATTGCTTCGGCAAAGGTGCAGGCGGCCAAGGAACAGTCCATGACCTGTTTGCTCGAGATGCTGTCGCAAAGACACGCCTCGTCGGCGAGGTCGCACGGCGAGGATAGGCAGTCAAGCTGCGCAAACGACATCAGTTGCCGCTCTCTCTTCGAGGAACATGTGAAATCAAGTCGCGCCCGGGATGTTTCCTACCGCACATGCCGGAACACCCCTCGTGACGTTGACTAGGGAAGAGTCTCGCGGTGCCACCAGATGTGACAGTGCTTCATGTTCCGTCCAAGCAGAGTTCCCGCCGGCGGCGACGACGACGCCCAGCATCGGCGCCGCCACGAGAACGAGCGCCGAGGTCAGCATCACAGCGGCATCACCGAACACAACTCATACTTGGTGTAGTCGAGCGCGGAAGTGTCGAGACCAGCGACAATGATGACGAGAGTAATAAAGGGGAATGGGGGCAGGGTTGCCCACGCGACGCGACAGCGTATACAGGTATCAACGTCGATGCACGAGGCGCAGCAGCAATAGAATCTCCACGTCAAAGTTTACTCGCTCGTCGGCGAACACTCGCAGCCGGGGCCGGGTCGTCGGTAGAGGGCACATCCGCGCGCTATGTATACCTGATGTGTGTTTGCCCCGAACGGATGGCCTCCTAGACACGCGGCTGCTGCTGTGGTCCCCGGGGTCAACCTTGGGAACCCTCAATCACCCCATCCATAAGCGAGGGGATCTGTCATCCAGCCCTGGCCGCAGCTCATCATCAGGGAACAAGGTTGCAAATGCCGGCGGGCGCCCCTCCATGTTTCCCCTGGACTGTGGTGTGTGGTGCTGCCTGCTCATAACGCCGGTTAGCGGTTTGACCGCCGCTGGTGCTTTCGCACAGGCCGCTGCTCCCGGCACCGGCAGCCGGCTTTGCAAGGGTCTGCCAGGCATGTATGTTGGGTGGGAGAGAGGAGGACGAGGAATGTGAGAGGGTGCCGGTGGGGACGGAGATGGGGGGAGATTCGTTGATGAGAGCGTGCTTGCTACTTCGAGACGTAGTTGCGAGTGGCGTCGACGGATCAGCGGGATAGCGGGCTCCCCTCTCGACCCCGGGACCCGGACCGCTGCTGTGGGGTCAATGTGCGATTGAGTAAGGGTGGCTGTTGTGAACTGGTGGCCATCACACGGAGCTAACTCTGGCACGATCCGGCGGCCCGAGAGATTGAAAAGAGAGCATTGGCAAAAGGCTCGGGGGTTGAGACGCCTCTAGCAAGACTAAGGGGCATCATCCCTCGTCCGTCAATGGAACAGCATAGGAAGTCGACACGCAAGAGCGTTGGCATTTCCAGTGATGCTCTTCAATGGCCGAATGACTCCACTAGTTGACTTGTTATGTAGGTGCCTGTCGTGGGGGCATCAATGGGCAGGTTGTACTACCGAACTGCCGCCAACATGATCGCAGACCGGACCAACTCACTTACTCGTTGGTTTCGACATTCGAGACTACTATTACTTGAGACGGGGGAAACTGTCTGCGAGCAGAGCACCACATCGCGTGCTCAACTCGGGAAGGTGATGCAACCTGACAGTCACACACACACACAGACGGCTTGCGCAGGTCCGTACCAGGTATTGCTGTAATGCATACAGTACGTGGATGGATTGCCTGGTGGGAGCCGGATCGCCGACATGGACTTGGTGATTCGCGCATGGATGGGTGATTAGGGGTAACAAGGCCCCCTCGGTGTCTCACAGTCGGCGAGCGATTGACGGGCCTGTGCTTCAGATAACCGGCATGCCGAACACTGCCTCCCAAACCCCAACCCCGCTTTCTGTGTTAGGCGAGAGTGTGTTTGGAACAAGTAGCGGACCGGGCCGGTTGTTGGTGTTGATAAGGACCAAACCGTCCGGCGACTCCATCTCCGGGCTCGGGCCTCAAGTGCTCTTGCCGGAGACGCGCGGGCGGGCAAGGCGACACCATCCCCACCTCGCCAAAGGTTCATGATGCTATACTTGAGCCCTTACCCCCCTACTGGACAGTGGCTGAATACCAAAGACCAAGTTACCAAGTTAGTACGGAGGCGACTCAGTCTGTGCGCAAACTCAAATACCCAACACACATAACCGCTCGGTGTCGTGACACAACGAACTATGCCACTCTCAGATATGTAGTAGTTGGTGGCTCCGTACGTGATGAGCCCACCGCACGTTTGTTTGGTTTCACCATGGACTTGGCAGTTTGACAGCTCGCAAGCAGCTTTTCCTTGCATTTTACCACATCCTTGGCGCCTAGGTCTGCATTGTGCTGTCACGGCTTTCACAAATCTGCCGGAAGATCAATCCATCACGTCTTAGAATAGCAGCAAGAAGGAAGGACACGGGAGATTACACGAAGAGGCGTGTTGAACTATCGCCTTGGGCGCAAGGACGGGCTACCGAGCACTGAGTGGCAGCTCTCATCGGCAGTTTGTTTCCGTCGCGACGAGACACGACATCCGCAGGTCGGCAATCGCACGTAGATCAATGCCTGCTGCTGATCTCATGGACTGCTACTGTGGTGGCCAGAACACAGTTCACATACTACATTAAACCCTTCCGGCCATTTATTACTTTGTACGTGCCAAGATCAAGGTTTGATTGATGTGACCACCCGCCTCCACAAGCTGAGAGTTGCTTTGACCAATTCTTATCAACTGCCGTCATCTTTCATTACAACACCCCATTTTCTTCAGTACGCCACCTGTGTACTCAACCCGTCCAACTCCCGCTGGAAGCACCGGTGCTGGGCTACAGACGTGACAAACTTGTCGAGGAACCCCTTGGCATTCTTCGCCGCGCCAACCACCTCACCCAGACCCTCGGGCTTCACGTCCTTGAGCGTCACCACGCCGTAGCTCTCGACGGCCTCGGCGCCCGAGGAGATGGTCACGCCCGGCAGCTGGAAGGCCTTTTCGAGTAGGGCCACGGCCTCGCCCGTCGCCGCCACCGTCTTGAGGTGCCCAAACGCCTCGCGCACCCAGTGCATGGCGCGGCCGCTCTTGAGCAGCGTCTCCGTCGACTTGCTCCCGCCTGGGATGAAGAGCGCGTCGAACATGGTGCTCCGCTGTCCTTCGAGGTGGTGGTCGGGCGTCACGCCTGTCATGCCGCCGGAGGAGGAGGAGGAGGCGTCCTCGCCCGCCGCGAAGATAAGGGAGCGCCGCGTGCCGATGATGACGGGCGTCGCCTTGGCGGCCTCGAGGGCGCTCAGCATGGCTTTAAAGGCCCCGCCGTCGTACCCGTCGGCGATGATGATGGCGATGCGGCGCGACGCAATGGTCGGCTTCTCGGGCGCAAAATCGGCCTGGCTCAGGCCCTTGGCCTTGCGTCCGTGGTTCTGCCTGCCGGCCTTTTCGGGCTTCTTGCCGCCGACCATGTCGGCGACGGTCTGCGCGAGGCCCAGGTCGATGTCGGCGAGCCGCTGCGTCAGGCGCTCGTACACGATGGCCTCGTCGCAGTGGTCAAGTTCAAAGGACAGGGCGGCGATGAGGTGGCTCCTCTCGACCTCGTTGAGGGAGTTGAAGAAGAGCTGCGCTTGGGAGACGTGGTCCCTGAACTTGGCGCTCCTGGCGCGCTCCTTGATGCCGGCCACCTGTTGCGGGTAGTCGACGTAGCCGCCCTCGGCCTCGGTAGCGGGCGGCTGGGCGTCGAAGCGGTTCGGCCAGTAGTTGACCTTGCCCTTGGAGGTGGTGTGCCGCATGGCGCCGTCGCGGTTAAAGTTCATGACGGGGCAGACGGGCTTGTTGATGGGCAGCTCCTGCCAGTTGATGCCGAGGCGGCTGAGCTGCGTGTCGAGGTAGGAAAAGTTGCGGCCCTGCAGCAGGGGGTCGTCGGAGAAGCCGATGCCGGGCACGATGTGGCTGGTGCAAAAGGCGATTTGCTCCGTCTGGGTAAAGTACTCGTCGACGTTGCGGTTGAGCTCGAGCTCGCCGATGCAGCGCACGGGGACGAGGTCCTCGGGCCAGAGCTTTGTGGCGTCGAGGACGTCAAAGTCGAAGTCGTGCTCGCGCGACTCGGGGATGGTCTGGATGCCAAACTTCCACCTGGGGAAGACGCCGTTGTCGATGGCCTCGATGAGGTCCTTGCGGTGGAAGTCGGGGTCCTGGCCCGCGATCTTGAAGGCCTCGTCCCAGACGAGCGAGTGGACGCCGAGCTCCGGGGTGAAGTGGAACTTGACAAAGTGCCGCTCGCCCCCGTCGTTGATGAGCGTGTACGTGTTGACGCCGAAGCCCTGCATCATGCGGTAGGAGCGCGGGATGGCGCGGTCCGACATGGTCCACATGTACATGTGCGTGGCCTCGGAGTGCCCGTACACGAAGTCCCAGAAGTTGTTGTGCGCCGACTGCGCCTGCGGCACCTCGTTGTGCGGCTCCGGCTTGCCCGCGTGGATGAGGTCGGGGAACTTGATGGCGTCCTGGATGAAGAAGACGGGCATGTTGTTGCCCACAATGTCCCAGTTGCCCTCGTCCGTGTACATCTTGACGGCGAACCCGCGCACGTCGCGCACCGTGTCGGCCGACCCGCGGCTGCCCAGCACCGTCGAGAAGCGCACGAAGAGCGGCGTCGACCGCGACGTGTCGGTGAGGATGCCCGCGCTCGTCACGTCGGCGGCCGACTCGTGCAGGCGGAACGTGCCAAAGGCGCCGGCGCCGCGGGCGTGGACGACGCGCTCTGGGATGCGTTCATGGTCGAAGCGATGGATCTAGAAAGCGGTCTTTCGGTAAGCAACTGTTGATGTTTGCTTCATGAGAGAGACGTGCTGCCAACATGCTTCATGTTGGGATCAAACATGGCCATAGCAGCGAGGCGCCGCCATGGATGCAAAGGGGAGGGAGAGAGGGAGAGCTGACCTTTTCGCGACCAAACCCGTCCTCGAGGAGCATCGGCCCCGTCTTGTCCTTGCCGTTGACCTTGAGCCAGTCATCCGTGTTGCTTTGCTTGGTGCCAAAGTCGGACGTGATGCGCGTGTCCTTGGTCGGCTCGACGGTGTCCCTGGCCAGATTTTGCGCCTTGACGTCCTGGGAACCCATGACTGCAGATTTGACGTACTGGGCCATCTTTCTGTTGCCTAAAATGATTACGACGGACTGAGCGGTATCCCTATCCTGCGTCTTTGCGCGCCACCGCCCCGGCCGCCTGCATTTTATAACAAGTCGCCCGCCGTCTGGTGACATTGGATGCAAGCGGGCGGTCCATCACGCTGACGTCAACGACATAGTTGAGGCCAGGCCGCGGTATTGATTTGATGGCGCGCGAACGATGGAACTGCCGTGCTTTTCCCGGTAGAATGCCGTGTCAGACATGGGTAAATTTCAGTTCGGGGGGTTTTTCTGTGCTCGATGTGTGCAGAGACTGGCCGATGGTTGATGTAATGACTGCCGGCCGGAGCAGAGCTCCGGACATGACACGGCTCGGCTCCGGATCGATCGGTCGTTGCCGCCACCCATCAGAGCAGCCAAGTCGATTACTACGCCACATCTACCCCGCCAGCCAGCATCTTGCCGCCGTTCCATTACGCATCACAGTCCGTTCAACGTTGTGCGGTGCCACGCACACTCGGGGGTGAGAGGCGCGTGTGGTTGGTCCCCCCCCCCCATGTTGTCTGCCACGAGGGCTCAACCTATTCGCTTTGTCATCCCATTGCACCTTGTAATGTGTGCGGCGTGGTTGGTTCTTTCCTTGATATCCTCCCCTAAAAGGCGAGACAGACAGACGGGGTTGATCGGCGATGCGCCACGCCCCGGAGGAGCCTCGGCAACTAGTACCGACATGTTGGGGTCTGGGGGAGGAGAAGAGGGGGGGTTTAAACGTGTGGCGGTCTTCAGTCGGGGTGAGGCGCACACGCCCCGCGCATCCCGTCTGCACTGACGACAGGTGTCATGGCTGCGGGATGATACTACTTTACTTGACAAACGTCGTCGTAGGCTCGTGAGTTTCTGCGTAATACAGGCAAGTGCCGCAGGGCTGAAGTAGCACGTGAAGAGGCGCCTGCAGTTCGACAACTGTCAAAGACATCAATGTCCGTGCCTGCAGGATGCCTCAATGAAACCAGACAGACCATCTTTTTCTTGTCTCCCTGTCCCTGCAGGCCGCAGCCAGCTCCGGCGCAGCCACTCGCAGTGCGAATCAAATACCACGCGTCGCGTCACGTCAGCGGAAGCGGGATTGTCGCCGTTGTCTCGGGTGGCCAACAAGACGAGGAACCCCGGTGGCTTGCAATCTGAACCATCCACCCACGTCCTCCCTGCGAATCTCCAGTCATGGTACACAGAATTGCACGAGCATGCGTGCACCCGTTACCTATCCGAGATGTAAAAATTCATAGGACAACCACCCATCTCGGGTCGTCTCTGCTCGATATTTTGTAAACAATATCCACAAGTGCCGACAGAGAAAAGAAAGAACCAAAAATAAAGAAATAATCACGAGACCATGCCCATCGAATACGTAACATCAATTATGATGAAATGCTTGCGAGCTCTAGGGTAAGTCAGAATGGAACCGGCCCATTGTTATACCGCTCCCACTTCGGGTTTCGGATCGTCAAATGGGGTTCATCAGCGGCCACGATGACAAACACGCGATTCCCGAGGGGCCCTTTTTGTTCGTCGTCGTCGTCGTCGTTGTTGTTCAGTCTGTCAAAGCATGGCGGCCAGGGGTCCGTGCCATGACTGACTGGCAGGCGTCACTTCAATTTCTCAACGTGGCCTCAATGTCGACGTCGCCAGCCGCGGCATTAATAAAGTAGATTAAAACAGCAGACAGCATGGCGAAGCCGAGTGATCCTACATACCGACGACATCACAGCAGGATAAAGGACCCCCCCGCCGGCGGACTTCGTGGCGTATTTCCCTCCCGATCGCCCGGGTCCGTGTGCTGCAACAAGCCTCTGTCCGGAACCTCCGGGACGGAAACGCGGAGGCAAGTAACTGCCCTGACATATGTATTGGAACATATACTAGAGGCAGATCGGACCAGGACCCCCGCGCACGCACGCGCAAATCCGTCCATCAAACCAGGATAATGCCACGACGTCTGAACGAGGAGGCACCAGCAAGGTGCCAAGCCAGCCAGTTGCACAAATCCGGGGACGGCCGCGTAGCGCAGACAACAAGCCGCCCCTCCCCCGTTTCAATCAATGCGTGACGGGCACACATTTGACTGGGAGGGAGCTGGAAAGCTGAACTAGTAGACAGCAACGGGAACCAGCCGAGGCCCGCTTTAGCTATAGGCCGTCCCCCCTAATATGAAGAAGACTCTCTCAACGTTAGCCCGATGCTCCGTTCCTGGCACGCCAAGCCCACTCGAATTGACGCATGTGCAATTCGACGCCCAGTGTGAGCGAGCGTCTCTCCTACTACATATAATAAACAACCTGTCTGTCATTCGCTACTTTACAGACCGGTTTGGCGTGGCGTGCTTTGTCTGTTGTCGACCCTTCCCCCCCCCATCTCTCTTTGCAGCTGCATGCATGACATAGACGTTGTGTCTTCATGTCAACAGGATCAACCAAGTGGCAAGCAACCCTCCTCCAGTCTGGTCCTTGAACCTCCATAGTTGAGATTGGAAACGTTCCCTCGGTTGCCCAACTCGCCAAAGCGCGAGCCAGCGAGCGAGAGAGAGAGAGAGAGCGAGAGAGAGAGAGAGATAGGGAAAAGACCACAAAGAGAGATTACAGAGTCCTTCCCATCGACGGGCTTGCGCCTGCTACGCAAAAAAAAACCTTAACCAAAGATGCAAGTCACGGCCCTCGCCGTCATCGCCGGCGCGGCGCTCGTCCTCGGCTACATCATCAACAGCATCAACGAGTACCTGCGCCATGCGAAGAAGGCCAAGGAGCTCGGCTGCGAGCCGCCCCTCATTTCGCCAACCGATCCCAGCGGCATCATCTCCTTGATACGCGGCGCAAACGCCTCGCGGCAGAAGCGCCTCCCCGTCTACATCCAGGAGCAGCTCGACGCCGCGGCCGAAAGGCACGGCCGCTACTTCGGCACCGTCATCATCAGGACCCCCTTCTTCCGCAACACCATCTTCACCCTCGACCCCCAGAACATCCAGGCCGTCCTGGCCCTCAAGTTCAAGGACTTTGGCCTGGGGCCGACCCGCACCGATAACATGAAGCCGCTTCTGGGCAACGGCATCGTATGTGTTTCCCCCTGCTGCCCCCCTTCCCTGTCATCTCTTTTTTTTTTCTTCTTTGCTGTATTTTTTCTTTGTCAAAGTTGTAAAACGGTAGCTAGTAGCGAGACAAAAACAAAAAGAAGAAGGCTGACCCAACGGGCCCGCCGGCCGTACCCCTCGTGTGCAGTTCGCCGCCAACGGCAAGCAGTGGGAGCACTCTCGCGCCCTCCTCCGTCCCCAGTTCGTCCGCAGTCAGGTCAGCGACCTCGACCTCGAGGAGGACCACGTCAAGGCCATGATGACGGTGCTGGACCGCAGCCTCGGCCGCGACGGCTGGACCGACACGGTGGACCTGTCCAAGCTCTTCTTCCGCCTCACCCTCGACTCGGCCACCGAGTTCCTCTTCGGCGAGAGCGTCAACAGCCAGCTCGGCGAGGACAACAGCGGCGGCACCGCCGGGGCCAACAACAAGCGCGGCGACGACTTCGCCCATGCCTTTGACTCCTCGCAGCACACCATCTCCACCGGCGCCCGCATGGGCGGCATTTACTGGATGGCGCACACCCCCAAGTTCCACCGCATGGTCAAAAAGGTCCACGAGTTTGTCGACTACTTTGTCGACATTGCCATGAAGCGAAGGACCGCCGGCGGCGACAGCAAGGAAAAGGAAAAGGAAAGGTACGTCTTCCTCCACGCGCTCGCCGAGTATACGCAGGACCCGACCGAGCTGCGCTCCCAGCTGCTCAACATCCTGCTCGCGGGCCGCGACACCACGGCCTCGACCCTCGGCTGGTTCTTCTACACCCTGGCGGACCCCCAGTACAACCACTACTACGCCAAGCTGCGCGCCGTCATCCTCGAAGAGTTTGGCACCTACGAGAAGCCGCGCGACATTACCTTTGAGCGCATGAAGAGCTGCCAGTATCTCCAATGGTGCATCAGCGAGATCCTGCGCCTGTACCCCATCGTCACCATAAACGTGCGCACCGCAGAGGTCGACACGACGCTGCCCATGGGCGGCGGCGCTGACGGGCGATCCCCCGTGTACGTCCGCAAGGGCCAGGACGTCGCATACTCGGTCAGTCAGAGGCACCCTCCCCCCCCTTTCTTTCCCCATCATCGTAGTCCCGAAAGAGGCAGACCACAGCGTATGGATGGATCACGTACCCAAAGGGAACAAAGAAGTGATGAGATCAAACCGCTGACACGCCCGCAGGTGCACGTCATGCAGCGCCGCAAGGACCTCTGGGGCCCCGACGCCGAAATCTTCAAGCCGGAGCGGTGGGAGCACCGTCGCCCGGGCTGGGACTACCTGCCCTTCAACGGCGGCCCGCGCATCTGCATCGGCCAGCAGTTTGCGCTGACGGAAATAGCCTACGTCGTCATCCGCCTGATGCAGCGCATCGACACCATCGACGGCTCCAACATCGGCCCCGTCAAGCACGGCCTGACGCTGACCAACTGTCCCGGCGACGGCGTCAACGTGAGGCTGCACTTTGCAAAGTAGACCGCCGCTTCAAGACTTGTAAAATAAAGTTCATTTGGTCACATTGATTGTTGTGGGGATCTGGCCACTGCACACATGCATGCGGATGATTGCGTAATAGCTCCGACGGTCGGGGACGAAGTTGATGGCATTCATGTCTCGAGTTTTGACCGATGCCCGTCTCCCTGTTCATTTAAAGACTTTGAGGGGGCGGTTCGTGTGTTTTTGCGAGCAAGACGATGATCACATCCAGACGCTACGTATCAATTACTTCAAGTTCGTACAATCTCTTAGCTGAGCTATGCGACATGACACGGCTTCTCTTGTCGTCAATGAGATAGGATTGGACCACACGCCCCGTGGACTAGTGATATCTAATGCTACATGCGGCGTCTTTTCAACGACAACGAGGCTGAGTCCGAAAGCCATGCAGGCGGACTGTCAATGTTCCTGTTGACACTGCGTCCCATGATGTAAGTGCCATCAGTCCTCCCTCACCGAATGCAATACCAACCAGACATGAACCTCTTTTCAAGACGACATGGTTTAAAGGACGCTTTCGGCGTGGAAAGATTAATGGTGCAGTAACGTGACAATGTCCGCCAAATCAGAACGCTTGCCATCCCATCTCAAATCACTACATGTACAAAGTATGACGCCTTATACCAGGGCATTACCAAACTCCGCGTCCCTCCTTCATCCCTCCGTCGCAAAACAACAACAACGTGAATATACTCCCAGCGGCACTACACATACACTCGCTTCACACTGGGCGGCTTCCTCGGATTCGATATCGGCACTGCCTTGTACGTCGGATACGGCGCGCCCCCGGGGATCAGCTCCGGTGCGTGCGGCGGCCGCTTCGGCCCCTTGGGCTTGGGCTTCTTCTTCTTGTTCTTGGATCTGCCCGTCGAGCTGCTCGACGTCGACGACGAACCGTAGCTGCCACCACCACCACCACCGCTGCTACTGCTGCTGCTGTCGCCGGCGGTACCCCCCCAGTCCTGGTACACGTAGGTGTGCCGCTTGTGGCGCGGCGGGGTCTTGTTGGCGAGGCAGATGCCGGCGACGATGACGATGACGACGACGGCGGCGATGGAGCCGAGGATGGCGCCCAGCTGCACGCTGGAAAGGCCGTGCTTGCCGTTATTGTCTGGGACGACGAGGGATGTGGCCGCCGGGTCCGATGATGGTGATGATGATGAGGAGGAGGAGGTGGTGACGGTGGTGGGCGTTGATGAGCCGAGGGTGACAAGCGTGACGAGCGTAGTGGCTGGCCGGGTGAGGGTCTGCGTGAAGACGTGCGGCTCCTGGCGTGCCACTTGCGTGACAAAGTTGCCCGTCCCGGGTGGTGATAAAATCATGTTTGAGCTATTTCACGAAGAGAGAGAACCCCGTTCAAATAATATGCCTTTCGGAAATGCCACTCGTCAACAGAGAAAAAGACGCGCGCGCGTTTGAGCAGCCGTCCCTTTTCAAGTCAGCCGTTCCTTTGAAGTCGACACTATCAGCCGTGCAGCCAGGACGCCCCCAACCTGAAGAGGGCCGCGCTCGTGCCTGGCTTGCCTCCTGTCGCGATACCCGGCCGGCCATCCATGCGTCCCACTTGTCGAGACATCCAGTCATATGACGCGCGCATGCGGTTGTTTCCGCCCACCCTCTTTGGGGTCAACAGGCCTTGCCGCTTCTCGCATTGCGCCCCTTGTGTCGTCGTTGGCGCGGTCGCGCGTGCGCGGGCTCGACAGGGGCGATAGACACCGGCCAGGCAGAAGGGGGTGGGAGTTGGTGGTGGGCTGCCATGGCGGCGTCCATTTTATCCTGTGGTGAGGATGGATGGATGGATGGGGCGGGAGCCCGCCTGCGGGAGCTGCGCGTGCCGCTTTGGTGTGTGTGTGTGCTCGTGTGTGGAGTGCCTACTGTTATGGAGGAGGAGCGCACACCACCTTTGAGAGAGGAGGCGTGCGTCACCTGCCGTCCTGGTGGGCGCGGCCCAATCGCGGACGAGATCGTGATGCGGGCAGTCTTCGTGTGGGTTGGTGGGTGGGTGGGTGTGCATGGGGACGGCTGGGTGCGCTAGGTCCCGCCGCCGCCGAGGAGGTTTTCTGCCTGCCTGTTGAATGATGATGGGAGAAGAGGGCCCCGGGGGGATGGGGGGCAAGACGACAGGGAACGGTATGGATGCTGGACATCGACATCGGCGGCGGCGGGAGTCCCGACCGACTGGGAGCACGGGGGACGGGAATCGCCGGCGGCCCCACACGGGCCGAGAGGACGGAGGAGGTGGGGCCGGTTGGTTGCCACGTTGGGCTGTTCTCTGCTGTCTGCGCCGGCAAAGAGTAGGAGTATGAGGGGGGGTCCGCCGTGTTTCTCGACTGGAGTCGTAATGATTCACTTGATGCCTCAGACGCCTTGTTACTCGCCACGTTCACGTCTTCGTTGAGTCGGTGTTGGAGCATAGACGCCGTCTGGGGCATGCTTCCTTCCTCCAGCTTACATCTGGGCACTGTGCCGGTAGCTGCTCGCGAGTTGCCAAGGGCGACTTGATTTTCAGTGAAACTCGTCGAGAGCCCGTGTCAAGGGATGGAATCGCTCTGCATACGCACGCGTTCATGTATACTGTATGTATACCCGACGGTGGCGCGGGCGAAACCGCCTATCGGATCCGCCGTCGCAGACGTGCAGGTGCAGGCACGCAATCTGCATGAGCTCCAGTGCAGCTTGCGTTCACCACGGCACAGACAACTCCGCTGTAAATTCAGCTACCTCTTTCAAAAGCAGTCGTCACCTTTGTCCTCCGTCCTATACCTCTGGGTCTCCTTCACCCGACGGCTGATGAAGCTCCCATGCTCAAGGCAGCCTTCGGCCGGGAAGGTATGCAGCAGCAGCAGCCTGCATGCGTAAACTGGACCGATATATCTAACCTCAAGTCTTGCCGATGCAGGTCCCGTTTCCCTGCCAATACGTACGTCGATATCGCAGCATGCCCCTCCCCCCATCTTTTCCCCCCGCACTGGCTGGACCGACTTGACGATGGCGTCAAATCCACATGCAAAGCTGTGCAGCCGCATGGCGGCACCGCATTTGAGTTTTGAACCTGCATGCGCACCCCCTACCTCATGGAATAGCAAAATCTGACGAATCTTGCTGAATCTGCGCGCATATCACCCGCGGGGCTCCGCGTTCCTGCGGCCTCGAAGCCAAGGCCATCCCGGCCGCACAGACATGGCCAGGCAACGATGCAGTCGCGGCGTGCGGCCTTGTGGCCGAAAAGGGAAGCCAGACGTCTCAACGTGGACTGGCCGGATTTCAAGCTTCAGCCACCGGCTTGAATCGCCGTGGTTTTAGCACAGCAACGATGCATCTTCTTCCTGCATGGCTGTTTGTAGCGACGACGACTTTGTCAAACAAACAACACGAAGCGTCTCTGATGAAACTAAGCGAGGTGGGACGGTGTGCAGGTTCTGTAAACACATTCTTGGGCTATTATTTATTCCACGGCATTGCCTGCAGAATAGATTCCCGTGAACCGCATGGATCCATGTTCTCAGCGTCAGATTATCAGTAGTGCGACAGTTCCATACCTCTACCCCTTCCTACGCCTTGCTATCCTCGAAATCGCAGCAATAATCGACGACACCTATGAACACAGACATGAACTCAGCACGCGTCAGACACCTGACGCAAGCACTCCTCCTGGGCCTCCAAGCCTTCCTCTCCAGCATCACAGTACAAGCCTACGAGCCAAGTGTGCCGGCTCCTGCAGATACGCCGCAGCAATGCGGCCCGGCGAATGGAGTCAGTTGTCACAAAGCATGCTGTTCCACGGACGGGTTTTGCGGTAGGGGGCCCTCATACTGCGCGGAGTCTGTATGCCAGGTGAAATACAGCGATGTGTGCGAAGCAGTGTAAGCCGCGCCCCCCCTTCATGCTCTGCCAACAGGGGTGATCTTTGTTTGTTAACGGTTGAGCCCGCGCGTGCAGATTTCAACCCAGGGGGCCAGAAACGGATGGCCTTCCACGGCCTAAGGTCGGAAACGTGCCGTATGGTAAGCATGCTTGAAGCAAGAAGCCCTGAAACGGGTCAAGTCATTGACGGACATGTGATGCTCGTGCAGGGAAAACGATCGAATCGTGCGACAAGCCTGGGACCGTGGCCCTCACCTTCGACGATGGGCCATCTATATACACACACAAGATTCTGGACATCCTCGAGGCATACAACGTAAAGGCCACGTTCTTCATCACTGGGAAACAGATGGGCCGCTCCATCGAAGACGCCAAGTGGCGAAATCTTCTCATGCGCATGCACAAGGCTGGGCACCAGCTCGCCAGTCACACGTGGTCCCATCGCAACCTCAACAACAACAACAATAACCATCAAGACCACACCGGTGGTGGTGGCGGCGGCGGCGGTGATGCAAAAGAAAAGAGCGGCCAAGAAGAAGAGAAGAAAAACAAGGAGAAGAATAACAACAAGGAACAGAATAAGAGCAGCATGCTGAAGCCCCAGCGAGACACGGAAATCATGTACAACGAGATGGCGTTCCGCAACATCTTCGAGTGGTTCCCGGCATACATGCGCCCCCCTTACCTCGACTGCGACCCCAACTGCCAGTCGTGGCTCGGCGAGCGCGGCTACCACATCATCTCCGCCAACCTCGACACCAAGGACTACCTCTACGACGACCCCAACCTCATCGAAAAGTCGAGGAAGCTCTTCAGCGACGGTCTGCCTCCGGCGGCCGGCCCCCACCACAAAAACAAAAACAACAATAACAAGGGCTTCATCGTGCTGGCGCACGACGTGCATCGCCAGACCGTCGGACTCGCTTCCTACATGATCGAGACGGCGAAGGCGCGCGGCTACAAGCTCGTGACGGTGGGCGAGTGCCTCGGGGATCCCAAGGAGAACTGGTATCGCAAGGCGTCCCTGGCGCAGGACCAGAGCCAAAACGACAGCGTCCTCGTGTCGGGGAGGATCCGCGCACTGTGGGAGAGGAGGAAATGGAATCGAGGACCCTGATGAGTTTGGGCATGAGCCACAGTGACCAGCTCGGCCAGGGTGGGGGGAGCTTTATTTGCGAGAAGGGGAAGAAAACAAAATTGTATGACGAGCAGCACGTAGAAACGGGTTAGACGTTGGGATATGTCCGAATTTGACAATGTCTTTAACCGAAATCACGTTCAACGTTGGCAGCGGTCATCAGGAACTATCGTGAGGATGTTGCGAAAAACCCACATGTATACATTCGGTATCGACCCCGGACCGGCCCCCGGCAGTTGCTGGCTCATCGGTCGGCAGATGCGCCCATGCGCACCAACAAGTTCAGGCCGTACCAAGTACTACGTTACTTGAGGCGTTTCGTCTATGGCGAGCTTTTATTAGCAGCCTTGATTCGCCCACTCACGGCAAACAACTACCCTACCTAGGTAGAGGTCTAATGTGTTTAATCGTTCTTGACGTGCCTCATAGCAGAGCGCCTACCACAGTTGATGATGGGCTGTCATCACTGTCAAGACTGTTGGCGTGCCCGGCGCCTGGGTACCTTGACGGCCCCAGAACCGCAAAGCTGCCTGTGCGTGGCTTCAAGCTACCTGATTAATTGCCTGGCGTGTCTACTGCCAGCGCCCGAAGCAGGCTTCTGGGGTGCTGCTGCACTGCACGGGCACTGCTGTAATGGCAGCCCCTGAGGTGGCCCTTCGCACTCATCATGCCAGGGCAGCGGGAATCGGGTTAGCGCGGCATTCGGGGGTCTCCGACCGCACAGCTGAGGTGGATGCGGCGCCAAACAGCCCTGTGAAGCCCCCCTGTCGCCCCTCCACCTGCACTGGGATCTGATTGCGGCAGCCGAGCGGGGCCCGGAGTCCCTTAAGGTTGTTTTTGGCGGGCGTCCGGATACTCTCGGCGTCGGCGCCGCAGGGGAGGGAGGGGCAGCTGCAAAAGTTTCTGTCTGCCGCCCGGGACACGCCACCTCGTCAGTTTCCGTCTTCGTCGCCGTCGGGACTCCTCTTCCATTTCCGATCCAATTCTCCTCCCTCTGCAAAGGTACTACGTATCCGCATCTGCTTCACAATTCTCCCATCCCCCCATCTTTCTTTCCCCTCTCCCCCTCCTCACCTCACATACGACGGACGAATCTACTACGCGACCGACATCAACAAACAAACTTACACATCCCCGCCGCCGCCGCCGCCGCCGCCGCCATCGCTGTCATGGCGTCGCCAGCCCTCCCCCACGTCGGGCGCAAGCCCGCCACCGTCCTCTCCGCCACCGAGCTCATCGGCAATACGCCCCTCGTCCGCCTCAACAAGGTGCCGCAGTCGCTCGGCATCGAATGCGACGTCTATGCCAAGACGGAGCTCTTCAACGCCGGCGGCAGCGTCAAGGACCGCATCGCCCTGCGCATGATTGAGGAGGCCGAGCGCAGCGGCAGGATAAAGCCCGGTGACACCCTCATCGAGCCCACCAGCGGCAACACGTACGCCTTCCCCCCTTTCCCCTCTCCACTCACCATTCATACAGCCTGCCGTCCGTCCGTTCGTCCGTCGCGAATCGCTAACAGATGGTTTGTCGTCTCCCAGTGGCATCGGCCTCGCCCTCGTCGGCGCCATCAAGGGCTACAAGACCATCATCACCATGCCCGAGAAGATGTCGGCCGAAAAGGTCTCGGTCCTGCGCGCCCTCGGCGCCACCATCATCCGCACGCCCACCCAGGCCGCCTGGGACGCCCCCGAGTCGCACATTGGCGTGGCCCGCCGCCTCGAGAAGGAGATGCCCAACGCCCACATCCTCGACCAGTACAGCAACCCCGACAACCCCCTCGCCCACGAGCTCGGCACCGCCGAGGAGATTTGGGAGCAGACGGGCGGCCGCGTCGACGCCGTCGTCGCCGGCGCCGGCACTGGCGGCACCATCACCGGCCTCGCCAAGGGCATCCGCAAGCACAGCGAGCACGTCAAGGTCATCGCCGCCGACCCCCACGGCAGCATCCTCGCCCTGCCCGAGTCCCTCAACCAGGAGCACATCAACGAGGGCTACAAGGTCGAGGGCATCGGCTACGACTTCATCCCCGACGTCCTCGACCGCCAGCTCGTCGACAAGTGGTACAAGACGGACGACCAGGAGTCCTTCTACCTCGCTAGGCGCCTCATCTCCGAGGAGGGCCTGCTCGTCGGCGGCAGCTCCGGCTCCGCCATGGCCGCCATGCTCCGCGCCGTCAAGGACTACGGCTTCAAAAAGGGCGACGTCGTCGTCGTCGTGCTGCCCGACAGCATCCGCAGCTACCTCTCCAAGTTTGCCGACGACGACTGGCTCGCCGCCAACGGCCTGCTGCCTGTCAACGGCGTCGAGGCCGCCCACCGCACCGACGCCCCCGCTGCCTCCAGCGACCCCTACGAGGGCGCCACCGTCGGCTCCCTGCGCCTCAAGCCCGTCACCTCCATCGCCGCCAACGCCAGCTGCTCCGAGGCCATCGAGACGATGCGCGACAAGGGCTTCGACCAGCTGCCCGTCCTGTCGGCCTCGTCGTCGCGCCTCGTCGGCCTCGTCACCCTCGGCAACCTGCTGAGCTACATCTCGCGCGGCCGCGCCACCGGCCAGAGCCCCGTCAAGGACGTCATGTTCAACTTTGGCCGCCTCGACGAGATCGTCACGGACCCCCGCAAGGGCGCCACCGGTCAGTCCCCCGCGGGCGCCGCCGCTGCCAAGAGAAAGTTTGTCGAGATCACCGTCGACACGCCCTTGTCGGCGCTGAGCAACTTTTTCGAGTGGAACAGCGCCGCCGTCGTTACGGAGAAGAGCGGCGACGCCAAGTCCCTGTCCAAGCCCATTGCCGTCGTGACCAAGGTCGACCTGCTCACCTGGATGGTCAACAGGAAGCAGTAAGGACCCGGCGGGGGCGAAACGAGGGGGAGCAGGCGCACGAGGTAGACGAAACGACGCATTTTGGAGTTTGATTCATATATCATTGACTGGCATGGCGTTTGTTTTTCAACTTGGACACATGGGTGGCAGTAGACTCAACATCTACACCGGATTTACGTAGATAGACGGCAATGGCCAATACTCGTTTTTGGTTCACCGAATGATGCTTTCCTCGAGGCATGTCTCGTCGCGGTCGGCCGAGTGTCATGTTCCAAGGCGTAATGTGAAGCAGGTCATGGCCCACTAATTGGCCCGACATTAAGGTATTCATATCGTACACGGGCGCAACACGCAGTGGACGGCTCACACCCGCTGAGCTATCCACCACCACCACTTATCCACGTCAGCCTCGGCCGTGACACTCCCGCCAATGACTTCGACGTCGATATCAAACTCGCCCATCTGCTGAAACGAAAACTTTTCCGAGCCGTATTCACCCAGCCAGCAGTCCTGGTCGTCCTCCCCGGCGCCACCGACGTCGTCGATGCCCACGCCCGAGTCGAGCAGGCCCTTGCTGCGCGTGGCGCGGATGCGCGTCAGTTCCGCCTCAAGCTGCGCCTTGACCATGGTAGCCGGCAGCGCGGTGAACAGGTCCATCTTGTTGGCGGCGATGAGGACGGGCACCGCCCCACCCTTGCCCCTGGAGGATGACGACGATGACGCCCTGCGCTGCAGGTGTAGCAGCACGTCGTAGAGGTACGCAGCCGTGGGCGCCAGCGCGTCGTGCTCGCCCACGGCCGCGGCGTCGACCATGAAGACGACGGCCTTGAGCTTCTTGCTGTTGTTGCTGCTGCCGCTGCTGCTTTTGTCTGCCGCGGCCCCCGTCGCGCGGGCGAGCCTCCCCATGGCGACGTTGCGCAGCTTTCCGTGCCCGGGGGTGTCGACGAGCAAGAACTTTGTGTGCGTGCCGCTGGCGTCGTCGCGGTTGCGGAACGACTTCCTCGTGGCGGAGTCGGTCGAGGCGTTGAGCTCGACGGCCTGACACGTCTGCGAGGTGTGCGTCTGCGCGGGCGCGAGGATGGGGGATGTGGAGGAGCTGCCGCCGCCGCCGCCGCCGCTACCGTCGACGACGGCGGCGTTATCGCTGCCGGCGCGCTCGAGGAGCGTGGCGAGGGCCGTCTTGCCGGCCTGCGAGGGACCCAGCAGCAGCACCACGGGCGGCGTCGTGTACGTGGCCGACGAGGCGAGCACCACATGCAGCAGGATCGGGGCGCCGAGGACGATGAGGATGCCGAGGAGGATGACGGGCAGGGAGGGCGTCATGAGCGTCTCGACGACTGAGGTGAAGGTCGTGGCCATTTTTTTCTCGTCGGTGCGTGCGAGCGCGCACGCGGCGGGCGGGCCACGGGTGGCGTGTCGTTCGTTGCTTGGTAGGGAAGGACGTCGAGGGGCGGCGGTGGATGGATGATGGCTAGAGGAAGCCCGCTCGCTCGTGAGAAGGGAAGCCTCGACAGACGGGACGGCGAGGGCTTGTCTGTGGAGGGCGGTCGACGCCGGCGATGATGGTGGTGGTGGTTGTCGCACGCAGCTAGATAGAGGCCAGACGTGCACGGATTTGTGGTGCACGACGCAGTTGGGCAGCTCACTGATTAGTGGGGTATCTGGCGGCTAGGGACAGGGCCGGAGGCTCCCACCGCCGTCCCACCTCATCACCTCAGCCCATTATGCTGCTGTGGCGCTCCCTCAACACGCCACTCTCCTGTTCACCTACACTACAGTATAGGTACCTACCTTACCTAGTAATAACCTAAAATGCTTGAGGCTACGACGCTGCATTCCCATTTTCACCGAAACATCGTATCAATATTTTGCGTCGTTTTATTATCAATCATATATCATGCAGCTTTATAAAGATGAAACCTAGGTCCCCTATATACTAACTGAGTACGAAGTACACTAGGCTTGATTTTCCGGATTTGCTAACACACAAGGTTGCCGCCTTGGTTGCAGATGACAGTGTCTATTTTCCAACGTTAGCGACAACTGTCCTCTACAGGTATAGTAGTTATCACCGTGACACCTACTAAGATCAATGGAAGTGCGGTGGTCCTTCTTGCCGTCCCCGCAGGTAGCGACAAGCGTGTTGTACCCCTGGAGGTCTATGTCGTGGCACGTCCTAAAGTACCTGACACACACACGTCTCGTTAGCAACCAACCCCAGCCCTTGGCATTGTCTTTTAGCGCCTCTCTCCATATCGATGTCTGAACTTACTGACTGCCTGGGGCCAGGTTGCCGCCCCTGTTCTGGAGGCAGCGACCAAGGTCAATGCCGGACCCTTTGTATCCCCCGTGACCGTCTCCGCACCGCGTGGTGAAGAAGTTCACGTCGCCGTTGCCCAGGTGGCGGATGCCCACTCCGCCACTGTTGCAGGTGTTCCAGAACCCGCCGCATCTACGTTTCTGGAGGTCCGAGTCGGCGGAACCCAGGTCGAGCTCTGTCTCATTGGCAGAAGCCGGAGGGATAGGATCAGCGATGGCGGCCGCAGCAGACATGCTGGCCAGAGCAAGACAGGCTATAGTGTTGAAGAGCATTCTAAAATTAAAGTCTTCAGTTATGTTTCTGAGATGGAAGAAGGGGGCTATGATGTGGTGGAACTGGTTGTCATCGATGATAAGATGCAGATCGATTGTCCTACTAAAAGGAACTTGCGGTGGTTTATATACGATTTCCTTCCTCTTTTCTGACCGGCGATTCAATACCAATGACTTATTTACCATCGGCGTAAGAACCAGTGCCAGCAATACCATTCCGAGCCGGATGCTTCCCTTTCGGGTGACTTCAACCAGACCACTATTGTTCATCAAGGCCGTCAACCGCGCCATCAAGGTCATCCGTCCAACTCGACGCGCCCGTCAACCCCGATTTGGTTATTGCCGAACGAGTAGTTCGTAGGACCATGTTTAAGTATGCATCGTCAATATACACGCCTCGCCGCTTATATACGCCCAGCGTCGCAGCCTTACACCACTGGCACATTCGCCACGGCCCAGGACCCAGGCGATGCATCGAATCCAAGTGCCCAATGTAACGGTAATGGCCTGTGGCCTCCATGAGCCCAATCAGATCCGAGCCTCTGCCAGGGATCAATATACGATTCTGACAGCCGCCTAGGACGTAGCGTCATCAACCGCGGGGGGGTGGGCGATTTTCTGCAAGCTGACTTCCTGTTTCAGACCCCGCAGGGCCGCAGCTGTGGGGGCAGTCCGACAATACCGGCAGCGCTGCAGAACTGGGACCTATCATCACACGGCACAGGTCCTAATATGATCAAACAATACCTTTCAATTGGTCCGTTGGCCGATAGCCCTCGGTAGAAGAGAGTTGTCGTAATATGGCCATCGTGCAAGATGTTACGGACGGCAAGCGGCTGACATACCTCCGTTCGATCCGAAGTAGTCACCTACACAACCCAGCGTGACAATTGGGGACGGCAGTCTCACCCAGTTGGACGAAAGATACTCCATTAAATGCGTAGCCACCGTGTCAGAGAAGCGCGGCCGCATTCTACGTCGGGAAAATGGCCGCGCCTACATAGGGCAAAGTGGAGAGGCGGCACACTGACACTACTGTACCTCAGCGGGATATACTGTAATCGGTCGTGCTAGGTTGCTGGCGCGAGTTAATGCCTCCCGCCATGAGCTTGGTGCTGACATCATGAATTCAATGCTTGCGATTAGTGTGGTGAACCTTGCGTTTATAGCGTGCGGGGTTGTGAGATGTCCATGAGCAATGAAACCGTTATCATCTCTCTCTGCCCATGTTTCAGTCGCGCCAATCTCAGTCTTGCTTTATTGTTTCCACTCCGTGCCGCACCTATTCCTTTTGATACAACCGAGTCTACTCTCTCTCGCCATCTCGCCGCCGGCCTCCATTCCGTCGACGAGGTTGCAGGATGGCACTGAAATACCTGTGGTATGGGACCAGATGACCCATCGCAATGGCGGTTACTGAACGCGTTGAGGCAGCTCGGCTTCGGCACTGGCACGACGTGGTACAAGGTCGACCGCTTCTCTGCCTTTAACCCGGACATGGTCAAGATGGTCAAGGACGCCATCGCCGCCGGCTATCGTCATCTCGACACCGCCGAGGGCTATGGGACTGAAGTCGAGCTCGGACTGGCCATCAAGGAAAGCGGCGTGCCCCGGGAAGAGCTCTTTGTCACCACAAAGTTAGCTCAGACCATTAGCGAGGGCAGCGTTGAAGACATACCCGCTGGCTTTGAAAGCTGTTTGAAACGGCTTCAGCTGGATTATGTCGACTTGTAAGGCTTTTGCAACGTCGCAGAGACATGACTCACCGCTGATGATGTTTTTTAGGCTTTGCCTCCATACTCCATATGCCAACAAGGACAACACATACGATGAAGTCGCCGTCGCCAAGTCATGGAAGCTCATTGAGGCCATACAGCGCTCTGGCAAGGCCCGCGCCATTGACATCTCGAATTTCCGCCGGACTCACGTCGAAAATCTGCTCAAAACCGCCGAGATCAAGCCTGTCGTCAACCAGATTCAGTTTCACCCTTATATTCAAGGCGCACCCGAGTACGCCAAATGGCTGCAGTCGCAAGGTATCGCCATCCAGAGCTGGATGGGCCTGGCTCCCATCACCTGGCTGGGCCAGAAGCACCTGGAGGGCACCTTGGAAGAGCTGTCAGCCAAGTATGGAGTCAATAAGAGCACCATCTTGATTCGCTGGCAGCTCGACCAGCAATTCATTGTCCTGAATACCACAAAAAAGGTCGAGCGGATGCAAGAGTACTTTGCGGCCGTGAATTTTGATTTGAGTGATGAGGATAGCCGCAGAATCACAGACATTGGCCAAGAAACGCATCTGCGGGTACCGGTCGGAAACCTTTTTGATGGAGGAGATTTCAGTCCATACTGATCATCTTTAAATACCTTATACGCTTCGTACGTCGTATACATGTCAAGTTAGAAATCAGCCAAGTCTACTCGCTGCCGACGTTTCACCAGCATAATTATGTTTGTTAACATACTTGATATACTTTGTAGCTGATAGATGAATTGAGAACTGACTTAGCTGTCATCCCGTATAGGTTATCTTTCGGAGCAATCGGCATCCGACTTCGGGTTGTCTTGTCTGGTCAGGGGCGCGCGCCACAACCTGGCGGGATGGACGCGACAGGCTCGGCAGCACCAGCCACAGGGACCTGGCGGGTCTGCGGCGGGGCTCTTGCAGGTCCAAACCTCCAGGGCAGTTCATTCCCACTCGCGCTTGCCGTGCCAGCCGTCGGCGCTCACCTCAGCTCCAGAGCCCCTAGACCGATTCGGGCATGGAAGGCGCAAGCATCCAGCGACTCAGCCTCACAGAACGCCCAGGGCAAGTCGCTGGAGGGCAGGGCAGGGCAGGGGATAGCCGGGCTGAATTGGAAATTGAACGGGGAGCGATTCCATCGACTGTCTCCTTTGGTGGACATTCGATTTTCGCCATTTGTTCTTTCCTTGCCGTAACTTTTTCACCCTCGTCCCGATCAACCTGCTGGTATACTATACCTTTATACGCCGCATGTAGCGACGGCGTGAGCCCTTTGCCAAGTACCAAGTATACGTACCTTTGTTTGGCGGTGACGACGATTCCCCGATTGACGGCAGGCGCGACGGACCCCGAAGGTCTGTCTGCGGGCAGGCGCAACCGATCTCCCGCTCAACGCCAACGCCAGCGCCAACGGCCGATCCGCGCGACTCCTGACCATCTCCGACCTCGCGCCTGCTTCCCCCCCTGAGCTCGTAACACCCGCAAGCCGCACGCTTGGAGCCCGTCCGCCGCCCTCTCGCCGCATCCGCCGCCGCAGCGCAGCGCGGGCACGTACATGGGCAGCCCGACCCGTCCCAGCAGCGCCTCGGCTGCCTCTTCCTCAACCACCGCTCCGATTCACCTCTCGTCCAAGGCGTCGGCCGCCGCTCCGAAGCTCAACAGCGAGATGGAGATGGGCAGCCTGCCCGCTGACGCGGCGCCGCCGGCGACGGCGCCCGACAACGACATCATGCAGGTCGCCCGCGTCGGCGACATTGCCGCCATGGAGAAGCTCTTCGAGTCGGGCGAATACGACGCGACGTATGCCGATGGCGAGGGCATCACACCGCTGCATGTGCGAACCCTATAACCCCAGCTGCCTCGCGGCCCTGACGCACGGAAGCAGCTGACAGTGCCCAGTGGGCATCCATTAACAACCAGTATGCCATGTGCAAGTTCCTCATCGAGCACGGCGCCGAAATCAACAAGAAGGGCGGCGAGTCGATCGCGACGCCCCTGCAGTGGGCAGCCCAGCGCTGCCACTATTACACCGTCAACCTGCTCCTCCAGCACGGCGCCGACCCTCTCATCACCGACGCTCAAGGCTACAACACGCTGCACATCTCCACCTTCAACGGCAATGTCCTGCTCATCACCCTGCTTCTCCACCAGGGCATCCCCGTGGATGTCATCGACAGCTTCGGCCACACCTCGCTCATGTGGGCCGCCTACAAGGGCTTCCCTCAGTGCGTCGATGTCTTCCTGCGCTGGGGCGCCAGTGTCCACGCTGCCGACGAACAGGGCTTCACCGCGTTGCACTGGGCGCTTGTCAAGGGCAACCCCGGCTGCATCCTGAAGCTTATAGAGTACGGGGCCGACCGCTTTGCCAAGACCGAGTCGGGCAAGACGCCCGCTGTCACTGCCAGCGAGCTCAACACTCAACCCGCCTGGCACCGCGCCCTGCGCGAGTGCGGCTACGATGAGGACGGCCATGTCGCGATGCCCCCGTGGCCTGGCTCCAGCTACTTCCTCAAGGACAAGCGTGCCTTCGCGACCCGCTTCCTCTTCCTCTGGCCGTTTCTCCTTACCTGGAGCGTCCTCTTCGTGCTCTCTCGCTTCCCTGTCATACTGGGCATCCCGCTGGCCCTGCTCGCAATCTATGCCACTCTTGCAAGCGCCAAACAAGTGCTCGAATATGCCCCGTCCGACATGCGGCACTTCCACAAGACGGTAAGCCGCAGCGCACCTACTCATATATGCTTTTGCTGATTGAAGCAGCCGTGGATGGCCGGCATCTTTGCCGGCTCTCTGTTCTTTGTCGGCATGGACTGGCTCTTCGTCATCCTGCCTGCGACGACGCGCACTGGGAGCTCGGGAGCGTCCCCCCATTACATCCTCAACCTGGTCTTCGCTGTCTTGTA
Organism: Purpureocillium takamizusanense; assembly: GCF_022605165.1. Lineage (NCBI taxonomy): Eukaryota > Fungi > Ascomycota > Sordariomycetes > Hypocreales > Ophiocordycipitaceae > Purpureocillium > Purpureocillium takamizusanense. Next base: position 797,478 of record NC_063077.1, read on the forward strand.
TTGCCTCACCACGTTCTTCTACGCCGCGAGCATGCGATATGATCCTGGTTTTGTACCCAAGCTGAACGGCATTGCCGAGCAACGAGCCGTCATCGACGATTTGCTTAAGGAATGGAAGTACGACGAGGCCAACTTTTGTGTTACGTGCATGATAAGAACACCACTCCGGAGCAAGCACTGCAGGAGGTGTCAGCGTTGCGTGGCCAAGCACGACCAGTGAGTGGACCGGCCCTGATGTAGATGCGCGTGCTGATGGCTCTAGTCATTGCCCATGGGTGTACAACTGCGTCGGCGTCAACAACCATAGGCATTTCTTTCTGTATCTTGTCTGCCTGACCGTGGGCATCTTCGCCTACGACTGGTTGCTCTACTACTGTAAGTCGTAATGCCTTGTGTATCATACATGCGCTGACTGGGGCAGATTTTGGCAACATTACGGCAGACGCGTCAGAACAATGCGCTCTTCTCGGCACTGGTATATGCAAGATGCTGAATTCGGACGCGTACACTCTGATCCTGGCTGTGTGGATCTCTCTCCAGCTCATATGGGTCACCATGCTCGTGTTCACCCAGTTCTTCCAGGTGTCGCGCGCCATGACGACATACGAGAACATGACGGGCATCCACATCAGCCCTGCCGTGACAGCCCTCACGTCCACTGGCACGCCACTTGACCCCAACTTGGCGTCCCTCGCAGCGCCCGGCGATACGCCGAGTGCCGCCAACAAACATCGTGGCGGCATGTTGAAGCAGTGGAGCCGGCTGCTCGGCGTCGATCCGTTCATCGAGACCATCACCGGGCGCGGGGCCGCGACGGGGAAGAACAAGCGCAAGAAGAAGAACCCGTACAGCCGCGGCTGCCTGTCCAACTGCAAGGATTTCTGGTGCGATCCGGCACCCGTTTTTGGCCAGCGTGAGAATGGCTCTGCGGTGCTTGGGGGTGCCAAAGTGGACTACACAGCCATGTACGAAAGCCCAACGCTGATGCGACTCACTGGCATCCGGACAAGAGGAGGCTACGAGGCGGTTGGCACGGAGGAAGTCTGAGCATACCCGTACTAAAGGATGCGAAAGAATCACTGCGAAGGGTTCGTGTTGTAATACCAAGTCATGAATGGTGTATTGGTGCATTGCGCGGCATATAGACCGGTGGGCGTTGGCCATGGCCATGATGATGGTGGCTTGGATGGCATTGCGTGAGGGCTCATGACTGATGACGGAGCCACAAGTGTTGTAATATTATATTCATCCGCCATCCGGAATTGGGGCAATGCTCTCTGAAGATGATTGACCGTGGCTTGATCGTGTGCGCGAGATGTCAATTGCACTGACAACTGCCATTGGTAAGGAGACTTGGGCACGATTTGTGTGGCGTCTGACCTTTTCGCAATGCTGCTCCTTAACTTACGGTTTGAATCAATTCGATGTCTTTGAACGCAACTGGCAATCCAGAGGACTGCAATTAACATGGCATGTCGATGAGTGATGAGGAGGGCGCGCCAACACGAACGCATTCAGAGCCGGATGTCAATTCACCGCCCAAGTCTCTGTTGCTCTACTGTTACCCATAATAGGTTAAATTGAAATTAACAGTGTGGTCTCCCACAAGAAATGTTCTGCATCAATGACCTGAACATCCTCCTATTTGATCAAATTTGGTTAACACTGTCCACACTCCCGCATCCCCCTTGCGAAGCCAACGCTGTCAAGTGTTGCCGCTAGATTGTCTCCCGACAGCTACATACACATATGGACACAACCTATTTGATCATCTTCTTCTGGCGTTCCTTGTACTTGAGCATCTCATTGTTGAATGCACGCTTGAAATCGCTCATGTTCGCATACACCGTCTTGATGTGCGCCTTGGTCAACTTGGCTCTCTGTCCGCGATGCTTGGCGTTGGCACGGGCGAGGCCCAAAGCTGTAGTGACGATGTTGCGAATCTGCCGCCCGTCAAAGCCCTCCTTGTAGACGACCTCCTCGAGCCATTCGAAGAGTTCGTCGTAGTCCTCAATCGCGCGGTCGCGGTTCAACTTCTCGAGGAAGCCACGGAAGATCTGCTCCATCTGTGCCGTGTCCAGGGGCCGGTATTCGATGGCGACGTGGATACGCGAGGGGATGGCCACGTCAAACTCTGCAATCTGATTCGTCGTGAGGAACATGATCCCTTCATAGTACTCCAACACGCGAAGGAAAACTGTTTGTCATTCAATGGCGAGTCAGTACAAGTCGGTCTATGGCCTGTGTGAGCCGTGAAGGGGAGGGAAGCTTGGAAAACAAACCCGAGACTAGAGCATTTTTCTCCGTGGCCCAGCCCTCCTTCAGGCGGCTCTCCAAGAAAACATCTGCTTCATCGCTGTAGGTCGGTCAACAAATGCACCCACAAGTGGGAGACGGATGAACAAGGCAGTTGAGAATTTGTTACGGCGCACGGCCGAGGATAAAACATTACTAACATGAGCAAGATGGCCTGCCACTTCGTTGCCAAAGAAAAAATCCTCGAGAGATTCGACTCGACGTGTTTGGCCTGCGTCCCAACGTCGGCAACGCTGACCGAGAACAACGGCTTCTTGGTGGCGATGGCGATGGTCTCAGCTGTCAAGGTCTTCCCGACTCCTGGTGGGCCTGTTCAAGCTTTTTCGTCAGGCAACTTGTTTCTTAGACGAAATTTGTCAACGTGGACGCCCTACCGTAGAGGAGTATAACGAGGCCCTTGCCCTTTCCGGCTATAACATCGTCTACTCGCAGCATCTCGTCGACTTCGCCTATGTGCTCCATCGTTGAGGTGTGGCTGCGGACCAGATCGAGCAGAAGATCCTTGGTGGAGATTTTTTCCGCTACAATGGACCAAGTCAGCACACCATCACTTGCGTTGTCGAGCTCGTCAGGGCTCACCTTTCTTGTCGTTCCTCTTTTTGCTTGAGTCGACAACATCATCGGCCAGCTTGAGTCGCAAGTTCCAGGCGCCTTTCTCGTCCCAGTCGTCGACTCGATGAAGCAACGACACCTGCAGTTGTGCCCACTGCTTTTCCTGCAGAACATATCCCAAAACGCGAGGCGGACATAAGAGGTACTGCTCCGGATCCCATTCTTTGCCACGCACAAACTCTCCGTCGTCGAATCTGGTGCGGTACTTGTCCGCGAGGCCGACGTTTGAGCGGCAATCCGGGCAGGCGCATCCGCTGGACCCTCCACCGGGTTTTAGCGAGCCGTTGCGTCCATCTGTTCCTCCGTACTGGAAATATGACTCATAGTCTACCATGACCCTACTCCGAACCTAGAGTGGGACGTTAGTCTTCGATTGAGTAACAAGGTAAAGGGCTGGGTGTTTGGTTCTCACCTCGGAGGGTTTGATCGGATGGGCATCGGAGTCGCTGACCCGCCTTGGTCCAAACTCCCTGTACAAGAGTTCCTGGAAGAAAGGGGAGGCATACAATGAAGAGTAACCATCCTGCGGATAACATTATGTCAGTTAGAATGCATACACCACATATTGACCCGGGACAGGGGAGGGGGGTTACGGACGTCATCATATTTCATGCCGGAAAACCCTTTCTTTTCCAGGATTGCCTTGCCGCTGTACTCGAAGAGCCTCGAGTCCTCTTTTGACTCGCAAATTTTGCGAAACTCCTTTCCTCTTTCGATAAGTTTGTCTCGCACAATGTCGTGCTTTTCATGAAGCTCGAACGGATAGAACGGAAGGGATGTGAGTGGTACGTGACCGTCGAACTTCTCGAAAACGAGAGTGAACTGCGTACGTCTAAAAGAGCCATCCTTCCAGTCGTAGGACCAAGCATATAACTTCCAGGGTGCCAGGTCGCGTCCGCCGCTGTAGGGTGATTCCTTCCACGGCCAGGATTCGAGACAGTCGTTGACCAGAAAGACCTGGTCTTCACCCTGGAAAGGTCGCCCGTATACCAGCGTTCCAGGCGGGAAAACCGTCCACAAATCCTCGAATTGAATTGTCCCTGGCTGCTGTCTCTTGTAGTTGGACCGTGTCTTGAAGTACCTGTCCAGTCTCTCGTCGCCCGACAAGCCTCCTGAAATGGTTTCCAGGAGAATTCTGAGATCCTCTCGCGCCTGCTTATCCGTTTCGTCTTTCGGTGGCTCCGCAGCCCAGCCGCTCAGGTCGTCAAAGTGGAAAACCAGAGGTTCAAAGGGTGATTTGAGCGTGACAGGTGCGTCGCGAAAGGTGTGGTATGGCCAGTGGCCAAGGCGCTCCTTCAGCAGGTTCCATAGACCGAGGCTAATTATCTCAATTTCGGAGCTGTTTGATTCAGGATATGGATATTTGGCCTCGAAAACCTTCTTACGAAGGACGAACGCATAGTCTTTGTAAAGATCCTTGTCTTTGGCTTTCCGCAGCTTGCCGTCCTCTTCGATCGGCTCACCTGTCTCGGGGTCCGTTCTGGTGACGAGAACCTTGACTCGCGACTTGACGCCTTCGGCAGCTTGGTCAGCTTGGAATAGCTCAAAAACAAAAGCCCATATGTAAGGGTTTCGTGGTTTCATGTACCTGTGTCCGCGTCCTTCGGTTTCTCATCAGAAGGTTCCGTCTCACTTGCTTTATCCGCCCTGCCCCCTTTCTCGGTGTCAGTTCTCTTGAGTAGTGCTCCGTCTGTCAGTGTCCCCCCTGCTTGTTCGGACAGCTTCTTCTCAAGAGCTGCAAGCCGTTCTAGCACAGCCTAGCTGATGATGAGCCTTGACATGAAGATCAGGAAGAGGTAGCTGGAAGTTCGCTCACCGCCATATTAGGTTCTTCCATCTTAGGTTCTCCCATTCTTACTGACTCAAGTGCGTAGTATGATCAAAAGTCGGGGAACAAGGCAGGATAGCACGAACGAGCGTCGACGGCACAAATGCACCAGACTGCGCCAGAATCCTATAGCGTTACTTTCCCAAGGTGTCGCTTCTGGTAGTGGGTAAGTACGGGTTGAAGTGGAATTCCAAGGTGCGACTAGAGTCTGCGAGCAATTTTCTGTCAATAGGAATAGTCTTATATAACAAACCACAGTCAGCTCCCTCGCTTGTCTGTCTCATTAGATGGGTATGAGTCTCGTAGTGTTTATGATGAAGGATGCGATAACCCCTGACGGCTGCATCGCCGCTCGTATTGTCAGTCAATACTACAGCCTCAGGCTGCAGCAGGGCAGCCTTCATGGGATGTGATGGCCCCCAAACACTGCCCCAATAGCAGGGTCAGGACGTACATGGCGATGCGGCTGCCTTTTTGCAGAGAGGGCCAACAGTCCTCGGCACTCGCAACCGGATTCTTTCAAGCCAGATGTGATGCCCGGCTGCAGGTTTCCTTCAATATTGTAACCATGCGGGCGCCTTTTGCGCCTCACGTCAAGGGGTGCGCGATGGGATATCAACGTTACAACGCGATTACATACTCACCGAGGCTAAATATAATCCAGCCACATGTTTCAAGTATCACCTAATCTGCCGGGTTGGTAACGCAGCGGGCACACATACTCGGACATTTCAAGGGTTAGGCTTCTGTCAAGGTTGGGTTACGCAAGGCGCGCTACGGGTACAGACAGGTCATGGGGATTGGACTGACCTATCTCGGCAGTTACAGGCTGACACCGACGCAGGATCCCAGGCAATGTCTCAAAAGGCAACTCGTTGCCTTGTTTAGAGAGGGATTAATGAACGAGAGTTCAGCTATCTTCCGATGCTTGTTGGCTGCATGTGCTTCATGAACCCAAGGACTCACTATATGCCGATGGGCTCCGAATCTGGGCGCATGCATTCAGCCGCATAGTGGTTATTCCGATGGATTTCACTCGGGAGAATACGACCGGGAAGAAGGGCAGGGCACTTCAAAAGTTCCTGTTCCTGCATGTTCTCTAAGGGCTGCTGCCTGGCGCATATGCATTTGCTCCTCTCACTCCTTGGTTCAGCTTGATTCCATTAGCTAGTTCCTCAAGTATCCCTTCCTTCATTGTCGTCACTTACTTGGTTATGGCGAGCGACTCTTCCTCGAGCTCATTCTAAGCCTCGCACACGCTAAGTGTAATAAACACTTAACATACATGATCCGGCACCAGACGTGCTGCCTGAAATACTGAAGCTTGGTGTAACAGTCGCGCCGACAAAGACCCAAGGATGAAGGGCGAGAAACAGTGTAGCCCCGAAAACCTGTGTGTGATAAGCAGGCCAATTTCACCACTCCAGCTGGCGTTTCCGTATCCCTAATGGTTCGACTAGGAACAAGCTTGAGCAGTCTTTGAGTAAACAAAATCGTCTACGAGAAAGGGTATGCAAGTCACGGGCATACACAGACGAAGAACGAGCTGCGCTGGGAGTCAACAGCCAGGATGCCTTCGAGCAGTTCTGGAGCAGCGCTCTGACCGCCAAGGCCAACTTCGACGCCCAGCACGAACATGGACTGGGGCGAGTTTCCAAGGGCGCTACGAATCTTGCGAGTTCAGCGTACGGATTTTTGGAGTATTTCCGTTCCATGCTAGAGATCATCACAGACTTTAGCGCTCCCTATGGTAGCATGGCGATTGGGACTCTCTGCTTTCTATTTGCGGTATGTTTGACGTCTCCGGCTAGCCCAGCTCTTGGTGGAAGCCAAAACAAAGAGGCTCACATCTTCTTTTAAAACAGGTAGCCAAAAACCGGACGAAGATGGAAGGCGAGATCAGCGCCACCCTTCAGCACATCCGAGACCGATTGCCCAGCGTTCAGATGTACCAGCACATCTACATCTACAGTGGCGAGCTCGGCCAACAGTTGCAGACGAAGATCGTGGATGCCTATAACAGTTTCATTGATTTCTGTATCGCTGCGGTCAATTTCTACAGTCGTCATAGCTTTTGTACGTCCAATTCCCCTCGTCCTCACAACCGACCGAAGAGTGCTCAAAAAACATTTCGATACAACAGATCGATGGATTGCGGCCTTGCGAGGGACCGGTGAAGTGGGCACGCAAGCGGCACTCGTGCAGGACGCGATGGTACAGGTCAGATTCTTGTGCGAGGACTTGCTCAACCAGAACGTCAACGATGTCAAAGACAACCTAAAAGAGGTGAAGACCATTAACATCGGTCAGTCAGCGTCAATACACCAGTTTGGAGCACTTGCCCTTTTGCTGACAGTTTTCATGTAGAACAACAGCGTCACATACATGGTCAGTCGAGCCTACATGCACATTAATCAGTCGTGTAGCTATCCCCAGTTGCTAATATGGTGTCGCATTGAGAGACTCAGATCTCAAAGAGCAGCTGAGCGGTATGTGCATCCATACTCCATATGCATTGCTCGCGGAGAGGCAGACGGAAATGATACTCATCCTGGCTCACACACCTTCACAGTATTGCAAACCACTCATGACTTCGAAACCCTTGAAAAGGTCCGAAAGCTACTCAGACTCGAGCCTTTCTCGGCCGAGGCCCACCTCAAGCAATTGGACATCCACCGAAGCAATGTGCGGGACGAATTCCGAAAGAATTGGTACCCAAGTGAGACGTCGGATGAGGAGTCAGATGCTGTACTAAAGAACCCTTCATACGAGGAATGGCGCTGGTCGCCATCCTCACAGCTTCTCATCCTGTCTGGAAAGAATTACAGCCGTCACACCACCCACTGCTGGGTGTCCCCAGTGGCGCTCGACCTGGCTGCAAACTTTACGGCGAGCAACGATCCAAACACGGCCGCTTGCGTCTTTTACCTTCTTGGGCGTCGCAAGGAAGAAGATACCTATGCTCATGTCATGACCTTTTTGACTCATCAGCTATTAAGCGTCAACAAGGGGCCGTTGCAGGACAAACCTCAGTTCGATGAGATGTGGTCGGCGTTGAACTCATACGAGGCCGCTGTAAGCTCCCCAAGCGGCGATAGGCATAAAATCCGGGAAAAGCTCCGGGACGCAGCCCTGAGGGCTCTGAACATGTTTGGAGCCGGCAAGACAGTCTGGATCATCCTTGACCGCGTGGATCAATGCCGGCCAGAGCCACACTTGATAACACCAAGAAACTATCCTGGCAGAGACAGCCGAGCTTTACTTGCAGCGCTGGTCTATCTGGTGGAGCAGGCAACGGTCACCGTCAAAGTCCTTACGGTGGTGAATAGGTTGGACTGGGCCGTCGAAGAGCAATTGGACGAGTTCGGTCGGTCGAAGGAAGGGAGCATGGTTCACCTTCCCTTGTTACAGTGCGGTCAGTCCCGTGATTAGTTTTTTGGAGGTTTACTCATTCGTCTTGCGTACGTTGCGCAACCAACCAAATGTCCAATGCATTGGCTGCGCAAAGGGCCCCCTCCCGAGCTCTTGGCCGACGGGGGGAGGAGGAGGTTGAGGGGGGGCGGGCCGAACTTGGGCTGGAGGTTTGCTATAATCATAGCTTTTGAGGGTCTTGGTTGGGGCTTGAAAGTCAATAGTCGAAAGGCCGCCTGCATGGAAGCTTCAAACTGTACTGAACTCTAATATCTAATGGTCTGTTTCTACATACTTCTGCGACCGAATACTCTGAGCCTCTTGAGTCCTCCATCTGGAATAATGATGAGCTTGACGTGGGTGAAAACAGTCCCTCCATTACTGCTGGGCAAGTCATGTTCCTGGTCCGGCCCCATATCAGTCGGAGCCACAACCCCTTGCCAGGCCGAGTCGGTGGCATCCGGCTCCCCATCGCCTTCCCACGCGAGAGCTTCGATGGCCACCTGCTGCGGAAAGTTACCCCTGTAATGGGCGGTATCGACAATGAAGTTGCGCACGTAGCCGGGGGCTCCAAGTCTGATGATGGCCCAGTCGGAGTGACCCACCTCCCGTGATCGCTCCGTGTGCCATCCCTCGCTCATGTCAGTGCCGCGCCCGGGCAGGAGCAGGTCGCTAGGGGACGTGTAATGCTCGTCGCTGCAAGAGACGGCAATGCCGCCGTTCTGAGCGGCAGCGAGATCGAATATGGCGCTCTTGTCCTCGGGAAACACGGGCACCGCGTGGCCCCAGAGGCGGAATCGCGCGATGCCACCATCTGGGTACATGTTGAGCCTCACGTGGGTATACGCCTTGTTCGAGGCGGTTGCGAGCTTCCAGCCGAAACGCTGCGACGGCCCACAGGGCTGGACGTCGAGGATGGTCTCCCATTTGCCCCGTCCGCCCTCCCAAGAGATGACTTCCTCGTCACTGGAGCTGAAGCAGCCCTCCACGGATACCGCCGGTCCGTAGTTGCCCGTAAAGAACGCTGTATCGGCCTCGACGCCGTCTACCGTGCCGGAGGCCACGCCGAGACGGATCACGACCCAGTCGAAGGGCTTGCGGTTATGCCTCCTGGTCTCCCAGCCGTCCATCCACTGGCCGGAAAAGACCATCTTCCCCGGCTTGGAGACGGGCGCGTAGGGCATTAGCAGGTTGGTCGCGTCAGCAAACCACTCGTCTGAGCGGGCGAGGACCTTACCGCCGAGCGCGGACGAGACAAGGTCTGTGGTTCTTCTTGTGAGCACGACGGATGACATTCCATTGTAGAGAGGCGGCTTACCGATGCAGCTGGAGCGAAATGTCTCGTCAATTTCACTGCCGCTCAAGGCGGTTGACTCGACGTGGTCAAGCGGGTAGGATGTCTTGTCCACTGTAGACGGCATGATGCCCGAGTTTTGCCTGAGCTTTGATGTGTCTGGGCGGGCCAGCAAATATTTGAGAAAATTGTCTTTGGGACTATTTATTACGAGTCTAAGAAGTTGGGTTCTTGCCAGTATTTAGATTCTCGTCAAGTGTCCTCGTGGGCGATTCACCTAGCCTTCGTGGGCCCGCGGCTTTTAAGTAACATGGAGATCGGCCAGGTCCGTCGCAGGAAGCCGATTTTATTAGATGGCTTGCTTCGCAACAGCCCACAGTGGATTCCACTCTTGGCGTACACGCAACAAGACTGGCTGCTGCGCTGTTCGCGCCCTCCTGTACGTAATACCTGCACCTTATTACTTGATATTCGCTTGAACCAGGCGATGAGACCAGAGTCTTGACTTTTTGCCAACGAAGGGACTTGTTGGCGCGTTGACGGTCCCAAGAGCCATCATTGTTGATCTCTCCGTGCCATCTATCTATACTCGGCAGGGGAAGGCAAGACAACTCTGTCAACATTGATCTCACGCTCTGAGATGAGTACCCCGTTATTGATTTGCTGGCTAACTACGTACAGACGTTACTTTGCCAGTTCCTTGAGCTCGGCAGTCAGCTCATCAAGTTGCGCTTCGCGAACGGCACGCGGGAGGGGCCTGCCGGGAGCATCCGGACGGGCATCCCACGGCCGCGGCCCCGTCTGCGGCCGATAATTGACCCCCAACGCGGTGAGCCTGGCCAGATGCGACTCCTCAAGCCGCCGACGAAAGTCCTCGAAACCCTTGCCGGCGGGCTTGCCCCAGGCGACCTCGGCAAAGGCACAGAGTCGCGGGAACACCATGTAGTCGACGCGACGCGCGCTCTCCATGTGCTCTGTCCACACGTTGACCTGCGCGCCGACGACGTGCGACGCCTCCTCGGGCGTCAAGCCGGGGGGCACGGGTTCGAAGGCGTACACATCCTCCAAAGTCAACCGCGTGCCCACCGGTGTCGGCTCACTCTCGTCGTCCGACTGCCTGTAGTCTAGGTAGGCGCTCAGATCTGGACATGATACGACGTCGAAGCCCCGTCGGGCCGCCACTGTGGTCGGCCAGGGGCCCCTCCACGCGGCCACCTGGACAGCCTCCGGGGGCCCCGTGTAGCCCGCCATGATCTCGTCCCATCCGTAGGCGCGCCGGCCGCGACTCGCGAGGTGCGCAGCCATCTCCCCCATCAGCCAGCCGTGCAGCTCGCGCTCGCTGGTGAGGCCCAGCTCCCTCATACGCGTCTGCGCCGCGACGCTGCTTTTCCACTCCTCATACGGGCACTCGTCGCCGCCGATGCCAATCGTCTGGGAGGGGAAGACGTCGCAGACAAAGTCCAGGACCTGGCGGCAAAAGTCAAGCGTCTCGTCTGACACATTGAGCACTCGCGTCGAGACGCCCCATGCGTCGCGCACGGAGCCGTCTCGCTCTCGACCCTCGACGTCGGTGTTGCCCAGCTCCGGGTACGCCGCGACGGCAGCCTGCATGTGGCCCGGCATGTTCACCTCGGGGATGACGGTGACGTGCCTCTCCGCGGCGTACGCCACGACTTCGCGCAGGTCGTCGGCCGAGTAGACGCCGCCATGAGGCCGAGAGTCGTAGAGCTTGTGAATCCTCGATCCCATCATAGACCGCTCGCGCCACCCGCCCACCGAGGCCAGACGAGGCCAGCTCGGCACGTCGATGCGCCAGCCCTGGTCGTCGGTGAGATGCAGGTGCAGGACGTTGAGCTTGTGGAAAGCGATGAGGTCGATGAACCGTAGCACGTCGGACACGGGCATGTAGTGGCGTGCAACGTCCAGCATGCAGCCGCGCCAGCCGAGACCCGATGACGGGGCGTCCGAGATTTTCTGCTCACGAAGACGCCACGGTCCCTGGGAGACGGTGCCAGCTCGGCGGAGCGCCGAAGGAGGCAATAGCTGACGGAGTGTCTGGCGTCCGTAGAACAGGCCTGTAGCTGAGCCCGCCCTGATGCTCACGCCCGATGCCGCTGAGACGTCAATCTTGTAGCCCTCGCGCGGCATTGAGGTGTCAACGTCTTCTGAAACGTCTTGCAGGCTCGCCAAGTCGACGTGACCGTCCCCGAGCGTCACCGACGCCGGTTGTGGAATGAGAGCCATGTTCCTGATATGCCACGAGAATGGTGTGTTTGGCAGGCCTTCTTTTCCCCGTGGGAGGCGAGCACTGTTATTATGGGCATCCAAATTACCGGCACTGCATCAAGAGGCCACGCGGGGCAACGATTCTCCCCATGTTGCGATGGAACGTTAACGTCTGCCGACAGAGAACGATTCCGGGTGAGTTGAGGTGTAAAAGCTGGCCCCCACGGTCTGTCCCCCCACTGAATCACCAGAGATTCCAGTGCTGATTCGTTTGCTCAGGCAGATTCCCCGCAGATCCGAACAACTCGGGGCTTTGGGACACGAACTGGACTTGACATGGAGGTGGGGGTCGCAGCGCGGGGTTCCATCAAAAGGCGCAACAGTCAAATACGAAGACGCACCTGATTCGACAACACCAGAACCGTAAGAGCTCGACATTGCAAGTCTTCGAGTTGGGCAACCGTCACAATGTTGAATTGGATTCATCTTTTGAGCCAAGATTGAGTTGATGCCACCAGATATCAATGATCCAGCACAAAGACCATGTAGACATCGAGCAACATGCGTGCCACCCACGGGTCCTGGCGTGAGAAGTTGAGAACAGAACACCCATCAGAACCCGTAACCACTGCGCTACAAAAACAAATACCCGGGACTTGCCGTCCGACGCCTCATCGCTATGAAAATCCTGAACCCTACATGTATCATACTCGTACGTCCAGTCGTATACGCTCTAAACCTCAAACGCCGGGAAATATTGCTTCACACCGCGATCAAGCACCTTGATCCCCACCGGCTTGACGTAGTAATCGTCAGCGCCCACATCATCCGCAACCTTCCGATCGCTCGGGCTGTCCTGGCCAGTCACGATAAACACGACAGACGTCTTCCAATTATTTTGCTTCTCCAGCAGTCTTATCTGCCGCGTGGCTTCGAAGCCGTCGCAGACCGGCATTTGCAGGTCCATGAGGATCAGCTGAACCCCTGGTCCGTCACCGCTGGCAGCCAACGACTGTTGTTTCGTGAACATTTCCACGGCCTGTTTGCCATCGGCTGCGCAACAGTACGGCAGTCCTCGCTTTTTGCAGTACATCTGCATGATGCGTAGATTGACCACGTTGTCGTCCACAAGCAGTGCCGCCGGTTTCGACACTGCAAGAGCTGGGGGTATAGGAGCAGTGGGTGCTGATTCTGCAGCAATCTCTACATCCTTTATAGTCTTCGACGACACCACACCGTCAATACCGGGAGCATCGTCTGCACCCGCTTGAGGCACCGGGTTTTGTAATAGCACCAATGTCTTTGTCTCCATGTTTGTGGTTGGACCCGTGGCTGCATTGGGAGGAGCCGGTAGGCTTTCATCCATGTCAAGTTGCGGTTCGCGCTGTGTCTTCAATGACGACTGCCGTCTGTCCGCCTCTTCCAGTACCGAAATCATCTTCGACGTGGAAAACGGACCGCCAATGTAGATTATGTTGTCGGATGTCTCTTCCGGTTGGCTCTCTCCTTCTGCGAATGGTACTAGACAGACAGCGACACGGTCGGTGCGAATTTGCGACAGTTGGGAGTGACGCTTCTCTGGATCGGCTTCCAAATCAAGGACAACGAAGTGTTCGTCATCGATGCTGTCCGAATTAGTGAAGCCGTGGCTGGTCAGGAAACGCGTAAAGTGATCGCACAATAATACGCTGTCCGACTGTGATGACATATTGTAGTACTTGGAGGGCAAGGCTCTGAGGCTCTTAGAAATTTCAGGCGATGAGATGGGCGAGGGAGCGCACTCGACTTCTCGAAATATCGCTCGGAAATGCGAGCCGCGACCAACTTCTGACGACACCAGAGCGACGGATCCATAGAGCAGTGTTGCGAACTTGGCCGCGAGGGTCAGCCCCAACCCAGCGCCAGCCGAGTGCATTTGAGCCTTTTCATAAGGCTCAAATATTCGCTGTTGGTCAGCGACATCGATGCCGCAGCCCGTGTCTTCCACGTCGACGACGAGCTCCTTTTCAGTCGGACGCAGTGACACTGTCACAGCCACCACGCCCCGCGAGGTGTGTTGGATGGCGTTGAGGATGAGCGGGAGTAAGCTATCTCGAAGTAGGTCGAGGTCTATACGGAAGCTGTCATGATCTCGCGGCATGTCGCGGCCGAAGAATAGCGAGGCGCCAGAAAGCGTGTCGCCCGAGGTTGCCTTGAGTATGCCGCTTTCGAGCTCCGCTTCAAGTTCTGATGCAGTGTGCGTCGCATAGTTCCGATTCGTTATGGCGATATCCGCCCATCTGTTCAGTGTAATCATGCTGTTGACTATGGACATTAGATCTCGCCCCGATGACCTGATGGAGTCGAGATAGATGGTTGATTCGCCAGACTTTGTTGAGGAGGAGTTCAGGTCGGGCAGTGTTCGGGACATCAGATCCTCGGCGAGCAACTCCACTGACCCAAGGATGCCGTGTATCGGGGTTCGGAGCTGGTGAGAGAACCCCCGAAGGAACTTTTCCTTCGCCTTCATTGCCTCGGCGAGGAGGCGCTTATGCCATATCTGGGACACCATATTGGCGCAAGTCTGGACAAACCAGGAATCGACATCGTCAAACACCAGCCGGAAGTCCCTCGAGGCAACGACGAGGAACGAGGGCCCCGAAACGCTCTCGCACGGGGCGGTGATTGCGCGCACTGCTCTCGTTGACGGAAGGTCCTGGTTGTTCGAGTTGGCAATGAAGTCGTCGAGATAGTCGGTATCTTCCCACAGTCCGTCTTCGAGATCCTCGACGGGTATCAGACCATGGCTGTCAATATCGACATGGTCCCCTTTGGACGGCTGCACGCTGACCGTCGCCTCCGAGTACATTGTTCTCAGGATACGCAACACCGGCTCCTCGGAGACTGCTCTGTCTGACTCTACCTGTGCCGCAGAGATGAGTTCCGCCATCCGACGACGATCACGCTGCCGCCTCGCCCTCGCACACTGCACAATGTCGGACACGACCCAGTCGGCCAGGCGAGCGAGCGTCTGCTGCTGCAGTCTGGTCAACGGCTCCTGGCTCGTCCGCGACGCGACGCAGAGCGACCCGAGGGCGACGCATTCGCCCGATTCGTTTTGAAGGCGAAGAGGCGCCCCGGCGTAGGCCTTCAACCCACCAGACTCGACGTAGGGTGATTCCCTGAATCGCCAATCTTCCATCATGTTTGGCAGCAAGAAAACACTCTGTGACACCCCGTCAGCTCAGACAAGATGCCACCCACCCGAGCGGGGAGCATACGTACGCCAGGAGGTTGAGTAACCGTGTGTGCACATATCGTCTCTCCCCGCGGAAGAATGGCAAGAGGGAGGCCGATCGAGGCGAGGCGAATGTAAAAGTTGACGTCGAGGATGCCTATTACCACAAACTCCCAACCCGTCGACTCCTGCGCCAGAGAAGTCTTTTCTCGGAGCCCGGATAGGAACTCGGTCTCGTTGAACAGGTCCCGGGTGTAGTACCAGAGCATGCAGCACCTGAGGCGCTCATTCTCAGCCAGGAATGCGCGCAGGTACCGGTCGGAGAGACACGCGGCGGCGGGCTTCTCGGGGATCGATGCTGGCGCGAATTCTTCCTTCGGCGGAGGATAGAAGCCATTCTCTGCGCTTGAAGGCCATGCCGCAATCGGCTTGCCAAAGTTGTCCGGATCGTAGATGGGCCAGACGTTCTTGGGATACGTCGGCAGTGGCCCGTGTCTCGACGACAGGATGGCAGCGTCTGCCTTGGGGAAGAACGGCGTCCGCTGTCCCTTGCCAGAGGTCATCGCCATGGGCGCACAATCGGGTGGAAGACGCCCCAGGGGTCATGGAGATTCAGAATCCGCATGAAGTCTCCTCCACGTGAAGGGTCAAGGTTTTGCTGGAAAGTGCCGAGGACCCCGAGAAACGTCAAGGCTCTGGGCAGACTGACAACGAGGAGGTACTACTGCTACTACTAGTCCGTCGGATCCATCATCCACGTGTGACGAGACGGGCAACGTACGTTATGTGAAGTCTAGGCCCGCCTGTGGGGACAATACCGGATTACCTGCCCGTTCCGAGGCCTGCGCCCCTCCATGCCGGGCTAAGAGCCCGATCGCGCTACTGTTGCTCGATGGCCGATGCCCAGCCATGTGTTGAGAATACTAGGGGACTGAGGTGGTGCAACTGCTGGGTATTTTCGGAGCATCTCATCCGGCCTTACCCCAGCATGAGTGCTCGTCAAACCTTGTGGCTTACCGTATTATCTCAGAAATTATGTCGTCCACGCCCGCCCCACAGAGCGCGAGTCTGGGGTTCGAGTCGACATGCCCAATTGTGCCATGGCATGAGGAAGTTCATCTTCATAATCATAGTCATAATGGCCTTCAGGGATGCAGTCCCCCAGCGGGGCGTGGACGAAGGTACTAAGATGATACGGTACATGACATGTCGAAAAGCCCAATGATTGAAGCTGAAATCCCGTTCATTCTGGAACTTGAGCTCGCGACAGACTACAGCGTGAACATGGGTTCGAAGCAGTCGTGGCTAGGACTGGTGGCTATATCATTCCCGTTTCTTTTACTTCAACATCTATAGGCGCTTCCAGCCAACACATCTCCGAAGATTTGAGCGCGAACCGGGTAATTAGCTCAACTGCATCTATGAGATGACGTGGTGAAGGATCCATATGATCTCTCTCATGATTTTGAAAGCATATTCTTCGAAACAAACATATGCAATTGGCAGTGCATTACTTGATGTGGTGACCATATCCTCGTAGCACAAATTGTCACGGGCATGCCAATGCAAGGCTTTCCGTCTCTAATGCTCCTGACGCCGCAGGTGTAAGTCTCAAAGTCTGCCAGTGCCCAAGTATTTCATATGTATAATAGCATACGGTGCTGTCTCAGAGTCGACCAGGAACTGAAGGTAGTCGCCCATATTCCACTCATTGTCAAGCCACGGATGCCTTTGGCCTACAGCTTTTGCCACACTGAGCCAACGCGCTCTCGCTATGTCATTCGTCTCGAGGTATCTACAAATCGTATGAGGCAACGAGGCCTAGTATAACCGGGTTCATATGGGCTCAAATTGGGGTTCATTTCTTGAGCATCTACCTCCTCATACCATTAAACCCCCCGTCATGTTGTTGTGGTATTAAGCATTGCGATGATGTTTTTTCCTAAACGTGATTGCCGGTGCGGCGAGGCTATTAGCATCATGGTTCACTCTGAACCACGCCGTTGCATAAGGCAAATATCCAGCCCTGGTCACTCCATATCGACATGCGGTGGAAGTTGAAGCCCACCTGAAGAACACTCCTACCAGTCATGACAATGAAACCGATTGGAAAGGTCTATTTAGACTGACAGGATTTATTATGCTCAATTAAGCCGCAGAAAAGATTCTGAGCTCCCTGTAGCTGCTATATACTTTAGAAATCTGACGAGTACGTCGCTTCTGGGCCGGTCCGCCGGCCGGTCCTTGTGATATATGTATAGTGGATTCTTCTGCTCCCACAATTCAATAGCTCCCTGGAGCGCATTCGCGCCTTTTCGGTTGTCACTATGTAAGTTCAAGAAGCTACGGAGCTGATCCGAACTGTTTGCTGTCTCTTCAGCCATCTCCTCGACCTTTACGCCTGAAGTGGGCAAGTCAGGAAGTGTCGCATATCAGCGTGAAGATTGGGAACGCTTACCGTATCGTCGTTTCCATTCTAAATCACGCCGCCGGTCGAAATTGGCTTGGAATTCCCAGCAATCCTCCATCTCATGACACATGCTGTCGCAGTCCGGATAATTATCATCGTATAAAAGACGGTCCTGCTTGTCGTAGACCGCCCGGCGATACCACTCTACTAATTCACAAGCAAATTCGAACGCCTCCTTGAGAGGCACTTGAACATGTGTCTCCCACTGCAGTTCATTGACAGCCTCTGACGATGGCACTTGCGATTCGGATGGCGGCATGTCGACCAGAAGCTTGATGAGGAAATTGAGTTGAGTATGTTGCAATTTAAGGAAGGAACGAGTCTTTTATGTTGTATCATGAACCACTCGAGTAAAAATGGAGAACTAAGGACTCGCTCCTGGAAAGTCTTAGTTGTTTCGTAATCACTTTTCAAAAAATGTGGCGGAAACGGGCGGGGGTCGTCAGTCGTATAGTCGTATACCATCCAGTATAGATGAGTCATGTTAGCGTGTCAGACGGGGCAATTCATCGCCATTCTATCCTGTAACGAAGATATGGGCCGCAGATACTAGGCGTGTGCCCCAGGTAAGGTTTTATTAGCAAAACGGTAATATACGGGTCGTATAAGGTTCGGGCATAAATATAAGTCTTCTATAAAATACTCGGTGTAGAAGACCATAATTGGCATAGCTAAGTCGATACATGACTGAAATGCAGCAGCAACGATACATTGGCATGTCTTTTGCACAAGACCCATCGACTCCCTTCTCAACTGAGACGCCAGTCGAGTCCTTGATCTAATTTTGTTGGTCCTTCGAGAATATGCGTGCCACCGATTTTGCGGCCATCGGCGGTGAAGAAATCGACGGTGCAACGGTCTCTAGTAGGATTGCCTGGGCTAGTGTGCCAGCCGCTCCTGGACGTCTCTGTGAGCGAATGCGCAAAACAGAACTGAGCCAGGCGAACAACTTACACGACTGTAGCCGTGACAGATTCGGCAGGCGCAGCCTCGAGGACTTGTTGAACGATTCGTTCTCTCTTGTCGTTTTCCCTTTCGTACGTGGTACTTGGCTTAAAGGCGACATCTTCGGCTTTCATGGCTTCAAACAGGTTCAATGGAGTGGATAAAAATGAAGAGCGACTTTTGCAAGCCAGGTTGAATATCAATGGGTCTTGGATGTTGAAGGATGCGGGAGATGCTGTTATCTTAGCGAAATCGAGAGAAACGGCGTCATCAGTCTCTACTTATAGTAATGCCACAGGCCAAGAGCTGTTGGGTTGAGCGACAAAGGTTGACGGCGAACGCGTCTGCTTCAAATATCACGGCGCATGTTGGCGGCGCAGCCAATGCAGCCGCTGATCTTTAGTCACAATGCAACGCTCGCTTGCTATTCCGGTGAGCAGATGGTGTTTCAATGACAAGAAATGGAATTGACCGAGTCCAATTCGGGCTATCAACATGAAGCGCCCAGAAAACTCGACGACCAACAACTTCGGTCATCTCCAATTTGGGAACGCCGGTCAAAGTCATGGGCGCTTAGACGAAGGAGGCCGGTTCAAGGGCCAACGCGTGTTTCAACAAGGGAAGAGGCTTACCATCTAGGAGGATTTCACTCCATTCACTTGGATGACATCTTGCATGATGGCCAGTATAAGATTCTCCGCAAGCTTGGCAATGGTGCCTATTCAACTGCGTGACTTGCTCACGACGTACGGTAAGGCTCGGGCCTTGTCACTTGATGAACTGTCATTAAGTTCTGACGCTCGTTCCATCCTAGGAATCACAAATACGTCGCTTCGAAGGTCCTGGTGTCGGAGCTCTCGGGACAGGCCAGGGAACTGCAAATCCTGCGGCACCTCAATGAAGCCGCGCCGGCGGAGAGCGCCCAACACATCACCCAACTTCTAGACACCTTCGAGCTCGATGGCCCAAATGGAACGCATGAATGTCTCGTCTTCGAGCCAATGGGCCCAAGTGTCAACTCCATGGTGGAAGAACTACCCCAGTTCAACCCTCGCTATCGCGACATGAAGGTCCAGTATCCGCCTCAGATGGCAAGGAGCATTCTCAAGCAATCACTGCAGGGCCTGGCACTCCTTCATGAGAATGGGATCGCTCATGGGGACTTTCAGCCGGGAAACATGCTCTTCACGTTCGAAAATATTGATGCGACCCCGGAAGAAGAACTTCAACAAATTGAAGATGAGAGCAGCTACTCCACTTCTCCGCCTGTAAAGAGGCTGGATGGTAAGCCAGACAAATGGGCGCCCAGATATTTGAGTATTGCGCAACCGCTGGCGGCGTTCACGCGCTACAGTGAGGGTTTCAAGATCAAGCTGTCTGATATGGGTGGGGGTAAGTCATTCTGCCTTTCTTCTGGCGCACGGGAGAAGTCGCTGACCTGGAATAATTCGTCTTGACAGCGTATTTCTTCACTGATCCGCCTGCGAAGCCTGTGACGCCGAAGGGCCTCCGGGCTCCTGAGCTGGTTCTCACCGGAGCTTACAACAAAAGCCTTGATATCTGGAGCTTTGGCTGTCTCATGTTCGAGCTTATTACAGGGGAACAGCTCTTCTCTATTTTCTGGACCGACTTTGAAGATGATCTCCATCTGCTCCAGCTCACTGCTTCCCTCGGTCCCCTTCCTGACGATCTTTACGAACAATGGAAGACGTCGTCGCGATACTTTACCCCTGAGAGGAAGCTTTTCAACTGCGAGCTTGGAGGGGTTGCAGAGGGCGAGGAACCGTGGATGATGGAGGAGGAGCAGCCGTCAATGGAGGAGGCTTTCGACAAGGCGGCACCAGAACTCGACGAGGAAGAAGCCAGCGTTGTCAAGAAGCTGATTCGACGAATTTTGCAGTATGATGTGTCGAAAAGACCCTCACCTGCAGAACTTCTGTCCGATCCCTGGTTTGCTGGGATTGACATTAATGGGGGGTCCAAAGAGTAACTGCATCGCTAAGCTGTTCTGTTTTAGCCGTCTTTTTCACTTTTGGCTCGTCAGATTGCATCCTTATCCATAGATCAGAATCTACTCGTTTTTGTTACGCATTTTCGGCCTTGAGATGCAGCATAAGTCGCGAGACATAACGAAAACAACAAATTGTCGAAAGACTATTCCGTACATTGCGGTTTGACGGAGTCATACATGCATCGATCAAAGGCCAAACTGTCCATTAAAATTAGACACTCCATGTGATCAAACCCAAAAGCTCGCTAAGCGGGAGCTGTATACAAGTTCTAGGACCCTACAGAAGGAAAGCAAGTCACGCAGCTGCAGCTATTTCTCCCCAAGTACAAGTATAGCTCTTAATGGAGTATCTTGTGCCAAAACCGTTTTCGAGCTCAACAAACGACGTTGCCACCACATGCATATTAATCCCGGGGCCCGTCAGATCAACACAAAACCACAACAGGATCTACTACTCTCTTTGGCGATGAGTATGGCTTTCCGTCCCGGTCGCTGAGCTTCTCCAATCCAGCTTCAACAACCAAGGCGACGCGTTTCTCTCCTCTCGCTTTTGCTCGATCTTCCTCGGTGACAACCCTCCACTCACTTGGGTGTGAAAACAGCACGTATCCCAGCTTGGTGCACTCCATGATCACCGCCTCGAGGTGGCTCATCTGTGCCAGCCAAGCTCCCGAGTCTTTTTTGACAAAGTTGCTCAGAAAGGCGTTGAGGGAACTCACGAGAGAGTGCGCCTGCGCCTGCGGATACATGGTTCCGCAGTCAGTCGATAGCGGCGTACGCATGCTGCGATTGGGATGCAGCAAGAACGCCGAGAGGACACGCCACTTGGAAAGGGCCAGGAGGAGAGCTTGCGCGTCTTGGTCGGTCTTGCCGGCTGCCCAGCTCGTAAGCGACCGCTCGCCTGCTTGTTGCTGTGAGTCGAGGGTAGGAATCGACCCGAGGAACGCGGCCACTGGGGGAGGAAGTAGCGAGCACCGGCCATGAGGGTCGATAGTGATGCAAGCGAAGACGACGCGCAAGATGACATGCTGCAACCCTATATAGCGTGTCTGCGGATTGAGGCATATACCCATGACGACCCGCTTTGGCGGGACGATCTCATCGGTGAATCCGAGCTTCAAGAGCGACTGCTCCAGCGTGTCCATGTCGACAGCCACTGGTTTCGTGTGATAGTTGTTCTCAACATGCTGGCGGATAAGTTCTCCGAGGGATTGCACCTCGCGCGCGATATCCTTGTCTGGCGTCGCCTCGAGGAGGAACTGGCCGAGCTGGATGCTATCGCCTGTGCCACCGCTATCCATGTAGGGCTTCGGCTCGGCACGAGGCACCACAGCGTCTACCACCGCGGGTCTCTTGTATTTGCGCTTCAACAACAAGCACGCCCCGAACAGGCCAATGATCAGGCCAGCGACTATGCAGCCAACGGCGATGCCTGCGATTGCGCCTGTCGAAGGCGTTGAGGACGATTCCGAGGCATGTCCAGTGGCAGCACCCACAGGCACTGATGTTGTCGCCGAACTTGAAGTCGATGTGTATTCTTCGGTGACCTCAGGCTGGGAGAGACCCTGGCCAGAATTCGAATGTAAAGCCGTGCTATGAATGTCACTAATGCTCGTCGTGGTAGGCAATGCTGCAGGTGAGGAGTTGGCAGATGGCTGAGGCACAATGATTGTTACGGTTGCCTGGAAAGGGTATGGGTTGCCCCCCGATCTATATGCTGTCACGCTCGCTGTCGTGACGGCGTAGTAAGGTGATGTGACCCAGGCGGTAAAGGGAGCTATCAAGACTTCCGCAGTAGTTGCTGGAGCAAAAGTGAAGGTGGTGGTGACATTCGTGGCAAAGGGGGGGGTTGTTTGTGGTGTAGTGGCCATCTTCAAAGATGTGGATGAGGGAACCGACCCGCGCGTAGTCCAGAAGCGATGCCACACACCTTCATAACAAAAGCAGTGGGTTTGCTGAAGGGTTGAAAATAGGGGGCACAGCCGACGGGCCAGTTTAAGGTCAGGTTCATGTCTTTCCATTGTTGTGCGACCAGCCTCCCATGTTACCTCCCCGCCCTGCCTCAGGGCCGCGCCTAGTCCACTTCCGTGTTTCCATCCGTCACCCGTGCGTTTATGTTAGGTACTTGACCCCGTGGCTGGATGTGCGCCGTTTTATTCTCGGGGAAACCCTCAAGGGGACCCGGTAACCTATTACGTGCCACAAACACGGCAGGACCCCCGCGGTCTCCTGCCCCTGTTGGTTATCCCCGCGTTAGTGGTAACACGGGGCTCAGTCATCAAGTCACATTCAACTGCAGAACGCTTCTCTGAGACAGGAAGTTGTGAGGCCTACCCTTCATGTTGATGACGGAAAGAGAGAAAGTGACGGAGAGTGACAGAGAGTGAGTGAGTGAACCGTGCGCCCATCAACATCTCGCCCTTGAGTCTCAATTCTGTCCGACCTCGGCCTCCCGCCCACCAGGCTAAGCTGTGCAGCAGGGCTTGGTGTCAGGAAGGGAGCGCCATAAAGCTCAAGCTTTTTTACGAAGTAGAAACGCGATTGAGTTTCGACAATGGCCGAGAAACCAGATGTTGTCGTTTCCATAGACCTAGGCACAACCTTCACAGGTGGTCATCTCTCTTCCCTTCAGGCTCAACGATGTAACTTTAGTTCCTAATCAGCTGGTAAGGCGTGGCATGGAGGACGCCCAGGACGCCGATACAGGTCATCAACGATTGGCCCGGCAGCGGTGATCGAGGCGAGCGCAAGGTCCCTACAACGCTCATCTACAACGCCGACGACACGCTCTCATCATGGGGCTTCATGTGCGCCGACGACGACGACAACGCGCCCGGGAAGACGCGGCGCGAGTTCTTCAAGATCTTCATCGACGAAGCCACCATCGCCGCCGCCCAGCGCCAGGGGCTCCTCCACGCGCCCAAGAGCACCGCCGATGCCCAGAGGTACGCGACGGACTACCTGCGCGAGGTGTACGGCCACGTCAAGGAGACGGTTGAGATGCAGCTTGGCCGACGGCACTTTGGCGGCGGATGGGCCAACATGGCCGTCACGTTCCTCTTCAGCGTGCCCACGACATGGACGCGCATGGAGATCATCAACACCTTCAAGGCCATCATACGTGATGCCGGCTTCGGGATCGAAGGCCCGAGGCACACGGCGCAGGTCGACCTCACCGAGGCCGAGGCAGCCGCCGTGGCGACGCTGAAGACGAGCGCCTTGCAGTTCGACACGGGGAGCCTGTTCCTGACGGTCGACGCAGGCGGCGGGACAACGGACCTTTCCCTAATGCGCGTCACGTCGACGGACGTGGCCTGTCCGCGCATGTCGCAGGTGTCGGCCGTCAAGGGCGTTGGGATCGGCTCAACCCTCATTGACCGCGCCTTCATCCGTCTCGTCTCTCAGAGGCTCGCCGCCTGGCCTGACGACCAGAGCCAGCTTCCCGCTAACCTTGCCACTCGCATGGCGCAAAGTCATCACTTCCGCATCGTCAAGCACAAGTTTGGCGAAAAGGTCTACATGCAGCCGACGTTCAAGATACAAGTGGAGGGCGTCTCGCACGACTTTAGCCACCCGGGCATGGGCATCGAGAATGGTCGTATGGTATTCACCATGTACGTTACCAGCCCCTGCACCCTTCATGTGCCCTCGTCAGCTCTCGAGCCCAGCTCATAGTTCCAGGCAGGAGA
This sequence comes from Purpureocillium takamizusanense, assembly GCF_022605165.1. Classification (NCBI taxonomy): domain Eukaryota; kingdom Fungi; phylum Ascomycota; class Sordariomycetes; order Hypocreales; family Ophiocordycipitaceae; genus Purpureocillium; species Purpureocillium takamizusanense. The sequence continues at coordinate 821,497 of NC_063077.1, forward strand.
TACAGGGCCTCTTTGACGCCCAGTTTGAGGGAGTGATGAAGCGCATCATGGAGCAGCTAGATTGGCTGTCAGAGAACGGCTCGTCGGAGCAAGTCGTACGTTTGACACCAGAACAACACGCTCCCGCGTGAAGAAGTTTGGTCAAGGCGCTTAAACGACACGCAGAACTTCATAATATTATCCGGGGGCCTGGGAAGCTCGGCGTACATCCGAGAGAGGATGCAACGACAGCTGTTGAGCGTCCCGCACCCAAACGCAACGCGCGCGGCCGTGGTGCCCTGCCAGGATCCTCAGTTGGTCGTGGTCCGAGGCCTTCTCCTCGACCACCAGCAGAAGATGGAGACGGGCAACCTGTCCGTGCTGGCAACTCGTGTCGCTCGCGCAAGCTACGGGGTCGTGGTCAAGGAAGCGTACTCGCCGGCGTACCATTTCCACGAGGACGTCATCCAAGACCCCTTCGACTCCAAGAAGCAATGGGCCGTCAACCAGATCCAGTGGCTCATACGAAAGGTACGTATACTGTACGTAGTTTAGAGTGTGTGACGGCAGGCCTGACCTCTGCATGCTGCATACGACTGCATGTGGTCTGGTGGGCGCCGCATGTAGTTGTAGTAGTACCTGAAACGCTGACTGCAGACAGGGCGACCACATTGACCCGAACCGGCCGCTCTTCAAATCCTTCGAGTTCCACCTCTCGGAGAAGGATACTACAAGGTGCTGGGATGCCGAGATCGTCATTTCTCTCAACGAAGCATCCCATCTCCCCAGCAGCCTGAAGCAAGGTGCGCACCAGACCACAAATCCACTCCTCATCGCCGGCCGGCCGGGTTTACAAAGGGTTGTCACTGTCACACGGGCTGACGACAAGGTCCATTTGCAGCGGGTGTCACGAAGCTGTGCCATGTGAGAAGCAATCTCAGCGGCGTCCAACAGCACCAGCTCATCCTCAAGCGCAAAAGGGGCGCCTTCTTCAGGAAAGGGTCCAAGTTCTACATTTGCGCCTTCGACATACGCGTCATTGTCGCGCCGGCCGACCTCAGGTTCGAGCTGTGGTTTGATGGGCAAAAGTTTTCAGGCAATCACGAGCCTGTTGGCATCAAATGGGATGCTGCCGGCGCTCGGGTGGGATCTAGCTGACCCAACTGACTGGTGTGAAGAAGCAGAGAGTGTTGTGGATAGGTTAGTTAGCCTCACAGTTGGCCGGCTCTTTCACTGGTCTCTCTCGCTCGGCTACCTATATAGCTCTCTTCTTCCTCCCTTCATAGCCCATTAAGCTCTCTTCATCAGCTATGCGCCTATGCCTCCGTTCTCAGGTTATGAGCCCTCTCGCGCTTCCGCGATAAAGAAAAAGAAGAAGAAAAAGAAGGCCTAGCGCCTACCCCAGCAGCCACATCTTCGCCCCCTCAAACAAGCCATCAAACAAGCCATTGAACCAACCATCAAACACGCCAAAGGGCAACTAGCCACCCGATTCCGAAACGACTATTTTTCAGCCATAATAGCTATTTTAAAATATATCAAAGTCCTTCTCTCGAAATAGCTACTGCCGTCTTAAGAAGGCAAAAGTCCTTTTCTCGAGGGAAGTGTCCTCTTAGGAAGGCATCAATCAATCTAGAAGTCCGCATGAAGGCAAAAGTCCTTCTCTCGAGGGAATGGTCCTCTTGAGAAGGCAATCAAAAAAAAGGTAGGCAATGCAGGCAAGGCAGGCAAGGCAATCATCAGCTGTGCGCCTGTGCCTCCTTTCTCCGAGAGGAAACGCGTGTTGCTCCCATTGTCCTCCCCCCCCCCTAATAACTGGCTACATGTACCTGATTTCGTTTGTACATAGCCGCCCAGAGGATTTACAAGACCAGTCACTGTACGCACGCCAGGCATTATCGGCATCATCAGCATCGCCATCTTATGAGACAGACTGTTGTCTGTTTGTGTGAAAGTACATGTAGCGCCCTCTTACTACAGTGTTTTTGTGAACAATGCGCAGTGTCTACTACAGCAGAGACGGCTCGGTCAGAGGAAAAGCGGTGACAGCCAGTGACTTTGCAGTCCATGATGCCCCCGGCCAAGACCATGTCAGGTCAGGGTGCAGGTACCAAAACAAGATCACATGAAGAATGAGCTCATCGGCTCGGGCTGGAGTCGTACATATTTACCTCCCCGTCGCGAACGGTCCATGGGAAGCCCGGAATCTTTGACACAGACATTTCACAATTATGCTGTTGGTTCACCCTTCTCCGACACCCATGTAAATGCGCTGCAACAGCGGCCTGGCCGTGAGGCGGGCATCCCAATCCTACGAGGGGAGCGACCAACAGATATACCCCATAGTTAGGGGCGCAGTCTTTCAAGTACGTATGTACGGAGTGGAGTTTCTGCTCTAGCTACCCTCGCGGTAGGAGCGGCAGCAGAGCCTCATTGGTTTTGTCTTCCGGTTGGAGGGACCATCACACCGGTCGACCCACGCCTCGCGGCTGATTCCCTCTTAAAGCCCGCATACGTCGTTACACGGGCGCATCGCGAAATGAGAGGGCCCCGCAAAGGCACGAATGACGGCTTGTCCGATGCTGAAGATTATGAACGCAGGTCGGTCGCGGGGGGTTTGCCTCGTGACTACGTAGTACCAACCCGTCCGTATACCGCAATAAACGGAGAAACGACCTGTCTCGGCCAAGCAACCATCCTCCCCTCCTCCTCCTTGCAAGTTCGGTGGTTCTGCCCGGCAGTGGGCTTTCTGCAGCATCACCGTGTGTAGTATGTAGGAGAGTATTTGTCAAGTGGCAGGGCATAGAGTAATGTGTTCCTCATGAGGCGGTCTGAAGGGAAGATAGCCGCGCGTGTAGGTATGGCCCTTCACGCTCCGCAGGGGAGGCCCATCACCCATCTCTCCTCCTTCCTCTTCCCTCCTCCGGGGTCCCTCCGAGCATGAAGCGCCTCTCAGGTGTCCGCTCCAGCCTCCGCCTCTTCCCCGTCGCCGTCGACGGCACCCTAGTCCAGCACGAGATCCGCCGCAGCATCGGCCTCGTCAACGCCTGCCACCGAGACCTCCAACGCCTCGTCGCGCTCCGCAACGAGCAGCAGCAGCGGCAGCAGCAGCAGCCACCGCAGCACCTAGACTTCCTGGAAAGCCATCATCTCCACGACCACCACCATGCCAATCTTCTCCGTCACGTGGACGGAGTGATTGACGATGCGAGCCGCTGCCTAGACGGCGCCTGCCGCATCGTCGAGAGGTTTCGCGACATCGGCGGTGGTGGCGGCAAGGCGTCGCTGCATATGCGCATGGAGTGGCTTGCGAGCAGCTCGTCCGAGTTTCGCATCCTGGAGCCCTTGATACGCCATCACCACGCCGAGGTCCTGGCCGGGCTAAGCTCGCTGCAACAGGCCGCCGTGGTGTCGCGACCTCTGCCCGACGAGGCCGCCGGCCGGGTAGACATCGTCAGGCGCAACGCGCCTCCCACCGAGGGACAGGAAGTGTTTGAAAACTTGGCCCTCCTCGGGGACATTATCGGCGATGATCTTGCTGGTATTTATCTTGCGCACGCCCTCGACCTGTCATCGCGCCGTGCAGCGAAGCAGCAGAGTCGGCTAACACTTGTCCGCCTTTCTGACAGCCACGTCCAGCCCGACGCCGCCATCTCAACTCACAACCCCTTCCCTCCCCGTGCCGAGCCCCGTGCCGAGCCCCGTGCCGAGCGCCGTTTCGCGAAAGCCGGTCGCGTACTCTTGTCTGCCCGAGCCCGTGTTTCCAAACACGCTTCCCGAGCCGCTCGACAGCTCGGGGAGTGACATGTATGGACCGCGGCCGCTGTCTCCTCCTTGGGGGGGCCTCCTCGTCGGACCCAATGCGCGAGATAAGGCCCCTCTAGCACCTGAAAACGACTTGGGACTATCACTCTTGTTCGGTGTCGAGGCCGATCTCGGTGCGGAGACTGCTGGCTTGCGTCGGTGTCAGTCGCCATCCGTTCCCGCTCAGTGTTCGCCACTTGCTCCCTCGGACGTGTCCATCTAGGTACTCGCGTATGAGCAGGCTCCGTCGACGACCCCAAGTATTCCATCCGCTCAATGACAAAAGTGGTGAGACTTGGTTGCGTACATAGCCTCGTGGTTGAGCCAAGATGGTGCTACATGGAAGCGAGTCACGGGGGTATTCGAGTTCTCGCCAGAGACGGGGTGGAGACAAAGATAGTTTGCAATCCTGCAAATAAAGCCATCGCATTTGTACTTTGAATGCTTTTTCCAGCTCGAGAAATATTGGTCCACGAGCAATCGGTCCGATATAGCGCCATATATGCATACAACCCTACGCCCCGTTGACCAAACCCTCCTCCGACACAAACGCCCAGTCGCGCACCGTTCCCTTCCAGTCACTTACCCTCACGTCCTTGATGTCCACGATGATGACGCGCACTTCCTCCCCGGCGACGAAGTGGCTTCCCTCCGCGGCACCCGCACCGGAGCCGCTCTGTTGCCGGAACAGCGCTTCGCCGGCGCCCTCCTCGAACGTGTTGTTCTCGAGGTGGCGCTCCGTAAAGTACTTTTCCTCCTCGGACCCGGTCGGCGCCAGGCGCGCGGCGCCGCCTATCGTGGCGCTGATGCTCGACATGGCCGACGTGTTGAGGTTGAGCAGCAACGAGGCGAGGCTTGAGCGGTGCTCCGGCCCAGGGGAGCCGCCAGAGGGGCGGCGGCCGTGCGTTGGCGGGCGGTGCGAGACCCCTAGTAAAGTTAGTATCGGTGACGAGCACGATCTCTCTTTCCACGCCCGTCCAGGCTTGGAACTGGATTCAGGGAAGTGAGCAACGCACAGTCATGGACGAGAAGAGAGACGTTGGGGTTGGCGACAATGTTAGTCGTCTTGCGCGAGGCGGGGTTCGTGGTCATAACGATGACGGGACGGGACGAGTATGGCGACGTCGGGAGGTAGGTGTAGTTCATGAGGGACACGTGCGGGACGTTGTCGGTAGCGGTCGCGAGGTGAAGCTACGCCAGAGCAGTCAGCGCAATGGTGGCCAGGCAGAGAGTGAATTCCCTTGCACGGTGGCGGGCGGAAGACTCGGGGCACCCACGAATCGAGCATTCTCAAGGCACTGGACCACGTCCACGGGCAGCTCGCTCGTCAGCTGCTTGTGAGTGTCGCCCTCGGACGCCTCGTAGTTTAGAGGTATCTTGTCCATGGTCGTTGCCAGACCGACGGGGACAGAGATGGGGGAACTGGTCGTGCCACAAGAGGCGCGACAGGATGCCGGTTGATGCGGTTCGCGAGCGGTGACGGCGGTCTGGCGAGACGACGTGGAGAGTATTGGCGAATTCAATGGACTGCAGGCAAGCCTGTCGTGTAGCGCAGCGCGGGTTGATAATGGCGATGCCGGGCACTCGAGCTTGAAAGGCTGTAGCAGAGCTGCAGCAGCAGGAAGTTCGAATTGCGCTCAGCGATGGATTTGGCGTCGTCGGCATTGAGTTACCGTGCTGCTTGGTAGCAGAGGAATCCATGGACCCATCCATGAGGGGCGGAGGAGGGGCAGAGTGGCAGCAGCGTCTGGGTACCCGCATGCCGCCTAGCTTAGTACATACGTCTTTGACGCCTGTAGGTTCCGTCTGGAAGGTGCCGCGGCGCGCGCCTGATGGGATGGAAGCCCGTCACCTCAGTTAGGTTGCGGTCCCCAGGCGGGGTGCCCGCCAATTAGCACCTACAGCTCAGTGGAGAGCGGTGGCTGCTCGGCAAGCTGCCCTAGCGGCCGCAGGCTGAGACCGGCACGCCCAGACAAGTTGGTATTGGATACGCCGCCCCACGCGTGACCCTCCACTGCCATGCAGCCCAGCAAGTCTCGTGATGCATTGTACTAAGGGATGATCAGTCAGTCACCGCCTGCTTATTAGTCGTACTATACTTTGTACAAGTATCCCAACCCCGCCGGCCGAGCAATTAATTCACTCTGCGATACCGCACTGGCTGTCTTCAAGCTCGTCTCGTTTCCATCTCCGCGGCGTGCGGCGCCCGACCTGCCTCGATCCTGCACCGAAAAGCCATCATCTTGTGCAAACGAACTGGTCCGCCGCGGCCAAACACAATGAAACCCTTCAACGCCCGCTACAGTATGCCATGTCTCCCTGTTTCCTTCGACCCGAGCTAGGTATAGAGAAGCAGCGTCTGCCTCAGAGCCCAGCATTTTTGTGACCCAGATAACGAAGCGGTGTCCAAATGAGAGCACGGCGCGATTCCTCACACAAACGCCAAACATGTGCCATAACCAATGCCCCGCCACATCGCCTCAAGCGAAGATGACCCGTGCCTGGAAGAGCCTCAAGTGGCCCACGCCACGACTTCGAGCGCCATCATGACGAGAATCAGCGTCGAGGGCAGAATCCTAGGTACGTCAGCTCAGTCTCAAGGTCGAGTGTCTGCACATGAACTTACCAGATGACGTAGCTCTGGAACAGCAGACGGCCCATTGTCTTCTCGTACACAGCGTTGATCTGGCAGATCTGTGCCAGTTGCAAGGCGCTCGGGGCACCGGTCAACAGGAAGCAGACCACAATGAAGATTGGGTCGTCGAGAATGCTGATGGGGAGGTACTTTGCCGTCACAGCAAGGATTGGTGCCATGATGGCGGTCGGCAGCACCATGCGGCTCAACAGCGACGCGACGAGCAGCTTAGTACCAATCTGCTCCTCCTCGGGGTCGTGCGCATCGTCGTGCGCCATCGTGTTCCTCGCCAGGTTAGCACCAAGCACCACCAGAATCAGAGGCACCGCGACGCCGCCACTCGACTTGACCGCATTGGTCACACTGTTGTTGATGAAGGAGCCCTCTTCGAAGAAAAGCTCTTGTAGCTTGGGGATCGACGCCACCAGGACGGCCATCAGCATCGCCCACAGCGGAGGATTCATGAACTCCCAAACAAAGTTGCAGGTTTTCTGAACCGCAATGGCCATGAACGATAGCGTGACCTGAACTGGTCGAGGTAGAGCCTGGTACAAGCGCGAGAAAAAAGCGGCGACCCTGGCACCGATTGCCCGGACCTTCCTGACAACAGTAGCCTTTGCTCGAGCAAGCATGCTGTCGCCATTGGGATAGAGCTGGGAGATGCTGCTACTGCTTCCGACATGGGGAAAGGCCATGTAGTGGGGCTCGTTCCCGTTGAGTGTCAGATGGTTGCCATTGACTGGAGTTGACCCGACCTTGGAAGGCGACTTCTTGGGGGAGAACTCGTCGTCGCTGGAGTCGGCCACAGAGGCCGTCGACGTGCCGACTACAGGAGTGCGGCCAGCGGGCACATACGTGTGCGAGTCGACGCTCCCCTCGTCTTCCTCCCCCTCCTCCTCGGTGTCTCCATCCAGACCGGCCATGAGTCGCTCAGCCTCCTGGTCCTCGTGGTCCTCACCGCGATACTGTCCCTCCTCGGCTATGTGCTGCTGGTACTCCGGGTACTTGTCCTTGGAGGCGAGCAGCACGTGGTAGCCCCAGCTCCAGCGCACAAGCTGACCTAGCTGCTGGAAAATGAGAAGGTAGAGGATGCCACGTGCGCCGACTTCGTCGTCGTTGTCGCCAGGAATCCGGTCCCAATGCAGCCCCTTGATGGTCTGCGACAGCGACAGGACGAGAGATATCGGCAACGAGTTGGAGTTCCCGAAGACGCCCATTGCGGTGACGAAGTTGGCGGCTCGCTTGTTAAACCTAAAGACCTTGGCGACGGCAACGGCCACGACCCATGACACCAGCGTCTGCACAACAAAAATGGCAGGGATAATGGCAAGCTCTGATAACTTTTCAGCGTTGAGCTGCGAGGCTAACTTGGTGAAGACTACCCTGCGTTAGCATGGTTCGAGACGCAGCTCTGCGACGGCAACATACTGAGGCATGGCGTGAATAGCATCACGTTGAGGTTGGCAAGGAACTTTTGCTTGTCGGCGTCGAAGTGGCCGAGCCGGGCGATGATGTAGCCAGGCAGACTGACGCACACGACCTCGAGAACGGCCTCGAAGACGAGGAGTGTAAGGTGCGGCAGGGAAGGATGGGTCTCAGGCGGCGCGGCCTGGAAGACCCTCATGGGATAGTCATAGGCATCTTGGGCGAGCTTCGCCAGGCGAAACGACGTCGGGCCTGGGAAGGAACCCGCAGAAGCCATCAAACAGAGCTCCTATTTCGTCGCTGGTCGAGTCGCGGGAGAATACACGCTGGACGGCAGACAAGGCTGCAATCGAGAGAAGAGGCCGAGGTGGCTGCCCGGGCGGCGACGGTTGAGAAATCGGGGGGGACGCGGTCCCTTAAGGCCGCTCGGTTCGGACGCACGCGCAGCAGAGGACGAAGGCTCGAATAACCTTAAAAAGTAACTCGAGCAGTGGCGGTTAACGACGCGAGGTGCAGGGCGGTGCGACGTGCGAACGGACGGGCTCGGGCGTCGTCAGTCGCAGCTCGCAGTCAAGTGGAGCTCTGGGGTTGCAGGCGCGGCAGCCGGTGCAGCGCCAAGGGGCCGGTCGTTTTCGTGTGAGCGGCGGGGGGCGCAGATGCGACCCTGTGCGACCAGCAGAGCAGCGAAGATCTATCGTTGGAGTCGACTGGGTGCGAGGCGGAAGGCGAAATTGGGGGGAGACGAGGTGTTTTGTGGTTACACAGCGACCCGTTGTCGCGAACAAGGAGGCGTGAATGGACAACGGCAGGGTCGTCCTTATCAGAGCGGCGGCCCGCAGTGGAGGCAGGCAACAAACAGGTGAGGAATCTGGCCAGGCGGGATCAGGCGATGCGATGGGTGGTTGGCGATCGACGATAGTCTGGCGGGCGGTCGTCGTCACGATGTCGAGACGGGGCCCCGGTCGCGAAGGTTGGATGACGGTGAAGTGAGGCAGGGCGGTAGGGACGAAGCAAGGTTGCCTGTCTTTCCTTTTCTTTCGAGGCTGAAGAAGAGTCGGGAAGTTGGAGGGAAGCGTGCGGAGGGCAGGCTGCGTCAGTCGAGCCAAGTTGGCAGGGAGGCGAAAAGCAGAATCTCAGGTGAGGCGGAGCACGCAAGGGCCTGCCTCAATTGCCTGCCCAAGCTGCTGCCCTGAGCTGCGTTGCCGGTCTGGGCAGAGCGTGGAGCCGCCACCAGCCCAGCCTTTTAGACGCTGGAGCGCTGGGTACTAACCCGGCCAGCTGGTACTGCACCTGGTACAGTGGCTACCTTACTACAGTGGGCCGTACAGGGCAATTACAGTGTTCAATATTGTCGTCCGGCGGCAATGGATGCCTCTGGGTTTCCGGGCGGACGACCATCAGGGTCTTTGGACCCCGACAGCATAAACGCCTGGAAATCCAACATTGAACCTTCACCTCCACCTCAGCACCAACTTACCTTGGACTTGGGCACCACAACGCCGCTCAACATGTAGCTGAAGCCCCAGCACGCCGCACGTCGCCATCTTACCTCACCCTCAGCCTAGCCTAGCCAACTTAGCGGAGCATCCAAGGTACCATGGCGCCTCGAATCGAACCAAGCTTGGGGCGCCGAAGCTTCGAACACGTCTGCCGGACCAATAAGCAGCGCGGATCGGCCCATGGGGTCTGTCTCGATTTGACTTTGTGGACTCTCCCTTCCAATTCCAGCGCCACTGCAAGACGCCTCCAACAAGCCGACACTTGGCAGAGGCAGCCAGCCAGCCCAGTCAGCCAGCCCGCCCGCCCGCCAGATCACCCACTCGCCGCATCGATTCTTGGCAGCGGGCGTCGACGACACGCAACGCAGCGCCAGGGTCCGGGAAGTCGGGCGCGGCGAGGACGAAACATTGGTCCCTCCCCGGCGCACGTCTCTCAACGACAGTTATCAATCAGTCCAATGGCGGCAGCTTGGGATCGATAACGAATGCTCCCCATGATGGGGTTTACTCCGAGCCCGAGGGCCGCCACGGCTGCTCCGGCAGTGAAACACTCCCGCAGGAGGGCGACAGGAGAGGCAGTTCATCGCGGACCACTCAGCGAGGGAGCCGCTGCGCCGACGCGGTCGCTGGACATGCGTGTCGTGAATTTAAGCGTCCTCACAGATGTGGAGGTGACACGAGGGTCCTCCCCTACGGCCCTCGGATTTCCCTTGCCATGATGCCATGATGTGATGCGGCACGAGGGCGACGCAATGTGATTTCGTCCCTGTGCTCGCTCAAGTCGCTCTCCTGGAAGCGTTAAGCGGACAATGTGCTCCGGCACCTATCTGGCCCTAGTATTCCAGCGCCTGGACCCCGCGGTGGAATCGAAATGATACGAAACATGTCGCAACAGGATACTACATGACTACCAACACACTTGGTCGGCCCTCGCAGAGATGAGAGGCGAGAGGCAGGGATGCGATATGCCATGCCGAAACAGACGGCGCCCAGAACCAGGAGGTTTTCGCCGCCGTTCGAGCTGGCGGCGCTCGTCCGGAGGTGGTGAGTCGTGACGGCCGACGCTGCCTCATTATAGCCGACGACCTTGCGGAACGCACAGAAACCCGTCGTCCCCGTTGCTGTGCGTGCGCGCATATCGATGAGGAACCACTCACATCCTCTGTTGGCACGGCACAATTTCCCAAGGGCATATACCTTCTTCTTCCACTCTTATGTACATACGACATATTGGTATTCCTATTGAGCCACAGTCGTGGGGTCCAAGGGGCGGCGGGGGGAGGCACGCTGTGTGTGGAGAAAATGTCACGACGGTGAGACGGTTCGCCTGCCATGTCACGGCGGGCGGTGGGGGCCCCGCGGCGCTCACATGTCGGATGCGACTACGGGGTATTACTCTGACTATATTTCGTACGATGGATGCGCGCGCGAGCGCATTCTCGCTGATGAAGAGCAGGGCGCTCGCGCGGGTGTGCCCCGAGGGCCGTGGCGAGCGAGCCGCGGCGCAGCTGCAGCAACAGCAGCGGCAGCAGCAAGAGCGGTTATGGCGGCACGAAGTTTTGTTGCATGTTCGTCGCTGTTGATGTGGCCCACGTTTCTTGAGCCACGAAATACGTACAAAGAGTTCAGACGTGGGTGGCGGGAAAGGAAAATAGCAGAACGTGAGGGGAGACGTGATGAGCCGTCACGACTTGCCGATCTATATCGTAGAGTGGCATGCAAGAGGGGCACTGAGGACAACCACGGGCTTGCCGACTGACGATGGGGCCATGGCGCCATCAAGGCATTATTACCTGCCTGCCCTACCTTGTCCGGGGCATGAAGCACATGGACAACACCGGGCGCACTCGTCAGGTTGGCCTGACCCGCATGGCAGCAGTTCAGTAGTCACAAATAGTAGCGTGTCGATGCAGGCAACAGGCACGGAGGGGTCGGACGCGCCTCCATCAACATCATCATCCCCCTCATCGACATCATCGATGCCGGGGGAGAAACATCATGACCGTGCCCCTCGTGCGTCACAGCGCACCAGTCAATCCAACCATCAACCAACCTACTGACGTACTACCACTAGGTACGGCACCGCCACCGTCACCCCCCGCCGCGCCATGATGACGGCGGCCTTGCCACGTTCAGCGCCCAACGCCACGCAGCCAGCCAGCCACGCCACGCGACATGTGGAGGGGGACAGGAACGAGGAGACACCACCTAGGACGCGAAGTGACCAACAAACGCAACGCCCCGCCGCGGCAGTGACGTTTCGAGTTTTTTTTTTTCCTTCGTCTCGCCCTTGTGTCTCCTTGGACCTGCTCTTGCTCTCTGTCCAAGTGTGCCCGACGCCGACGCCTGGGTACCGGGGGGCGAGTGGCGGTGGAAGACACTCACTGCATGCTGCCATGATGCCGTCATACCTGTAGCAACAGACAAACTGCGGGAGAAAACGAGGAGGGGAGCTTGGAGGAGAAACAACAACAACAACAAAGAAAGAAAGAACGAAAGAAAGAAAGGGGAACGCGGTCCTTGGCACTATCCCTGTCAGACGGGGCGATGGCTTTCGACACGCGACGACAACACTGACATCATTCGGGCCAGGGTGCGCGCGGCGGTAGTGCACTCACCTAGGAGGGGCTTCAGGCAAGAGGGGGCGTCCGGCGCATGTGCTCCGGGCGGCTGTAGTGCCTTCTACTTCGTAACATAGGCTGGTAGAAATTGTCTTTGAAGAGCCTCTTAGGTTTAGGTGGCTGCTGCTACTAAAGCAAAAAAAAAAAAGTACAAGTCCTGGAAGGTGTTGGGATGAGGAAGCGTCAAGTGGCTGATGGTACATGGCGGCACCGTGACAAGGCAAAGCAATCAAGGAACCTGGAATAAAGTACAATGTCGAATCACGGTCCTCTCATGAGGCGCACGTACTGACTGGGCTCCATCACGGTGCATGTGCTGTCGAGCGAGCGAGCGCTGTGGCTGCCCGCTGTGGACTTGACAGGCTCCATTCCAAGTTTCAAAGGTTGCCCAGATGGCTTGCTTGTTAATGGCCTGCAGTAGCACACAGCACCAGAACCTCAACTCATCCATGGTGCTTAGGTACTACTAACCTGGCAGGTGAGCAGCGTACCGGCGGCCATCTGTACCTAGAGGTAGGTAACCACCAGATGCCAGGTAGTAACCAAGGTGTGATTCGTAGACATCCACCTCATCATCGGCTTTTCCATCCGCGACGGCACGCTTCCATCTGGCCGCCCTTTTTTTTTTTTTTTTGGCCCTGGCGGTGGTGGGTGTGTCCGCAGTCCCGCCCTTCCGCCCGCCTTCAGGTCCAGGCTTGCCAGAGCAGCTGCAGGCCAGGCCCAGGCCCGTCGCCAGGTCCCGGTCTAGGTCCACCTTGGCCCAGAGTCTTCCAGCCCGCATACTGTACCCAAGTCACCACCTCTCTAGCGCCTACCATTGTATCATGATCCCTTCTATCATCATCAATCGATCATCCTACGCCTACATACCTACGTACATAGCACCTGTCACATAGGTACCTAGTACCTAGTGCAACTGCGGGCGACGCATCGTCCCGCCATTTCCTTGAGCCTTTTGCTTTTCGGAGGTGCTACCTATTCTTTCTGCTGGCTTGCTGGTGGCTTGCTGCACCGTACTGCGTGTGTGATAAGCTGCCTCTTTAGCAGGTACTACAGGTACTCGCCTCCACTCCATCCTTCCTGGGCACCACAGAGCTGTCCAGCGTTCTACCTGTATTGAGGTTTCTAACCTCACGCGGACTCCCCACCATTGCCGCCACTCAGGTGCCCTTCCCCAGCGGTTCGGTCACCAACGGCGCCCGTCGCGCGCCCCGCGACCGCGTGGCCCAGCCTGGCCTACTAGGTGGCTTTCGTCTTTTGCCTTGGTACCTTTACTAAGTACCTTACCTACGTACTCTGTCTGAGGTGCCCGCCACGAGCCAATTGTCCCGCATCCCCAACTCGACATCGCCACCACTATTCGCACCTACTACCACCACTGCCACCACTGCCACCACCACCCACCACAAATTCGACCACGCTCGTCATCGTCGTCGTCGCCGTCGTCGTCGCTACCGCCGTTCCTACACTTACCTTTCTCGCGCCCGACGGCTTCTCGCTCCGCCTCATCCCTCTCCCTACTACTACGGCAATTGCTCGCTGCACTGCACGGGGACCAACGCCACCCCCCCGCCACGCCGTTTTACGCACAACCTCCAACGGCCGACATCGTCGAGTCCCCCGTCTGTGCAGCTGTCTTCGACTCGGCTCCGCCGGTCGATACGAGAGACTTGCCGCGAGCCGGACCGCTTCGGTCCCTGCCGCGCGCCCTCCGCCGACGAGCGAGACGGCCCATCCTCCAGACGTTCCGCCGACTTCTGACCGGCGACTCCGAACGACCCATACAAACGACCCCCCTCCCCCTCTCGACACTCGACGGGCCACGGGCTTCCACCACGACGCTGTCCGCATTGAATGGTCTAGGGTCTCGCCGTTCCCTGAGGCTCTCCGACCTCCTTCACGGCCCAGACTGCAGGCCCCGTCTTAGTCTTCGTCCTCTTCCCTCTCCCTCCCCTCCCATCTCCGCGCCGCATTCCTCACGCCATGAGCGGCTCCGGCTCGACCCCGGCCACGCCGGACGAGGTGCGCTCCGACAGCGATCTCGACGGGCCCGTCTCCCCCGGCTACGAGTCCTCCGAGGCTAGCACGCCCCTCGACGAAATCTCTGACCCCTCCCCTGATCCCTCGCTGGACAAACCCAAGCGCATGCCGTCCTTACGGTCCGTCTCCGAACCTCATCATAACATGAACCCCAACTCAACGCCTCACGGCGTCCTCGGCAGGGCCAGGAACCCTGTCCCCGTGGGCTCTCCCTTCGCCGCTGGTGCCGCCGCCGCCATGGACAACAGCGTCATGGCTAGGGCGCGCGCCCTCCACCAGCATCGCCTACAAAAAGGCATGATGCCCACCTCCAGCTCGCCCACGTCCCCCGCGCCTGGCGGGCCTATGGCCGGCCACAATGGCTTCCCGGGCACCCTTCGCATGCCCCCGAACCTGCACCGACCCGGCCCGGTGCCGCATGCCAACTCAGCACCTTCGGCCCCGGGACAGTCCCTCAGCCAGCGACGAGCCAACAAGCTGGGGATGGGCATGAAGCTTCCCGACATGGGCGGCGCATCGTCGTCTCCCGGGAGCTTCAAGCTCTCGGACATCACCGGGAGTAAACCCGGCGAACCGGGGGCCAACGGCTCCTCCGGCCAGGGCTCCAAGCTTGATGACTACAAGCAGTACATTGACGCCGAGAAGGGTTGGATCACTTTTGACGGCGCCGCCACAATAACAAGAACTGGTGTTAACTTCGCCAATGGCCAGACCTTTAGCATCTCTCTTGATGAAGTGGAGAAGCTCGACGAGCTGGGCAAGGGCAACTATGGCACCGTCTACAAGGTCAGGCATGCCAAGCCCGCCGTGCCGCGCTTCGGCCAGGGCTTTTCCGGCTCTCGTCTGACGCAGAGACCCTCGGATGCTTCGCAAGGGAGCGCAGCCGACGATGCCAATGGCGCGGACGGCACCACGGGCAAGGTCATGGCCATGAAGGAGATTCGACTCGAGCTAGACGATGCCAAGTTCACCACGATCCTCAAGGAGCTCGTTATCCTGCACGAGTGCGTATCGCCGTACATCATAGACTTTTACGGAGCCTTTTTCCAGGAGGGCGCCGTATACATTTGCATCGAGTATATGGACGGCGGCTCCATCGACAAGCTGTACGACGGCGGCATTCCCGAGAGCATCCTGCGCAAGATCACCTACTCGACCGTCATGGGCCTCAAGACGCTCAAGGACGACCACAACATCATCCACCGCGACGTCAAGCCCACCAACGTGTTGGTAAACACCAGGGGCCAGATCAAGATCTGCGACTTTGGCGTCAGCGGCAACCTCGTGGCCAGCATAGCCAAGACCAACATTGGCTGTCAGAGCTACATGGCGCCGGAGAGGATATCGGGCGGTGGCATGGCGCAGTCGGGCAACGCCGACGGCACCTACAGCGTGCAGAGCGACGTGTGGAGTTTGGGCCTGACCATCATCGAATGCGCCATGGGCCGCTACCCCTACCCGCCCGAGGTGTCGTCGACCATATTCAGCCAACTGAACGTGAGTACAACGCTACCCTTTGCCGATGAGAAGCGAAACCAGTTTTGCTAACGCGCGTGGTAGGCCATTGTCGAAGGCGACCCGCCAGATCTGCCGTCGGAAGGGTTCTCGGACGCGGCCCGCGACTTTGTGCGCAGCTGTCTGCACAAGATACCCAAGAAGCGACCGACGTATGCCATGCTGCTGCAGCACCCGTGGCTCAAGCCATTCTCGAAGCCGCAGACCATCACCGAAGAAGCCGAGGAGGGCGAGGAAGCGGAACAAGTGGCCGAGGCGGTGGGAAAGATACAGCTCGGCGGCGGGACCGAGGACGACGAGGTGGCCGACTGGGTCAAGGGCGTGCTCAGACGGAAGCAGGAGGGCATGGGGACCAACGGGCCCACCAGACCGGCGCTGCACGCCGCGCCGCTCGACTCGGTGAGCCCCCTCGGCAGTCCGCTGCTGCAGAAGCCAGCCGGGGGGCTCTAAGGCTCGCTCCGCGTCCATCCCGAGGGCGGAAGCATGCCCCCCCCCCCCCCCGCACCTTGGTCCGACGGAGCTGGCATCGGGTTTGGCGCAAAGTTGTGGCAAGAGGGCGTTTGTTGGGTCAAGACGCGTTTCCAACAACGGTCGACAACGACTGCCCGGGGTCGCGGGTAGAATAGGGGTTGGGACGATGGAGCGGTACATTCTTCTCAAAACACCCTTTTCTTTTCTCTTTTATATTTACAATGCATGGAGGCGTCTCATACACATATCTGGATGGATTACCTCGGCAGCAGACGTCTGTGAGTTAGATGCACTGGGCTGGATTAGGATGGGCGAGGGGCGCGTGAAAACGGTGGTGACAGAGAATGGAGAAGGGCGGGGCGGGACAGACGAGCGGACGGATGGGGACGATGAAGTCGGGGACGAGCCATGCGGACTGGGCTGAACCGAACTCGACTGGATGAATGTGTCTGTGGGTTGTTTTTGTTGTTCTTCTCCTTTGATACACGATATGTATACCCGCATGAAGTGGACGATGGAGTGAGGGAGGTGGGTGAGGGGAGGGGGATCTGGTTCTCGGTAGGCAGACGGGGAGGGAAGTGGAGAAGAGCATAAAGAACGCATTCGAGGTGAACGGTTGGTGGTGGTGGTGGTGATGTGCGAATACAGGCAGAATAGGAACAAAGTACGTTGATGACGGTGGAACGTTGCTGCTGCTCTGTTCGTTTGCTTGCTTGCCTGCCGCCTTGCCTGTAGTGCTTGCGTGCTTTATGAGTGTTCGTGTGTGCGTATGAGTGTATATGCGTGCGCACGTGTGACCTTTTCCCCCACGGCGGCACGTTCTCGTTTCGGTGAGAAGGGTGAGGGGGGAACGGGGGTTGGAGTATTTCAAGCGCGTTGACAGCGACGGCCGATACAAAGTTGACTGACGGGTGACTGACGGGTGACTGTCAACGAATCCCTTTTTGGAAACAAACGGTTGTGGGCATCAATATGTCTGTGCCCTTCCTCGACAGACCGGACCACCAGGAGCGGCAGATTTATGACCACGTAATCCAACGTGCGTGCGCAAGTATACATATGCAACGACACGACTAGACGCTTGAGAATGGATGGCAGATAGACAGTGGCGTAGAGGCGGCATCCTCATCCAGGCCCGTCATCCATCAATACACATGCACACACACCCATCATCATCATTGCATCCCATGTCTCGGGTTTCGATTCATCCCCCAATCATTCATCCCATTTGGTATCCTAGCCGTCTAAACGAGTGACGTGTCGCCTTACTACTACCACATGACATCCATCCCTCCATCCATCATCAAGCATCATGATAGTTCTCACTTTTTCCTCTGGCCACTCTCACATCTCCATCCGCCACCCCTCCACTTTGTCGAGGCGTATGAGTCCTCTTCCTCCACATTATGTACACACGACGAGAACAAGTCGTTGGTCTCGTGATGGAGCTGTAACATCAGATTTGCGGTGCAAAAGAAAAAATAAGAATGGCCCAGCGTTGGGGTTTGCCTGCGAGCTTGACAAGGGCGGCCTCAGGGCTTGTGCGGTAAACATTATGTTAATTAGTACGTAGACACGCCCTTGAGGACCCGTGGGCCCGCCCGCGCCGGAAAGAAAGCGTTGCATGTATCGTGTGTGCAGGTGGAGAGTCGCCAGCCTCGTCGTGGGACGACGTCGGTGGACGAAATCCTTCGCCGCGTAAGGAGCGGCTCAGCGCGCGTGCAAGTACGCAGCGGCAACGGGGCCACTGGTTGCTTACGAGTAGTCGTCCTTGACGCGGCGGCCGTCGTAGGAGCGGCTGCGGGTGCTGCGGCTCCGTCGCCCCCAGAAGCGCCGGCGGCCGCCCGCAGCGCCCGAGGCCGCAGCGGCGTTTCGGTCCTTGCGCATGCCGAGGGCGAAAAGCACGACGGAGATGAGCAGGCCGGCGTAGGAGCCCCAGAGGAATCCAAAGGCCCAGCGGCCGATGTTGGCGTCGCGGCCATCGTCTTTAAACTGGTCGCGGGCCATGACAAATGTGGCACTGGTAATGCGATTGTTTTGTCAGTGCAGTTCGGCTTGGCAGGGACCATCAGAGCCCAGGTTTGGGAAAGGGGTTTCACATACGTGGTCAGGGCAGCACCAATGGAGTAGAGGAACAGGGCAAAGCCACCAAGCAGGAAGGAAATGGCGGCGCCGAGGCGGCCACAGCAGGCGAGGAAGCCGGTGAAGAAAGACAGAGTCTCGAAGAAGAGGGTCAGGAGGAGGAAGACCCAGCCGAAGCGCCACATGTAGTAATACTTGAAGCTTGTGGTGCCGGAGCCGTGGGAGCCGACGAGGGCATCAGGCGCGTTCTGGGGGTCCCTGTCCCAGGCGAACTTGCCAAAGGGCGGCGCGGGATGGGCGGAGCCGCAGTCGGCATTGTCCGGAGCGCCGCAGACGTAGAAGTAAGTCCAGCGGGAGACGGGGCGGGCGCCGGTGATGCCGTCGGTGTCGGCCTGGAGGAAGTAGGTGTACTTGAGGGGCGTGACGTCGCTGACGCCGGCGAGGATGACGAACCAGAGGAAGAGGAGGGAGGCCGCGAGGAGGATGAGGGCCGCGAGGCCGAGAGGCGCGTCTGCGTAATTGTCTAGTCAGCTTCTTGCGCCGTATCTCCCTGCTGGGAGGATGGGGGAGGCCGCGCGCTCTCACTCTTGAACATGGTGGCAGACAGGTGACGAGTGAGGACGGGTCACGAGGTGAGTGCGTTGGCGCGAGGTTGAGGGGATCACGACGCTCAGGGCGCGCGACGACCGACGAAAAGGTGGTGGCAGGGCTGGGGCGCGCGTCGCAGATATAATTAACACGTCGTCGCTCGCCGACAAAGTTTCCCTGACTAAAAGAGCGCACGCGCACACAGATTAGCCTCTTGAATTTTCCCCGTGTTTGTTTTCTCTCACACGCACGTTCGCCAACAATGCGGTTCGCGCGACGGGGGAGCAAGTAAATAAATCGACAGTAGCGCAACAGGAAGGGCTACGCACCTTGGGAGATGTCTCAGTTGGGGGGGGCGAGCGGCGGCGTCAGCGGACGACGGTGCTGTGGAACCGGCGATTTGGAGCCTTTGTTCCCTTGCTTGCTAGTCCTGCTAGTCGGTGGGCAATAGTGAAATTGCACAAGACGATGCGACGGGCGGGCCTCGGGCTTTAGTTTGACTCAACGACGACGATGTGTCGCGCTGGTGCTGCGGCTGCTGCTGCTACGCGAGCAGCGGCGAGGGGGCGTACAAAAAAATATATATAGACACGAAACACGCACAATGAGTCGTGTGAGGGAGGTGATGAACGCAGGTACTTTGTAGTGGTGGCGAGCAACCAGCAACAGGAGCGGAGGAGGAGGAGGAGGAGCAAAACCAGGAAGTGCCAGGTAGGGGGTCGGGAGGACACGGCAGGCGCTTTATTATTTGGGGCCCGGGCGGGCGGGCGGGCAGCCGGCAGAGCAGAGGGACCAGCCAGTCAGTTCAGTTCTGCGTGTGAGTGTGAGTGTGTGTGTCGGTGTGTGTGTGGTGTTGCGGGTTCGCATTGGATTACGTCGCTCTCTCTCTCTCTCTGTGTTGGAGCTCTTGGAACTCTCTCGTACGATGACGACATTGTGGGTGGGTTGGCCCGTCCGCCCAAACTCGCTTTGCACGGCGCCAAGTATCATAACCTTTTTGGTAGGTACCTCCTCAAGTAGTGTACCTTGCCCGCCGCAGAGTACCTAACCTACCGGGGGAGGGCATCAGCCCGCTGCAGAGGGCTGCTGCGTCGGTGATGCGACCGCACCTTGCCTTGCGCTGCCGACACATGGATGGGAAGGTACTAAGTAGTACGCCCCTGCGCAAAGCACTTCGCACGGTAGAAATACCTACCTCAAAGTCCCGTCCCCAAGTAATGAAGCAAAGCACCTGCTTTGGAAAGAACAACACCGCTATCGAGGAAGGTACCTCCCGTGGCACGATATTACACTTGCCCCAACTGGCTGGGCCTCTCCTCGGCTCGGCGTGGACACAGTACGTACCGTGAGGTCAGGCGTCAGGTTGTCTCTTGGCGGGCTAGTGGTACTAACATCTAGGCCGCCGCCGCCGCCGCTGCGAGTGCTCCCCATCACCGCTCGCGCTGTTAGTACTTGGTGCTGGCCCGATGAGAACGTCCATCCGCTGGACGGGATGGTGATGCGCTCCATAGAAGAGCTTGCACGCATTACCACGACCGTCACCTCTCCAGCTGGGACGGACGGAAGCTCCAGTTCCCCACTAGCGGGAAACCTACGCCCGCCCGGGGGGGGATCCAAGCGCGGCGATGGCCCCACCGCGCGGCCGCCACGCCCGGGGCGCTGCGATGCGCAAGTCGCCAGTGGAGCGAGCGCCCCGTTCACTGCAAGTGGTGTCTGTCTTGCGCTGCTGCGCTCCACTGCCACTGCGCTGGGCTGTAAGTTGCTGTCGGCTTGGCTACAGGGAACAAGCCTGGAAACCGGCAGGGTCACAGTGCCGTGATGTCATTCGACGGAGGCGGCCTAGCACCGCGGAGACGGGCTTGCGATAGAGTTTTGTTTCTTCTTTTCCGTTCGGCCCAGCGGCCAACTCCTTCCCTCTGCGTTTGTTTCCATGCCTTTAAATGCCCCGTCCCACTGCACCGCCGCATGATTCCGCGATGACGACAAAGATGGCATGACGATGGTGGTTTTTTTCCCCTTTGGTTTTTCCCTTTTTCCTTACACCATTTTCGCTCGGCAGGTGACGCACTGACGGCCCACGACGAGGACGAGGGGAGGGTTAGGGTTACACAGTCGGCCCCATGCCTCCATCTTTTATACTGCACAGAAAGAATGTGACGTTGAGAGGGAAGAAGAAGGAAATGGTACTCACGTAGAAATACTCATCATGCTCCCCGTCCATCTCGTCAATCCCACCCCCACCTCGATCGCCAAGCGCGTCCGCTTCAGCTGGCTGCGGTCGGTCTAGGCCCCACGGCCGCCCGCCGCCGCTCGCTGCTGCTGGTGGCACAACAACTGCTAGCGTGCCGGTTCGCCCGTTGAGCCGGTAGTCAATATACCAATGACGAGCGAGTCGCGCATGACGAACGTTTGGTAGCCAGCCCGCCCGCCCGCTCGCCCTCTCTTGGCTCGCCGCCCTGTAATAAACATCTTGTTTTGTTGCCGCGCCGAGCCAGTCAGCCTGTGGGTTGGCCCTCGACACGTGCGTGTTAATGGCTTGCCTGCCTGCCTGCCTGCCTGCCTGCCTGCCTGCTTGCTTGCTTGCTGTCCGTCTTTGCTCGGCATGCGTCTGTCTGTCTGTCGACTTACACTAACGACTCTCGTGCCGGCGCCGCGAGACGCAGTAGCCCTGCGGTGCGACATGCATGGCACCTTGTCCCCTCCTCCGGCCGCGTAATCTCATCGTCCGTATCCCCCATCGTCGTCGTCGTCGTTGCCATTCCTCATCCAATGGGCTGTGCAGCCCGCCATCCCGTCCAGTGCCGCGTGTCCCAGACCACCGCGCCGCACACGCCAGCTCGGCCCCAGAGACGCCGCTGGGGGGGGGGGGGGGGGGCGGGCTGTGTAGATGCGTTATTAGTGGTAGTGGGTAGTAGCAGGACAAGAACAAGGTCTGTAAGACGTGTGTTGCTGTCGACGCTTCCCTTTTTCTGGGTGACCCACAGTCTTCGCAGGCAGGATAGGAATTGGCCACACAGGCCGCTTCTTCATGCTCTTTCATAACGGACTGTACTGTGTTCACAAACAGATTGATATATCCATCCTCTTTTGGTGCAGCTTCGGCTTCGACAGTGACCAGACTGTGAGGGATACTGTGCATGTACTTCGTACTTGGGCTTTTTCTCCACACAGTGGAATTCGAAGCGAACTGAGCAGGTGGCCATTATTGGAGAATAAATACGTGCAAAAGCCATATCTTAATAGAATCCTGGCTACTGGACCATTTATTGCTTTGTTTTTTGGGATAGATTTGATGACTTTAGTATGTCGGGTGACTGTGCTTTCATTCGTTCTGTCTGCATGGATGATTCGAGCACTTTTGAGAAAACTGCTACCTCAAGCTTCGTTCCTCAAGACTCGGTTAAGCCGAACCGCTTGCAGTATGTGTCTCCTATTTTATTTTTAACGCGAGACTCTCCTGTTCCCAAATGGAAGAGGAGGACTGCAAAGTAGACTGCTGGGTGCTTCCTAGGAGGAGCAGTTACTGCACCATCAGGTACGCGCTGTACCGCATTTCAGCCCAGGGCTGGAGAAGCTGCCAAGCCATGCCAGCAAGCGAGCCCCTTGACAGTCGACTTATTAAATATAATTCAGCAATAGCAGTTCATTTCTAGCAGTTGATTACTTCACCGCTAGAGAGCACCCGAGTCCCGTTGTCTAGAAGTCTCTGCGGCGGCCGTTCCCAGTTTAAGACCTTATCACCCCTCTCCCGCACATCCTGCCGCCTCTCATTCCAGTTGTCTACGGTAATGCATAATGGCTGCCCATGTGCATCCTTCACAGAAATAGTCCTCCGTGGTGGCTTGGGCATGGAAGGCCAGTCAATGGCCTCTGCAACGTCGCCTGGATGAATGGCACAGAGGTCTCCTGCCCTTCGCTCCTGCCATTCTTGCAATAGGAGCTGATATGATGCAACTGGATGGTCTAGCTTCACCCCTGGATGCTTCAACCACTCTAGACCAAGGTCGTTGAGGTTCTGCTCTTCGTGAGGCTTACTCCGGAGGCTATTGTCTCGAGTAATAATCTCGTAGGCGGTAAAAATAACGCCCTTGACATCGTTCCGGTCCTCGAGGTAACTCTCACCCTCCCCAGGTGAAGAAGGATGATTGATGCGGGCCGCAAAGTTAAAGTCAAAGAGCATGACAGAGTCTGTTGACTCGTCAACCAGGAGGTTTCGCGGAGCGATGTCTTGGTGCGCGATACCGTATCGGAGGTTCAAGTCGTCTACAACTTTTGTGAGCTGCTGTAGCCATTCCAGTCTGAAAACGCGCGACTTGTTCTCCTCTAGATTGCCGCCAGGCACGTAGACGTTGGTGAATCCAACCACGCGACCCTCGAGCTCGTCAACGACAATCCGGTCAAACGGAACGATGTTTGGGTGGCGGGGCAGACGCATCCACAGGTTCATCTCCTTCCAGGACATTTGCGCATACTGCCACAAGAAGTAGTATTTAAATACAACCTACCCAAGGGTCAGTTAGTCACAGGGGCGAGACGGCAATCCAAGACCGGCACTTTGGTTTTCACCTTTTTAGCAGATCCTCCCGAGCATGGAGGGTATGCGACAAGGTCCGCGTCAGGGCCAAGCCTCTCGAGTTCCTCAAGCTCGTCCCGCCGTACTGTCTGAATCCCTTCCGGGAGAAAGATTTCGTGAAGGAATGGATAGTGCACGCAGCAGGTCTGATCGTTGTTTGAATCAATGTATGTCGAGATGATCTCGCCAGTATGCGATACATGGATCCTATAGATGTCGGGAGATAGTTGGCTGCTATAGCGGCTGAAATGTTCAATGGCAATGCTCTCGTCGTCCTGCTCCCCGTCCATGGTTACCGAAACCACCCGTCTCTGGTCCCAATCGATAATGTGCCAGGTGCTTGGCCCACCGACAGGGATGTCGCCACTCGAACAAAAATACTTGGAATCGTCGTCAATCATGTTGCTGGGGTCTTTGGCAATCAAGGCGTTGGGATTGAAAAGGAATGAAGCAGGGCACTTGAGACTGTGGTGGGTGAGATGACTTGTTGGGAGTGTGGAAATCGCTGCGGAGAAACTATTTTGAATGAGTACCTAGTAGTGCTATTCGTAGAGCCGGCTCTACGAATAGTAGTACTCTATACAATATTGAGGCACACTGACTTGAGTTCATTTTCTAATCAGGAGCGCGATAGGACAGCATATCTCTTTAAATCTCCTGGGCAGCTGGACCTCCGGACCCTGGCTCCTGGGCTCCCCTTCAGGCCATGCTGTGATGCCTCTGCGGCCCTGAATCGCGGTGCACATTTGGAGTCTCTAGGCTGTGGAGTAGACTTTGGCTGGTACCTGTGGCTGAGCTTTGGGGCTTGGGGGGTTAATACCTTAGGTACTTCTAAAGGGTGATCGAGGGTTCCAAAAAACAGCGGGTCGGGGCTAGCCAAAACTTGGGCAGCCAGGACAGCAAAACATGACCTTTGGTTGTAATAAGGGGGCCCCACGTAGAGAGAAGAGCAACAAGAGATGCACCCCCGAGCCAGTGATCGACGGCTTCCTCGGCAGTTACTCCCGACCCCGGCCGATCCTTGCTAAGAAAACCCCAGGGCGAACCGTGAGAACCATATTGCTACGAAGTATGTCCGCACGATGACGTGCTTTTACCTACTTTATAGTCTTGCCCCTCGCTCGGCTTTATGACACGATTAATAACCCATTGAGTTTGCGCAACTCAGCAGTCTAATTGATGTGGACATTTTGAACATTGGGCTTCCGCGTGGGCGACGTGGTTCGGTTTGCATGATGTTGTGAGGCGACTCGAAAGCTCTCGTCTAGACACAGAAAGACCAGATCCCGTGACTGTTCACCCGTACGCTCCGCGAGCATCGCAACGGTATATCAAGTAGCATAATAGACGGGCGGGTCTGTCTTCACCTGGACTCGTCTCTGTGACTCCGCCCCCCAGTACCTTGCTTCCCCAGACATTATCCCACTATAAGTCTGTTTCGACGCCCCGAACCCGCGCAGGATAAGCATCCGGTATGCGGAGTCATCAGCCCTCGTAAACGCTGAGAAAGCGTCCAGGTCGCGGGGGTGCGTTGCCATCACACAGTGTACATATCGCCTGACAATAAGCACTTGATGGACACACTGCCGGGTCTCACGGAGGCTTTGTAGCTGTTGTTCGTAATACATCATGTTTGTTGCTGTTCGACGCTTATTGCCTCACGTTGTGCCCTATCTGCCGTTTGCACAGAGCCCTCTCCCGGTCTATGCCCATATATGCACGCTCATCCTGCGTGGCCAGATGCTGCTCCTCTATAAATCAACCACATGATTATCCCACGTCTGTTCACTCTGAGTGCTCACCTCCCCCGCCGCCACTCCTCCCGAGCCGTCTCCTCGAGCGCCTGCCTCACGATGCCCACCGCCTCGGCCTCCACGTCCTGACCCCTGCGCCATGTGTACAGCCTCACGCCCTGCGCGTCAAGCACCTCGTGCGCCCTGGCCAGCCTCCGCCGCCACAGCTCCAACTTCTTGTTCACGGGGCCTAGGTTAGGCGAGCCGCCTCCCGCGGGACTGTTGGTCCCGCCCGAGCGCGCACCAGACCGGCCGTATGAACCGGGGCCAAGCGACGATGATGGCGG
The DNA here is from genome assembly GCF_022605165.1 of Purpureocillium takamizusanense. Classification (NCBI taxonomy): domain Eukaryota; kingdom Fungi; phylum Ascomycota; class Sordariomycetes; order Hypocreales; family Ophiocordycipitaceae; genus Purpureocillium; species Purpureocillium takamizusanense. Next base: position 846,809 of record NC_063077.1, read on the forward strand.
CGGCAAAGGTTCGAAGTCGACGTCCGAGTTAGACCGCCCGTGGCCAAAGAGCCGCGGGCTCATGCTCTTAAGCGAAGGGGGGCCACGACGGCGCGGCAGGGGAGGGGGGAGGGGTTCAGCTGCTTCGTCTTTGCGGGGCGGCGGTATCGGTTTCGGTGTACTGCTTCGGCTGTCGGCAGACTGTTGGGAAGACTTTTGCATTTGCGAGAGAGGATGAGCCCCTGTCCCTATCTTTCTCGGTGGTGGTGGCGGCGGCGGCGGCGGCTTGTTCGTCAGGCCCAATCCGACGCCCTCGCGCATTTCCGTGTTTGATTGCTGGGTCCGCAGCGCGGCCGGTTTCGCAGGCGGCGGCGGCGCAGGTTTCTTGCCCGAGAGCAGGTCCGATGCACTGAGAGTCTTCATGGCATTGGCCTTCTTCACCTGGGTAAGCGCCGCCGCCTCGTCCAGCTTGGCTTGCTCTGGCTCGTCAGAGAAGTCGATCAAGGTGCCCATCATGGGGCCCGTCGGCGCATCGATAGGTGTCACTGGAGCCGAGTTCTGCCGGATCGCGGTGCCGTTCGAGGGTGCCAAGCCATCGTCCAGCGTCATACTCGACGCCTTGCGGCGTGTCACCTCAAAAGTCGAGTCAAAGTACCCGGCCTTCTCCGGGCTGGTCACGTCGCGGATGAAGACGGCCAGGATGCGCCCCGGGTTTGCCATTGCCAGGTCCGTGTACACCTCGAGATCCGCCTCGCCGCTGTCGCCGACGAGCAGGAACTTGCGGCGCGGGAAGTCGCGCATGAGGCGGGTCAGCGTCGACTTCTTGCGCTCGGCCACAGGCTCGAAGATGCCCTGCAGCATGCCCGAGTACTGCTTCAGATGCAACGACCCCGGGGGCAGTCCGCCGAGCTTGAAGAAGCTCGCCAGCACGGGAAACAGCTGCCAAGGGCTGTTGGAGCAGTAGTGGATGCTGACGCCGAGGTCATGCATCCGTGTGTACCATTCCTTGACGCCGTCGACGGTGAGGTCGTTCAGTTCGCGCACAAAGGTGTTGCGGAAGATCTCTCGCGCGCCGGCCGAGATGTTAGAGTGCTTGATGGTGTCGTCGACATCGCTGATAAGGCTCACGCCCCGAGGCTCGATGATTTTGATCTCCTGCGTCGCCGAAAGTCGCTCGTTGGCCAGCACACGCACCTCGGTTGGGATAAAATCGAGGGGGGCGCGGACCATGAAGTGGCCAGCGTCATTTGTCAGGACCGTGCGTGACTGGGACTGGGTGTCGTTGTAGAAGAAGATGGTGATGGGTTGTGAGACGAGAGGACTGGTCATGAAGGGCGCGACGCGGGCCATGAGGTTGGCGTTTGCGAGAGCCAGTTCTGCCTCACTCATCTCGTAAACGCTTGACGCCTGGCGCGGCCCGAGACTTGGACTTCCCGGCGCCGACTCGGGAGTTTGGCTGCCACGGCGACGAGCTCGAGACGGGTATAGGGTGTCACCGATGGGTTGGGCCAAGGTCGCCTGCGGCGCCTCGGTATATCCGCCGGCGTTTGCAACGCGCTTCTCCTCCTGTCCCTTGCGCTCAATGGCAGCAGCTTCTTGTGTGATGCGCTCCTGCTCGCGTAGCTGCTCGTGCATCTGGTGGTGGCTCAATGGCGGCGGGGGAGGTTGCTGTTGCTGCTGTTGCTGCTGTTGCTGCTGCTGTTGTTGCTGCTGCTGGAGCGGCGTGGAGTTCTGGTCCGCCTTGGGCGCCGATATTCCGCTCAGCTGTCGTGCAAGGCCGATCAGGATGCGATTTCTCCTCGTCATGGGGCCGACCTGCGGGTTGTAGATCCATCCCCGGACGTCGACGTCGACGACGGCCTTCTCGTCCTCGCTCCTCTCCCAATTCTGGCGCCACCAGTCGTCTTCCCTGTTGCCCTGCTGGGGCACCGCCTCGGTATTTGTCTGCTGTACCCTGCTCCAGTCGCGCTTGATGTGGTGCTTCCCGTACGACGGGAACAGCACCATCTGCTCCTCGCCGTGCGACGTGATGGCCACGTCCGGGAAGGCACCGGGTATGTGCGTGCTCTCCTGGCCGGGCTCGTCCACGCCGCGGGCTCGTGCCTGCGCGTATGACTCGCGGATCTCACTGACAGCGGCCTGCCCGCTGCGGTACAGATTGCCGGCCATGGCGGCGAGCTTGCGGCGCCTGTAACCCCTCTCGCCGCGCTCGCCGAGGTCGTGCGGCAACGCATCGCCGGGCTCCGTCACGCCCGCCATTGTCACCGGGCCGAACCTGCTGTTGGATCGCCTAGGGCCTCCCGTCGCATCCTTGAGCGGTCTTGGGGGGTTGAGCAGGCGCCGGCCGTGCCTCGCGACGAGGTCGACGACGCGAGAGCCGTCGGCGCGCCTACGCTGGCGGCCGAGGATGTAGCGGTGGACGCGCGACTGTAGGCGGTGCTTGAGCGAGGGAAGGGTTTCGAGATGGAAGTCGAGAAGGCGTTGGCGGTAGCGGTCGTGTAAACGGGGCAGAAAGTATCGTATGATGCCCGGTCTGGCGCGATGCGGACGCGGGGGTGGGTGGAAGAGGCCAAACAGTCTGCTCAGCGGCGCCAGCTTGTCGGCCGTAGGCAGTCGTCGCCAGAGCACACAATTGCCACCGCGGGGTGCCTGCCCTTATAAGCGACGCGGCTGTCCGTCGCCGGCCGCAGCAAATATGCCGTCGTCGGAGACGAGAGGGTCGCCCGCGCGCTCGTCCACTGCGGATGGTAGATACGCTTGGCTCGGTACAGGCCTCAGGTACCGTGCATGGGGCGGTTCGCTGATACTCGCTGATGCAGGCACCTGACGGTGCAATGCTGTGACTCGGATCTGGGAGGCGACGTCGATGCAGTTGCAACGTCGGGAGAGAACCCGTGATGGGCTCCTCGCCAGGTCTTCGGCCCGCCTTATGTCATCACATGGCGATGAGGGCGGGGGCGCAAGCGACGTCAAGGGGTAAGTAAGACTACCGCCAACCACCAGCCAAGATACGAATTACACACGCCTTTTGCGGCCTTCGTCTGGGTCACGCCTCGGCTTCACGACTCAGCCCGAGCACCCTGACACGGGCCAGGGACGTGGCACAAGGACCGTACAAGAGGGCTCTTTAGCAGCACAGTAGATGGCTTAATCGCCTAGCCGGCCTCACCCCTTTACACCCACGACGCCGCCCGCCCACGATCGTGCAACCTCCCCATGTCACCGGGCCATCATCATCGCCTTGCCTTGCCCTTGGGTTTGCCCGCCTTGCCCGCCTTCTTGCCGCCGCCTCTTCCCTTGGGCCCCGCCGCCGCCGCCGCCGCCGCGTTCTTGCCCTTCTTCCACAGCTTCTCGTCCGTCCTATCCGCTTTTGCGTCCAGCCTCTTCTTGTCCTTGTTGCTCAGCCGCCCGCTGCCCTTCTTCTTCATCGTTTCCCGCATGCCGTTGAGCTCCTCCCGCCCCGCCTCCTTAGCCTTCTTCTTGTCGTGCTGCGTCTCGAACCACGTGCGCTTGGGTCGCCCCTTGATCTCGGCCTCGTGTTCCATCATGTTCTCACCCTTCTTCACTTGCATCTCCGCATGCGCAAACTGCTTCTCCTCCTTCTCTTCCTGCATCACGGCGTCGATCTCCTCCTCCATCTCGTCGATCTGCCCTTGCCACTTGTCTGCGTCGCCTGGCGAGATCACGCGACTCGTTATCTTGGCACCTTGCGCCTTGCCCGCCTTGACTGCCGACTTGACCACCTTGCGGTCCGTCTCGGCCGCGAGCGTTACCGCCACACCCTTGCGCCCCGCACGGGCCGTGCGGCCGACGCGGTGCACATAGATCTCCAGGGATTGTGGCGCCTCGTAGTTGATGACCGTGTCGACGCCCTTGATGTCGAGACCGCGCGACGCCAGATCTGTGGCCAGCAGATACGACACCTTGCCATCACGGAACGACTCGACGCTTTCAATTCGCTGTGCATGTTAGCAATCCGCTCCCCGCGTCTACCAGCGCCTCCTTACTAACCTGTGTCTGATTCATGCTTCCGTGCAACTCAGCGCAGGAGAGGTCCAACAGGCCAAAAATGATGCGCGCCCTGTGTGCCTCTTTCTTTTGCCGGAAAAATATGATGACGCGCTCCGTGTAAAGCGTTTTGCAGAGGTGCACAAGGTAGCCCATGCGCTTCTCTTCGCGGCCGGGGCGCAGCCGCACAAACTCCTGCACCAGCGTGCCCACCGTCTTCTTTTGTGCGTCCACCATCAGCCTCACTGGCTTGTTCATGCCCAGACGGATGAGGCGGTCGACGGTCGACGTCATGGTGGCGGAGAAGAGCATCGTCTGGCGCGACTTGGGCAGCGTCGTGAGGATCTCGTTCAGCTCATCCGCAAATCCATCTTCCAGCATGCGATCGGCCTCGTCGAGCACCAGAATCTCGACCGTGTCGACGCTGAAGCTGGCCGAGTTGCGCATGTGGTCGATGAAGCGACCAGGAGTAGCAATGACCACGTCGGGCCGGCGCCGCAATTCCGCCTCCTGAACCTTGAGGCTTAGACCACCGACGGCCAGCGTGAACTTGATGTCGGTGTGAGATGCCAGTTTGGTAGCCACGGCATAGCACTGCATCGCCAATTCACGAGTCGGCGTGAGGACCACAACGCGTGTCGTCGCCACCTTATTCGGGCGGTAGAGGAGACGCTCCAGGATGGGGATCATGAAAGCGCCCGTCTTGCCGGAACCCGTCACAGCGCCACCCACGAGATCTTTGCCCAGCAGTGCGATCGGTATCGTTTTGGATTGAATGGGCGTTGGTTTGGAGAAGCCGACGGCCGACAGTCCCTTCAGGATGGGGCGGGACAGCGACAGCGCCATGAAGGAGGAGACATCTGTCTTACCTGCCTTTTGCTTATCCTCGGGCGCAAAGAAAGCATCCCGTTTGGCTTGCTCCTCCCGGTCTTCTTGGTCACTGGCGTCGGACTCGTTGTCTTCAGGGTGTGCGACCGGTGTGGCGACTGAGTCGTTATCCGAGGCGGCCTCATCGTCTTCGCCCTCGGCCCCCTTGTCTCCACCAGATTCATCCTCATCCTCCCAAGCGGCATTCATGCCGAAAGCATCGTCGGCGAGCACTTCATCGGCATCGTCATCCAGATCGACCTCCATGCCGTTCTCGACCTCGGAATCCTCGGCGTCGCTGGGGTCAGCATCGCGGGCCAGTTCCTCGGCATCTGGTTGCGCGCCCTTGCCGTCCTTCTTCTCTCTTCTGCGTCGGATGATGTCGTCGATATCAACACCTTTCCGGTTCGAAGAGATACCCTTCCTGGCACCATCGAAGCCCCATCCCTCGAAATCCTCGTCCTCGCCGAGGCCGCCGTCTTCTGCGACAAACTCAAAATCTGAGTCCATGGCGCCGTCATCCTCGTCATTGCGCCCCCAAACACCCTCTGGGGCTTCTTCCTCCAGGCCCTCATCCTCTTCTATTTGATTCGCATTCTTCTTGACCTTCTTTGTCGGTTTGCTCTTCTTACTTGTCTTTGCCTTCTTCTTGGGAGGCGCGACTGCCTGCAACTCTTCATCCGCGACGGGGCCGTCCTCGTTGTCGGAGAGAGTGTAGATGAAGTCGTCGTCAGGTTTCCGTTTTTGCGGCGCCATGACGGGGTGAGTAACGGGATTTGGCCCGAACGTTACCAGCAGAGGCGAGCTTTCATGAAGCGAAAAATTGGTATGGAGACGAGCAAGAAGGACCGTAGTCGCTGGTTTTCTGCCGCTTCAAAATTTTGGCGGTGAGGGATATTTTTGCCCGATTGGGCCGCCCCGGTGGACGAGGGCCTACAAAGGAAGTATACCACCACCACAAAGCAGAGTAAAGATACCTTGTAATGCAGCCTTTATCATCGAATGCCACAGCTGGACTGGACACTTCTTTGACCAGACCTGTGTTGCTCATATTGGCGACGCCAGGACAGTATACGAGATTTTGTCTCAGACAGCACAGATGTCGCCGGTACGTAAGTCCCGACCTGGCCTCCGGGACGTCGCAGCGGGCGCACCGCCAGTTGGATCAGCTTGCCCTGCCCACCCACTCCAGGCTGGAACCTGGAAGGGCGCTGCCCAGGTGCCTGCCGAGGCCTGGCGGTGACCTGAGCAGGAAATTCGGATGCGAGCGCTTCAGGCACCTCACAGCGCCAGAGGGCCCTAAAGAGCCCCAGAGCCGCCCTGGGCGGGGGGTACTAATCTTAGGCGACGTTCGGGAGGGCCCGTTGTTTTCCCGGTACCTTGGCACTGTACCTCGCCCACTGCTGCCCCACCTCGGCCGTTGATTGGACGACCAGCGGCTTTGCTTAGGCCGCCCGTCATCTGGAACCGTCCATCCACCAGCTGGCCGGCTTGGTGGGTTAATTTCTCCAGGCACCCTTTTCCATCGCTGGCTCGCCATTCTTCTTCATCTCCCGTTTCTCGATACCCGGTGCTTTTTAGTCTTTCCTTTTCGTCTGCGGCATCGTCTCGAGCGTTACATCTCCACCGAGCAGCTTCATACCACCCACCCTCCGCTCTGGACCGCGACTCGTTGCGTTGCGATTCTGTGCCCCCGCCGCACAGCGACCGAGCCGACACAAACAAACAAGATGGGCGAGTCCAGGTCGGTGGTGCCCGACACTCGTCGCGAGCCCGCAAGACGGTCCACTCTGACACAATCACAGGCAGGAGCTCGTGCAATGGCTGAACAGCCTCCTCCAGCTCAACATCACCAAGGTTGAGCAGTGCGGCACTGGGTAGGTTGAGTTGGCCCTGCTGCCCCTCCCCCGCTTCTTCTCCGACCGCGCTTCGCCCTCGAGCGGTGCTGCTCTGGCGCGCACGACACGACGACTGACCACGGCGCGTTTTGCAGAGCCGCTCTGTGCCAGGTGTTTGACAGCATCTACATGGACGTTCCCATGTCCAAGGTCAAGTTCAACGCCAGCGGAGAGTGGGCATACGTGCAGAACTTCAAGGTGCTCCAGAGTAAGCAGTGACTGGCTCCACCGCCCGCTTCGCTCGTTGTCGCGACTGACGGCCAAAGACATCTTCTCCAAGCACCAGATCGAAAAGCCCATTCCCGTCGAAGCCCTCATCAAGTGCAAGATGCAGGACAACCTCGAATTTCTCCAGTGGACCAAAAAGTTCTGGGACCTCAACTTCCCCGACCACGACTACGACGCCGTCGCCCGCAGAAAAGGTGGCGCTCTCCCCAGCTCTGGCAAAGCGCCCATCACGACTGGTGGCGCGCGGAGGGGAGGCACCACGCCCTCGACGGGAGCCCCCCGCCTCGCCAAGGCCGCCGGCCCCGGTACCGCGGCCTTGCAACAGGAGAATGCAGCGCTCAAGGAGACGGTCTCTGGGCTCGAACGGGAGCGCGACTTCTACTTCAGCAAGCTGCGCGATATTGAACTACTGATTCAGGAGGCTGTCGAGGAGGACCCGGAGCTCGGGAAGGATGGCACCCTCATTTCGCAGATTCAGGCCGTCCTCTACTCGACCGAGGAGGGCTTCGAGATCCCCGCCGAGGAGGGTGCTCTCGACGACCAGGAGACCTTTTAGACGGCAGCGCAATCGGTGTGATAGGGCAGAACGCGGGCGGCTGGGCGTTTAGAGCACATGAAAAAGGGTCTGGCTGGGAAGGGCTGGCAAGCCGGGCATCGCCAGTCGAGTGTATAAGGCGTAATGAGCCGTGAGTGCGGCGCGGGTATTGACTTGGTCGGGACACTCCGCAGCCTGGGGGCGGTCTAGAGCATGTTGGACAGTTAGTTAGGGGGCTCCTCAGCCAATGCAACAGTTTGAGAAGTCTGTTGAAGCAAGTCGCCGGATATCGGCATAATATTTCAGCGGCCTTTGTGTTGTCAGCATGATGTGTAGGGTAAGCAGAGACAATTGGCGACGATGTGGCGATGCGCACCCGATGTGTGGCTTGGCGATCACAGCGGGTGCAGGGGACGAAGTCAGTCATGGCTAAATTTGCCTATTTGGTTTCCAAGCAGATGATCTGATTTGGGAGCGTGAATAGGTGGGATGGATGCGGGGACGCGGGCGTGGACAGGTTAGAGTGGGCAATGGGTAGGCCGACAGTGAGCTTCCAAGTTTGCTCCAGGCAATAGGCAGGTGAGGGTAAAAGGCGGCAGAGCTTCTGCCTGCGCTCTGAGGGCGGACGGGGTGAGCACAGTAGTTATATCGTAACGACAACTGAATATGCAAGGCAGGTTTGGCAGTCCATTCCATAGTGTGATGGAACGTCCACGAGGACGTTGCACGGACTCAGTCTGCGTGTCACGGGCTGGGAGAGACAACCTCACGATGATGATGAGCAGTGAGCACGGGGGCGGGCAGCGGCCTCGCTCTCAGGTGGAGCAAACATCCGACCAGCATCATAGGTAGAATCATCTGGGGCTGGAATCCACTGAGGCATCTGCGCCTCTACCTTCAATAGTACTTCGTGCAGGCGAAGCAGGGTTCGACAGAGCGACACTGGAGAAGCTGGAGGAAGCGGCCGCCCTACAGCACCCCTGGAGCCACTAGAGCGCCCCGCCGCCATCTCGCCCGCTCGCGCTAACGTCGCTGCAGAGCCGTGCTGGGCTGCAGATTGGCGGTCTCCGACCACGCCTTATTACTGCCACGGGCGGCTACTCGGGGCAGCGGGCTTGCATCTGGATCGTCATTGACCCAACTCCATCCACCCTGGACGGCTCACACCTGCGCCCCAGAGGAAAGTCACACGACGCCACCGATCCCGACGCCTGCTCTCGATACATTACCGGGCAACTCGACACTCGCTCGTCCACAAAATAGAGCCATCGAATCATCGCCGCGACTCTTGTGCATTGAATTACCGACCGACGAAACCCCCCTTCCCTTTCCCGCTAGAGAGAGCGCAAACGCAGGGACGAGCACGCGTGGCCATGGCACCGCCACCCGAAATCGCCATCCCATCGACGAGCGTCTCCGAAGAGGGCTCGTCCAAGCCCTACACGCTCTACAACATCACGCTCCGCCTGCCGCTCCGCTCTTATATCGTCCAGAAGCGCTACTCCGACTTCGCGAGCCTCCACGCGGCCCTCGTCGAGCACGTCGGTGCGCCGCCGCCGCACCCGCTGCCTGGCAAGCACTGGCTCAAGTCGACCGTCTCGTCGCCGGCGCTGGCGCGGGAGCGGCAGCTCGGCCTCGAGAAATATCTGCGCACCATTGCAGAGACGCCCGACCGCCGATGGCGCGACACGTCGGCGTGGCGATCCTTCCTCAACCTGCCCAGCGTGGGCAGCACCACGAGCTCCGCCGTGTCCGCGGCGGGCATGGTGGGCAACGCGGCAGCGGGCGCGGCCGACCCCGGCACGTGGCTGGATATGCACCGGGAGCTCAAGGTCTGCCTGCACGAGGCGAGGCAGTGCCTGTCGCGACGGGATGGGGCCGCCGAGGGGAGCAACAGTACGGCCGTAGCCGAGGCGGGTACCGGGGCGAAGAGAGCGCTCGTCAAGGCGGGAAGCCTCGTGGCGACGTTGACGGACGGGTTGAGGAAGATTCAGGAATCGGCCCGGCTGGGCGACGGGGAGCTGCGGAGGAGGCGGGACCTGGTCTCGGCGGCACGCATGGAGCGCGACGTCCTGGAGAAGCTCTCCAACAACATGCCCTCGTCAGCATCATCCAACGGACGCGGTGGCAGCAGCGCGCAGGGCCCGCCCTCGGCGTCGGAAAAGGCGACGCTGCTACGCGGCGGCAAGCCGGCTGGCGGGCGTGTGCTTGGGGCGCCGCTGCCGGAGACGGAACGGACTAGAGAGCTGGACAACACGGGGGTGCTGCTGCTGCAGAAGCAGGAGATGGCGGCGCAGGACGAGCAGCTGGAGCAGCTGACGGCCATCATCCGGCGGCAGCGCGAGATGGGCCTGCAAATCAACGAAGAGGTGGAGGCGCAGAGCGAGATGCTCGACCGCATGGAGCAGGACGCGACGCGCCTCCAGGGCAAGGTCAACGTGGCGAACAACCGCATCCGCAAGATGTGACTGGCCGCCGCGGTGCTGGGCTGGGCGCTGAGAGCCGTGCTCGTTACGCTCGAGGCCGTCGCGTGGTGCCTCTGGCTGGCGGCACGGGTCGCGGGCGGGCTGTCGTGGCTGGGCGAGGCGCTTCTGATTCTGCTGGGGAGCATGGCCCCCTAACGAATCATCCCGCCACCTACGTACTCAGCTGCTAATATGGTATTCGCTCATACGTGCGAAGTATGTGAGAATACTTAGGACAGATGGTCTCGTCAGCTGGGGCGGGGTGGGACGGGATAGGGTGGAATAGCAGGCGTCTTCTTTTATGTTGGATTTCCCCAAGGGTACCGCGAATGCTGTTTGCGACGAGCGAATCGAGCGGGAGCCCAGGGCAAGAGCGTTTTCGCTGCTCATCAGGCGTGGGTCACTCTATGGTGGTATCGCGGAGGTAATGCGGAGAGTCCTGCATGAAGTCTGCCTCTGCCCCGTTGTACTGGAAGTGTATGGAATTGACGAGGGTCACACACACATATACGTATGTAGTGTGTACTTGTATTCATACCTGCAGCACTATATGCAGCGCATATGAACCAACTTACGAGCCAGCGACTTGGACAGTCCGAACGTCTTTGTGATGTCTGCTTGTACTACATACATGTATATACGGACAGTATAGTGCGCGTAAGACGAGATGAATAGACGGGCCCTTGCATGGGCCGACTCGGCTACAACGCGTTGCGTGAGAGGTCGCACAAAAGGGGCCCGAGCGGGACTCCTGACCTTGGACCATCTGCCAACTACGGATGGAGTTGGTCGAAGGGCTCCTGTGGCAGTGTCTGCGTGAAACTGCAAGAGGCCATCATTTTTGCGTCCCTACTATGTACGTGCGTGTAGGCCATGCTTTGCCGAGGCATCGCGGGCGGGAGGCAATGGATGGCTACTACGGGTGTCTTTCGGACCCTGGGGACGGAGTTTGGCGGCTGGTTCTCCCCCCACTTGGTGCCCCTAGTGGCGGCTACGTCACCGCTCACCCGCGCCTCCCCCTAAGCGGCCGCTGGACGCGACCGGCCTAGTGCCGTTGCCACGACAACCTGGACCCACGTGGTGGCCCGAGATCCATTTGCCCCGTTCGAGGCAGCGGTGCTGAGATTGATTCCCGAGGGGAAGCTTTGTTAGAGGGTGCAATTGTTGGCTCTGCTAGAGCGAGAGGGGGGGGGGGGGGGGGGGGGAAAAAAGGGTACGCTTTTGTCGGGGGCGCGCCGTGACATCTGTATATACTTTGTGAGAACGCAACGGCGAACAGTCTGGCGCTTCACTAGACAGGGTGCAGTGGCAGGCCTGGCCCTCACCAGGCGGGGATCCAGCGCCCACGAGAGAACCCTGGGTCGTCCGCTGGGATTCGCCCGGAGGCCCTGGGCCGTGCCGCCGCGGATGTGATGATGGATGGGATTGGGGGAAGAGGGCCCGCTTCCACTGCTTCTAGGCTGTCTGGCTGAAGCAGCTTGACCGCCAGAACAAGGAGGGGGACAGCGCGAGGCAGCCCATCGCGAGACTCGTCGACGCGCGGCGGCGGGGCTGGGGGTCCCTATTGGAGACGCCTACTAACTATTCGTACATACCACTAGTACATGTAGAAAGCGCCGGGACCGAGCTCGTTGTCGTCGTGGTCGATTGGAAACGAATCGGACGACCGACAGGTAATGTGATGGATTGGGGGGAAGCCCACAACGGTCGCACGACGTGACAATGGTTCGTTCGCTGTCGCTGCTGCAGCTGGCTGTTGCACTCGGCACGGGGTTCTTCTGTTGGTGGATCGTCGTGTTGTTGATCTTTGCCAGGCTGTCGTCGGGAACTGGACTGGACTGGACGAGCTCTTGCTCGCTCGTTTCGGCGGGATTGATGAGTGGCCATGAAGTCGACGCTTTGAGTCCCTGTGAGTGAGTGGCCGGCCCATGGTGGCGCGCGACTGCCCGTCGGCTGACGAGTCGGGGATGAGGTGAGGTGACGAATTTTGCTCGTTAGACGTCAAGTTTCATGTTTTGATAGGTTGGCGACTCCGGCAGATGCCGTCCAGGCGTTCTTCTTGCGTCCGAATCTCAGGGCAGTCGAAGCTGGTACTTACCTCTAGGAGGATGTTGGCTGGCTAGCTGGCTGGCTGGTTGGGCGGATTCTGTCTGTTCCAGGTTCCATCCTGGGCCCGCCGTTTCCTTTTTTTGTCAGCGATGCCGCAGCTCAATAAGTCACCTAACCTCAATGCGCACCCGCCCCATCAAACGATTCCCATCCATTGGACGGACGGGAGCCCGGGCCAGCTGCCAATTGGCAGACCCCCGGCAGTGGGCACCACCTCACTGTCCCTCCCCTCCCCACACCAGGGTTCCATTGTTGCGCGGGCAGGTTGCAAGAGGCTGCCCGGTGGGAGCCCAATCCAGGTAAACAACCACCACCACCACTGCCTGAAAACTGCCTGTCCCATTGCCATGCTGTCAGCGACGCCGCCAAAAAAAGTCACAAGCTTGTCACCTCAACCACAAATTTCCCTCGCCTCTTTCTTGTTCTCTCTTTTCTCCCTCCCTCCCCATACCTACCGTACCGATTAACCCCTCCCTTCTCCTTTCCCCATACTAACCCGACAGTTGCAGCTGCGACAGCTCGGACCGACACCAACGCCTGGGTCGACGACTTCTGTGCATTCGTCGCATTGTTCCTTGCAGTCGTTTGTTTCCTTGGGCCGTCTTGTCGTCTGCATTTGCTGGAGCCTGGCGTTTGTTTCCTTTGCCGTAACCTGTGCCGTCTCCTTTTCCCTGCATCGGTGAGCCTTCCCCATCGCGCACCAAAGTGCTGTCGATGCGCCGGCGCCCAGGTCAACAGCCGAACGCTGACCTCTCGGCCGCAGTCGTCTCTTCGTCTCCGTTGGCCACATGGATTTCGCGACATCGCCATAGACCGAGCACTCGCCTCCATTTGCACCGACACCACCACACACGAGCTGCCGCCTGGATCGCCCCGTGCTGAGCGGCCGACATGAGCGCGCCGCCTCCGCCCCCACCCCATGGCGAGGCGCCTCGCTCGTCGGGCCTGCCGCCTGGCAAGTACGACATCTTCGTCATACCAGAGCACTCTGCTGGCTCGGGATTCCTGTACCTGCCGTCATTGCAGCCCAACGTCAACAGCTTCGCCGCCGGCTTCGCCTCGGCACTCATCCTCGTTGCCGTATTCCAGAGCATGGCCCCTGCCTTCAAGGTATGGTGGGAGGGTTTTCAGGGCCTGGGCAACATGGGTATAACGCTGCTCATCCTGGGCGTGGGCTTCGGCGCCTGGTCGCTGGGTCGGACGCAAAACGACACCCCGCCCGGCGCCAGGCCGGGCCCGTCGGCGGCGGGAGGAGGCGGTTCAGCAGGCTTTGGCGCCTCCGCCTCGGGATCTCACGCCGGTCCGCCGCCGCCGCCGCACGGCGATTCAAGCCCACCCCCTCCTCCTCAGCAAGACAAGCCCAAGCCCTCTTGGCAGCAACAACGGTCGACGCCGCAGCCAGGGACCACAAAAGCCGATACGCCCAAGGGATCGTGGGAAAAGGCTCGCGAAGAGACGCGGAAAAAGGAAGAAGAGCGCAAGACAAGGGAGGCCGAACAGAAGCGACGCGAGGAGGCGGCCAAGAGACTGGCTGAGCTGCGCGCCAAGGAGGCGAGGGAGCGGCAGGAGAGGGAAAAGGACCGCGAGCGCAAGGAAAAAGAAGCCCAAGACAAGAAGGACAAGGACCTCGCCGACAAGAGGAAGAAGGACCTGGAAGAGAAGCTGGCCAACGAGAAGAAGGAAAAAGAGGCAAAGGAGCACAAGCTTCGCGAGGAGCAACAAAGAGCGGCCGCGGCGGGCACGGGTCGCGGCGCCAGCAGCTCGTACGCCTACTCGGGCGTTGGCGAAAAGACGAGCATGTGGCCCAACGGCCGGCCAAACGTTGCGCCCTCGCAGGCCGGCTCGCCGTCCAAGAGCCCGCCCAGCCCCGGTAAGAAGCCGCCGGCGCCGACAGCCAAGACGTACGTCAGCGCCGACGAGGACGCGCACTCGTTCCGGCCCTATGACCAGCCAAAGACGTCGCGGCGCAGGCCCTCGCTTTCGTCCATGGGCGGGTCCGAGTCGTCGTGGGCGCCATCGCACACGACCGCTCGCACGTCTCCGCCACCGTCGTTCCGCGGCCCCTACACCACCAAGGACCCGGACAAGATCGTCATCAACGCCGTCTACCTCTTCATGAACCAGTTCGCCAAGACGCCGGCCAGCCAGCTCGTGTCGGGTATTGGATCGGTGACGGACGGGCTGATCCTTCGCATCACCACCGAGGGCCTTTTCATCGACGACGATGTCCGAGGCGTCCCGCAGCGCGAATGGGACGTCAAGGCGTGGACCCTCAAACATGTCGAGGTATGGTGCCCCCCGCACTGTTTGAATTCTGCTGCGACTGCTGCTGCTGCTTCTTCCGCGTCTGCTTCGAACCCCGCCGCTGGTGCAAAGAGTCCTCCCCACGTGCTTTTCAAGTTGGCCACGGCCCGCCGCAACGCAGACAGGGACGCCAAGGTCCTCACGGGCGATGAAGCCGATGCGTACCTGACTGAGATGCTGCGTGCCTGCAAAGATTGCTGTCGCCTTGGCTTGTGCGAGCGGACTTTCAAGAATACTAACATCCAATCCCCCTCGGGCCAGACCGGAGGCTGGAAGGCCAAGGGCCTGCACATTCTCCGCGCCAACGTCCGTGACCAAGAGGGCAAGCGGTACATGTTTGTGCTGGACGAGACGGAGAGCTGGAAGGTGGCCGTCGGGCTGCAGCGTCTGCGCCGCGGCACGCAGGTACGCCAGTTGGGCGTGAGCAGCATGTCGCCGTCGGAGGCCCGAGGCACGCTGGAGACGCTTGGGTGGGCCGAGTGAGTTTTTGTTTACAACAGACACGGGCGAGCGGGTCACGTCTGCTCCGTCGTTGTCGTCGTCGTTGTCGTCGCCGTTGTCGGCGGCAGGGAGAGAGGAGTCATGGCATGGGAGGGCCAGAGCATCTGACGAGCGAGCGAGCAAGTTGGTTTTAAGGGCGAGGGAGAAATGCGACATGTAGGGGGGCCATTGTGTTGTTGAGATTTGGTTGGAATGCGGGCTTACGGGCAGGTTGCACCACGCCCGCGAAAAAACAGCAAGACACATGGGCTGTGCCGTTAACATTCCATTCATTATACCCACTTTACGTGCATGAGCACGAAGGAATTGATTAGATGGGCTGAGAGCAGCAAAGCGTCGTGGGCTGATGAGTTTCAATGGTGATTCGAAGTCGTCAGGCAGGAGGCGGATTGCCATGGTTCGGCAAGCTGCCCGTTTACTTGGCCCGTTCCATCACTCGACGCAAGAATTGATTACTTGTAAATGTTTAAGCCCGTATCGGCTGCTTTGTCCAACAGCCCGCGCAGCGCGGTCTTGAGGACTTTTTACGGAATAGGTCGGAACTGATCAATCCTGTTTCACGATTTCGAGGAAATTGAGGCTGGGCTTGGTAATAAAGCTTCGTTGAAAAACATTCGAGGAGACTAAGGGTGTTCCATATACATTAAAGAAGGGGCCAGAAGCAACTCGGAAACGACCGTGGTCCGACTTTCAGAATAACGAAACAGCAACGAGGCCGCATGCCGGGCCGCCGGATAACAAGGCATACTAGTATTTCGTCGGACAATAGTTGATTATGTCGGCCTCCTCTAGGCTTATGCAGCGCTCGCGCCCGTCGTCGTCCTCTAGAGCCATCAGTGCCTTTCCCTCATCGCCTCTCCTCTTCTTTGCATGTATGTTCGGATGGATGGATGGGGGCAATGGGGGATCTGCGCGTAGCGGGCGAAAGGCTTTGTCGCGTGTGATCTGGTGTCTAAAGGTATCAACTTACCCGGCTCAGACCAAGGCATCCAGTGGATCTCCTTGTGCATCGTCCTGTCGACATATTTGAGTATTTCTTGACCCTTGCACGCCCAGTCAAACGGGATGCTGATGATGTCGAAGTTGGCCCGGCACGTCCCCGGCGCGCAGCCCCCCTCGTGATGAAGGTCTTCGAGGAGGAGCTGTTCGTTGCTGTTTATGCTGGACATGGGGTAGATGGTGAGGTCGGGGCAATGGAACCGGGCCCTCAGCGTGCTCTGCACCTCGTTACGCTCGTACTCGTCGCGGATGTAGATGAAGCAGAGGTCGAGTGTCTTATCCGTGTATTTGCGCCACACGACGCTTACGACGTTCGCGAGGCGCTGGGCGACTAACGGGTCCCAGACGATGTCGTCGCCGGCCGGGCCGGCTCGCCGGGCTAGCTGCGGCGGCGGTCGCCGATGGCGAGCGAAGACCCAAGCGTCTCTCGCGCTGAGCAAGGACGGGTAGGGGTGGCGTGTGGGTGCCATGGCCCTGCTGCACAGCTGGGCGAGCCCGTTCTTCTTCTGGTACTACTACGAGTGCTTTGTTCTTTCCCCCCTTCAATCGTTTGGGGTGGGCGGGGGGAAACGTCGGGGAGACACGAAGCCGAGATGACGAGGGCTGATCAAGGCCGAGATGACACGAGAGGAGGGAGGAAACGTGACCTATGCAAGTGAAATGGAAGAAGATAAGACGGCTTGAAGAACAAAGATAAAGGAGGAGGGGAAGGGGGGGGGGAAGGGAGGAGAATAGAAATCATCCACAGCTGCTTTATAGTTGCAGAGACCTCCGAGCACTGATTGTAGAAAGGCCCTCGGCACGTTTGAGTAATTGTGACTTTGCCATTTCTCACACCCCTTGTTCCAGTACGTAAAATCGTTTGCAAATCGACCGAGTACTTACTCGTACGTTTTGAAAATAGGAGCGCTCATTGATATTTTCTTTCTCGCTTTCCAATAACGTCATGAAACGTAAACGCAGCCCCCGGGGGGGGGCTACCTTTTCGACACGGGCCACATTCCCTGCTCACCCATATAGCACAGCCCTTGGGGACTCATCAATTGTGTGGTATGTATGGACCAGGGTCTGCCTTACCCCGCTGGCACCTTTGGCTGTTAAACGCGCTGCGACAGAGAAGGGGAAAATGGAGAGGAGGGAAAGAACCTCCCCCTTTTTAAGCGGCGGTCGGCCGGGGCCGCGCTGGGTTCCATGCCGGGCACGGGACCCTAGCGCGGGCCGCCCGCCCGGGTGGATCTCGGTGCGCCGGGGCCGCGAAGTGGGGCCGCATGGAGAGGAGTCTTTCGGGGCCCCGGTCCGTCCGTCCCCCTTCACGGCGCGGGGGGAGGCATTGTTTGCAACCAAGTACGTAAAGGCGGGGTGAGGTAATGTGGGTGCCTTGCATACATTACATCGATGTGTGTCGGCACGGAGCACGTAGAGAGCCGCTCCCAAGGCAACATGAAGGGGTTGGGCATCCCAGAACTAGTTGCCTAAACCTGCTTTGGCTATTCTTTGACCGAGGTACTGAGGTGCTATAAGGTACTCACGTTTAATGGGCATGTGAGAACATAGATGACGGCTTAGGGCACTGATTTTTGCCCTGTTGCCGAGAACTATATCGCGTCGGACGTGCGCGCTCTGAATAGGAAAGGTCTAGGGGCACTATGGGACTTGCGAGATATTACGGAAAAGTGCGACTAAGTTACTAGCTACTTGGAGAAGAATAGGCATCTTGGATCCGTATGGTAGTTATTATCCATGATGTGTCATAGGCAACTTCATGTTGGCCATTTGTACCGCTTTGAGGACAGAGCTAGTTGTCTTGGCGCGAACCAGACCTCGGCCGGGCCGGAGTCCCCCTCGTGAGGCACCACCGTAGCGCAGGCACCCAAGAAGCGACTTTCCACCTACGACTAGGATTGAGTAATACGTTGGCTGTACTGTGTCCCCTCACGTATGCAGGCGCCTACAATGCCTGTCTACCTAAGTAGGTAGTTGACTAAGTATGTACTTTGATTAGGAGTAAGGTGTTCGTGTAGTTCCCGGGCGGTGTCAAGGCTCGCCGAGGTATAGACGAAGTTGCGCCAAGTTCAACGCATGAGCTAGACTTGGGTCTAAAAATCCAACATTCTGCGACGTTGCTGCTCTTTCAATTTTCAGTCCTGACTCATTGTTCTGCGTCTGGTGGCTGGGCTAATTCGCGAGGATGCATCTATCTTAGTTCACCATGAGAATACTGCTCACCAAACGCAGACTTGAACAACATGCTGTACGATCCCGACGCGGATCGCATTTCAGCTGTGCTCGATTTCGATTTCGCGGGTGTTGGGCACCCTGTCGAAGAAATTCTTCTCCTCCGTCCGCGACTTGGGTGGTATGGCCAGCATCGCTGACTCCAAAGGACTTGCAAATGGCTCTATTGACGGGGAAAATTTGAGGAACCTGCTGGTGTCACTGGGCATGAACTTGAAGCGTGGACGATCGCCTGAGCGTGGGACGTAGCCCTTCAGAAGCATGGGGCCACTAGGTTGAGCGAGGTCCAAGGCGTCGAAGATCTTGAGAACCTGCACACCTTTGCTGCGTGTCTGGCCCCATTTGAGTTGACGAACGCTGTCATGGTGAAGAGGAGGCCGGCAGAGAAAATTGCGGCAAAACGAGCGGCAACCGAAGATACTATAATCAAGGCGCTAATAAGCTTTGGCTACTAATAATGCGATGAGTACATTGAGACTTGACGGTTGGCGTGCGAATGGCACTGGAAGTAAGAGTCACCTTGCCTTCTCTTCCTCGCAAGCCACCAGACACGGGGCATCGCGACCGGGAATAAGACCGTTATCCCATTGACCTTTAGGAGCCTATTTAGGCGCAAGAAATGGCTCTTGTTACAAATATTGTGCTCGTGGTGATTTATGTTTTCCCCTCCCATATGGTCGGTGTTACTTGGGTCGCAATGACGGTAAAATCTAAGCAGAGCAGAGCAGAGCAGAGCAGGGTACGCAGGGCGACGTTGGGTGGTCGCGCCCAACCGTCGGCTGTTGGCTGTTCCCGCTTTGCTGGGTATGGCTGCAATACAAATAGTGGCTCCAGCCGAGTAGGAACTCCTACCAAATTCAGTCCAGTTGTGTCCATAACGTCGATTTCTAACATCCCAGACTGAAACACAATGGCGAGAAAGCCAGTACGCTCCGAACCTGTTGTCCTTCACCATCTCGACGGACTCGTAGAGTTCAAGATAATAAAACCCATTCAACTGCCTCGGCAAGGCGGGGGAGGAGGCCAGCAATCGGGAGTCTTCATCGTGCAAGTACGACGCTCGGCCACCAACCCGGGAGTGCAGAGCGCTGTTCCAATAGTAACGTGCGCTCTGAAGACAGTGAGTATGGATGCACATTCGATGACATGCGTGAGGGGTTTTCCGGATTAACGAATTGTATCTTCAGTTTCCAAACACGGCACTGAACAAGATACTTTTCCAACGCGAATCGGCAGCAAATGCGGCGCTGGTTCGGTCAACCGCCCCGGCCGATGCCAAGGCGGCATGTGATTCTATGTTTCTATCTCCGGGCAACTTCATGATCAATCCATGGCCATATTGCTTTGGCATACTTCGGCTGGATCCGAACAGTGTCGAGCAATCAGGAAGATGGTTCAGTACGACCGGGCCACCACATTCGGACAAGGCTTGTCCGTGCCTGCTTTTCGAGTACATTCCGGACCTGATCCCTTTGTCCAATGATTTGATCGACGAACGTCTGGCGAATGCGATAATGGCCATCATAGCACAGCTACATGCATTGAATGTGATGCACGGAGATTACGTAGATCGGGCAGCGTGGCCCGAAATCCGATTTACTAACCTGTTCGTACGGCATAATGCCGAGAGTAGCTTACTAGGTACGTTTCTTCTTCGCCGCTACTATTCCTCAAGATTCGTCAGCTCATGGCGGGAAAGAGCCTTATGTGCTAGACTTCAACCGTGCCAAGGTGACCCGAGATGGGCTGGGAGACGGCGCGATCAAGCAGGAAGAACAGGCACATATGCGAGACCTTCTGAACCGGGCCATGTCTGGAAGGCTTGCAATAGATAATATGTCAAGAGAAGTTCAAAATCTTCTCGGCTTATGAACACTTGTCAACGACAAGGGCCAACTAGAATTAGCAAGAAGGGGCTGCTTGTCATGCGCATAGGGCTATGGCATGACTACCTCCGAGACATTACGGAGCAAGCTGGAGTATGTAGGAACCGCTCCTTCTTTCCTCCCTCTGATGGGGGAAGAAGGCAGAGATCAGCAGTTAGCAAATGCATTGCACTGCTCTGCACTGTATTGGGCGACAAGTCAACGCGTCGGTTGGGTGGACACGAGTTTCCCTGGGGGAGCCCCAGACTGGGAAACGGCAACTCTTGACTCGGCTGTTGCACCAGGGACTCGACGAATGCCTCATCGATTTGATCGAGTTGCCCCGTGCAAGTCGTCGTCGGGTCATCCGCGACGCTTGGCTGCCAGCCCGTCACCTTCATCACTGATGAATGATCCACCCCAGTCTTCACACCCGCGCGGGGGCGGACCCCGGACCCACTGAATTCCAGGCGCTGTGTTAACTGTAAGGTACAGTATACACTAACTAGACCCGACGGGCTGACGTCGGCTTGTCGCGGCGGCTACTTTCGGCTCCCCACGGGCGGGCGAGTTGTTCGGCGTGCTGCGGCCTACGCCCTTGTGTACCTGGGTAGGCACCGTGGCTCCCATACAGGGCAGGTACTGCGCTCGGCTCAAGCAAGCCGACTAACTGACCATCGCAACTACCATCACCGCGGGCACCGCCGCCGACAGCTTCCCTCTCCCCCCATTGCCTCGAGTTTCTCCTCCGCGACGCGCCGCAATTGATCCTCGGAGAGCGCGCGCTTTCACCTCTTGTCTGCTTCTTCCCTTCCGCGATACCCTCAGCCTCGTCTGTTCGCCGGCAGCCATGCGTTCCCTCCGGGCGCGTTCCCGCCTCCCGCTGAGGCCCCTCCCTCGCTACATCTCGACGACGAAGACGACGACGACGACGATAACCTCCTCTTCTTCCTCGCCCTTAGCGTCGTCGTCGTCATCATCATCTCCGCCGTCATCCACCGCAAATACAGCCTCCTTCTCCTCCTCGTCATCATCGGCAGCAACCTCAGCGACCCCCGCGCTGCAGCAGCTCTCTTCCGTCCTCATCGCCAACCGCGGCGAAATCGCCATCCGAATCAACCGCACCGCCGAGCGCATGGGCATCCGCGCCACCACTGTCTACACCGACGTTGATGCTGGCTCGTGGCATGCCTCGACGGGCTTCCAGTCGCTCGGCCTCGGCCCGGCCAACGGCTACCTCGACGGCGACAAGATCATCGCCCTCGCCAAGCGCCATGGCATTCAGGCCCTCCACCCGGGCTACGGCTTCCTCTCCGAGAATGCCCAGTTCGCCGAGCGCTGCGAGCGCGAGGGCATCGTCTTCGTCGGCCCCCCGGCCTCCGCCATGGCCGACATGGGCAACAAGGCTCGCAGCAAGGAGATCATGACGGCCGCAAACGTCCCCTGCGTTCCCGGCTATCACGGCGCCGAGCAGGACGAGCAGGATCTCCTGCGCCACGCCCGTGATGTCTCCTTTCCCGTCCTCCTCAAGAGTGTCCGCGGCGGCGGCGGCAAGGGCATGCGCATCGTCATGACCGAGGACGAGTTCCCAGCTCAGCTGCGCAGCGCCCGCGCCGAGGCCCGCGCCTCCTTCGGCGAGGGAGGCGAGGTCATGCTCGTCGAGAAGTATATTGTCCGCCCCCGCCATGTCGAGGTTCAGGTCTTTGCCGACCGCCACGGCAACACCCTCGCTCTCGGCGAGCGCGACTGTAGCGTCCAGCGCCGACACCAAAAGGTGCTCGAGGAGTCCCCCGCCCCGGACCTCGACGACGCCACCCGCCACGACCTCTGGGACAAGGCCCGCAAGGCTGCCTCCGCCGTCGGCTACGTCGGCGCCGGTACCGTCGAATTCATCCTCGACAAGGACTCGGGCCGCTTCTACTTCATGGAGATGAACACGCGCCTCCAGGTCGAGCACCCCGTCACCGAAATGGTCACGGGCCTCGACCTCGTCGAGTGGCAGTTCCGCGTTGCCGCCGGCGAGCACCTACCCCTGACCCAGGCCCAGGTCGAGGAGCGCATGGCCCTCCGCGGCGCCGCCATCGAGGCTCGCATCTATGCCGAGAGCCCAGAGAGGGGCTTCATGCCCGACTCGGGCAAGCTCGTCCACGCCGTCCTGCCTGACGCCGTCCAGGCCGACGAGGACGTTCGCCTCGACTGGGGCTTCGGCTCCGGCAGCGTCGTCTCCGAGGCCTACGACGGCATGATCGCGAAGCTCATCGTCCGCGGCGAGACCCGCGAGCGCGCCATTGCCAAGCTCGAGGCCGCCCTGCGCGCTTTTGAGATTGTTGGCGTCAGCACGAATGTCGAATTCCTCAAGCGCTTGTGCCAGGCTGACGCCTTTGTGGCCGGCGACGTCGAGACGGGCTTCATCGACAAGTGGCGCGACGTGCTCTTTAAGCCTCGTCACATCAGCGACGAGGTCTTTGCCCAGGCGGCCCTGGGCGTGCTGAACCTGCAACTCCTTCAGCCGGCCCAGGCTGCGGCGCCGCACGGTCAGACGCTCGGCTTCGGCGACGCCGGCGCCCTGGCCGAGCGCAAGGTGGCCTTCAAGGTGCTCGACGGCTACAGCGAGAAGGAGGGCGAGGTCGTCGAGGCGAGCGTCACCCAAAAGGGCCACAACCTCTACGACGTGGCCGTGTCGCGCAGGGGCTCCGACGCCGCGCCCCAGGTGTTCTCCAACGTGGCCAGCGAGCCGACGCGCGAGGGCGCCGTGCTCAAGCTGCAGACGTACTTTCCCGGCGAGCGCATCCTGTCGTCGGTGGTGCCGCAGGAGGGTGACAACGACACCAAGGTGACCATCTTCCAGCACGGCGTCAAGACAGACCTGGCGTTGTTGCCGCCGGGGTGGTACGAGAAGGCACTGGGGCTCAAGGAAGCGACGGCCTCGGTGGTGGCGCCGATGCCGTGCAAGATTCTCAAGAATGAAGTAGAAGAGGGACAGGAGGTTAAGAAGGGCACGCCCCTGGTCGTGTATGTCTCTCCCGTCGCCGCCATCACGAACACTACCATTGCCCCCCTGTTCTCCTCTTTCTGCCCCTCACTAAACCCCCCACATGACGTGTAAGGCTGACCGGGCAATGTAGCATCGAGTCGATGAAGATGGAGACGGTAATTCGGTCGCCCCAGGACGGCGTGGTCAAGAAGCTGGCGCACAAGGAAGGGGTACGTGTTATGGTTTCCAAACTTATCTTGTCTCATTTCATTTTCTGCTCTGCTTGGACCGACGCTAACTTACGGGGCACGCAGGACATTTGCAAAGCGGGCACGGTGCTCGTGCTGTTTGAGGAGGAGGCGGGCAAGGAGGAGTAGGTAGGCATAGCGAATAGCAACGGCGGCGAGAGGAGGGAGACTCATGGGCAGACTTGAGGCGTTACAAGGGCATGTATGGCCTGGCATGGCACGGGCTGCTAGAGAGTAAATGTACATATATCTAGTACTGTACAATTGACAGAAGAGCATGACACACTTCTGTACGTTTGTGACTGTTGGTTTGTTACTGTTGTTGCTGCTGTATTTGTAACGGTGCTTGTTGCTCCGTGGGCCAACCCACGTCTGATGTAATGTGAGCGAGCGAGCAAGCACGGTACGGCTTGCGCATGCTCTCTACCTACTTGTGTCGGAAGGAAGGGTACTGTAGCAGAGCACGGGAGCGGGCTTTTTGTATCGGTTTCCACCCGCATCAGAGAGACCCCTTCCGCTGTCCAACTCGGTCCATCACCACCACCAGCCTAGGCAAGCCGGACAGACATGCCGGCACAAGCCAGCCGGACCAGCAGCCAGCCAGCTGGAGCTCCGAAACAAGGACGCACCCGGTCGCAGCCCTGAAGAATGATGAGGAAGAATGTTTGAAATGAGGAAGCGGAGGAAAATGAAAGCTCCCCAAGCGACCCGTGTCTCCCGTTCCCCCATTACCCTAGTTTAACCCTCAGAGAAGGAAAAAGGTGTCAGTTTCAATAACGTTGCCCCCCTTCCATTTGTCTTGCTTTATCTTGACTTCATCTTGGTCCAGTCGTCGGGCAGGTGGCGGCTCATCCGCGACTTCTTGGCCGCGCGCCGGAGCCGCACCCACCACTCGGCCAGGCGGTGGGGGAAGTTGGGCTCGGCGGGGGAGACGTAGGTGGTGAAGTTGTCGAGCAGGTTCTGGAATGATGGAGGTGTGTATGTCAGTACAGGGACGGGGTCGGTCGGGCGAGCGGGCAATGGGGAAAAGGGGGTAAGGGGCGAGACCAGCACAGTTTCTGTTAAACACACACACACACACACACACACACACACAGAGAGAGAGAGAGAGAGAGAGAGAGAGAGAGAGAGAGAGAGAGACTGAGTGAGTGAGTGAGTGAGCACACACACATACCTCCTTGAGGGCCAGCGTGATAAAGCCCAGCACAAAGGCCACCCACGCCAGCGTGCCCCTCGTGTTGAGGAACTGGTTCCCGCCGCGAAACTCGACGGTGCCCGTGCAGCGGCCCGTCTTGGGGTTGGGGAAGATGTTCTGGAAGTTCCACAGGACGTAGCGGTTGCCCTGCATGTAGAGGTACAGCTCGGTCTCGCCGGGCAGGGCGCGGATCTCTTCGGCGACGCGGCGCAGGGCGGCGGTGCTCTTCCTGTTGCCGTAGCTGTTGCCGTCCCCCGAAACACCACCACCAGCAGCAGCAGCAGGAAGGAGAGGGGCGAGAGGACCGCCCGGACGCCCTACGCCCGCCTCAGGGCTCAGGCTGTTGAGGCGGCAGAACTGGTTCTCGCGTCGCCCCGGCGGCAGCACGGCGGCGACAAAGTCCTCGTACGCCAGGGCCGCAAAGGCGATGCGCTTGAGCGACCGCAGGGAGAAGCGGTTCCGCAGGCTCACGGGCGTGACGTGGACGTGGCCCCCGCACGAGGCGTCTCGCTGCGGGCTGAAGTGGACGCGCATCGCCTCCCAAAAGTCGGACAGGGTGCGGCTCACGGGCTGGGTGGTGTCGAGCCGCGGGGACACCACCTCCATGCAGACGTAGGGCCGCGGCCGCTTGAGCGACCCGTCGCGCGTCACGAACCACTTGCCCCCGTAGTACTCGGGGTGCTTGCTGTACCGCGAGCAGTCGTCGTGCGCCGCGGGGATGCCCCGGTTCTGCAGCTTCTGCGCCAGCTGCCGGTACCAGTCGACGTTGGAGAAGGTGTCGCCGCTGCTGCTGCCGCCGTACGGCCTGCCGATGGCTTCGATTTCGACGCCGAAGTTGTAGTGCCGCACCATGTTTGTGTCTTTTCCGTTTCCCTCTCCGTGTCTGCCCTCTGTCCGATCCAAAGGGGGGATCTGTCTGTTGCAAAGTGCGTGCCCTGTCTCAGGATGCTCTCTCGAAGCGGCGTCCCGGGGCGACGGTGCGTTTCAATGCTGGACTTGCTGGCAAGAGTTGTTCTTGTAATGCCCCAAGTTTCTTCTTCTCCTCCTCCTGCCTTGTCTTCTATCAAGGTGTGCTGACAATGTCGTGGTAGGATTGGGTTGCCGAGTCGTCTCCCGCGGCTGTCGTCGAGGCGTCGTCGCGGGGTCGATGAGGCTCGGAGCTTTCTTGTGTCTTGGAATAATTTATAGTAATGAATAGGAAGTAAGTTGGCAACTCAAGTCTGACTTGCAGACGGCGTGTTTGCAAAACCTTTTCCGGTTCGATATAAGAGGAGAGAAACAGAGAGACAGTGTCACTGACAGTCCGTCAGCAGCCCTTTTGTCACTCCCCCCTGACAACCACAACACATTATATCCGTCCTCGTTCCAGAGTCCCCCCCACGCAAGGCAACAACGACGGCAAAAAGCCAACCCCCCGAAACGGGCACCGGCCCGCCCATCCGTCGGTCCCTTGCGTGCCCAACGCAGCGGGCCGGGGCCGATCCTCCGCATGTACGTATTAATGTACTTGAACGAAGTAATGCACCCCCTACTATGAGCTGGGACGAACCGACTCCTCCCACTCATCACAACGCGCGCAAGTCAGGGCAGGCAAGCCCGCCGGGAGACCTTTCGCCTCGCCAGCCAGCCTGTCTCTGGGGCTGCATGCATAGGAGCCTGCAGGGCTGGACGAGCCCCTCTCCCCAACCGCCCGCTGCGTTGGTCGCCGCGCAAAAGGGTCGCTGGGCCGAAACACCCAGACCCCCTTTTCACCCCCCCTCCTTTTCCTCCGACTTACACGGATCAGACAGACCACACCAGGGCGGTTAGACAGGGCGGTCGAGGTTGGGTAGAGACGGCAGCAACCCATGGACCACCCACTACATCATGCTCACGCTCACGTCCGAGGCGGCAACACATGACGTCTTGCGGCAGTCCGAAAAAAAACACATGTTCGTTCCCGATAGTACATGTACCACTGGCTGTAACCTGAAGACAAAAACAACAAACAGGTCCCTCCCGCGCGGGCTGGGACGTGGTGGGCCGTCATTGGCGCTCGACGCCCTGCGGACTCCCGCGTCTTGCTGCCCAACTTGTCATGTCGACTCATTGATGCAGCAGCAGCAGTGAATCGTGACTGCTCCACTCGCCTCGTCCTCCCGTCGACTTGACCTCTCGTCCGTTGTCGTCGTTGTTGCTGTTGCTGCTTTCGCGGCCGCTGTGCTTCCTCTCCATCCCATCTCTGCCCTCTCGCAACTGCAACCGCTTCTCGCTCTCCCTCGACTCCTCCTCTCAACCATTGTCCCAAGCATACCACGTACTTCGTACCAACCGTCACAAGGTACGACGCCCCCCCACGCTCACCACTGTATTCCCCGTGGTGTCTGTCACTCACGTACGCCGTGCCTTTGGCAGCAGCCAGCGCCACGGCGCGCCTCCTGGTCCGCTCACGAGTCGCGGGCAACCCAAACCCCCCCGTTTCTTCGCCCCCATCTTCGCTGCCTGTCTAGTACTTTCGTATACCCAAGAAGCCCAAAGAGCTCCCTCATCAGTCTCTCCCTCTTTCCCCCTCCCCACCTGCATAACCACCCCCCGCCAAGCAACCAGTGGTGAGTGCCGCGTGCGCGGCGCCCGCCCTCCGGCAGAGATCGCCCACAATGGCCGCCACCCCCCGAAAGACTCCCGCCGCCGGTGCCGCCGCCTCCGCCTCCGGCCGGCCAACCAAGTATTACTTCGCATACGGCAGCAACCTCCACATAAAGCAGATGAAGAGGCGCTGCCCCAACAGCCGGTACATCGGCCACGCCCGCCTCGCCAACCACCGCTGGCAGATCAACGAGCGCGGCTACGCAAACGTCGTCGCCGTCGCCTCCGCGTCCGACGGCCGCTGGGTCGAGGGGCTCGTCTACGAAATCGACGAAAAGGACGAGACCAAGCTCGACATCAACGAGGGCGTCGCCAAAAACGCCTACGAGAAGCGCTACATGCCCGTGCTGCTTCACCGCGCCCACAGCGCCCTCTACCGCCGCCCCGTCTCCTGGATCGTCGACAAGGGCGGTCCGGCCGCCGTCCGCCGCCAGCAGGCCAACAAGACGGCCTCGGAGCGCACGGGTGTAGCTGCTTCTACTGCTACTACTACTGTTGCTGGTGCTGGTGCTGGTGCTGGTGCTGGTGCTGGAAGTGCTGGCAGACAGGCTCAGCACTGGTGGGAAAACGACGTGCTCGTCTACATCAGCTTCAACCACGTCCAGGACAGCGCCCCCAAGGAAGAGTACGTCAGCCGCATCAACCTCGGGCTCAAGGACGCTCGTGCCCTCGGCATGGCCGACGACTACATCCGCAGCTGCATCCGTCCCTTCATACCCGAGGACGCGGGCGCTTCTCTCTCCGGCGGCGGCGGCGGCGGCGGCGGTGGCGGGACCACTACCGCCAACGACACCTCCTCGGGAGAAACCAAGGGCAAGAAGGCGGCGACGGCAGCGCGTGGTGTCAAGCGGAGTAGCCCTGCCCGGACTGGTGAGCGCTCTCCAGCCCGGAAAGGCCAACAGCAAGTCCCGACCCGTCCTGACCAACAGACTCCCCTTCGAGCTCTGGCACGCACGATGCGTAACAACGCCAGCGCTCCGAACCTCCGGGCCCTGGGTCGTGTTCGTCCTGCTGTTGCTGCTGCTACTACTGCTGCTACTGCTCCGGGGACGCAAGGGCCGCCGCTGCCCCCGCGCGTGGTCCGGAGATACCAGGACGTCCCCGTCATCACCGTCGAGGAATATGTGAGCGCATGGGAGTGGAGGACGGCGACGTAGGCAGGCACTTGTCAGGAAACCCAACGGCTTCGACATATTTTTTCGAGACTCGCCGCTCATCATATCTATTCACTACGCTAGCGCGGTAGAATGTAAGTTGATCAATGAGCCGGCGTCCTAGCCTTCTCTAGACCACACAGGTTTGCTAACCAGACCAGCGTCGCCGCCGCGAAACCCCCGGGTTGCTACCTTCTCTTACCGGGCGGTTGTTGCACGAATGACCCTATGCGGACGGCATCAGAGCTTGGAGACTGCAGGATGGGAAAGGATCTTACTCCGAGGCGCCGAGGTTCGCGGCAACTGCTCGCGTGAGCTGCCTCCACCGGAGGAGTTGTCGACGAGCCACTTGATGAGGGTTGGCCGCTGCGGCGCCTCCCCTTCGCCGGCATATACTAGGACGTTGGGCCTGTAGATAGCTTTCAACGGTGCCTTTTTCCCCACCTCGACTCTCTCGACAAACAATCCTGGTGCCACGTCGAATAGGTAGCTAACCTTGCGGCGCGAGGGCGACGAGGGCCCCGTGCCGCTCAGGTCGAGCACCAGACCTCCATTGGCCAGATTTATGCATTCGTACACTTCAAGCCGCGTGCTGGCATTGCGAGCCGGCCACTTGAGAGAGTAGATGTTGGACGCCAGGTGAAGTTGGTGCGCAAAGTCAGCCGCTGGCTCGACAATGGTCCGTCGAACGGAGCTCTGAAGCTCTGAAGGCGCGACCTTGGGCACGGCCACGGCCAGGACCGCAGACAGATCCTCCGAAACAAGGTTTATGTACGTCGCCCGACGCGACTTGAACAGCGGCTGCGCCGTCAGAGCCGTCAGAGTCTCGCTGCGCCATTCGCGGCAGTGGGCGGGGTCTGTCAGTGTCAGCTTGGGAACCACGATGCCCGTCCCGAGTCGCTCACCTCGAGGTAGCCTAGACATTGCGCTTTCCAGCTCGTCGATCCACATGATGGTGGCGTCGTCGTCGGAACCGCCCAGCGGGCAGTAGAATGACTTGGAAAAGAATGCCAGCCAGAGATAGTACATGATGACCGCAATGACATGGTGCTCGTCCGACTGGTAGACGCTGAGACAGCGTTTTGCTGGTTCTCTGATCAAGGACACAAATCTCCCGGCGTGCGTTCCCGAAGGGCGCGCTCGGAGCCGGCCAGCCTCCATGTCGTCAAGCGTTGCTGGGAGCCGGTTTTCTACCCATCTCTGTATGTTACTGCACAGCCTTTTGTAAGCCTCTTGCGCTTCTGATTCTGTAATGTCTTTGCGCCGTGGCTGGAGGCTGAAGATCTGATCCTTGGCCTCCTGAAGCTGTTTCGACTTTGCCTTGGACTGATTACGAGCCTCGATGAGCTGGTCTTGCGTGTCTGCCAGCTCCTTCTTGACAGACTCCAATTTCTTCCGAAGCTTCTTGTTCTCAGCTTCCTGGAGCTCCAGTTCCTCCTGCCGGGTGTCCAGCACGTCCTCGGTGAACCGCCGCAGTCGAACCTCCTCGGCGAGCTGCGTCTCCGGCGCCGACGATGAAGGTGTTTCTCTTTCGATTTTCGACTCGTTTTGCGCCATGGGGCAGTCGACGCCCTCGTTCTTGCTGGGCTCCTGAGCCGGTGTCGCCTCCGATTCCATCGTGGCCAGGGTTGTGTCTCGTTCTAGTGAGCGACTCTGCTTATTGCTCGGTAGGAGCCGGTAGGTGGATGCGGCAAAGGGTTGTCACATCACTGTAGTGCGGCTTCTGAGCAGCTGGATGCTGAGCTGCCAATGAGAGCTTTCGTGTACGGTATATGTCGACCGCCAGGGTCGCTGATACGTGGCCGTGTGTCCGCTTGGCTCAGGCCGTCTCCCAGCCGTCTTTCCATCCGTGCTTTTTGGGCATTCGGGCACAGAAGCCTGCCTGGCTGCGACGCGTCCTCTTCACTGCCGAGAAAGCTCCAAGGATGGGGCTTTAATAGGTTGGGCACTGGCCACATGTGCCCAGGACGGGCCACTGGGCCGCATATGCATCCGAGCCGGGGTTGTGATACGACGAAAAGACCCTCACAGTTCCGCTTTGGCAAGGTACAGGTTTGTATGGTCAGATGGTCAATCACAGGTCGACGCACGTCTGCAGTGCGTTGGCCGGCGGGGCCTGCACCGTGAGGTCCGGCAACAGGCTCACAGTTATTAGGTATCGAAAACGGACTGTCCGTCGATCCACATAGAGTGTGCTTCTGCCAGAGCTGGCCTCGCGAACACCCATGACGAGGTCAACTCCTAGAAGCTTGTCACTTGTGGCAAGAGAGCAAGAACAAGCAGGCAAACGCAGCGGCAAACCAAACGAACGATTCCGCACGAGGCTCCCGCGCGTCGGCCGTGGTATGGAGCCCCCGGCCGAGACCATGAGCGACCGACGAATCATCGTCTCGATAGACTTTGGGACAACCTACTCGGGGGTCGCGTGGGCAGAAACGTCCCGGGTGAGCTGTGCTTTGAGGGACCCTAGTCGCGCCCAGTTGTTGACGAGACCTCAGCCAGATGTTCAACACGTGATATCCAGTTGGCCATCGGCCAACTCCTTCCAAAGCAGCCTCAAGGTGCCGACGGAGCTGCGCAAGGTGGCATCTGGCTGGCAGTGGGGGTTTCAGATCCCCGAGGCGGCCAAGCGGTACCGCTTTTTTAAGCTGTTGGTCGACCTGCGCTGTGCAAGCCGTGAGCCCAGGGGATTAACAAGTTGATGCCAGGAAACTAGACGAGCCGCAGAGGGCTAACAAGGATGGCGAGACTCCGCAGGAACTGACGCGCATATACCTGTCTTGCCTTCATACGCACTTCATCAGTGTGTTGGAGAAGCGCCTGTCGCCTACAGTCGTACGGTCAACGCCAATGGACTTTGTCGTGACGGTCCCCGCCATCTGGTCCAACGCGGCAAAGCAGGCCACCGAGAGGGCAGCTGCCATGGCTGGCTTTTGCGGCAATCAGAGAATCCAACTGATATCCGAGCCGGTTCGTCGCTGTCCGGAGCCGGGGCAGCAAGACCACTAACATGGTCCAGGAAGCCGCGGCGCTGTACACCATAAAGTACCTTAGCCCGTCCATTCTGCAGCGCGGTCGCAAATTCGTAGTGTGTGACGCTGGCGGAGGGACAGTTGACCTCATCACGTACGAGATCACGCGGGTAGACAAGCTCGAGGTCAAGGAGGTAACCGTGGGTACTGGAGGCAAATGCGGTTCGTCGATGCTCAACAAGAGGTTCCGCCGATTCCTCAAGCAAACCCATGGCGACAAGTATTGGACAGACGAGCGACTGGTGATTGCTTTGAACGAGTTTGAATCGGTAGGTTTGCCGCGTTGACCAACAAAAAGTAACGCGAACTAACTGCCCAAGTTCAAAAAAGACTTCTCACCAAAGGGCGAACCTCTCACCATACGGGTCGATGAGAGCCTCGGTCTGAGACGCAACCGCTTCACGGTTCCGCAAGAGGAGATGACCTCGCGGATATTCGACCCGATCATGAAGGACGTCATCTGCCTCGTCCGCGAGCAAATAGCAATGGCGGGCGATGACATCGCGGCGGTCGTACTCGTTGGCGGCTTCGGCCAAAGTCGATATCTCAAGGCACAGGTTCGAGACGCGACTCCCGCAGGCATCAGGGTTCTGCAGCCCGAGAATGGATGGATAGCTGTGGTCAAGGGAGCCGCGATTCACGGCCTCAACCAGAACCAGCCGAGGTTGGCAGAGGTAGGGGTGGCCTCTCGAGTTGCCCGTAGATCATACGGAACTTGCCTGCTCGCCAAGTACGATATGATGAGACACGATCCAAGAGAAGCGTGAGTCCTCTCCAGCGGGTCCACGCCCCCCGGCCGAGCTGACGCGTCGATAGGTTCTGGTCCGCTAAGGAAGAAGAGATGGTTGTGACGGAAATGTGCTGGTTCATCAAGAAGGTAACGTCGGATACCCCCCAAGCGTTAAGCGTGTTCTTGAGGTTGACGCATCTCAGGGTCAATCCTATCCAGAAGACAGGCCGTCATCCATCGAGTATCAGTGCGACATCCCCGTCGGCATGGGCCATCTCCCCCAGACAGAGATTGAGATCTTCAGCAACGACGATGAGGGTGAGCCGCCCGTCCACGTCAATGCAAGAACCCGATGTGTCGCCACGCTGTCACTTGATCTGGAGAAAATCCCCAAGTCGACCATGTTGGCGGCCGGGAAGACACGGATGGGCTGGCACCGGTACTATTGCCTGAGCGGTGTCATCGAAGCCAGCTACGGGTCAGCCATGGTGACGTATACAGTGAAGCTCGGGGGTAGGGATCTCCCGGCCAATCCGTTTTCGAGTTGTAAAGCTGACTGTCGATAGGCGTTACGCATGACGCCATAACGGTCCGATACGAGGATTGAGCGCCAGCGCATACCATGTCGGTAACGGATGCGAACAACAGCAGCAGAAGTCCAAGGAGGGAAGAGTATGGGGCCATGAATAGCATGCTGGTAGCAGAAACGGCATTTCAGAAACGGAGTTGAAAAGAGGGTGATTCGACTGCCTGGTTTATTCGTAGCTTCTGTGGTGGTGGTTTACTTCTTGCCATGGTCAATAAAAGAGACTATTGATCACGTGACGTCGCGTTGCCACTCCACCTCTCGTCGCGTCTCCCTCTCATGGCGGAAGCTTTCCCACCCAGATGTAGCGACGGCCTAAGCTGCCAACCATGCCCAACAAATCATGTCAGAGAGCTCTCACGGCAAGACAGCTCACCCGGGCCTCGATGGCCCGGCAGCCGCCTCTGTCACGGGCCCGCCACCCTCGACCCTTGCTGCCCAGCTCGTGGAAAACATCTCGACGAGCACCAAGTCGTCGCGGTCGGACGACAGCAACGAGCTCAAAGGGCTGGTCGCCATCGCCCAGCGCATGATCGGCAATCCGAACCTCTTGACAACTGACGCTGAAAAGCTGGCTCATAATCACATGCTGATCTACATTTACTGTCGCGGGGTCCTCGAAGAGATCAAGCTCGGCGACCCATTCATCGACCGAGCCCATGTGTGCGGGGAGGTCGTTGACGCCCTGAAGTTCCTGCGCTTCACCATCAAAGACGCACCGGCTCTTCTGGTATACGTCAACGAGGAGCAGGGGCTGCTGCATCGGGGCAAAGCGCCGCTCTGGATGTGGCTCCTGCCACGCCTCCTTCGGATTCTGGGGCACGCGGACCTTGCGGAGCTTGAAACCCACATTGAGGCATTCCTACAGTATTTGCTCCTGGTGATTTGCACAAGCTCATTCTGGGATTTGGCTTTCCCGTTTAGTCAATATTTGCGAGCGTGTTTAACCGGTAAGTGTTGAGCCATTGCCCCAAACTGCTGGCTGACCCGGTGATAGGCCTTCTTGATCATATTCAAGACCCGCAGAGCAGTCCGCCGAGTGCAAAAAACACTACCCTCATCCAGCTGCCGCCGCAGTTTGCCGTCGGCCAGACCTTTGGAAACCTACATTCGGATGACGCGCAGCGAATTACATACATCGTTCGTTCCACACGGCAGGCCCTTCACCAGGCGACAAGCCTCGCGCGGGTTCTGGCATATCCATTCGTGTCACAAGAGCCTTCCTTCCTGTTCAACGCGTCCTTTGCGCAAAATGGACCCTGGCTCATGGATACATGGCTCGACCTCCGCCAAGTGCAAAAGAAGTGGGATGGAAATGTTCCCGAGTCGCCAGTCCCTTTGATCGAAACGGCGCTGGACATTGCCAGGTGTCAAATTGTTGATGTAGAGCTTGTGGCACCCATGAAGAACAAAGCTTATGCCCTTTTGATACTGTTATGCAGCGAACTCATCTCCTCTCCAGGGGAGCTGGTGCGCATAGGCTCGGAAGGCGAGCAAGTTCGAGTGCTTTATTGCAAGGCCCTCGTCGCTATCGCGGCGGCTTCGATACAGTCATATGCGGTCGGAAGATTGGCAGCGTCCAAGCTTGCTCAAGAGCTTGCGCTGCTCTCTTCCCAACACGCAGTGATTGGCGAAGACACAGACCTCTGGGTAAGCCGAACATTGACTCACTTCTCGCCTCCTTGCTAATGGACGTGTAGAGATGCACCAAGCTGCTCCGCCAAGCTATCCATTCCAACGCGGAGGATCCCTTCGATGACGCCACACGACCATCCAACTTCCAGAGCCAGGAAGTCCGCGAATGTGTTCAAGCACTGAGCCTCGTTTATGAGGAGCCATCTCTGGTGGCGGAGGGCCCAAAGAGAAGAAAGATATCTGTTCCAGACCATGATGCGATGCATCTGCTCATAGAAGGGATACGGGAGACACTGCACATTGAATCCACAATTGAGGACGACGGAAGCGGGCTTGAGGAGCATTATCTGTCAGTTCCACTCCCCTTACGATGCTGTCGCACTTCTCTAACGATGTCACAGAAAGGCTTTCGAGGCGTGCGACGAGCCAAAGTGCCAGTCTCTCGCTTTGGACCTGCTTTCCCGAATGTGCTGCATCGCCGATGATGCTATGCATATCTCCAAACCAATCACCTCGCCTGATAGCATTATATGTGCTGTCTGCGATAATGGCAAACCTGTTAGCGTCGCCGGTTTGACGGCTCAGGGGTGGAAGACCCGGGTCATTACAATACTGGGGAGCGTCATTCATTTGCCCATACTGCAAGAAACTCGGGTTTCCCGTGTCGCCGCCATGATCGCATTAAGACGACTTTTGCAACATAGCAATGAGCTCTTGGACCTCGAACAATCCGCGCTGGGAAAGTGGTGCCTGCAATCCCTGAACAGTTCTATACGAGAGCTCAGAGTCGCCGCTGGGAGAGCGTTGGCCATGTTCACGTCTAATATCGCCGGCCAGCAAGTGGATACAGACATCCTATCGCGAAACCGCGTCTATGCCATAGCTGCTCTGAGAACCATGTCCGAGGATGATCAACCTAAAATGGTCGAAACTCGCATCATGGCTTGGGGCCAGTTGGGTAGGACTGCCACCGAGAACGAGCTGACACTCGTCTTGATCAAGCTTGTTGAGTACCTGGGTAGCAGTAACATTATCGTCTCAGCCTTTGCATTCAACGAGATCCTCGGTCTTGCTGAATACCGTGCGGCTACACCACGCCGCCTATTTGAACCAAACTGGAAGAGTATGGCATACATGGTTACCAAAGACATGGTGCAGCGTCCCCAGCGAAGCAGAGCTATTGCCGAACTACTCCAAATTTCGGTCAACGAGCTGCTGTTGCTCATTCAAACGCACGCTTTGCCCTGGCTGGTTCTTGACAAACGACAAGACGTCATACAGAAGATTGCTGAGGCGCGGCGTGAGAACGAACCATGGCAACCCCTTCTCGACGGCGCGAATCTCGCGGCAACGCTGGCGCTCCTGCTTGTACACGACCCAGACAAGATGCAGGAGTTTACCAAGTCTCGGCTTAATGAAATTTCGCCGCACTTCCATTCGTTAACATTGCTCGACCTTTTCCAGTCAGAGCCAGTGCTGATTGCCATGGAGCTCTTGAAGTCTGCAGCTTCTTCAGACCCTGCAAGGCGGAAAGTGGTAAGTTGCACGACCAGGCGACCGAATGCATGCTGACGGGCAACAGGTTCACAAAGCTTTGCAACTCATGGCCAGTACCATACTCGG
This sequence comes from Purpureocillium takamizusanense, assembly GCF_022605165.1. Classification (NCBI taxonomy): domain Eukaryota; kingdom Fungi; phylum Ascomycota; class Sordariomycetes; order Hypocreales; family Ophiocordycipitaceae; genus Purpureocillium; species Purpureocillium takamizusanense. The sequence continues at coordinate 882,604 of NC_063077.1, forward strand.
CAACACCAGGGAAACGAAAAGCAAAAAGGACAATACTATTGGCAGATTCTTGCAGAGCCACATGCTGGGTCTTGTCGCGCGGTTAGCGGACGTTATCAACGATCCCGTAACGGCTCATCCTCTCATGTTGGAGCAAAGAATCTGCATCCAGACAATGGAGGAGATGATCAAAGTGTGCAAGTCATATGCAAGAATAGCGAGGCCACAGGTAAGTTGCGCAAGAGAAAAGCAAAGATTGTGGCTGATCTTTCTCAGATGTCCGCATGCCTCGTCTCCGCCATTTCACAGGAGACGCTGCGTGCGGCGAGTTTCTCATGTTGGGTGGCGCTGCTCACTCATCTAGATGATGAAGATGTCCAGGCACTTATTGAAACGACCTTTTTCATCGTCAAACACTACTGGCCCACCTTTGACGGTGCAACTTCCAAAGCTGCGAGGGAAATGCTCACTCACTTACTCCAAGAGCATCACAATATCGTCGAGGAATACATTTGCAAGCTACCTTCATTATCACACATTGATGATCTAGCCAGCATCGACTCTAAACTGATGTCACTGCGACCTGCCATGGCAATGGACCAGTCCTTGGGCGTGTTCGCCGAGCGGCTCGCCCACGATAACTCCGGCGTCGTACACCAGGCTCTGACGGAGCTAGTGCCATTCCTACGAGACAATCAGAGCAGCCTATACACGTCTGCTGTGAGTCAGATGCCTGACAGAGCGATCACCGGCATCCTCAGGGCTCTGCTAGACTGTGCCTCAAAATACAACGGTTTCCAGATGGACATTTCGCGACTGTGCGTCGAGTCGATTGGACTGATTGGCTGCCTGGACTCGAATCAGATCGAAACCGTCAGGGAGAAGCGTTCGATTGTCGTCTTGCACAACTTCGAGGACCCAGGAGAGACGACAGACTTTGTCTTGTTTCTCCTTCAGGAGGTTCTTGTTCCCTCCTTTCTGTCGGCCACAGACACGAAACTGCAAGGATTCTTGTCTTACGCGATGCAAGAGCTATTGGACCGGAGCGACGTGAAGACCTCCGTTGCCCAACAGAACATTGGCAGAGTAGATGGAGAAAGCATCTATCGGAAATGGGTGGCTCTGCCTGAAAACACCAGGGAGGTACTGACGCCCTTCATGAGTTCACGCTATATGGTGGCGCCCATGCCACTAGTGACGGTGGAGTACCCGATATTTCACGCTGGAAAGCCATACGTCAACTGGCTTAGGTCATTTGTCGTGGACCTGTTACGCAAAGGACAGAATGGCTACGCCGAACTCATGTTTGAGCCGCTGACCCGCGTCATTCGCGTCAAGGACCTGTCCACTGCGGAGTTTCTGCTTCCATATCTGGCGTTGCATGTGTTGATTGGAAATCAGAGCACGCCTGAGGAGAGGCAGCAGCTTGTGGGTGAGATAATGGGCATTCTCGAGCACCGGCCGGTAGATGATGCGTCGTACATGGAGAAGGAAGAATCGAAGCGATTCTGTCATGCAAGTACCCTGAGCTCGCCGATGTGCGGGACCTTACTAACCGGCACCCAGGCTGTCTTTAGGATTCTGGACTACGCGATGAGATGGATTCAGGAGAAGCGGGCATCTGGCAAACTATCTTCCGCAGGTCGAGAGATAGTTACCCGGATTCAGAAGATATTGGATGGTATCCCCGCGGAGCTGATCTCTCAGCGAGCGACCGACTGCAATGAGTACGCCAGAGCCCTGTTCCATCTGGAACAGCACGCGCAAATTTCAGAGCAGCGGAAGGGTGAGCCCGGCGCTCATGATCGCCTGCTCGATCGCCTCCAGGACATTTACGCCAATATTGACGAACCTGATGGCCTAGAGGGAATCTCAGCCCACCTTCACGACCTCGATATCAATCAGCAGATTCTCAGCCACAAGAAGGCCGGTCGATGGGACGCGGCACAGACGTGGTACGAGATGCAACTGGCAGAGAAGCCGGACAACGTCGATGTTCAGCTAGACCTCCTCAACTGCCTCAAGCAGGCTGGACAGCACGGTTCGTATCGCCATTGGCCAGGATCTAGCGATAAGCTAACAGAGAGTGACAGATGTGCTGTTGAACCACGTCGAGGGCATGAACACGTCCAGTGATAACAAGGTCATGCCGTATGCTGTAGAGGCCGCATGGGTCACTGGCCGGTGGGAAAGTCTCGCCAAATTCACGAGCAGATTCCAGGGCAACATTGTTGAAGACTTCAACATCTCCATCGCAACGCTGTTCGAGGCATTGCGCAAGCATTGCACGCGCGAGTCGTTTGACAGAACCGTTCGCAGCCTGAGGGACAAGATTGCCATGGAGATGACGGCATCAGCGACGGCATCATTGCAAGCCGCACACGAGCTTCTGCTAAGATGCCACGTACTGACTGACCTAGAAATCATTGTTGGATCCACGTCTGGGGCAGAGACCGAGCGGCGAAAGACGATGGGCCTCTTGGACGGCCGTCTGGAGTTGATCGGTGCATACTTTGGTGACAAGCAATACCTTTTAGGCATCAGAAGAGCTGCGATGGAGCTAACGCGGTACGTTCCCCGGCTCGTCTCACGTCTTGACATCGTCTGATCGAAGCCAGGCCAAATTTTGGTCCCATGGACGTCTCGTCCCTGTGGCTAGCCAGCGCCAGGCTTGCCCGGAAAACCAACTCGCTGCATCAATCTTTCAATGCCGTTGTGCATGCGTCGCAGCTCGGCGATGATGCTGCTACCATTGAGAATGCCAAGTTGCTCTGGCGAGACAAGCATCATCGGAAAGCCATCCAGATGCTCCAGGGCGCCATCGAACGCAACAAGCTTATGACACAGACCGGCAATGGCACGAGCTTCTCTGGCACAGGCACAGGCAAACTGACTCCGCAGCAAAAAATGGTTACTGCCCGGGCGCAACTGCTGCTCGCCAAGTGGCTCGACGCCTCGGGACAGTCGTATGCCGGTGCCCTGCGAGAGAAGTACCAACAGCCGCCGAAGACGCATACCACGTGGGAGAAGGGCCACTACTACCTTGGCCGACATTACAAAAAGGTTCTGGAAGCGGAGCAGTCGCTCAAGGCCGATGAGCAGACGGACAACTATCTGTCGGGCGAGATCGCAAGGCTTGTCATTGAGAACTACCTCAGATCTCTCAATTCGGGGACGAAGTATCTCTACCAGACATTGCCGAGAATCCTCACCCTATGGCTGGATCTCGGTGCACAGACCGACAAGGCGCCGGAGGGCAAGACATCGCTCTCTCGAGAGCTGCATAGGAGACGTGTCGAGCAGCTCAACCTCCTGCACGCGTTCCTCGACAAGTACATACACCGGCTGCCTGCGTACATCTTTTACACGGCGCTGCCGCAGCTGGTGGCTCGCATTGCACACCCAAACCCCAACGTCTTTGACCGACTCACGCACATCATCGTCAAGGTTGTGGAGGCGCACCCGCGGCAGGCCCTCTGGAGCTTGATGGGCATCATCACGACGCGCCAGGCGTCGGAGCGGAGAGCTCGAGGTGCCCAAATTCTGCAGACGCTTCGGACCATATCGAGAAAGGTCGAGGGAGGTGCCTACGATTTGAAGCAGCTGATTAGGGCCGGAGAGAAGCTGGCAGAGCAGCTCCTCCTCGCGTGCCAAATCGGCGAGTTTCAGGGCAGCAAAGCCGTGCACGCGAGCCTCACCCGCGACCTCCGGTTCCAGCACAAGTGCACGCCGTGCCCGCTCGTCGTGCCGGTGGAAGGCTGCCTCACAGCGACACTCCCGGCCGTGTCGGAACAGATCAAGAAGCACAAGGCATTCTCGCGGGACGTGGTGACGATTGACTGCTTCCTCGACAACGTGCTGGTGCTGAGCTCGATGCAGCGACCAAAGCGCATCACGGCGCGCGGCACAGACGGCAAGAATTACATGCTCCTGCTTAAGCCAAAGGACGACCTTCGAACGGACCAGCGGCTGATGGAGTTCAACGGCATCATCAACAGGTCGTTGAAGCGAGACGCCGAGTCGAGCCGGCGGCAGCTGTATATACGGACGTACGCGGTAGTGCCGCTGAACGAGGAGTGCGGCATCATTGAGTGGGTTCCGGGCATCAAGACGATGCGCGACATCCTCCTAGGGCTGTACGCGGCGCAAAAGATCCACATCGACTACAATGCGATCAAGCACCTAATGCAAGAGGCGGCGAGCTCGGAGAGCAAGATCCGGCTCTTCACGGACGACGTGCTCGGGCGATTCCCGCCGGTGCTGCCGACGTGGTTCATCCAGCAGTTCCCGAACCCGTCGGCGTGGTTCGCGGCGCGGCTCAAGTACACGCGGTCATGCGCCGTCATGTCCATGGTGGGCACGATACTGGGGCTGGGCGACCGACACACGGAGAACGTCAACCTGGAGGAGGGCAACGGCGGCGTGTTCCACGTCGACTTCAACTGCCTCTTCGACAAGGGGCGGACATTTGCGACGCCGGAACGGGTCCCGTTCAGGCTCACGCACAACATGGTGGCGGCCATGGGCATCTACGGCTACGAGGGGCCGTTTAGGAAGTCGTCGGAGCTGACGCTGAGCATCCTCCGGCAGCAAGAGGAGACGCTGATGACGATCCTGGAGGCCTTCATCTACGACCCCACGCTGGATCTCCAGAGGGAGAAGCGGGCGTCGAAGCGAAGCGACACAGGGGTGCGGCTGCAGCCGCAAAGCGTGGTGGACAGCATCAGAAGAAAGGTGCGAGGGCTGTTGCCCAACGAGAGCATCCCGCTCAGCGTCGAGGGGCAGGTGGACGAGCTGATCAAGCAGGCGGTGGATCCACGAAACTTGACTGCCATGTATCTGGGGTGGTGCCCGTTTCTGTAGCGTCATGTATAGAGGTAATGGGACGAAGAGCATGGACGAAGAGGCAGAGGCGCTCACCGGCGTGAGAGGGACAACACGGCGCCCTGTCGCGTCCGCTCGCGGTGACGTACGAATGAGGTGAGCGTTCGACTCGCGGTGAAGCATCAGCTTGGCCGTTGTGGAAACCCACGATGATTGGGTCCAACCGAAACCGGATTGGGGTCCAGAAATTCAACTGCAATTTGCAGGCCCGGCCAGGTACAAAGTGCATGAGTGAGGAGAGCCTGGATGTGACGTGCCCATCTCAGGTGACGCGCCTGGGATTGGAACGCGATGAGGGCAGCAGCGTCTCCTAGGCTAGTGAATGATGGAGATTAGGTGGTAGTCTCAGCCTCAGCAGGGCCGCTGCCCCTAGAGGGGGGCAAAATGCAAATGTAGACCGCCCGCCAGCTGCCAAGTGTTGGTGGGCTCAGGCACCTAATAAGGTACCTAGATGACCCACCACCCAAGCTGCCAGGCACTCTTCTTGCATCCACAGGGAGATAACTTACCTATCCTCCTCCGTCGACTGGACCACACGTCCCGTCCCAACTTCCGCTCAACTTTCATTCCAGCCCATCATCAACCTCACTTTTCACCCGTAACCCACGCCCCCGACGCGGACTCGAGCCTTTCATTGAGCTTGCCGTCGACTAGGCAAAGTTTTGTGACGCGTGTCCGGCTCTCATTTCTCTTTTGCCAGTCGAACCAACCAAAAGAAGTCGCGTCGACTTCTGGCGTCTTGTGCTGCCCGCCCGCCCCAGAAAAAAAAAGAGCTTGGAGCTCAAACTCGCAGCTTGAGCCAAGCTACCTACGCAGCCAGCTAGCAAACTAGCTAGCCAGCCCGTAAGCTCATACGAAACGCATTGGAGGAGCCTGGAGAAGCATTCAACTCGAGCCACGCTATACCTGTCGGCAGTTCCTCGCTCTGCCGGGATTCACGCCTGGCGCTTCATTCCAATTTTCTCGTCGCCATGCCGTACCGCATTGGTATGCCCTACTCCTCCCCTTCGTCTCTGCTAGTTGGCCTGCCTGTCATCTTCCCTGGGGTGGACAGCCGTCACAGCTGTCAAACGCCGCCGCTGGCTCCGCGGTTCTTGGCTGACCCGAAAATGCCACAGAAATATCGCCCAACAACCGGGCCGGCTGCAAGGACACGGTATGCAAGGCCACAAAGGAGAAGATCCTCAAGGGCGAGATCCGCTGCGGCAGCTGGGTCGAGATCGACGAGCACGGAAGCTGGGCGTGGAAGCACTGGTGAGGCTGGAACCCTGATTCTCCCTTGCTCATTTTCCTGCCCGTCTTTTTCTTATCTTTGTACTCACGTAAAATATACAGGGGCTGCGTCTCAGGTTTTCAGCTGGTTAGCATTCAAGACGCCTGCAGACAGGATAGTGACGAGTACGACTTTGACGCCATCGACGGCTACGATGAGTTGAAGTAGGCGTCCCCCCCCCCCGTGTGTTCCCTCACCTTGACTCCCATCAGTTCTAACAGCCATCGCAGCGACCATCCCGAGATTCAAGAAAAGATTCGCCGGTGCGTCAAGCAGGGCCACATTGACCCCGAGGACTTCAAGGGTGTAAGCACCTCCCTTTCGCTCTCATGTCCTACCTACACGTACTTGCAATTGTCGTCTAACTGCCTCGCCGTCAACAGGACCCTGAGAAGAACAAGCCAGGCGAAAAGGGCATCCGACTGACCGCCAAACAGCGGGAGAAGCTGGACAAGGAAGCCGCTGCCGCCGCCGGGGTGCGTCAAACTTCCTCTCACGATTGAAACCCCACCATGCTTACGTATCACAGGGCGATTCGGAGGATGAGGCGCCTCGCAAGAAGAAGGCGGGTAAGCGCGGCCGCAAGAAGGCCGATGATGATGATGATGAGGATGAGGATGAGCCCGCTGCCAAAAAGTCCAAGACGGCCAAGGGAGGCAAAACGGCCAAGCCGGGCAAGTCTACTGCTGCCCCGGCCAAGCCGGCCCGTGGCAAGGCCGCCGCCAAGAAGGCCGCCGTCGAGAGCGACGAGGACGAGGGCTCCGAGGACGAAAAGGCCGCCAAGAAACCAAAGCCCAAGCCCAAGACATCCAAGGCCGACACCAAGCCCGCCGTCAAGAAGGCTGGCAAGCCGTCCAAGGCTGCGGTCAAGGATGAGACCGAAGACGAGAACGCTCCGTCGGCGTCCGAGGCCGATGCTCCGCCCAAGAGGACTGCGGGAAGACGCAAGTCCAAGGCGGCGGCCGCCAAGGTCGAGGAGCCGGAGCCGGCGAAGCCACGCCGCGGTCGTCCCCGCAAGGCTTGAGCCGGCGGGATGGCGGAGGATGCTAGGATGTCTTGCAGCCCGTTGGTCGACTAGGGCTTGCGAGACTACCAATACCGGATACTACAGTGCACAGACAGTTGGGCTTGACTTGAAAGGAGCGAAAGATGTGGGGTGACGGCCCGGTCGACATCGGGCTGGCCAGGCAGGCCATGGAAAAGCATTGTACGATGGGATTCACACGGACGCGAGGGATGGGCTGAGTCTGATGGAGTGAGCCCGGGCATCAGAAGAAAGAAGTTGTCATCTTTGTAACTAATCCGCTCCGACGCGCAAGCTGTTTTTCTTTGTTTCTGCCACTTCGATATGGGCTGCTCGTCGCTGCCATGCAACGGACATTTCCTTGACCTGTAAGAGTATAATACTACAATACACACGCAACCCGCATAGAAAGATGGCTCATTGGTGGTGTATACTGTACGTGTCAGGGCAGGAAATAGCGATTGGTCACTTGATAAGTTTGAGTGAAGCTTCAAGATGGCCAAGTATTTGCTGTAGGAGAGCGGCTTCGTGGCGCAGACTGGGGAGATGGTGCGGTTTTATGGTGGCAACGCCGTTGTTGCGGTCACGTCTGGCTGACTGGCTGGCGAACTGGCAGACGAACATGTCAGTAGTTCGTAGCTCTATCCGTGCTGTCTGTCAGCCAACGTCATTCGCCGCCTTCGAATTCGCGACAGGCAGACGCGATCCACCCACCCGCGCCCCTCCAACCCCGCCACTGCCGAAACCCCGGCCCGCTGTACCTCAGTTCCATTAGTACCTACGTTAGTGCGGCGCTGGGTGTATGAACACTGTTCATATAGTATAAAGTTGATTAACACGCGGGAAAGCTGCAAGAAGCTTACCAAAGCTTCCCCCAACAACGTCACCTCCATCAACACCCAGGCAGGGCGCAGCAGCACCTCACACGCAACCACCTACAAAGTACAACCAAAACGGTACAGGCACAGAGACGAAGCAGAGAGGCATAGAGAGCGCAAAGACCTATCAGATTCGTTCGTTCACGCCGCCTTCACGTCCACCTCCCCCGCGCGAGAAGGGCAAGAACCAAAGAACCAAGGAAACGCAAAACAAAGACAGACACAGCGAGCCAGCCGCCCGTCGCAGCCAGCCGCCCGCGCAAACAATGTCCGCGACGACAAACCCCGACCCGGGCCAGGGCGCCCCGGCCTTCATCCCCCTCGAGGCCAACCCGCAGCTCATGACGACGCTCGCGCACCGGCTGGGCGTGTCCCCCGCGCTCGCGCTGCACGACGTCTACTCCCTCACGGACCCGGACCTGCTGGCCTTCATCCCGCGGCCCGCCCTCGCCCTGCTGCTCGTCTTCCCCGTCAGCGCCGCGTACGAGAGCCACCGCATGGCCGAGGACGCCATCGCCGACGACTACGCGGGCAGGGGCGACGGCGAGCCCGTCGTCTGGTGGAGGCAGACCATACGCAACGCCTGCGGCATGATGGGCCTGCTGCACGCCGTGTCCAACGGGCCCGCGCGCGACTTTATCGGTGAGCCGTTGCCCAACAAACCAGAGATACCCATCTCCGTTCTTCCAACCCTTGAACAAAAAGAAAACTGACTCCCCCTCTCTCCCCGTCCGTCCTCCGCCCGCAGAGCAAGACTCGACCCTCGACAAGCTCCTCCGCGAATCCATCCCCCTCGCGCCGCGCGACCGCTCCGCCCTCCTGGAGCGCACCTCGGCCCTCGCCGACGCGCACAAGGAGGCCGCCTCCGCCGGCGACACGCCCGCCCCGGACGCGCACGACGACGTGGACCTGCACTACGTGTGCTTCGCCAAGGGCGCCGACGGCGCGCTCTGGGAGCTCGACGGCCGCCGCAAGGGCCCCATCCGCAGGGGCGAGCTCGACAAGGGCGAGGACGTGCTGAGCCCCCGGGGCCTGAGCCTCGGCCCGCTCAAGTTCCTCGAGCGCGAGGGCGGCGACCTGCGCTTCAGCGCCGTGGCGCTCGCCGGTGCCTTGGACTAAAAACGAGGTGGAGGTTGGGGGATGGAGATGAGGGTGGAGGTGGAGGGAGGGGCCGCTTGGTTGGGCCGGAAGGGCGCAACGCTTCTGACGAAGGAGACAGCAGGTGGAAACCCATGGCCGATCAAGGAAGACTATATTATTTATACCTGTACAGTGAGCCTCACGAGAAGGCGCGTTATATACGTCGCGGAAAGGTGTGAGGGGTATCGTATAGACTTGTGGGTATTCTCGTCTCTCCCGGGGCGCAACTCTCTCTTTCTCTCCGAAACCGTGGGCGGCTATACGTAAACCATCTTTTACCAACCCCATGCAGAACAAAGCCCGAAACCTGTCATTCCCCCTCCCTTAACTCTCTACCTACACCGATCCTACACTCCCAACGTCCCCACGTTCTCTCCTGCTGCTGCTGGTCCAGGTCGCCCGCCGGTCGGACCCGGTGTGCGTTCTGTCCGTATTAAGGAGCTAGCCTCGTAGAGGGCCCTGGCCTACCAACACGTGAACCCTGTGGTGGTGGTTCAGATGGCCTACGGTCGCGAAAAGCGTGTTATAGAGGCTAACCACGTAACGTAGTGCAGTTGCTGCCTTTTTTTCCTCAAGAGGTTTCCCACACAGCAAGACAAATCATAGAAATCCGTATTCTCGTTGTACTCATGAGCACATAACTGGTTCATATCTGTCGCTTCGAAACGGAACAATGTAGCAACCTACCAACATCCAGTCAAATTCTCTGTATCTCTGCTGGCGTGCTTCCCAGGGCAAAATCAACTGTCACTCCGTTCTTGCCCTGCCCCTGAGCCATTTTGTGCCCCTGGACCACCCACGCTCATCCCCTCACCTTCAAGAATCTCGTCCGGCCACGGCGTGAACGAAAAAGGATTGCCCGGTTGACACGCTCTCAGTACTTCCTCCCTCCGTCGCATCTCATCCTCATCAATGGCAGCCCCATTCCACCTTTCCATCAGGCGCTGCAAGACCCAGAAATAATCATCTCGCGATGGGTAGTCCACCTCAGTCAGGTGGCGAGTATTCGGCGGGTCATACCGAGGAGGGAGACAGATGGCGAAGCGGTCGCGAAATATGTGCTGGTACTTCATGGCGAAATAGGGCGTGTAGCGAGGCACATTGTCTCGTGTGGCCCTGAGCGGAAGCGGACACGCCGGCGGTGGCTCGTCGCCGACATCTGCCGCCGAGTCCCAAGACATGAAAGCAACGAGAGCGTCCCATTGCGTGGGTGTCGGAGGAAAAATTGTAGAAGGGCCATCTCTTATATCCCCGTGTATCAAGAGCTCCTTGCACTTTCGCCGCCACAATGTTAGGTGAGGAATCCCGGCTGGCGTAAGGGGCAGGAAGACGTCTCACCTCGCGTTCCGATGGGCCACGGTCAAACAGGGCTACTCCTCCTAAGATCTTTGCTTCGGCCCAGTAGCCGACCATGTCGGCCTTGCCCCTCGGAAACTGGTCATACTGTTGACGGTAGCCGTTGTGGTAAAAAGGAACAGGGGGGAAGGCAGTTGCGAAGAGCGCTTCGAAGCCCGGGGCGTCAACGGTGTGCCTCTCTATCCACGATGACCACCACGACTCGTATTCGTGTCGATGCGGGCTTTGTTCCAGCTCGTACACCTGCACAGCGAGCTGATGCACAGAAACGGCAACGAGTTCAACCAGTCTGAGGAAGAAGGGCCGTGAACCCTCCTCCTCGTCCTGGAAGCTTTGCAATACCTGCACAGCAGTTCCTCGTCAATCAAGGGGGATCAAGACCTCAAGCCCCATCGCCTTCCGCCCAAGCCACTTACGTGAGGGTCGAATCGCAGGGCAAGCGGGTTCAACTTCGTACGAGCCTCGCGCGCGGCGTCTAATGCACCGTCGCAAAGGTCCAGGTGCTCGGCCACGGGGTGCTCGCCATCATCGGCTGGGTAGAATAGGTGGAACTCGGTGAAGGACTCGGCCGTTGGGAGGCCGTCAATGATCTGAGCAAAGGCGAACTCTGCCTCTGGCGTGGAAAGCACGTTGACGATGGCGCGCTTGAGGGCCGCGACATGTCCGGCGCTAAGGTGCTCTGGCGTAATCCACGAAGCCATCACGTCGGGGCCTCTAGCCGACGCAGCGGGCAACGGCTTGACATCATAGTGTTCGACGAGAGCCCTCATTGATGGACCAGTTGACAGGATGCTCTCGATTTCCGATGTGGCGTGATGGTCTGCGTCAGATCAAAGATTGATGAAAGAGAGCTGAAGGCTGGCTTTGTGTGATGGCGGAGGGAGCTGAAGGCGGGCCCTGGGTAGGTGGGTGGGTACTGCCTACTAATACGGCAGTTACCACTCACGTGGAGGTACACCGAACAGGCAACCTCTGTTCCTTATGTAGAGGTACATTGAACGAATTGACGTTGGATGCCCTACTACCTCTACCTTACGTACCTAAAGTTAGTGAGTACCTTACCCTGGGTACTTAATTGTAGGCAATGGTGGCGGTTATGGGTTCTGGGCTCAGCGAGACGAGCCTCCCCCAATCACACGCGTTGCCCTGCAACATCGTGAATGCTTGCAAGCAGCTCGAACCATCCGGGAAGCTTGTCTCTATAATAAGCGTGGTCCGGTTGGCACTCGCCTTGCAAGCGCCCGTCTCGGGTCGTTTCCGGCCGTGTGAGGCTGTGTCAGCCGGGGAACGGCTTCTGTGCAACAGGCGCGACCACTGAGCGAACACGCAAGCCAGACTTGTTGGCCCTACGATTGTTGCCCTGTAGCCCAGGTACGGCGCGTATTTCATTATCAACGGGCCTCTAAGCCCCTGGTGACCCCGTGTATCGCTGTACACGAAACAAGCATGCCAGACAGGTTGTTGGCCGTGCAAAAAAGGATGCCATCTATGCAACCCGGGTACGGCGCGTATTTCGTTATCAAACTGTCCTCTGAGCCTCTGGCAGCCAACGCCATATATCGCTTTACACGAAACGAACAAGCCAGACCGGTTGTTGGCCGTGCAGAGAATGCCGTCCATGCAGCCCGGGTACGGCCGGCGCGTATTTCGTTGACAACGGCCCTCTGGGCCTCTGGCTATTCTAAGCACCGTTTTACTTCGTATACAGTCTGTTAATTATGGCGCCGTGCTCCCGTAGCCGCGCATGGTCAGCAATCGTCGCTTTCATGAGCCAACAAGTCCATCAGTCGCTCCAGCGATGGGCCAGTAGACCATGGGCTTGGATATAAAATAGACCGCAAAGCACCTCAGTTTGCATTCGTAGAGCGACAAAGAATCTCAATGCTCAATTCTCGACCATCTATTCTTCCATACCGACGCACCTTGTCTTCCTCAACGCCATGCCTAACCCACCCACGCCTCCGCCACCCCCCGGCCTTCACTTTGTCAATGTTCAAGGCCTCCAACGCGTGAACATGATGAAGTTGGAATCTCGGACATACATACAGATACTCCCAAACACTGAACTCTTTGCCTCGCTCGCAGTTGCAGTTAACATTGGTCTGGAAATGGCAGAGAGTCCCCGGGCAAGGCAGGTTCTTGCCCAGCTAGGCCGCGCCGTCATCGACAGCCACGCAGCAAATGCCCAAGGCGCACACATGCATGGGGTCCCGGCTGCTCCACCCGTGGCAGATCCTAACCCCTCAAACATGGACTGGCACGTCAGCAACTTCCTCCGGGCAATACGGGGAGACTTTCCTGGTATCGTTGTCGGGGCAAGGGACTTGACGTCACCGGATCAGCTGGCTGCCACGAATCGGACCCCTTGGTGGACAGGGTCGTGGGAGGCCTTCAACCCAAAGGATGCTGGCGTAATATACTTCAACGATTCAGTATGCCGCAGTCTTGTCCCAGGCGTAGAGCCAAACAATGTAAGGTACGAACTAACAAAAACTACAGAGGGTCAACGACATGGTGGCCGCCCATGTGGCTGCCTCGAAGGCCAGCCGCGGCTCAGCTGCCGCAGATCGCTACTCTCAGCGCTGGCGCGATTTCCTCTTCGTCTTTGCGTCTGCCACGCTGCATGAGCTCGCGCACTTCTTCCTGGGCTACCTGTCGGGGAACGGCCGTCCTTACACACCAGACCAGATCACCCATCTCGGATACGGATCAAAGCGAGGCGCGCGAGGAAACATAATCCCAGGCGGCGAGAGTGGTCGATGGCTGGAGAACATGTTGTATGGTGGCTCCATTGAGTTTTATGCCGACGAGAGCCAGAACACTGCCCAGGTGCGACAAGCGACTGCCGCATTGTTTGCTGATCGCTGCTGACAGTTGACTTCGTTTACCAGGCCGGTATACCCCATTTGGTGGACCAGCAAGCCGTAGCACGCCAAATTCTTCCCACGACCATTCATCGCTTCATCACGGATCCCAGAAGTATGCCGATGCCCTGTTCTACCCCATCTTCCATGCTAACTAAGTTCAAGCATATGAGTTTCCGTTCCCAGTCTCGTCGCGGGGTTTGACGCAGCGAGATCGCGCCCGTCAAGGCATCAGGACCATTGGAGCCATGGCAGGCCGCGTTGCTACTGAGTCGAGCCCGAGTCAGACAGTGATGCGCACGATGGCCGCTGCTAGAGACCTCCCTGTGTACTTTGTGCGGATCGACGAGCTTCGCAGGAGGCCGGCGCAGCCTCAGCTACCTCTAAAGGTGGAGAGGATGCGAGTGTGAAGTGTCGGCTCTCATGTATCAACACCTCGTCCTTTGCAATGTTGGTCAGTTTGTAAGCTTTCTATAGGGGCAGTGCGGTCATGGGTAACAGAATCAGCAACGGCACAGTGGGCTCTAACATTAGTCTCTGTTTTCGGAACCATCCGAGAAGGGGGGGCTGGTGGTACGGAGAAGGGGGGATTTGTGCAACTCAGGCAGAATGTCAATATGGAGACTACGTCGTTAAATGTAGAAGCAGTGCCACCCGTTCTGCCCATTTACCAATCCCACGATCAAGGTACGAGGAGTCGGGCGTGCGTCAGAGACATGATCCAATATACGTAGCGCAACGGGGCAATTGCTCCGTCATGTCATTCTGCGCACACGCGTGGTGGAGAAGAAAGGCTGGAGACATTCCCCACACGCGGCTCCAACGGTGAGGTCACCGAGGTCACCCTGCCAAGCTGCCCGCCGTGGCTTGTTGCAAGTTGTCACTGGCCTGGTGGGGGGGGGGGAGGTTTACGATGACGTCGATTTGCTCGAAAGCTTCATTCATACGTAGCCCATCGGCTGCCGATCGAAGACGCCGATGCTCGATATAAAGAGAGTTGGTGCCTCACCTGGTTTCCGTCTCATACTGACATCTCTCACTGGCATCGCCAAATCATCACCAAGTATTTTTCTACTGCCGAGCAAACTGTGGCACTTCCTTGGCGCACCTTCAGATATCCAACCCCACCAACACCAAAGAAAAAAAACATCACCACCATGCCTCGCGACGGAGAGCACGCCCACAACGGCCCCTTTGAGGAGGAGGGCCACAACATTGCCCACGGCGTAGGCAAGGTCGACGTGAGTGGTCTCGTTTGGGCCCCGGAATGAGCATCTCATGACTGCATGCATCGCATCGCATCGTATCACCACACAACACTGACACGACTCACTACAGACGACAAAGGTCGACCGCGCAGACAAGACGGCGCCCATGCCCGAGGGCCTCAAGGAGCAGGGCGCCGGGCTGCCGGGCATGAACGCCAGCGGCGGCCAGAGCCAGGGCATCAAGCAGGGCGACAACGTGGGCCAGGGCGGACGCGGGTCGTCCAATTGAGCGGTCTGACCGTCTGAGAAGCCATGTACAGTCTGTATTGATTATGAGGAACGAATGCAAAAAATTTAACAATGACATCTACCTGACCTACTACTATTTCCCAAAGCCTAGATACTGAGGGTGATTGATGGCCCGTCATGTCGACAAGACTCAGGTAAAAGGTAGTGGAGCAAGCGCGTTTGCCATGCTACGAAGTACTTGCGACTGATTGAGTGAGGCAAGTGCGCATCGTTGTGCCTGCTGCGCGCATGGACGAGCGTCTGCTTGATGCTGGGAGTTGGCTTGGTCGTGCCTTCCTGGGTGGGCGCTCATGGGACGACGTTTGCTCAATTGCATGAGCCTACAGTAGTGAGGAATTTGACGCATTCGCACCACGCGAACCGTTTGGGGATTTTTCGGTGCCTACTAACTTCTTTTCTGAATCCAAACGTCTATACTTCGTACTGGTGGTATACCGGGTGACACCAAGTGCGAACGACTATTTTCCCCCCACCGCAACGTTGTTGCAGGAGAAAAAAAAGTAAAGGAAAAAAACTCACTCACTATCACGTATAAAGTAAAATAAATCACCTGCCATCACACAAGAACAAGCTCGGATCATTCGCATCCTAGTTTGGTCGGTCTGGTGGTCTAGTGGTATGATTCTCGCTTAGGGTCCACCCTGAAGCACAGCTTGCGAGAGGTCCCGGGTTCAATCCCCGGCCAGACCCTTTCTTTTGTTATTTTTTGCCCATCGTCTGTCAGACATATCTTCCCTTGCTTTCTCTCCGCCTTGCTTCTTCTCTTTCTCCGTCGAGGTACCTATCCATCCATCTAGTGAGAGCTGAACGACGTCTGTCTGTTATTCAATTCTTTCTTTCTTTCTTTTACTTTCTCTCTTGCCTCTCTACTAAAGCAACCTCGCTCATTCTGCTTTTTTTATTGTTCTTCCTACAGGCGCACAGCCATCGTTTCGCTCCGTAGTCTCGTCACGGCAAGGCGCGTCGCGTCAAGTCGCGCCAAGCATTTTCCCCAGACTACCTACCTACCCTACACAATTCATCTTAAAATCTATGAAGAAGAATTCATGTTGGCAAAGCTTTTAATAAATAAAAACTCATCATCGGCCATGGTATATTGCATTGCGTGGTAAACTAGTGGCTTGCTTTCTCGGTCTGGCGACTCACTGCTCCGCCATGTCTTCACGACACGCGTCGCCATCATGTGTGTCAATTAACGGGTGCACGTCTACAAGACAACATGCACCCTATCTTCAGCGTAAATCATTTCAGAAACCATAGTCGCTAGACTTTATGGCAGTCAACTGCCTTGAGCATAAAACAACGCAACTCATAAAATATCCTGTCCCGCCCGCCTGCAATGACCATGCCCCAATGCCGTTGCTATACAAATCCTGAAACCAGACCGCAGCACTACAGCCTGCCAAACGCCGTCGACCGTGCACTTCCCACATTAGATGAAGCCCTTGGTGAGGCTGGGCATCCTGCCCAGACTGCTCTTCCTCTCTGGCACGTCCGCGGTCGATCCCGCGTCGCCTTCGCTCCCCTTCCACGGACCCATCCTGCTGCGGAGGCTGCCCACCGAGCTTGCGGACCCCTTCTCCACCCGCAGTCCCTTCCACCCCTCCAGCTCGCGCTCCAGCCGCAGCGTCTTTTCCTTCTCCTCCCGGAGCTCGCGCTCCGCGCGACGCGCCGACAGCTGGTTTGTCGACTCGGACGCCTGCAGCTCGTCAATCGTCTTGAGGAGCTTGTCCACCTTGTCGCGCATCCGGTTCACGTCGTCGGACAGCTGCGTGTTCTGCTTCTCCTTGCGCTCGACCTGGCCCTGCAGGTCCTTGACCACCCGGTCCACGTTGCGAACCGACCGTTGCGACTTGGTCCGCTCCGACTCCTGGTCCTCCAGCTGCGACTCGAGCTGCTCTCTGGTTAGACGCGGCGTCTCTCGGGACGGGTGGGTAAACTTGCCTCTTGTATGCGCTTGTGAAGGAACTTGATGTCCTGGCTGGCGCTCGAGTACCCCTTTGTCTCGAGGTCCACAAGCTTGAGCTGCGCCTCGTTCAGGCTCTTCTCCAGTGACACCTTTTGCCTCTGAGCGCTGGTGCTCGCCTCCCGCTCCGCGGCAATGTCCCTTTGCATCTCGGAGACGAGCGATTCGGCGCGTCGCATCTTCTCGACCGCCGCCGCCGCAATGTCCTCTTGGTGGGCTAGGCTGGACTTGAGATCAAGCAACTCCTTGTCTATGCTCGCAGCGTCTCGAAGCGATGGGTTCTCACCCTTGGCCAGCTCCTCCAGACCGGCCTTGGCCTCTTCGAGGCGGGCCTCGACACCCCGTTTCTCCCGCAGCAGGATGTCGCGTTCCGACGTGATCTCGTCGACCGAGGACCGCAACGCGCGCACCTGAGAGAGCAGCGAGACCACTTTGCCTTGAGCATCGTTGTGGGCGTTGACCGCCTCGTCTCGCGAGGATGCAACGTCCGCGAGCGTCGCCTCCAGACGCGACTTTTCTTTCGACCAGGTCGAACTGTTGAGCACCTCGTCGTCCCATTTCGACCGCAACTCGTCGAGCTCCTCGCGGAGCCTAGCAATTTCCGACTGCTTGTACAGCTTCTCCTCCCGGGCCAGGTCCAGTTCCTTCGTAAGCGTGGCAAACTCGGCTTGGTACTTTTTGCGCGTCTGCTCCATGCTGGATTCCTTGTCTTCTATGTCCATGGCTCGCTGGTTCCGGTAGTCCTCCAGCTCGTGCTGCAGCCTCCTCTTGGCCTGCGTGACGGACTCAAGGTCGGTGGAGATGTCTTCGACCCTCTCCTCCAGGCTTTGGTTCTGGCGCTGAAGATCCTCAATGGTGGCGTTCATCTTCTGTCGTTCCGCCATGACCTCGGCGTACGTGTTGTCGGCCTCTTTCGCCTGAGACTTGGCAAACTGTTCCGCTCGGCTCGCCTTGAGGACGGCAATCTCCGCCTGCTCAAGCTTGCCAAAGTACTCGTCCGCTCGGCTCTTGTACATGTCGAGGCTCGACATGACATCGGCAAGCTTGGATGACTCGGCGTCCAGGCGAATTTGAAGGTCCGTGTACTCCTGCAGGAGCTGGCTTCTGTTCTGAGACTCTTGCTCGCGCGCCACCGTCATCTCCTGCAAATCAGACTTCGTGTCGCGCAGCTCCACCTCGAGCTTCGCCCGTTCGTGGCGCATCTTGTCGAAGTGCGACTTGACGTCAGTCAACTCTGCCACAGCGTCCTTATGGCTGTGCAGGAGAGACCGGCGCGATTCTTCCTGATTGTAGAGCACGTCCAGGATTTCCTCGTGTGAACGGGCTTGGACATCCCGGAGCGATAGTTCACCGGTTCGAATCGACTTCTCCAATGCGCTTACCTTCTTCGCCGAATCGTCCAGCATATCGTGCAGACGGCTGTTGACCTTCTCCAGCTTCTGCATCCGACGGAGAGACGGGCTCTGATCCGGCTCTGGGGCCGGGGTGCCCCGGTCAAGCTGGCTCTGGAGGTGTCGATTTTGCATCTGCGCCAGTTGAAGCTGGTTCTGGAGCTCTTCAACTTCGGCCTTGAGGTCCATGCGGTTGTTCACCGCAACGGTGTCGGCTGTCTTGTCTGACTTGGCAGACTCGTGAGGATCTGCCTCCGGAATGCGCCGAGTCGGCGTCGACGTATTGGACGGCCTGCGGTTGTTGATCCTGACGGTTCGCCGCTGGGTTGGAGACCCGTTGAACGGAGCCTCGTTAAGATTAATCTCCTCCAACTTGGGTCGGCTCGGAGTATCGTTGCGAGTGGCACGTAAATCGGCGAGCTGGGTTTCTGCATTAGCTCTGGCTGCAGTCTGAACGCGGAGGTTCTGTTGCAGCTCCTCCACCTTGCGCACAAGGTCGAAGTTTTGCAAGAATGCCTTTTGCTTGCTGTCATCGGAGGGCGGCGGGATGTGAACTTCGGGATCGACCGTCTTCAATGCCGCCAGAATCTGACCCCGGAGGTCCTCCAACTCCCTATCGCGAGAGTCGACCGAGGCCTGTAGCGTTCGTACCGTAGCTTGGGCTTGAGTTCGAAGCTGACGCTCCGAGTCGATCGTTCGGTTTGCCTCGGCGAGCTGGACTGTGACATTGGACGAGGCCTTTTCTGCATTCCTACTAGATTGCACTTCCCGGGCCACCTCGTGGTTGAGGTCTTCGAGGTTGAGCTGGAGCTTTTCGGTTTTCTTCTCGAGCGACGCAATGGCGACCTGAGCATCACCCAGCTGCTTGTTGAGCCTGGCGTTTTGCTCCTCCAGCCTCGTCTTCTCCCGTTGCAGAGACACAATCTGGCCGCGCGAAGCCTCATTAGCCCGAGAAGTCGACCTGGCAATCTCCAGCCCCTTCTGCTGAAGCTTGTTGAGGAGGGCACGGTTGTCATTCTCGGAGGCTGCCAGCCGGCTCCTGACGGTGGTGAGTTCGCGCTCCATTCTTTCCTTGGCTTGATCGTTCTTGAGACCAAACTCTCCCGAGGAAAGGATGAGTTTGTTGAGGTCCTCGATCTGGTGATTGAGTTTGCCGCACTCCTCCTCGTACCAGCGCAGGCGCTCCTGGGCCGCGTCAAGGTCCCTGCGAAGGCTGTCCTCCCGCTCGCGCGCGGCCCTGGAAGCCTGTCGCTCTCCGGCGAGCTCAGCCTGTTGACGCGCCTCCTCTGCCTGAGACTTGGCTGCTCGTAAGCGGCGAATTTCGTCACGAGCTTCGTCCCGCTCCTTCTCAACTGCCGTGCGTGCTTCCATGATGCGCCTCAGCGTATCTTGTTGCGCGTAGAGCTCCTTCTCAATAATGATCTTGGACTCGTTAAGGGTGTCAAATTCCTCTTTGAGGGCCTGATACTTGTGCTCACTGAGCAACTGCACGTCATCACGTGATTGTCGTTCTCTGCTCAAGTCCTTCTGAGTATCATAAAGCTCCTGCTTGAGTGCTTGGATCTGATTCTCAAGTTGATTGCGGCTCTGGTCTGCTTGCGCGTCTTCCGAGAGCCGGGCTTCGAGCAGAGCCTTGGCCTCAGCAGCCTCCTTTTCTAATTGTGTCTGTTTGGACTTCGTGGCGTCGAGTTCGGCTTGAACGTCCCGGAATTTGCTTGCGATCCTGTCCTTTTCACTGGCCAGGGCCTTCTTCTGATCGTTCAGTGCGCGTCGCTCGTCCTCGAACTTTCTCTTGTCGCTACGCAGTAGAGCCAGTTCGCTCTCTTTACTGCGCACAAGGTCTTCGTAGTCAGTCGAGGTCTTTGACAGCTGAGAGAGTTGTTGCTGGATATTCCGGTTTTCCTGAGAGAGCCGCGTTTCGCGAAGCTTGGTCGAGTCAAGCTCTTTGCGAGTGGTGTGCAATTTGACCTCGAGATCCTGGTCGACTTTCAAGAGCTTCGTTTCGAGGTCGTGCGTCTTTCTGTCTTTGAGAGCTAATTGACTCTGTAGCACCTTAATCTCATCCTCGAGCGCCGCCTCCTTTTCGCTTCGCTCGGATTGTCGTTGCGAGACCTCTTCCATGGCTTTATCGAGCTCAGCGGCTTTAGCCGCAAGGTGACTCTTTTCCTCTTCGAGTTTCGCGATAAGAGTTGCGGCCTGCTCGAGTTGCGAGCGAAACTTTTCAACGTCACATTCAGCCCGATTTTTTGCCTTCATGAGCTCGTCAAGTTGATCTTCCAGTCGCTCTTGATCCTCAATTGCGCCAGCAAGCTTCTCTTCCAGCTCAGCCTCGCGGGTTTGCAGTCGCTTGAATATCTCCTCCTTGTCCAGGGCTAAGGCGCGTTCACTCTCGAGCGTTTGCTGAATCCGCGTCAACTCAGCGTGGCAGTTTCTCCGCTCGTCTTCCAGTCTCTGCCTGTTGCTCAGCTCGAGCCGCATCTTGTCATTCAGGTCTTTGATCATCGCGTCTCGCTTTTTGACTTCTGTGGCGGTTCGGGTGGCGCCAAGGAGCGGCTTCATCTTGACAATGAGCTGCCACCAGGGGTTTTCCACCAGGTCCAAGTAGACGTGGAAGTTTCGCTGAATGATATGCGTCGCCTCGGTACGGAATAGCCTCTTGTATGCAGCTCGCCTTTGGACGAACCCCCGGGCCACAGACTGGAAGCGTGCCATGATTTCGGTGATCAACGCGTCTCGCTGCTCCTCCAACTCGGCAAGCACGCCTGACCTGAAGAAGACCTTGGTTAAGCCAACACGATACAGCGCCTTGTCGAGGCCCAACTTCTCCAGCATGATGGAAGCAGCGGCCTGGCCCTCGAGGTAGCCCTTGGGCATGTTGGAGCACAGCACCTCGTATCGCTGGCGAAACTCGGCAAATGGCAGTCTATTGGGAAACCCAGTCCGCGCGATGCGGATGCCTTCGAGCACGCCGTTGCAGCGGAGCTGATCGAGCACCAGCAGACTGTTGAATTGCTTCGGCCGCTTCTTGTGGTTGGGTAGAATGCATCGCACGAAGTGAGGGTGGGTAGAGTGTAGCTGCGCCATAAGGTTGTGAAGTTGCTCCTTGTGTCGCTGGGCCACCGTGCGGAAGAGGCCTTTCTTCACGCGGCTTCTGGCTCCACCCATCTCCTCTTCGACATCTGCGCAATCAGCAAAGAGTGTGGCGATGTGCTTGTCGGTAGAAGAGGCGAGGAGCCGGGTAATATTATCATTCAACGGGTCCTTGTTCTTCTCTAGCCAGTTCTCCGTGGAGTACTCTACCTCTGCGGCGTAGTGCGTGAGGATGAAGCCTTGTCCCAGCCGAGAGGGACGGTACTTGGTTGACTTCTTGTCCCAAAGCGAGTTGAGCTTCTCAGTAAAGGATTTGTCTGTTGCCTTGGGCATGACGCAGTCTTCGTCGAGACACGAGAAAATGCCGATTGGGTTTGGCAGTTCAATGAGGTCGATAGTGGGCTGCAGGTCACGACCAAAGTCAATAAACTGCCACTCAATCTGCTCCCTCGCGTACTCCTCTTGCTCGAGAACAAACATGTGGTGGTTGAAGAATTGTTGCAGCTTCTCATTGGTGTAGTTGATGCAGAGCTGCTCGAAGCTATTCTCCTCGAAGATCTCGAAGCCTGCGATGTCGAGGACACCGATGAAGTGCGCATCGTCCAGACCCATGCCGGTCCGGTCCAGCTGCCGGTTGATGCGCGTCACAAGGTCACCAAAGCCACGTTCGTAGATGCCTTTAGACAGGGCATCCAGACCAAGACGCACCTGCTCAGGTGTCTGAACTTTTTCGACCCATTCTCTGCCCGCCTTGACCTTGGGATGAAGAAGGCCCTGCAGGAAGGGTTCGAGAGGCACACCGAGGAGCTTGCAGACCTTGGCGGCTTCGGCCTTCGACTCAGGGGCGAGACGAGCTTGGTCAGCGGCTCGGCTCTCCTTGACCACCTCGACGTTCCCGAGGTGGAGCACAGCCGCAACGGTCCGGAGGATGGATAGCTGCTCACTCTCGGAAAAGCCCATGACATTAAAGGCCTCCATGAGAGTGTCCCACTCGTCTTGGTCTGAAACGCCCACGATGCTTCCATGGCCGCTTCGCGTGTATGCAAAGTCGTCCACATCCAGCCGGTCAAGGAGAAGTTCTTTTTTGACCCGGGCGTCGGCGCCTTTGAGGAGTTGGTAGAAGACGTGGTAGTTTCGCTCATGGGGGTTGATGCGGACGACTCTGGACTTTTCAAGGAGGTACCAATCGATGAAAGCTCCCGTGATGGCGCCATTGCGATTGAACTCGATGCGGATGAATTTGCCGAACCTAGACGAGTTGTTATTTCGAACAGTCTGAGCGTTGCCGAATGCCTCCAATATCGGATTGGCCCGCAGGATCTGCTGCGAAAGATTTGCATGCTGCGACCTGCCTTTGGTGGCAGTATCCGATTGAGCGACAGCGGCCAGGTACTGTATGACCTTTTTCGTATTCTCCGTTTTGCCTGCGCCGGATTCGCCCGTGACCAATATGCTCTGGTTCCGGCCCTCCTCGACGAGGTTTCGGAAGGCCTCATCGGCCATGGCATAAATGTGCGGCTTGGTATCCTCGCGGCTGCGCCCCCGGTACATGTTGATGTACTCATTGGTGTAGATTGGCAGCGGGCAGTATGGGTTGACGGTGACGAGAAAAAGGCCAGAGTAGGTGTATATCAGATCGGATTGGTATCTCATGTGCAGGTTGTGGACGACGGAGGCCTCGTTCAAATGAGTCAATTCGGCCATATCGTTTGCCTTGTCGAACTTGGCGGGGTTGACTTTGTCGATGCTCTCGGCATCGACCTCGCGCTGCTGCAGCAAAGTTAGCGCTTCTCAACGGCGGGCGTGGCGCGACTGACCGTTCCATCGTCTGTTTGGACTCGGAGGCGATTCCCCCCCAAGTCTTCTACTACCCAGCCCTTGACAAACGCGTTTTGGGGATCCTTAAGCCACACATAGCGCTTTCCAGAAAAATCGTTTTCTCCCTCGATACTCTTGACGGCGTCCTGGCTACGCCTCATGTCCTCGGACTTGATGAAGGAGGGAGCAAACGTGTTGGACGTCGGGGTACCGTTCTTCGAGTCGACACGGTGATGGCGAGGGCCACTGCTAGGCGCGACCACGGTCGGCCCAAAGGAGCTTCCAGACTGAGATCTCGCATGGGAGGCCGGTTTGTGGGTGGGAGTTGACGGCTGCAAGACTGGTGACGAGAAAAGCGCCGACTTTGGCCTGCCGCCGCCGACGGTCGCAGGCGCGGGTCCGGGGGAGGGAGACGAGTTCCGTTGAAACGGATTATTGCGCCGCTGCGCTGAGCCACCATTGAAAGACATGTCGTCGCGACGGCTTCATCAATGGTGACCAGGTAATGAGTCGAGGTTGGGGCCCGTGAAAGGCGCCGGTCCCGTCATGCGAGGCGCGTAAACAAAACAACGGGAGCTATATGTGACGGTGGCTCCCGGCGTGCGCGAGGCTATGAGAGCGATGAAAAGGAAAACCTCAACAGCGGGAAGCACCAGCGCTTCATCCACGATGACGCAGGCGAGGCGGGGGCAAGCAGATGCAGGATTGATGGTACATACGTTGAGTCGCGTACCAGGTGTGTCGCCGCGCTGCCGAGGGCGCCTTCCCTTCCCGTTGCTGGGGAGCGACCCCTCGCAAGTAAACAGACGCGTGCACGTGACCTTGCACGCGCCGGCGACTGGCACAGAGCACCAGGGCTCGCTAGGCGGCTTTGGGCCTAGCGCTCTGCGTACATAATCATTGGACGGAGGACGGGTGACAATTTGGCGTCCCCTACTTCAGGTTTCAACCAGGTCTGGCAGACGCACGACATCCTCCTCCCATATCTGTCGAAACGACAGCCGCTATCTGGCACTTGCGGCGGCGACAGGACTCGCAAAACACCAGCGACTGACACGGTCTGGCCCTGTCGGTCTGTTGTCAAGCGCCGCCTGTCGGCTCGGGCCACGATTTATCGCGTCACCATTGTTTCGAGTAATGTCTCCGAGTTTGTCGCGACGCCAGGCGTTGATCAGATAGGCTGCGATAGCCGAAGAAGAGCATTGGGATATACACAGCGCGACCAGAAACGAGCGGCTCGTGTCGGTGTTTTACCATCTGGAAGCGCCTCGGGGGTGTGGATCTGCCTTGATCTATAAGTCGGACAGACTGGTGTCTGACCGAGATGAGCTACGGTCCTGGTTACGGAGCGCCTCCGGGCTTTCTCTCGCAGGACTCCTATCCGGGCCTCCAGATATACCCACAGCCGGCACAGCCTGTCCAGCAAGTCGGATCGACCAGCGCCCATGGCGCCGAAGAAGGGGCACAGCCTTCCTTCGAGTATCTTCACACAGCCATTCCTGGCTTGGGCTTGGGCTTTGCCGCCAGCGGGCCGGCGCCAACCCAGCAAACGGAGAGTGCCTGGACGAACGCGCCTTCAAACTCGCAACGAACAGCTTCCCATGCGGAGCAAGCAGGTGCGAGTGCACCTGTAAAGCTGGGCAGCCCGGCTGATGGTGGGTCAGAGGAGGGCGAAATCAGCGACGGAGAGGCAGAAGACTTGTATGAGCCGCCCGAGGTCGGAAATGACGAGACCCTTGCCGCCTGGCCGTACGGTGGTACAAACGTAGGTGAACGCGTTGTGGCAGCGACCGGTCAGCCGCAAGCCCACATCCACGCGGCTCGCGAACGTTCAGGCTCATACTCTCCCTATCTTTCACCCCGAGAAATTGACCGCGAAGGCTCTTCAGCCTCCTGTGCACCCCAAGGTAAGCCGTTCCGTCTCGCATTTTGCCGCTCTCTAAAACGTTTCTAGGCAATTCGCCTTCACGTACCTCTGCAGCCCCGAACTCTAGCGCGAAAACGCTCGATTCTGTTAGGAAGCAAGCCCGGGAGGCCATTTTGCGCTTGTGGCCTCTCGACGTCCGGTATCACAACTACATCGACGAGGGCATTGATAGCACCTTGTTGCAAGCCCTTTTCAAAGACCTGGGTCTGGAGCTTCCGTCCAGCAGCCTGGCAGCGAATTCTCGTTTCAAAACGGGCGGTCACATCCAGCCAACGCCCGTGCCTGACCGTGGAGAGGGAGAAAAGACGTCACCAAATTCGGCACCGGCCGCGAAGGCTATGAATAAATCCGAAGAGCGCAAGGACCGGATAGCTCGACTTCTGGCTGCGAAAGGCTCGAAGGCGAGTGCTCCGCCAACCAAGTCAAGTGCTGTGCCACTGGCAGACAACCAATCCGCGACCATGAAGAAACTGTCCGAAAAGTCCAAAATACTTCGGGAGAAGATGGAAGCGCTGAAGAAACAGAGAGAGGCTCTGGCCCAAACACGCATTCAGCAGGCCGCATCAAACGGCTCAACAGTCCCTCCACAGGACTTCGAGGTGACCATGGACGATGCCACAGCCGCTGTGGCTGCTAGCGGAGGCTTGCAAACATCCGTCTCTGAGGCCCATGAACCCGCAGGACTATCGGGCCAACCCTCTCCGTCGTCAATACCTGGACTGTTTCTGTCCACTCCCAAGCCCACTTTGCAAGATCAAGCTGGCCTGCCCGACTCAATGACGCCCCGCACGACTAACCTGGTTGCAAAGGAATCTCACAGACCCTTTGGTCAGGCTAGGGAGTCGCGCCCTTTCTTGATTCATGTCAGTGATGACGAGGACGATGAGGACGACGAAAACGGTGACGCGGGAATGGAAATAGACTCGCCTGGCCTTGTCGCATCACCTGTCCAGCACAGTGGTATCTCCCCGCATCTGCCGCCCCGCAAAGTAGCTGCTTTGTCTGGCTCCAGCCGTCGTTCGGCGTCGGCGCTGACTCCTGCGAGAAATTCGGGCAACAGCAGTGGTGGAGAAGACCTCGACAGCATGAATAAGAAGATTGAAGCAATGAAACGCAAGATTGCAGAGGCGGAGGCGCGCAAGGCGAAGCGCTCCCGACAGGTGTCACCCATGGGCTCGCAACAGAACAGCAGCTCCCGCGCCGACAGTGTCGAGTCGTCAAGCACCCCCATGGAGGCGATCACTGGACGCGAGCTCACGAATGGGAGCCGCACTCCGGTCAGCGACTCGGCGATGGGTGCTACCCCGACTTCCATGCCTGCCAACAGAACAGCGCAATTTGAAGGTGCCGAGTTCGCTGTGCCCGCATCTGAGCGGCGCGGTCGTTCTCGTGCGGCCAGCGAGCGTCTTCCCCTTCTTGAGGCTCGTCGTAGGGAGCAGCTTCTCAAGCTGAAGACGCTGCAGGCTCAGATCGCTGTCATCGAACAGGAGATTGAAGAGGGCAGAGCTGAGGAGGAGAGACTCATGAGGGACCTTGCCATGCCTGACTTGGACCACGAGCTTCAACAATTTGAATCACCGTCCACACCCCCTGCTGGTCAGTATTCGCCAATCTTCAGCCGATAACGGAGCGCAGAGAAGCTACCGGTTGCCTATTCGAGGCCGGGCAAGCTAACACTCCGGCGCAGATGCTCAGAGTTTGGCCGATCAGGCGCCGGAACAGGTCATGATGGACCAGCCTGAGGTATACGGCGTCGTGGGCAAGGGGGCCTCTCATAACGATGTCCAAGCACTGATCGACGAGCAACCGCGCGCCGCGAGCGTAGGAGGCGATGCCCCTCCGCTTGAGGCACAAAGGGGCGAAACTGGCCGATATTCTGACGATGATACGGGCGCCGTGGTGCAGGAGGTGGAAGAGGACACTCAGACGGGAGAACACGAGCGTGACGTGGACATGGCAGATGCGAGCGAATCCCCCGATGACGCTCCGGACAATGAGTCGGACGACTACGAGCCCCCAGTCGCCGGAGCTGCCAGGGTGGAGGCTCTGGCTTCCCCCATCCAGAGCCACAACAACATTGTGGAGCAAGCGAGCGCGTCCTCCACAAACGATGTTCAGCGTACAACGCCTGTGTCTTCCACCGCTGAACAGGTCCTGCCGGCCCGGCCCGACACCGCGATCGTGGCAGGAAGAGAAGTAGAAATGTCACCGCCAACGGACCACGATGCTGGACATCTAACGTTGCACCAGGTCCAGCCTGAAGCCGCGAGCTCGGCGCCGCCCGCCCCCCGCTCGACTTTTGTCCCATACGAAACGCCACTGCAGTACTTTCACTCGTATCGGTTCCATCCCGGCTACCGACAGTCGGTAGGCGGTGGGCTCCGTTCTCTAACGTACAGTAATAAGATTGATGCGCGAAGGGAGGTTTGCCCCGACCAGCTTGCCGGCAGATCGTGCCCTCGGGGTGACAAGTGCGAGTACCAACACTTTGAGACGATGAGGGTCGCAGGTCAGTGATGTACCCCCTACACACTGATGTACTAACTTGTGAGCCAACGTCGAGTCTGACGAGCCGCAACCACAGACGACCAGATCCTGCTCCAGTTGGGAGGCACGGGAAACTTTGACGATGAACAGAAGCAGCAGTACATAGCGGGCCTGCGTGAGCTGCTGACAGACTTTCGAAACCGCAAGGTAAAAGACTTCAACACGATCAGCCAAGGCATCGTCGATTATCGCGCCCGCTTCCAGAGCGACAAATCCAAGATCTTGCCGCTCGGCAACGTCTCCATCTGACGGCACACCGTCAGTTGGTTGGCAGCGACGGCACCTTTCTTGGGCGCGACTGGGGGTGACTGGGCGCTCCTTGCCAGGGCATCTGCGTCGTGCCACCCGATGATGTATTATCTAACCGGACTCCCTCCACCTGGCGTTTGGGCGCCGCATTGCTATTCCATCTCAGCCATGCATCCTGGCGGTACATATCACGTAATAACTCAAGATACCCCTTGACGCCGCCTTTGGCCCTTTATCGAGGGCGATGCGACGGTTGTCGAATAATCCGGAGGATCTCAGAATGAGGCAGCTGTAAGAGCGCTTGCACGCGAGAGGACGGAGCCGTCACGGCTCGTGACGGCTGTTGGCTTGAGTTGCTCGTGGACGTAGCTTGGTGAAGCCGTGTCGCACGCAACGCACAACGGGCGGTAGTTGCGAATTGAGTCTATTTTCCACGATGTGGTCTATTGTTCTTGTGTGATGAATCAGTGCCTGCCGTTTATGCATCAAGCTTCTAACGTGTATAAAATCTCATGTTTCCATGTTCTGTTTTAACCAGACGACTCGCCGGAGCCCTCAATTTTGTGTCCCCTTTCGGACGACGCGCGGCCGGAGGCGGCCTTTCGCCTCAAGAACCATAAGCCCTTGAGCCCGCCGCCGACCTCGAACAGCTCGGGGGCGCAGAGGACGGGATGGAAGACGTTGAGGGCGTAGACGGCGACGACGATGAGGACGCCCTCGAAGCCGATGAAGAGGCCCTGCTTGCCGATGATGGGGCCGGACCAGCCCTCGCTCAGCTCGGCGACGCGGAAGGCGCTACGCCAGAGGATGCAAAAGGTGGAGAGGGCGAGGGCGGCGAGGAAGAGGCGGAAGCGCAGCGTCTGGCGCATGCGGACTAGGTGGTGCGCGTTGCCACTGCCGCTGCCAGTGCTGTCGGCGCCGCTGTCTAGCTGGCTATGGTACTGCTGCTGTTGTTGTTTCTGGCGGCGGTGGGTGCGCAGGGCAAAGTCGACGGACGCGGCGATGAAGCACAGGAGGGTGAAGACCTGGAAGCTGAGGCCGGCGATCATGATGTTGGTGCCGGCGGTGGCGGAGCGGCTGCCGTGGAAGGCGACGGCGGCCATGCCGCCTCCGGTGGCCTGGAGGACGAGCGAGACGACGTCGCAGGGGATGAACTGCTTAAGGGTCAGCCAAGAACCGAGAGTGTTTCCCCCCCTCGACTTTAGGGACGGTTGGTTCTGCTATGGCAGCACAAGGCAAAGCAGGGGGTAGCAGGGGAAGGAAGCAGAGCTCGGTACGGAAAGGATCGCGAGAAAGGGGCACATACAATACGGGTGTAATACTCGGGCGGGATGCGCGAGTTCTCGGGCCCAAACGCGGTGACGATGCGCCTCAAGCACAGGTACAGCCCGGCGGCCATGAAGGCGGGGCCGATGGTGAGGCAGCAGATCTGCATGAGGAAGCCGTTCTCGTCCCAGCGGTTGCGCCAGGAGAGCACGCGGCCGGCGTAGCCGAGGACCTCGCAGACGAGGCCGAGCATCATGGCGACGCCAAAGGCGAGGCCGCGGCCGCGGCGGAGGACGAAGGCGACGGCGGCGTAGCCCAGCAGCGAGGCGGCGAAGAGGCCGAGGAAGGCGGCGTTGGCGGCGATGTCGACGCGGTACGAGTAGAAGCCGCCGACGTGGTCGCACAGGACGTCGTAGTCGGGGTGCTTGTAGCAGTACTGCGAGGGCAGGACGGTGCCGTTGAGGACCTCGGGCGGGATGGCGTCGATGGGGACGACGTCCCGAAAGTAGCCGTCCATGGTGAGGTGTAAAGGTGTAGACGTCGTTTTTTTTTCTATCGTGAAGGGGGGGGGGCTTGCGATTTCGAGGCGGTGTCTGATATCGACAACGACTGGAAGAGAAAACGAACGAGTTCAGAAAGTAGACTCGAACTCTTTTTTTTTAAAAAATAAAATGAAGCTACAACGAAGGAAAAAAAAAAGTCGACAAGTCAGTGAGTGAAAGAAGAGGCTTCTAAAAAAAATTGTGGGCGAGTGTTGTTCGTGAAGGAGGAGGAGGAGGTGGAGGAGGAGGAGGGTCGAATGATTGAGATCTGACAGCACAGCAATAACAACAGAGAGCCAGCATCAGCCTAGCAAGGCTCCTCTCATCATGCTAATAATCAACGGGGGCGGCTGCTGCTGACAACCACCACCACCAACAAGAACAACACCATGCAGCTTGTGGATGCCTTGGCCGAAAGAAGGCTCGGGGCTTACGCGGACACCAAAAAAGCACGCGATCGGGTTTCGAGATGCACCGCGCCAGAGCCGCCATCTGTCACTCCGCCCTGCCGGAGACCGAGCCCGGAACCCCTGCGGCGACTTCCCAATTGGTCGCTACTACTTACTACACCTGTAACGAAACACACGAGTTGGGCGATTCCTTTGAGCCCGCGCCGTGTAATTTTTTTATTTTATTTTTTGTAAAATTCTTCTTTTCTTGAAATCTTGAGGGCCTTTGCGGGTTTGTAAAGCTGTGTCGCTGGGAAGGAAGGGGAGTTGTGACTTTTGTGAAGCCAAGGCGAACGGGCGGGCCCACCCACAACCGGCCTTCCGGGGACGACAAGGAGGAGGCACAGCAAAAGCCGTCCGTTTGAATACCAGGTGAGGAGGGAGGGAGAGCGTTGGTCCAAGCTCGTCGCTGCTGTGGCGGCAATGGCAGTCACGCAGCAGGCATGCAGGCAGGCAGTCAGTCACGCATGCATGGCAGGGCTGAAGCCAGCCTCAAAAGCCGGGGTGGGCAAGGGGGACGTCGTCATCAATACGAAGTACGTACATGTATGTGCTGTATGCCTGAGAGAGACACACGAGCAGGGAGGAGGCTAGCATAGCATCGAAACACGAAATCGTCAGAGGTTGGTCGTGTTTGTCAAACTTGCGGCTGGGCTTGTGGCGGATTACATGAATGTTTTTTTTTTGATGGTGGTCTCTCATCACTTGCATCTCGCGCGGCCGCTTACACCAACAGCATCAACTACGAAGTACAAGTTGGTCAAAATCCAAAGGAAAAAAAAAATCAAGAAAGCGCGCATCAGCGGCGCCCCGCGACGAGACGACGTCAACAATCTCAAACCCGTCTCCCGAACCCCGACCCCACCATGCCATGCCATGCAACCCATCGGGGTCCTCCCGGGAGACGGAGTCTGCGAAAGGGGAAAAAAGCGGATTCGGGATCCCCTACCGGCTGCGACCCACAAGGATGGATTCAGTCAACACGAATGATATAAAAAAGGCCCAAGGGTTGCCTGCTCTCCTGTTGTACAATGTAAGAAAACGTACGAGAAAAATCATCATCTCTTGCTTACCCACGGGAATCGTTTAGTCTCCCTCGCGGCGGCTCACGCGTTTTGCTGCTGCTCTTATTCCCCAATTGGGAGCTCGGATTCTCCTCTCACGGCAGGCACTCCCTTGCTGCCGAACACACACATATCCACGTACACACACGCATGCACGCACGCACGCATCAGGATCACGAAAGACATCAACTGCCAGGCCCGGCGGGTGTTGCTTCAACGCCACTGCTGCTGCTGCTGCCACCGCCGGGCGTATGTATGTACTACCCACCCCGTGAGGCTGAAAGAAGAAGAAGACGACGACGACGTGGGATCATCCTCCTCCGCCTCCTCCCACCAGCCGCCCAGGGTAGTTCCTTGCACGCATCCACCCTGCGTTGTAACGTTAGTTACACCCATCCCTCGTAACGCGAATCCATACCACCGCCATCGGACCCCAAGCTGTTTTTTTTCTCCTCGCCTCTACGTTGACTCACACACGTCAGGCAGGCGCACGCCTCGCTCGCTACCTCGTACATATCATTCGATTGATGCTACTGTACGCACGGCTCCGTCAGCCTCACAACTTTGCGCCCCGAGCGAGCGCGGGCGCCTCGCGACCGTTACGGACAAGCCCCGATCGACTCGTCGCCATCATCATCAACATCATCGGCGTGGCCGTCGTCATCGTCGTCATCGTCCTTCCTGCTACGAGAAAACCAAAACCCGAGCTTGAAACAACCCCCCATCTCGACACCACAGCGCCAAACGTACATGAGAATTACTACTTTCAGACCACTGTCGCTTGGTGAAAAGAACTTTTAGTTGCTTGTTCTCGTTTACGCCCTACTAACCATGTACCTGCGTAGCAGTAGCCTTATTAGTACATATGGAGGTGTAATTCTCAGACACACAAAAAGAGGCGTCACGTCACGTCAAGTCAAGCCCGCGACTTGGTACGTACGTACGTAGTAGCACAAAATGTTCACGAGAGGGCGCCGTAACTACATCGTGCCGCGTAATGCTGCTTGCCGCGCCGCACTCACTCGCCTTTGCCCTCTTCTCCTTTCCCCTTTTCTTTGCTCCATTGTCCGAGATAAGATGTGACTTCAACAAGGGCACCAGGCTTATCCTATCGGCGGCGGCAGCAGCAGCCAACAAGCCCTCGGCGCGGTTCACCTGTTAGCCCGGTGAGCTATGCACGTACCGTATGATGGGGAACAAAGTCGCCTCATCGTGAGATCTTACTCCCTCGCCGCGACGACAGCTCCCCATTCGCGTCCCCGGGGGCACAACGCTGCTGACCCGCGTGGCGGCGAGACAACAGCGGCGCCCCCGGTTTGCGCGTACCCCTGCACCGAGACACCGGGCATACTAACCATGAATCACCGACGACGCACGTGGATCATGAGCACTCGCGCATCTTGCGCCATTGCACTTGTCTCAGCAGACCTTTCAACAAAAGGTTAAGCAAATATGGTGTACAGTCCTACGTAGCGGTATGTTCTTGTGCGCAATTTGTACAGTACACGCGCCTCCTCTCTTCGTCGCTCGAGGGTATCGTCATTGTTGCTTCTTCGTCTCCCCCTGCGCACCCGGTACGTCGGCCGCCACCGCCGCATACGTCGCGTCGCCGTTCTTCGCCGCGTCTCTCTCCCTGTGCACGCTTCTGGCCTCGTTGATGTTGTCGAGGGCTGGGCTCTTCGCAGCGGCGGCCCCCCGACGCACCCCTACGCCCTTGAGCTTCTCGCGGGACTGCGCGTCGGCATCGCGGGGCGGCACGCCGTGCACCTCGACGGGCTTCTGTACCGACTCCGGTATCGACGGGGCGTCGTCTCGGAGGGGCTCCGTCGCGAGGTGCTGGTGAACCTCGTGCGGGGCCTGGCCGTCGCCCGCTACCGTCGACGTCTCGCTCTCGCTGCCGCGGTGGTGGTGGTTGGCGCCCAAGTAGCCTGACCCCATGAGGCTCTCGCTGCGCACCATGTAGTACCTGCTGTACTCCTCGGCCGTGTGCTCGGCGTCGGTGAAGCTGTCGAGGGCGTCCAAGACGTGCTGAAACACTTGCGTGTCCACGTCGCGCGCCCACAGGAAGTCGAGGTGCTCGTAGTGGGGGATCTCCGTGGCAACCGTCTGCGGCGGCAGCTCCCGCAGCATGGCCTTGATGTCGACCAGAGAGTCGCTGCCGCCGTATACGAGGACGACGGGCGTTCTTATGTTCCGCGTCGGGTACTTGGCGACCTTGGAGTATTTGCTCGACGTGGTGACGCTCATGGGCTGGTGCACGTCGTCGTCGTACATCTGGAAGCACTTGTTGCGGATGATCTGGAACCAGTGCACCACGCTCTTGGTGCTCGTGAACGAATACAAGTGCGGGTATGCCGCCAGCTTCTGGCTTGTCGAGATGTTGAGCGTCTGCCACTTGAAGAGAAACGCCAACCCCATGTCGATGAGGCGGCTGAAGATGGGCGGGTACATGAGCGTCTCCCACATGGTCGCCGAGCTGAGGATGGAGCGGCGGCCAAACATGAGGTACAACACCGACGGCGACGCCTTGACGAGGGAGTCGACGATGCCGTTGGACAGCCCCGCCGGCGCCATGGCGGGGGCGAGGCCGATGAAGACGTTGACCTGATTGTTGAGCTTGGGATGAATGGCCAGCGTGGCAAAGGCCTGTGCCGTGCCCTGCGAGAAGCCCACGTACGACAGGCTCTCCTGGCCCGTCGTGTCGAGGATGTAGGCGATGGTGTCGGGTATATCGTGGAAGGCGAACTCGTCCATGGAAAAGTCCCAAAACTGGACCGACGTCGGGCTGCAGTGGATCGACTTTTTCGAGTACTTGTTGCCACGGTTGTTGCCAAGCTGGGAGCCGTTAGCTGAACCTCGTCGTAATAAACGCCACCAGGAGGAGAAGCGAAAAGGAAACGCACCCAGACGTCGAAGCCGCGCTCGACCAGCTCAAAGGGCAGGCATCGCTGCTCGTCCGTCAGGCAAACCCAGACCTCCGAGTTCATCAGCAGGCCATGGTGCAAGTAAGCGACGCGCTTCTTGACGCTCCGCGGCCCGCAGTTGACCTTTGAGCCCTCTTCGCCCTTGCGCCACTGCAGGCGATGAATACCGAGGAGAAACCCATCCTTGGTCTGCACGATATGCTCCTCGGCCTCGTAGCCCCAGATCCGACAGAGCTCGACAAAGTCGGTCGCGTCGCGGATCGAGGTGGAGATGGCTGCGCGGGTCAGTGTTCCATGTCCCCAGCGTCG
This sequence comes from Purpureocillium takamizusanense, assembly GCF_022605165.1. NCBI lineage: Eukaryota > Fungi > Ascomycota > Sordariomycetes > Hypocreales > Ophiocordycipitaceae > Purpureocillium > Purpureocillium takamizusanense. The sequence continues at coordinate 917,061 of NC_063077.1, forward strand.
TCACGGGCGAAGCCTACACTTCTTTCTGTTCTCGGCCTTTTTCTGCTCGGGCGTCGAGTATCGGTTGAAGATGCGCCGCGACGCCCGGTAGAAGAGTTCAACGAGGAAGGGGGCTGTCGCGCTCGCGCGCGCCTGTCAGCATAGGGCCGCGTGCTTGCGGTTCGGGCGTGGGGTGCACCAACGCAGAGCCAAGGTCAGGACACGGATGATGGCCTCGAGGCCGACGAGTACAAAGGAGCCCACGAGCGCGAGGTACTCGTAGCTGCGGGTCGCGTCAGCGAAGTTGTCTCGGCACATTTAGGGGGGCAGGCGGGGTCGCGACGCACGCGTGCAGTCTCCCGAGAAAAGGGACCGGCATGGTGGTGTTGGAGGGAAGGCGAAGTCAGGTTCAACGACAAGGAACGGACAATTTCGACGCCATGCCGCGGGTGAGGGATGTGAAAGGCGACGGGCGGCGGGATGGGTGTTTCGGGGGGGTTTGCTTGTTGGCGACGACCCGGGGTGCAGATGGGGAAGGTTTTCATTGAGCGCGGATCTGCAAGAGCGATGACATCCATGGACGGGCGGTGATGTCACATGCCAACAACCGCTGGCATTCGATTGGTGGGGGGGATGGGATGGCTGGGTGCGTGTGCCTGGCGAAAATACAGTTGGTGCATCCGTTAACTAAGTTACCTAGCCTGCCACTACGGAGTACTTCGTACACCTAACTGATGTCCAATGAGCGCCGGAAGCAGCCCGCCCGATACCCGCCCAGTCGCTGCTTAAGAAGCCGCCACTCGACGACAATCACTTGGTGACGAAGCAGGAATAGGTACGGAGTATTGACTTGCTTATACCTGACCGAGGTGTAGCATCATTAGCACATTGATATCGGATTCGATAAAACCGAAGAAATATAGCATAGTAATTGAGGTACAGGCATGTATAGAAATCACCAGCCAAGGAAAGAACCCCCCTGAAAAGGGCACATTACCTAGTAGTCCGAAGTAACTTGGAAGTACTTAGGTTTCGTCTCTAGGGCTGATTATAGGTACCTAAGGTAGTAGCACTTGGCAATATGGTCCTAGGACTTCTAATTACAAGACGCCGTCGTGCTGTCGCTGCCCTAATAGACGTGCCTCTCACGTGCACCTGCTTCACCAGGAGAGAAAGGCAGGAGCAAACGTGCTTACGCAGTACTGCGTAGGTACGGTACGAAGTACTACTAGGGGTAGCGACTTCAATGGTAGACATATAACTGCTGCAACCAAATACATAAGGTAGGGCAGAGAGCGCCAAGCTCAGATCCTTGCCGTGCGAGCCCCACCAGTTCCGCCATCAACTCAACTTCCTCATAAAGTCAAATTCTCCGTTGTAAACGCTCCTCCTACCTTCACTCACCAAGCTGCCCTCCGCAACCATCTCGATAGGCTTGTGAACCCAAAGCCCCCCCTGCATCCATCCCACCGTCGAATATTCGCCTCGCCCTCAAGTCGAAGATAATGAGGGACTGTGGCTCGACGGTGTGCCCTTCTCATCCAGAAGCAGTCTGTGGGCGGCCCGCGCCGCCGGATGTGTGAGGCCAATCTTGGCGAGCAGTAGCAGCGCGTGTCGCGGTGCCGATATTTTGACAAAGGCCGGAAAAGGCCTCTGGCCGATGTCATCCGACATGCGCGTCGCGACGGGGTTGTCCTCGGTGGCGGTGGCGGCGGCGGCGGCGATGCTCAGCGACGCGGCGTCCTCATGGCGCAGGTGCACCGAGTTCATGCGCGATCCGCTCTCGTCCATGGCCACGCCCAGCAGGCCCGACGCGCACACAAAGTACGGCACGAAGCCCGAAACACGCTGCAGTGTGAAGAGGTCGTCGTGTGACTGGGCCAGCGCCAGGATCGACTGCGCCGCCTGTGCGCATATCTTGATGGGCCGCGGTTCGGACACCTCTTTGGGCGCCGTGCCCAGGAACGGCTTGAAGAGGCACAGGAGACAAAAGTGGTAGTACATGCTGCGCCGAGGTCCATCAGACCAACGGGTCACCTTCTCATCCATCGTGGGCGGACTCGTATGAACAGAGTGCGTGCTTGCTTACTGGATGAAGAGCGCAAACGGCGTCCGGCCCTCGTCGGCGACGAGCAGCTCGAACAGGCCCGAATACCAATCCAGGCACTTTGTATACACGGGTACCACGCTGGCCCAGACGCCCGGCTCGCCTGCCCGAGCCGCAAAGGCCAACTTGTACACCCACTCAGTGAGCAAGAAGAGCTTGGCTGAGAGGAGTTGCGAGTTGCGGGTCGGCAAGTGGCGGACTGCGACATCAGATGCTCTGCGCCTACTCATCCATGGTCGGCACGGCACTTACACGTTGCGGCAATGTCGTACTCGCCGCCAATGGACAGCTGATGCAACGCTGAGGCGCCGTCACCCGGGTAGTCAGGTCCGTCAAAGAGTCTCCCCGTCGTCAGGGACAGCATGCTTTGCCCTAGAGTTAGGCGGCGGCAACACAGAGGTTTCGGAGACAAGGCACGCACCGTACCAAGGACACGGCGCTACAGTACGTCGTGGCCAGCGCCTTGGTGTATTCGGCTTGGTCGCCGTCGGACTGTCCACACTGACAGAGCTCCGTGACGCCGGCAAGAAGAGCCTCGGCAAGCCTCAGTGCGTCTGCCTCTTGCCCCAGGCGCAGGCGGTAGAGCGAAAGGACCCCGAGAGCTTGCACATTGGGCAGGTTGCTGCGGTGTCGGTCGTTTTCGATGATGGCCGCCGCCTCGTCGCTGAATATCTTGCTCCCCACCCAGCGCGACGGCAGGACGTCCTTGTTGTCGCTGGCTCCGTTGACCAGCCGTGCAGAGAGCGCCAGGAGCGCGTGCACCAAGGCGGACGAGCAAAAGCGGCCCGACCCGTTCTGGTAGTCCCGGAGGAAGACGTCCCTGGACAGGAGGCACAGGGCCAGCGAGTCCCAGGTGCCCAGCACGTCGAACAGGTGGCGGATGTGGGCCACGGTCCAGCCGGTCCGGGTCCAAACGTCCAAGTGCGACTGAGAGGCGTAGACGTCGAGCGGACGTGGCGGTAGAGACAGGATGGTGGACGGATCCGGAGTCTTTGCCGGTGTGTTGCACTCGGCGGACCTGGTAAAGGTTAGCCTCCACGGGAGCAGCCGCTTGAAGCACGGCGAGCGGGCAGAATCTCCGGCCGCGACGGTGGCAACACCTGCAGCAGAAGCAGCAGCAGCAGAAGCAGAAGCAGACGCGCCATGAGATGATGCTGACCATAGGCCGGGGCTGTCATCAGCCTCCTTGCTGCCGTCAGCCGCCCCCACCGGCTTGCCCTCGTCTTCACACTCGCCCACGATGCTCCGGATAGTGCTCTGAAGGGCCCTGATCTGGGACCTGTTTTCTAGGTTGGTCCTTTGGAGCTCCTCCACGCGCGCGCGCAGCATCGCCTTGGACTGCATCCAGCCGAGGTCGTAGACGCAGCACTCGTGGGCGTCTTGGCATCGCTTGCACGGGCTTCCGCCATCGCACTGCGAGCACACGTCAGTCAGCGCCCCCTTCAACGACGGCCGCGTGGGAGCAGCACTCTTGCTCGCTTCTTGCGGCAGCGCTCGCAGGCTGTCCGCGTCTGGGTCCGGGGCATCTCTGCCGCGCGGCCGCCTTCACGTCTACAGTGTATCTGTGTGTGTGTGTGTGGTGTGTGTGCCCTAGGCGATCTCTAACGAGCGGTACTTGCTGGTTATTGCAGATACACGAGGCGCAAGATGAGGAGGGCGCCGCTTGAGGTGTTGACCCTTGCTACGACTCGTTCCGGGAGATGTTTTGGGGGCAACGACGAAGGGGAGTCGAGTCCGGGCGAGGGGGGCGCTTTCGTGATGGATCCTGCGTCAACGCAGACGTGAGCAACCCCGCGCCCGCCATTACATCGCCAGGCATGTCGCCAGCAGCTGTGACGGGATCATACGAGACGGAGGGTCCAAGGGGAGGGGGGGATATGTAGGGTGACACTCGATGGCGATGCGACTCGCACGGAGTACTTGTCTGCCTGTTGCCTGCCTGCCTGCCAGGCTCGGCGTCCCGTAAACCAACCAAGTGCGTGTTTCTGAGATGCTATTTCGCAAGGCCGCTGTTTCAAGGTGGTTGACCCTGTTTTACGGTTTCAGCCGTGGGAGCAGGGCTCGTGATGATAGTAGAGCCGCTTGCATCTCATGCATCTTCTCACACGCGACGATAGGTATTCTCGTACGCCATTTCATCTCTGGGGCCGCCCGCCCTCTCACGTTTTTCTTCTCCAACATTTTTTTGTCTTGATCTTTTTGGTGCTGTAGTGCCCACGCCGTCTCTCGTGAGCGGAGCCGTCGCGCCGTTAGGAGCTGCAAGAGGCAACGACCGAACCTCTTGGCGATTAGTTTTGCAAAGAACCACATCGTGGCCACCATCGTGGGCCCCAAGGGACTTGCTAGCGTCGACGAGCGAGGGTGCTGCCTGGTGCCTGGTGCCTGGGCCCCGATTTCCGACTGTTTATCATTCAAAAATAAATTCTATATCCATCCGTCTTCTCGTCCATACGTTCCGTCGACGGCATCACCGCTCATACCAGCAGCGCCACTCACACTCACGATCCACCGCATCCCGAAAGAATGGAGGAAGGTCTCACGCCCTCGCAAAAGGCCCAGCTTCATGAGGTGGCCGACGGCATGCTCAAGGTCTACCAGACGCTCGTCCGCATGCGCTACCTCGACGCGTCGCTGATCCAGGAGGGCCCGCACGACATCGACCACCTGATGCCCCTGTACCGCTCCCTCGGCCTGGATCCCTCCATCGTGTACCTTTACAGTATCCTGCCGTACGTGGCGGGCCCCGGCGACGGCGGCGGCGGTGGCGGCGACTTCTTTCTGGGCGGCGAGTTTGTCGACTTTCGTAAGGAGGACGACGTTCGTCAGGGCCGGGACCCGTTCTACAGCGAGGCCGTTGAGGATGCGATGCGGCCGTGGATGACGCCCCTGTCCGGCATTGGGAACCACGGCACGGCGCTGCTGTACGACGCGCGGAAGCACTGCATCGGCATTTTCGATCAGATGAATAGCGGGAGCTGCGACCATAACCTGCACGAGGGCTACACCATAAGGCGGGCGGATGAAGGGGATGAGGAGGCGGAGGAACACGGGGAGCAGGGCTCGGATGGCGAAGGGAGCGCAGAGGGAGCGCAGGAGGAAGACGCCGATGGGGAAGACGACGAAGATCATGGGAGCGAAAACGATGAAGACGATGAAGAAGAGGGGAAGGAGGAGGATGATGATGATGAAGACAACCTCACTGGCGATGAGGACGAAGGGGATGATGACGACGACGACGACGACGACGACGAGCACGACAGCGACGAATGCTGGCTCGACATAATGGACAGCCGCCCCGCCCCGAATGTCCTCCGTGACATGGCCCTCTGGCTCGAAGACCTCACCGAGCTACCAGGCGGCGGCGAGCAATCCGACCCGCAATGGAGCCCCGACATCATCAAGCCGCTCTACATCAAGCACGGCTGGCCGCACGCGCACTTCAACGGCGACGCCTTCCTCGTCGACCAGGCCCGCGCGCAGGCCGTCCTCGACGCCAGGAGCGCAGCCGAGGAGCCCCGGCTCACGGTCGAACGCCTGCGAGACGGACGAGGTGGCAACGGCGACGATGACGACGAAGGCGACAGCCCGGCCGTGCGGCGCCTGCGGGAGCGCCTCCGCGCCGCGACGACGCCGGATGATGAGTGGGCCGCGCGCTGGGAGCTGTGGCGCGCCGAGTGGAGGGAGCGGCGCAGGATGCAGTGTCTCCGCGAGGCGGAGGCGGAGCTGGAGCGCGTTTGTCCCGGAGGGGTGTGCCAGAAGCCTGATGAGTTGATCTTGTGGGAGTTGAGGCAGCTGCGCGAGGACTTGCTCAGCGCAGAGCGCACATTAAAGAGTTGCCAGCAGGAACTCGGAGACGCCGACGCCTCGACCGACGACGACGATACTCGACGGTCCCTTCAGATCCAGCTACGACAGGCAGAAAGCAGGGCCGCGACGTGCCGACGAGCCTACGAGGCGTGCGAGGCCGACGCCCAGAGGGAGTGTCCCGGAAAAGCGCCGCTGCCCCTGGGCCGCGGCGTCGAGACAACCGGCCTGGACCTGGAGCAGAGGCAACGGGACCTGAGCGGCCAGGCGGAGGGGCTTGAAGAGGAGATTGGGCTCATACGAGAGTGGGTGGCCGGGTTGCCCGACAAGCCGGGCGTGCAGACGGCGAGGGACATGGCGCGGGCTCGGGTCGAGCAATCTGAGGAACAGCTGCAAAGCACCAAGTGGCAGCTGGGCTGTGTGGTGAAGGACTTGGAGGGGCTGTGAGCATGAGGCAGACAGGGCGATGCATGGAGACACGGATGGAGGATAACGTCGTTCGATGGGGGAAGAGGTTCATCTGGTCCAGTACTGAATTCTCAGGAACCACACTTGTCAGAAGTCTGGTCTAAACTAGAGCCCTTAAATGCTGTAGAGGAGTTAGACACATCTATCATATGAAAGAAAAGCACTTATGCAACACTTGCCTCGAATCCGTCCAAACCCCCGGACTTGGACACAGCCGCGTTCGAGCCGAGTAGTATACCGGCAAGGTGCCGCTTGGACTTTTGGTTTCTAACAATGTCCTTTTCAGCATCATATATACTACGTTAGCTTGTGACTTATAGTGCCCAATTTCCATGCGTGAACTGGAATCGTACTTCTTCTATCGTGTCTCGGATGTAAAAGCGTATTGTTGTGACTTCTCGCTCTTGTCCGATCCTGTGGATTCGTGCAAGAGCTTGATCCTCGACTGTTGGGTTCCTGCAATTTTCGTGAGCAGCTAAGCTCGAAGCCTTGCGTGCTTGCCTCTGCTTACCAGTGCGGCTCCATCAGATACGCACGAGAAGCGACAGTCAAAGTCAGCCTTAGGTTCCCCACAGTTAGCTTGTTACCGCAAACAATTCAGAAGATAGATCAACTCACCCCACCGCTCCACAAGAGAGCGTCAGCAAGAGTACCCGTTTCGAAGGGTCATTACGGAATTGTTCGACCACTCTATGTCTATCCCTCGAAGGAACCTTGCCATCAAAGCGGAGCACTTGGATGCCGGCTTGATCCAAGCCTGCCTCGACCACGTCCAGCATCATCCTCCATGATGAGAAGACCACACTGGCATCGGTAAGTACTCGAACAGCATGGCCGAGAAATAGTGGCAGAGGAGCACCCACGACTTGACATCTGGAGCCATTTCTCTCAAGTCGTTTACCAAGCTTTTGACCTTGATGGGAAGATACGCCGAATTCCGAATAGGATGGAGTGAGACCGAGACCGCGGCTTCTTCCAGACTTGATTCGCTCGTCGATACGGACGCAATGGGACAGGGCGTATTATGTCCACATTTTTCGCCGTTGCTGGTTGGGACAGTTTTCTGGACACAGTCGGAGCAAATGAATCTCAGACATGCTGAGAAACGTGCGTTTGGTGTCTCGAGATCTCCCGGCGGATGGTGTAGCTCGTCAATCTTTTCGCAGCAGTGATAACACTGCAATCCGCCCATTTTCAATCGAGCATTGAATTCAACCTGGGCTCTGCTAGTCCAGTCGTCTGTTTTGGAACCTTTCTGCGTAATCCCTGGCCTGTCGTGCCTGTTCGGATACAGGGTCCCGAGGTTGCATACCATCCTCATGGCTTCGATGTGCTGCAAAGTGTTGTGGGTCACTTCCCAGTCTGTTCTGTCACCGTCTCGGATTCCAGCGCCATCGAAACGAGGACTGAAGTCACCTCGAACTCGATTATAGAGCTCTCGTTCCTTAGCATCGAACTCAACCTGACAGGCATGATCGTGTCTCAGTGGCAACGCGATCATTTCCTTGGGTCGGCGAAGTAAGATGCAGCCTGCCAATCGCTTCAGTCTCTTGACTGCTTCTTCTACATTACCTTTCTTCCACAAAGAAGAAATTTCTGCTTCAAAGACTCTTTTATCACTATAAGGATATACTCTAATGAATTTAAGAAGGGCTGCCATGTCGTTGAGGTGGTTTTGAAGGGGTGTGCCTGTGATTGCCCACCGCGAGAGAGCCTCCAGGTCGCAAACGGCGCGTGCCAATTTGGAATCGGCGTTGCGGATAATGTGAGCTAATCGTGTCAATCATCATCAAGGCTTGGGATCATGAAGCCGTACCTTCATCTAAGACTAGCCGCCTCCATCGAGTGGTGAACAGTATCGACGTATCATGGCAACTCCCATTTCGCCATTCTGTGGAAACTGTGTGATACGTCGTCAGTACCACAGCATTGCCTTGAAGTTCTGAGAAACTCGTGAGACGAGTTTTCCCGTGGTGTAGGCGCCATGGCAACTCTCCATGGGCGACGTGTCTGAAGGTAGGAAAATGTCATCAGCTTTCGGTAGGGCAAACAATGAAGGTCGACTGGCAGGATTTTGCCGCCCACGGGATTTCACACACTTTTTGATCTCTTCTTCCCAAGTCCCCAACACTGCAAATAGCATCAGTCATTGAGATTTTATGCCGCCGCCAACGAGACCTCCATATTTGTGCACGTACAGGCGGGGGGGACTATAACTAATGTCAGTCCACAAGGCTCGTCCTCAAAGGCACCAGCAAATGGAAGCACATTAGTAGGCACGGGATGGTTCGCATCTGATGCTATGAGAGCGATCATTGTCAGTGTTTTGCCGAAACCCATGGGGTCTGCAATAATGCCCCCATGAAATGGAGGTGGCTCCTCTGGTTGACGGGTGTTCGTCACTCGATTGACAAAACTTTAAATGTGTTAGCGGCGCGTGTTGTCTCAGGCTACGGCTTGGGGCCAAAGACCATTCTTCCCGTCCAGACTCTACTCCTTCCCATATGTCTGGTCTGGATCCGTCGAATGCCCAACCTTGCTCTCTGCACAGCATGAACGTAAGTGCTTGCTTCTGATGTCTAGAGCTCATGTCAGACTTTGGTCGCTTGAGAGAACTTGAACGTGCGGTCTGACTTCTTTAACTGGGTGGTAATTGTTGCTGGCGGCCTAGATTCCGTGAAATCCTCCTGCGAGTCGAGGAGGTCTAGCAGCTCTGTCCGTGGCTCGGAATCGTCCAATTTCTGCAAACCCGTGCGCTTTGGTACTAGGTCAAAAGTTGAGACAGTGCAGTTCGAATCCGAAGGCGGAAGACGATGCGGATTGCAATATGGCACATCCAAATCACAAGCAATGGGGTCCTGTAAGTATAGTTTCTGGTCGTCTTCAAGGTTCTCGTTGCAATCAGAAATGAATCTGTCAATGGAATCATAGAGTGTGCGGGGTCCGTAGATGATAATGTCCAGAGAACAATTGGTTGTGGCGCGAGGAGTGTGACGAGGCTTGCCGCTGCTCGATAACTTGGGGGGATCGACAGAAACCGTACAGGAAACCTGCAACTTGAGACTTGGTACTTCCAAGAGCGCATCCGTAAGATACGTATGCTGAGAGGAAATACAGCCCTTGAGATTCGGGTTATCTGTTCCGACAAAATGCTCCAGATTTTCCAGCTTGACGGGGAAGACTGGGCCATTTTCAGAGGCAAATCGTTGGCAGGTCCCGAGAATTCGAACAAACTGGACAAATTAGCCTATAATTTTAACGATGTTACGTTCTGATTTTAATAGAAGTCACATACCATGCCAAAGCAGACAAGCTCAGAGCCACTGGCGTGCTCCATGCCTTGCGTGTCATTGGCATTCTCAACCATTCCTTCATGTTCACAATCAAATTGGCTCCGTGTGTCCTCGAATTGCTGAACCCGGTTCGAGGGACTGAGTATCTCTGACACCGCGAAGGCTTGGTAGCGCTGTCCTGACGTATTGCCGACCAGATTGCAGGTAGTTTGAGGTTCAAGTGTCAAGTCTCTGGGGCGGAACCTTGTTTCTGGCCATGAAATGGTCCCTGTTTGCAGTGCAGTAGCCTGGGCTGGGTCCACAAACGTGCCAAAATAACTGCCGTCTGGGGCATTCATTGCAAAGTTTGGTTCGAAGGTCACAGCAGAGCTTGTGTCGAGCGTCTCATATCGCGGCTGGAGAACCTGATGACTCGGGTTGAGGTCAAGCGTGACGAGTGAGCTACCATGCTGCTGCTGATTCAAAGCGGTACCCTGGTGAGTGGCCGACCCCCATGGCTCCAGATGCAGCGATGAGTAACTCTGATTTCCTGCCGCGGCTGTTAAGTGGCTATCGGCCGACTCGCAGTACTCATCAACGTCAGACGTCGCATTTTGATCTAACGTCGCATATCCGGCGTAGTCGAGGGGCGCTTCCAGTCTACGCCGCTTGTTTGGAGAAGGGTGGAGCAGTGAAGATAGACCAGCCATGGCTCAGTGAAGCTGTTTGGGGAACGAAGATGCTATCTCTTGTCCGATGGAGGAAGTGCAGTCGTGAGACCGTACGAAGTACTAGTCACCAGTGAGACCACGTAGTAGTGAGTTGAAATGACTTCACTGTTCGGGAAGTCCATACAGGCGGCTGGAAACGATATCTGCCGCCTTGTTGCCTTTTCATGCATGTACCTATCATTGCCGAAGCCCAACACAGGCCGACAATGCTCAGTGTCTTCGCTGCGCCACTGCGCGTCAGGTCGTGTAACAAGACGCCCGCTCACCGCCGGACTTGGCCGCTGCTCTGGCAAAGTTGCTTTGAAGGGCGTCTCATACATTTCTATTGCTAGCATAAGCGGAACAGCGTGAACTGCTGCCAGCACGTTCTGCACAACGCAGCCGGGATCAGCGTTTTTGCCTTACCATTCTCTCAGGCCACCCAGAGTGCCGTTGTGGCGATACTCTGAATGCCTTTGGATGTTGAAGACATCAGTGGCCCTGCACCGCCTGTCTGCGTGGCGGAGGCAAGGCAGGGCAGGCAGGGCAGGTAGACCCATCTGTGACAAGCCCGGGGTATGAGACTGGAGCTACATCAAGTGAGCAGGAAAGAGAAGATTCTAATTCTGCCCCGAGTTCTTGGGTTTAAAGCAGTAATCGGTGCATATATATATGTATCTTCCTATAACGAATCAAAATGAGGTCCATAGATGATCAAGTTGGGCCCTAGCCTCATGTCGAAGTGCAAACAGTAAGCACGATAGCCCACCGACTAGCGAAAACTGGACAATGAGCCTTTGCAGGGCAGCAATGCATGCAAGTGTGCCTTACCTACAAGCCGGTGGCAGCGCTGCTCCTTCCCTAAGGCGCACAATTGCCTGTCGCTCCCACTCGTCTCCAGTCGCAGCACAGCCTCAGCTGGAAGCCTGACGACGACCTCGTCCTCTTCTGTTGTATTTTACAGAAGAGGTCCCCTTGACTGGCGGTTATCTGGTAGGTGTTCAAAGTGTACAAAAAATGGAACTCACAGCGCGAGTCTCAGTGGCAGCTCAGCGCACCATTCGTAAAGCGTTTGATGACCTTGAACAAACCATTTCGAAGACCGACAGTGCCAAGTTTGCCGAGTGTACACTAAGGAATGTGGAAGAGGCGGCCCGCGCCATTGAAAATGAGCTGGCAGCTCGTCAGTCTCTAAGAAACATGCGGCGATTGGAGCCTCTTTTCAAGGGGCTGCAATACTATTCTCAGTCGATCGAAGTTGTCTGCAATGGCACGCCATTCTTGCCTTGGATATGGGCACCAATAAAACTAATTCTCAAGGTGCGCATTACTAGCACACTACGCTTGAGAGTGATTAATAACCGAGCTGCATGTGCAGGTAGCATCTGACCAGATCGAGGCGTTTGAGAAGCTCATACAGGCCTATGCTCGTATAGCGGAGCCTTTGGCACGACTCAAAATCATCAGCCAGGCATTTTTAGCGAACCATGAGATCCAGAAGGTTCTCGCAATTTTCTACGCTGACATTTGCAAATTCCACAAGGAGGCATACAAATTTGTGCGCAGGAGTGGTACGTCTAAGCGAGGACTTGCTGTTCGTTGCCTGTCACTGATGCCGATGTGTGGCAGGGTGGAAAGTCTTGTTCATGACTTCTTGGGGACGTTTCGAGCGTCGCTTCAACGGGATAATCGAGGACCTCAAAGCTCACGAAGCCCTCATCGACAAAACGGCTTCCGCCGTGGGACTCTCTGAGGTGAAAAAGCTCAGAGAAGCCCTTGAACTCCAGAGGCAAGAGTCACTTGAGGAAATGGCCGAGAAGGACACGGAAAACACAGCAAAGCAGTATCAGGCCATTGTCGGCTGGCTTAAAATGGATGACCACGAGCAGCTCAAAATCTTCGACTTGGTCATTACCGAAGCTCAAAGATACGACGGAACCTGTGACTGGATCCTCAAGCAAAACAAGATTGCCGCATGGATGAAGTGCAGCCAGGAGCTCGCCTTTCTCGTCCTTCGCGGCAATGTAGGGACTGGAAAAAGTGTTCTCGCCGCCCACATCACCAACTTCCTCCGAGCGTCGAAGCAATCCTTGGTGGTTTGCCATATCTGTACCTACGCTCAAGCAGCATCCACCGAGTACGGACAAATACTGCGATCAATCCTCTTACGGCTCGTACAAGCCAGTTCGGACCTAATTGCCTACATTTACAAGCAATTCATACAAGAGAAGAAGAGTCCGTCTGTACAAGCCCTCGAGAGCCTGATTTTGTCGGTGATCGGGGCTATTTCAGACAATCCGTCGCAGACCAGCTATATCCATATTATCCTGGACGGGTTAGATGAGTGCGAAGAGAAGACGCAGCTTAAGATTATTACTCACCTAGAACGAATGGTGTCGTCAGCATTGAGAGCGAATTCGACAATCTGCAAGGTCCTCGTTACGACTAACATGCAGAATGAAACACCCAAGAAGTTGAAAGCAAAGCAACAAGTATCGCTGACCAACGAGAAAACTGCACTCAGCAAGGCAATCTCGGTGTACACTGCCTCGAAGCTTTCGGAGCACCGGTCGCGATGGTTTCAAATGGGGATTACGGACACAGACTTGAAGGAGCTTGAGCTTCGACTCGCTGAAAAAGCTGACGGTACGCTGTGCGGAGTAATTGAGTACAAGAAGATACAGTATACTGACGGGAATTGAGGAATGTTTCTTTGGGCACGACTTGTTCTCGAGTACTTGGCATCCCAGATGTTTGTCAAGAAGAGCGAGCTCAGGGATGCAATCGATACGCTCCCCAGGAAATTAACCGAGTTGTTGGTTCCCCACTCAATCCTGCTCTATACATCGGGAGCTGAGTCATGAAGTTATCAACAGATACTCGCGCGTCTCGTATCCCGTTTCGACATGCGCTCAGTCACTCGACTGCAGTCTATACTCGGTTGGATCGCCTTCGCCAAGAGGCCTCTTCGAAAGGCGGAGCTTCGATCTGCTCTGGCGTTTGACTACGACGCGCAGGACCTCGAGATTCAGGAGTTGGCCCCGAACTACCTCTTTGATATGTGTGCGCCGCTCATTGAAGAGCGTAGTGACTCTACCTTTTCTCTCGTTCATTCCTCAGTAAAGCAGTGAGTATTCGCAGCACCGTCATTGATGTTTGTTAAGAGTTCTTATAATACCGGTTAGATTCCTTCAAGATACAGAGAGCAATAACTTCTTGAACGAGTCTCGGGCTCTCCTTGAACAGGGATACATCACCGCGACGTGTTTGCTGTCGGGACTTCAAAACTTCCAGCCCACTTGCTCAGAGAAGACGCGTCTCCATCGTGTGTTACGAGGCTTGCACGGCTTGCATGTATATGCCTCAGAGAATTGGATAGAGTATCTTCTTACCATTGCAGCCTCAGAGAATGGCCTTGACCCGGACACGCCATTCTTTGCTCGGTCTCAAGAGCTTTCTCTGGCATTGAACTCCCTGCCTATATCAGGCGACCAGTCTTCAGACCAAAGGTTTCTAGATGACCGACTTCGTCGGGTGCAGAACCATCCAGAGCTCTGGAAGGCTGCACGGGCTATCGTGGCAAAGAGAGCAGCAAAAACACTTGAAGAAAGCCAAACCATCGGTATTGTCGATCTGTACCCGTCATCTGAGGGTTTCAGAGAAATTTTGCTGACTGATGTACAAGGAATAGGAGGCCTCGGGGAGATTACCAACCTATCAACTCTGCTGCTCAACTATCAACACACGGTCAGAGCCCTGCTTGAGATGCGTGATTACCCAGGAATCGCAATTCAAGAGCTCGAAAAATTCAAACAAGACTTTTGTTTCGCTGCGTTCACTTGTCGTCTGTCGTCTTGTCCCTTTGCAAGCACAGGCTTCGAGACCGAGGCTTCTCGGGATAGTCACGAAGAGGCTCATGCACCACGATTTCCCTGTAAGGTGCATGACTGCCATTATCCCCCTTTCTCTTCCTCCCGAGCTCTGAGGAATCACCACACCAAATTTCACTCACAAGCAATGCCAAAGATGAGAATAGGATTTGGAGCCCCAAGAGACTACCAGAATGCTACACAATGGGCGCAGCATGCGGACAAGTCCAGTGGGCGACCTTTCCTTTCCGCATCGACCGAGGATGTTGCTACCATACCTGTACAGGATCAAGGTGTAACGTCTACTTGTAAGCAAGGATGTCAACCCGTGCGCTGTCCAAGTGGCTAAGCGGTCCAACACTCACTGTATGCAGATATGTCGCAGCTTAGTGTGCCTAGGAGCCAAGAGTGGCCGCTATCATCTCTTCCGTCTACCCACCTGGCATCTTATTCCATCTCCTCACGGGCACATCAGCCTTCAGAGTCTGAGCTGGCGCAGGTTGCTCAGCTGTCGTCCCGTGTCAATTACCCCTATGACCGTCTTGGGAGTATTCATCTCGATAGAAACAAAGAGCGCGAGAACACGCATGAGCAAATGCCTGCACTGCCGTCTTTTCAAGCCTTACAGCGCTCAGTCGATCAACCACAGTTGGAAAAGGTATGAAACCTGACCATTCAAGCATAGAATTAGGTTCTAGGGCTCACTTGTCTTGGCATGTAGTCGTCAAGAGGGAACCGACGTTCTCGACACTTCAAATGATATTGAGCTCGGAACATGTTTACGAACGTTAGTATATCACCTGCTGACGACAACCTGACTCGCACGGGTAAGTTTACAGAAGCGTTCATTGATACTGTCTGGACCCTAACCATGAAGATGAGTAGCTTTAACACCTCGAAGTGCCTTCTTAACACTCCAGCAATGATCACAGCCACGAATCGTTCCTATATACCGTATAAACTCAGGAAATTAGCCATCGCCCCGCAACGGGATGCAGGGTTTCTAAGACGCACTTTCCTTAAAGAAAGTAGCCGTTCTCCTATTCTTATCAAATTATCTCGGTTATCGTTGTTTTAGGCGCGTTAGGCCAATAAAGCTGGGGTTTACTTGAGCGGCGGGGCAATGGCTAAGGCTCATTGTGCCAATGAAGTTCTGTCACTAGGGGTTTACTTATAGAGCGGGGCGATAGCTAAATTTCGGAGTTTATACGGTAACACTCTAGTAACGAATACAGTCATATACCGACACGAATACCGACACGAATCTCCTAGTTAGAACTTAGGACCAGGGTTAGGGATAGTGTCAGGGTAATTATGGTATAGATCTCTCATTATTTTCTCGCGTTGTTGAAGAATATGGCTCTGATGCTGGCTGATAGCTTATAGAAGAGTGTACAGGTGTTGTGTGCGCAACGTTGGGTATTGTGTGCATGACTGGCCCGTAGCTTTATCGACGAATGGCGGAGAACGTCCCGTACTTCCTTCCCATGCTCTGTGGTCACGCACTGTTGGCAGGAAATTACTCACAAGTTCACTCACGTGAGGTGCATAAGGGATTCTGTCGCCCCACTCATTGAAGGTATGTGTTCCACGGCGCGGTTGCCAATCTGACCCATGCGGTCAAATAATGGCACGAAGTAGAGCTTGATGGCTATGAATGGGTGCTGACGATACCAGCAATTGAATTCTCCTAGATAAACTTAAGCTCCAGAGCGAGGTGTTCAGGCTACAAGCATTGCGCCCTGGTCCCGGTTTGGAGTCTAGGGATCAAGGACTGTCGTCCCTTTTTAAGCTGTCGCGCGCACTCGCTGGGGATTCGAAGATTTTGCCGAAGAACAGTCACTTCCTATATTATGAAACAGGCAAGGATCTTCTTTCACCTCCGAGATCCTTGAATTGGTCCACGGCCAGTTCAATAGGAGTGGGACATATGATAGCGACATGGAGAGGCTGTGGGGAGCTTTGCTTGAGCCGGTTGGCGCAGGTCTCCGTATTTACACCTGTGAGACTGATCTTTTACTGAGATGTGAAATGCAATCCATGGACCTTAGGGGATGATGGCCAAACCATAGATGATACCTTTGACGTTCACATACTGAAGGATCCGGGCCTACAACCATTCTGGATTTTATACACATAATCGACCACCTTATCCCTGGTTTGAGAATTTGGTGCTAGCGTCGACCGCGTGCCCGGTACGGACGGTCAGGGCGACCAACAAACCAAGCTCAGAGATGTGCTTGGGCCATCAATCACGTAGCCTGTAGGCGAGCCACGGTTTCAGTCCACGTTCACCACGGACTGAGCGCAGACACACTGATACCTGCTGCTCCGTGCCACGGACTTGCCTTCGTCGACATACGCGCCACGCGGACTTGGCTGCGTGGGCGCAAGCTGTGCCACGATGGCCCGCCCGCGCGGTCCATGGCCACCGAAGAGTGAGTGCGCGGCCGCCCGAGCCGGTCTATGGTTCAGGGCATTTCTCCAGTCATGACAATGCCCCATCAGAGCGATTGCCAGGCCCGTAGGTGCTCTGACACAGCGTCACTGAAGGCGACATCGATGAGGTGGTGCCTTGCGCACAAACATGAACGCAGGCCTTAAGGTGGCAACAAGTTATGCACGCAAACTCTTTCGGGCAAGGAAGGCTCAGAATGGCGATGAGGTGGTTGGAAAAATCCCGCTTTCTTTTTTTTCTCCCAAGAGTTTTTAACCGTCACTTGTTGTCTTTTTTTCGCAACACCATGGTCCGAGGGCGAGAGGCGGCCTGTGATACCATCTCGTAATCCTCATCGTTGCCTCGTGCTCAGACCAAGTAATACGCGAACTACTCGTACGCTGAATTTACTCTTGAAACAGAAGCAGATACTATATCTTTTATGTAATGATATGTCGCCCGTTTGAAAAAGCTGCCGAGGCCACCAGAACGTAATATTAAAGGTGATTGCACTCACCGCCCGCCCGGGAAAGCTCTCCATCTATCATTGTCCCTACGTTCTGGCCGGAGAAATACTCAGCTCACAAGCGCCAACGAGACACAACGCCCGGCACGGAAGAATATTGGACATCAAATCATACTTGACAGAGGAACAAGCGTCGACAAACACGCAATGATCTTGCCCAGAGGCGCTTGCATGTCTCGACCCCCCAACACCGGGGCCCCATGTCCTGAGCCCCCGATTCCTCAGCCTCCGGTTCCCCCGCCTCCAGTTTACAAGGCCTCGGCTTCCCCTATTTCGGATTGGTCACGTCCAGTTCGAAGGCGCCCGGTTGCTTCGCCTCTTCCCTATGAGCCTCCACCTCCCTATGAGCCTCTACCTCCTCCGGCTCCAACCCACGAGCCTCCGCCTCCTCCACCTCCGGCTCCAACCTATGAGCCTCCGCCTCCTCCACCTCCGGCTCACAACCCCCCGATCCCCCCACGTCCGGCTCGCCCGCGTCCAACTCGAAAGCCCGTGGTCCCTCCGCGTCCAAGATATAGGCCTCTGCCTCCTCTGCCTCCTACGCCTCCTACGCCTTCGAATTACAACCCCACCCCCCCTCCCGTTCCGTCTCGCACGCCTATAAATCGAAAGCCCCCGGCTCCTCCGCCTAAAGTTCCTATATCGCCCCCCCCAATCCCTCCGGCTCACAACCCCCCGATCCCCCCCGTTCCGCCTCGCCCGCCTATAAATCGAAAGCCCCCGGCTCCTCCGCCTAAAGCTCCTGAGCGGGCGATTCCCCGTCCTCAGCCCTCTCCGCGTCCGCTTCCTAAGCCGCCGGTTTCTCGTCCTCTTCCATGTCCTCCGTCTCCAGAACTTGAGATCGTGGCTCCCCGTCCTCGGCCCATCCCGCACCCGGTTCTCAAGCCTATGTTTCCCGAGCCTCCGCCCCCACAGCGTTCGGATACCTTGTGTTCGATTTCCAGGCCCCCGGTTGCCGAGCACAGGTGTCTTGACCATAAGGTGCCACCGGGTCAAGTATCAAAACCAGGGACGAAACTGCGAACAGCTGAGAACATAGCGGGAGTACGCTCGCTCATCAGCCGCCTACCAGGCGACAATTGGATTGACATCTGCTGGGTGAAGATCCCGCCGGGCAAGGACGAACATTACCAGAAGATGCTGGCACATCGCATTGATTTTTGGAATGTCAAGGTTACCGATGCACAGCAACTGCGGAGGCCTATGCTGCAATCAGACAAGTGGGGGAAAGACCATAAGCCTATTCTTTACAGAAAGACCATAAGTCTTCCCTTCGAATATGCCTGCCTCACGGGGAAAGTGTTCGGATTTTTGTCGGAGACTAGCACTGAGTATGTGGCCTGCTGGCAAGAGCAGTACCCGTATCACTGTAAGCCTCATGTCATAGTGCTCGAATCGTGTGCGGCCGGCGCTAACCCGTTGAGTAGGTGATGACTCTGTCCAACCGTACCCGCCGGCCATGTGCATTGACCATATAAACGCCGGCATCACCAAGAGGTTTCCTAGCGGCATCGGATACAGAACCCGCGGGGTTATTGGTTGGTAGGAGGGAGAGGACGATACCAGACCTGAGGGAAGAAGAGCTAGCTGGGCGACCGGGAGACAAGGGTCTGAAGGACATGGCTAGCGCTTAGGAGGCTGATCAACTTAACAGTACCTTTTTTAGTTTTAAATTTTTGTCATAAGTCATGCTTTTTCACTTGGGTGATATGATTACGGTGATATTGAGGGCATCCGAACGGGGGAAACGAAGGATGGAGGGCACACTGAGGTTCATTGACGGAAGGCGCTGGGCACGTTGGAGAACGGGGGACCAGAGAGTGCACTTTATAGAAAATACACGAGAGACCATTCATGGGTTGTCGCTGCCTTGTAGTGGTCATCAAATAGAACGCCAGCACTCCAGAGTCCAGCATAGGGTTTCTGTGTAGTCTGACACGTAGCAACTTTCCGCCTCAGACAGACATGATATGCTCGCGTCGAAGAGACGCCGTGTACACGCGGGTCAATCATGGCGAGTGCCGATAATAATATCATTGTATACTATCTCGTGGGATGGCCGATGACATGGCGGTGGTGTTGTTGATGAGTGGCATGTCTGACTTCGACGCTCCGCGGTCGTGGGGGCAACAGCGTCCTTGTCCTGCGGTCCCCTTCCGGCTAGTATTGCACCTAATTAAATAGCCAATCAGGTGCCGACCGCAGCAATAATGGTTCAGCACACCCACCTGCAGCGCTGGAGCAAGATTCGAGCCACGACGGCAGGACGACGACCCATTCATCTTCGCAGCGCCATCACACGTACGAACACACACGACTTGCATCCCACCGCCAACGATGCCGAGCTCCTGTCAAGAGCTGCGTGCGTGCCCCTGTCCCTCCCTTGCTTCCCCTACGATCCGCCCGCCCCCCCGTCTTCCAACCCAAACCCCCAAGGAAAAGACCGAAAATAAAATAAAAAGACTGACGAAAAGGGACATTGCAGGGGACGCGCTCGCGCAGTGCCTCCAGGAGTCGGACTGCGTCATGGTGCACCGCAACAAGGCGTCCGACTGCCTGCGCGAGCCGCTCGTCGACACGCTCCCGACGCGGTGCCAGCAGCTCAAGAAGGGCTACGGCGACTGCAAGCGTGGCCTCGTCGACATGCGTAAGCGCTTCCGCGGCAACATGCCCGTCACGTACCGCGCGACCGAGGGCGCAGAGGCCGACAAGGGGTACCAGCTGTACGCGGGCAGGTCGGCGTTTGCGGGCGGCGTCAAGGAGACGAGCGGCAACGAGCCCATCGAGCCGGACTGGCGCGACGTGGAGAATGAAAAGTTTCGGCAGCAGCAGCAGCAGCAACAGCAGCAGCAGCAGCAACAGAAACAGAAACAGGGCGGCCAGAGGTGACGGATGGGTGATGCCAACAAACCCACCGAGGGGGCGTGACTCGAAAGGCGAGACGAGCGACATTGGGACGGCGTTTTGGTGTTTCGACGACCTATATCACAGCATGGGGACTATATCGAACTGAGGGACTGGGGTAGAGCGACGGCGGCCTCCAGAGGGGAGCCTCTTGACATGTGCGGCCGTTCTGGATCGCATCTCTCACCGAGCACAACATCTGCATTATACCTGTACACTATGCGCCGAGGCAGAGAGGCGTTCTGCAAGGAGCTTCAATGGCACACGCTGCTCAACCACAGACGGCAATTCTCGTTGAGACAAATATGAGGATGACTCTTGCTGCGTACTATACCTCGGCAGCATGGAACTGCATGCCAGCGCAGAGTAATCAGCTCCCAAGACAGCCACGCGCGCACCCGCCCAGCCCAGCGCGCCGCATGAGAAGCGCGATGCTATGTAGTCCCCCATCTTCATCCCTATTAGAGGCTGAAGACTACGCAGCAAGCGTACTCTAGCACCGCGCCCCGCAAGTATCCTATCCCGGAACAAAATCAACCCCAGCTTGGTGGCATCAATAGTTATGGCGTCGCAGACCTCGCAGGCGCGAGAAGGCTAGCGAGCCGGTCTACCCGTCCGCGCCAGCAACAGCTGATGAGGGGCTCGATGCCCACTAGACGAGGGTGCGCCGCCGTCGCAGGCGGACGGACGAACAGCCGCATGCGTCGGAGGTCTCGGCTCTTCGACACCTACTCGACCACGACCCGCATGGGCACCAGAATGAGCAGCAGAGCCTCTATCTGGCCAACGAATTGTTCCAAGTGAACGGGCACACGCGCATTGCGTCTCGGATTGTGGACGCTTGTTTGGACTTGCTATAAAAAACCCTTTGTCTCTGCATAGCATGTAAACGAAGTATGCTGGACCTAGAATCGGTGCTTATTGTACAATGTTTCCGAGCACACACGCACTGCTGCAGGAGCGACCGGTGCTCATTCCAGACTTTCTTCGTGCAGCCGCGCGTCCACGAGAAGGAAAACAGCGGCCCAACAACCCCGGCTGGCGTCCCCGCGTGCCGAACGGCCGATAGGACACAATATGTAAGCTACCTTATACAGTACAGTATACCTTAGTACCTAGGCATGTGTTTCTTTGGCATCGACGACTGTGTAGGTAGGTTAGTTAGCGCCTGCCCCGCGCGCCTACCTAGGTACTGGGCCTAACCGCATGCACGCCATGCCCAGCAATAGCGTCTGGCTGGGCGTTCGAGTGGCTGAAGCCGCCCCGTCAATGAAGCGGGCTCTTGTTAGCCGCCCCCGACGTGACGTTGACGATGGGATGGCATGGATGCGGTCCAAATGGGTCTTGATCATTGATTTGACTTGATAGTTGTGAAAGAAGCTTCAAATGTCTAGAACCTTCACCGGCAAGCCGCCCGCCATCCCACGCACGCACGCACCCATTCAATTCATCCAGCTGGGCGCCCGGCGCTTGGCAAGCCTGATAAAATTGCACCGTCGTGGGCAGCGCGGGCCAAGTCATTTACCTTTTTCTTCTGGCGGCCGCCGGTATGTAGTATGTAACTTTACCATCACCCCCCAACAAACACCCCCGACGACAACGACGACAACAACGACATACCGTGCTTTGTCACCTTCATCGCACGCCGTGTGAGCACCCCAGCCTGCCTCGATTCGCCTCAACCACTGCGGCTCCATTGTTAGTCGACGACACACGCTGCATGGCCGGCGCGATTGGGCAGGAAAGGCAAAAAAGACAACCAGCAGACTTCGGTCGAGACACCACTCAGCGCTGCAACCGCCCTCCCGCCACCCCCTTCCTCCTGCAGCTCCCACGGCGAATACTCCAAAGTTCTCGCGTGCCCTGACGACCTCGAATCGCCCGCCCGCCCGCCTGCGCACACCGAGGAGGACGAACCGTCTTCACGGGGCCCCCACGTGGCGTAATGGTCGCCATGGGAGCCTACCACCAGGCCCTCCACCGGTCCCTCGTCCTCGCCGCCACCGTCTTCTTCATCGCCGGCGCCTACCTCTTTTCCACGCGCCTCTTTAACGACTCGCCCACGGCCGTCACAAGGATAAAGATCACCACCACCACCACCACCAACGGCGGGGACAATAACAATAATAACAATAACAACCCCCCTCCGGGCGGCAAGCTCACCACCCTCGACGGCATGCTCGAGCCCGGCGCCGCCGACCTGCCCATGTCGTACGGGCAGTACGCCCGCCCGGGCTTCGACGGCCTGACCCTCACGGGGGCGCTGCCCGCCGACGTGGTGCCCACGCCCTCCAACGGCCGCCGCCTGCTCATCATCGGCGACATCCACGGCATGGACGTGGAGCTCGACGAGCTGCTCGCCAAGGCCCGCTTCGACCCGGCGAGGGATCACGTCGTCGCCGCCGGCGACATGGTCAACAAGGGCCCCAGCTCGCCCGCCGTCGTCGCCCGCCTCATGGCCCTCGGCGCCAGCGCCGTCCGCGGCAACCACGACGACCGCGTCCTGCTCGCCCACGCCGAGCGCGCCCAGCTCAAGGGCGTCAGCGCGAAGGAGCTCGCCGCCGCCAACGACGACGAGGACGCCGCTGTCGCCCACCGCGGCGAGGCCGAGTTCGTCGCCGTCGCCCGCGCCCTCTCCCCCGACCAGATCGCCTGGCTCGCCCGCCAGCCCGTCATCCTCACCGCCGACCCCCTGCCCATATACGTCGTCCATGCCGGGCTGGTCCCCGGCCTCGGGCTCGACAAGCAGGACCCCTGGGCCGTCATGCACATGCGCTCCCTGCGGTACCCGCTCGAGGAGCTCCGCCGGGAAGAGCGCAAGGCGGCGGGCCACGATGCGCCATCGCCCAAGAAAAAGGACGACGGCGGCGGCGAAGACGAAGACAACCCGGACAGCGACAGCGACGGAACCGACGCCGACGCCGACGACACCTACCGCAGCGTCGCCATACCCATCGAGGACCACTCGGGCCGCAAGTGGACCAGCGCCTGGAACCAGCAGCAGAAGCGCCTCCCGCGCCACCAGCGCCGCACCGTCATCTACGGCCACGACGCCAAGCGCGGCTTCGTCCAGGGCAAGCACACCATCGGCCTCGACTCGGCCTGCGTCTACGGCGGCGCCCTGACCGCCCTCATCATCGAGGGGTCCGACAAGCCCGCCGACGCAGGGTGGAAGCACACCATGGTCCAGGTCGTGTGCCGGCAGGGCATGCGCAACAACTCATAGCGGCGGATTGTCTTGTGGTCTCTTCTTTCTTCCTATTTCTCACACTTTAATCCCCCCTAGTAACTTTCTTATTCGCTCTCCTTTTTCTCGTCTTTGGTTCTCCATGGCGCGGCGTTTTCGTCGTTGGGTAGAATGGGCCGGTCCGCTTTCGGACGGCGTGGCTTGCATAAGGAGCGGGATACAACGGCGTTGCTCGGGGTGGGAGGGAATCCAAGGCACGCATGCATTCTAGACCAGTATCCAGTATATCATACCTCTTCCGTGACAGGAAACGAATATCAAACCAATGCTTCGACTCTGAGCGGGTGTCGGTACCGTCGTAGAATGCTGCAGCCCGTGCCACCTCACGCCCAGTCCAAGGAGGCACAACACTCTTCACCACGCGCGAATCGGTACATATACACGTAGTTATGCATGTCCGCCGCTGAAGGAGCCGCCAAGGCAATGTGCAAATTCGCCGCGCCAATCTATCTACCTAAAATGCAGACATGTAGACAATCTCATGCCTTGGGTGCGCCCGCGGTAAAGCCAGCACGCCTCTTTGGGGGCCACACGTCCGAGCTCATTGCGGGACCTGTCGCCCCTCGTCCTCAGCCCAGCGCATCCATACATCCTTAATTCGTTGCAATCATAAGATGCCCAACCCCAGGTGGCTGATTCCCCTTTTTGTGCATCATTTCCCATACAGTCACGAGCCAATGTACCTTTTCATCCACATTACTCTTCAATTTACTTGGACAGCTTCTCCTTGAGGATGCCCTTGAGGGTGACGGCGTCGGCGGCAAACTTGCTGATGCCCTCGCGAAGCTTCTCGACGGCCATCTGGTCCTCGTTGAAGTCGAAGCGGAAGAGGGCCTCGTCCTTAATGTAGGAGCGGCGCTCGATGTTTTGGGAGGCGGCGTTGCTGGCATCGAGCTTCTTGGGGACAGCCTCGGTCGAGTTCATCAGGTCCTCGAGCAGGTTGGGCTGGGTAGGCAAGGTCAGCATTTGGACGCGCCGTTCCATGTCACTGTCGAGACCGGGGTGTCAAGGGGTGAGTGAGTGCTTACAGAAATGGTCAGGTAGTCGCAGCCAGCAAGCTCGGTAATCTCGCCAGTGCTACGGAAGGAGGCGCCCATGACAATGGTCTTGTAGCCAAACTTCTTGTAGTAGTCGAAGATCTTGCGGACCGAGGCGACGCCGGGGTCCTCCTCCTTGGAGTACTCCTTCTTGTTGTGGGCCTTGAACCAGTCGAGAATGCGGCCGACGAAGGGGGAGATGAGGAAGGCGCCGGCCTCGGCGGCGCCGATGGCCTGGGGCAGGGAGAACATGAGCGTCAGGTTGCAGTTGATGCCGTGATCGCGCTGCAGGATCTCGGCAGCCTTGATGCCCTCCCAGGTGGAGGCGATCTTGATGAGGACACGGTCCTTGGTGATGCCCTGCTCCTTGTAGAGCTGTGCGGACAAGAGGTGTTAGCGGTGATCGTAGATGAAGAGTTCTGAAGGCGGCGCTCACGTCAATGATGTGCAGGGCCTTGTTGACCGACTCCTTGGTGTCAAAGGAGTAGCGGGCGTCGACCTCGGTGGAGACCTTGCCGGGGACGATCTTGAGGATCTCCTTGCCGAACTCGACGAGGAGACGGTCGAGGGCGTGCTCGACCTGGGAGTCGATGTCGCCGCCCTGGGCCTTGCCGTACTCGACGGCCACGTCCATGAGCTTGGCATACTCAGCCTTCTTGGAGGCGGCCAAGATCAGAGACGGGTTCGTCGTGGCATCCTGGGGCTTGTACTTGGCGATGGCTGGAACAGCTACGAGTCAGCATTTCCGGGCTATACGTTCCCACCAGGGGTGCGCTTCGCGCCCGCTTCGCTTGTTCCCTACGCTGACCAGACGGGCGGCGAGGAGCCGTCGTGCCTGCTCGAGCGGCGAGGCGGGTCGCGAAAGCCGGAGGGCATCGATGACGGGGGACTAACAGGCAAAGTCGCCTGGCAGGACGGGTTAGCAAACGGTTTCCTCATAGCAAGCGGATGATGCGGGGATATTTACCAGAGTCGGACACGACAACCTATTTGCAGGGAACAAAACAAACAGCGAGTCAGCGAAAATACTCCTTCCAACATCATCACCAGCGCTGCTCCCGCCCTGTGCGCCCATGCGGAGTTACGCATCGCGGTCGCGCGCCCAGCAAAAAGCGCCTCGCCACCCGGGTTTGGGGCGTCTTGAGAGACAGCTCCCCCTCACACCGGCACCGGCGGGACGCAATGAGGGGCAGCGAGACGGGGCGGCGAGCGGGCGACCATGGCGGGGTAGCAACAGCGCAGAGGTGTCCAACGTACCGTGCCGGTGGCCTTGAGCTGGTCGAGAGAGTTGGACATGATGGGCGAGGCTATGATTGTAGAGTCGAAGCTGAGATGAATGATTCGAGCAAGAGGGAGGAGGGAGAAAAATCAAGGTCAATTGTGTCCTGCGTTGATGTGGGCGGGAGAGGCGGAATAAAAAGGGAGCGGGAACGAGTTGGAGGGGGAGCAGTGTCGTCCGGGCTGGGACAAGGTTTTGAGGCGATGATATAATGGGTGGTTAATTATCCGCCGACGCCCGCCGTCTGGGCTTCTGGGAGGGATGGAGGGAGCGGCCGAGAGGCCCAGTAGGTACTACCTAACCAGCCAGCAGGGGCTCCAATACCCGC
Source organism: Purpureocillium takamizusanense (assembly GCF_022605165.1). NCBI lineage: Eukaryota > Fungi > Ascomycota > Sordariomycetes > Hypocreales > Ophiocordycipitaceae > Purpureocillium > Purpureocillium takamizusanense. Next base: position 943,028 of record NC_063077.1, read on the forward strand.
CTCGTGGGTTCCATCCATGCATCCATCCACTGCGGCGACCGGGAGCCGTGGGAACAGCAGAGCACCTGCAGCTGTCTGACGGGAACCCAGGAGCACAGGCAGTGTCAGTGTCCTTTTAGCGTCCCAGCAGGCGCACCGAGGGCGCTGTCCCGCGGCGCGGGCACTGACGTAGGTTGGTTCCGGGTGCCCGCTGCAGGAGGTGATGCGGGCAGTTCCACAGGGGTTGCCGGGCTCCTATCGTTCCTTCCAGGTTAATCGTTCCTTCCAGGTTATTAGTAGTTCCAGTGAGCTAGGTACCTTTCTGTACGAATACATCCATAGGCCCTTCAGCCATCCGGGCCGTTCGTGATGGCCGCACAACAGCAGAGCGGCACCGCTCAGGGCCTCAGGCGCGGTGTTGCATTCCCCCATTCCGTCTCATTCTCTTCCGAGTTGTCCAAAGTCCCACGGGCGTTGGCTGGCTGACTGGTTGGACAATCCATCACCCGTCGTCACGTTCTTCACTCACCCCCTCCACCAATGACTTCATGGCCCCGCGAGAGAGGAGTCCGACCGCCCGTCGTCACCGCCGCCGCCGCCGCCGCCGCCGGACGCCTGTGCTCCGTCCGTCCCTACCGCTCCACCCCAACAACCCTTTGCCCTCTGTCTCTCACAGAGACGTGCCCCGCCCACCGGCTCCACCGGGGGAAACCCGCGAACGCCCGGCCCGTCCGCTGCTGCTGCTGCTTGTCAACAGTTCATTGTCGTCTTTTCTGTCTGTTCCGACGTCCAGACGTTCCCCTTGGATGCAAGCAGCAGCATCACATAACTGCACGTGAATTTGATGAGCACTACAAAGTAATAACGAGGTACGGCTACATTTCCCAATAGTAGTCATCCCGTACATGGTTCCAGTGTAGCATCATCCGCATACCATCATGATATCATGGCAAATAAACACACGATCATGTCCCTAACTACTAGGTAACCTTCTTACCGGCAAGTCTTCCCCTACGAGCCGAGCGTAGAAAACAAAAGTCAACACCATCGCACCAGTAAGCCTCGCGACACCCGTCAAGGACAGAAGGACAGTCGACCGACTGAGTCGTGACTCGTGAGACCCGTTCCGGCGCGCCCCATCGTCGACGTAAAATTGGAGCACCCGTGGACCGACAAGCGGGCTCTTCGTCTTAATATCCACAGCGCGACAAAAGCATCATAACGTCTGTCGATCGCGCAGGTCTTTTATTTCTGTGTGGAAGCTCGCTCTGATACGGACCACGCCGAACCAGGGCTCCTCATCACTGTCCTATTACTTTCGACTCTTGCTTCATTTATTGTGACAGACGACATCGTAGATACGGTAGTCGCTTTCATCCTCTCAATACGGGAGCTCGCCCAGTCTAGTCCTCCGTGATGTCACCATACTCCCACATGCCGCGGCGCTCCTGCTTCGCCTGGCTCTCCACCTCGCGCAGGTGCTTCAGGTATGGCTCAAACGCCTTGCTGCGCTCCCACGCCTTGAGCTTCTTGGGCACCATGCCGTAGCCACCAGCCAGCACCTCCTTGTTGATCGAGTCGTTGAGGCCCGGCAGCTCATTGTTCGACTTGGGATCGTACAGCGTGATGTAGCTCACATTCTCCTTGTTGTCCACAAAGTCGAAGCTGCCCACTAGCCGCTTACCCTCCGTCAGCTCCGCAATGTACCCAATGGCCTCATCAAAGTAGTCGGCCCCCGTCGGGAGCTGCACAAAGGACAGCGATGCGTCCACGGCCTGCGCCTTGAGCTTCTGCGTGCCGAAGTGGCCCTGGTCCAGCGGCCTCAGGCTCGACCATGGTACCTTCTCGCTGTTGCCGTAGTCGACGAACATGACCTCGGCCACCTTGGCGGCGCGGTCGTTGGCGCGGACGCGTGCGCGGTACCACTGGCCATCCGCGGAGAACTTGGCGGACACAAAGTCGCCCGCCTTGGGGGCATCGCCCAGCGGCTTGCTGTTCTTAGAGTCCAGGTGGAACTTGCGGAACTCGTTCATCAGCGTCTCCAGCGCCGACGTGCCCTTGCCGATCTCTTGGATCTTGATCTTGCCGTTGCTGTCGATGTTGGTGATCATGACGTCCCGGTAATCGGTCGGCCGCTTGTCCAGCGTCACCTCGCTCTCCTGTGGCGTCTCCTCGGGCGCCTCCTCCTCGCCGTTCTCCTCCTGCGAGGGGTCGTAGTCGTGCCACAGGCCCTTCTTGCCTTCCTTGGCCCTCTTCTCGGCGGCGAACAGTTCTGTAGAGTTGCCGGACTTCTCGGCCGAGTAGGCGTGCACCGATGCGAGGCCCTCCTCGACCAGCACCTTGGCGAAGTTCTCGCGGTTAATGTACAGCTCGCCGATGAAGCCGCCGACCTTGTCCATGTCGTGGATGTCGACCTCACAGTCGCGCTGGTTGCATCTCCGATTCGCCAGCTCCAGCGCCTCCTTGCCAAACGGCTCGCCGCCCTCTCCGTCAGCGCGAGGAGCGCGAGGGGCGCGGATACCACCCAGCACCATGGTGAGCTTGATGTTCTCCCGAGGAATGAGGACAGTGAAGCGGGACCCGGCCTTGCAAAAGTCGACAATGGCAGGAACCTTCTTCTGACGCTGCAGCGTGGCCAGCATGATCTTTGCCTTTTGGGCATTGTCAGACAAGTCGGTGTACTGCTTCGCCTTTTGAGGCTTGCCGGACCACATGCCCTTGCCCTCTTCCTTGGCCTTTTCTTGCGCAGCGAGGAGCTCGTCGTAGTTGGACGCACGGTCCGTGTCGTCCTTGCGGTGTCGGATGACCGAGGCCCACCCAGCTTCAACCAGCATCAAGCCAATGTTCTTCCCCTTCTCCGTGACAGTGGCGACCTCTCTGGCCTCAAAGCCCTCCGTCGCCGGCTTCGTTCCGTCGATGCTGATCTTGACGTGCTTCCCAATCACCTTCTGGCGAAGAAATTCCTTGGCTTCGTCACGGAACGGGCTCTCGGAAGGCTCGCCGGCGCGAGGGCCGCGGACGCTGGAGAAGTTGATTCGCTTCTCGGCGGTGCCGGCCTTGTTCTTGACAATGATGGTGTCGGCGCCGACAATCTTGGTAACGGTCATCTCCTGGCTGCCGGCCTCGGTCTTGGCGACGTGGTTCTTGTGGATGCGAAGCTTCTTGGACTGAGCCTGCTTCTCGGCAGCACGTAGAGCCGCCATTTTCTCGCCCAGCATGGTGGAGTGGAAGTCGTTGCAACGGGCGAGACCGTCTTGCAGAAGGAACTCGGCGATGTTGCCGCGAGGGTGGATAATGTTGGCAACAAGTTGGCCCTGGGCACTCGCACCAACAATCTCGACCTTGACCTGGCGCTGAAGCAGCCTCGTCTCAACGAATTGGCGGGCCTCGTTGGCATACTCCTCGGCCGGGTGCGTGGCGCCCGTAGACGGCACCAGCCTCTCGGTGGATGGCGTGCGGACACCGGCGAGGAGGGTCATGGGCTGGACGTGCTTCTTGTCCGAGAGCAGCAGGCGGACGAGCAAGCGGTCACCGCTTAAAACGCGCTCCACGATGCCGTCGACCGTCTTGCCCTTCCACTCCTTCATGAAGTCGGGGCCGCCGAGGTCGTTCTGCAGCTCGATGACGCCGCCCACGCCAGCCCACAGGCCCTTGCCCTCGCTCTTGGCCTGCGACTCGAGGGCGCGGAGCTTCTCGAGCTTCTCCAGGATCTCCTCCGACTCCTCTTTCCGGCCGGCATCCTCGCGGACCTTTAGCCAGCCAGCCTTGACGAGCTCGTCGGGCAGCTCAGTGCCGTCCTTGAGCTTGGCGGTGCCGAACTCGCGGCCGGACGGGACGGCATAGTGGACGGTGCATTGCACGGGCTTGCCGACGACGAGGTTTCGCAGGTACTCGCGGGACTGGAAGGCGAAGGGCTCGTCGCCGTCTCGTCTCAGGTGCGGGGCACTGACGTAGGCGAGCGAGAGGGTTCGTTCGGCGGCGGGGTTATTGGGGCTCGTCAGCACCAAGGTGTCGCCGCTATGGACGCTCTTGACGTTGCCGATGAAGGTTTTGGACATGGTGGAGGACCGGTAGGCGGGCTAGACGAGCTTCGTCGTTAGCCAGCCGTGTCTCGACATGGACATTGCAGCGGGTCGACGAGTGAGTGCCAGGTCTGTGACCTAGTCGACGGCCTCCGGTCATGAGCATTCGGAGGAGCTGCGAGACCCGCACAGGTGCATGTCGCGATGCGTCCATGTCAGGAGCCTTTGCAGCCCAACGTGGCGTCCTGAGATACAGCCATCCATCCACCGCCATTTGAGCGCAGCAGCAAATATTACCTATGGCACTGGTCCAGTGCCGGACCATTGACTGGTAGAATTGGGTTCACTTACTTGCCAGACAAGAGCACGTGGCCGGAAGAAGGGGGAGAGGGAACAAGCTATTCAATGAGCCAGCTCCTAGGTGGTTGATTGAGGCGATGATGCGAAGGAGAGCTTGGCCCGTGGGACGACGAGCGTTGCTACTCGCGTGCCTTTTGGCCAGATGTCACCAATTTGGGCAGGCCGACGCTGTGGGGCTCATCCAAGCTCCAGGGGACCGGCTCCACCCATGCTTCGAGTCTCCACGAGGAGGCCGAGGGGCGGTCAAAAAAAGAAACGAGACCTGTGATTGTGGCGTCGATAGTACTCTAGATGAAGAGCGGTTGCTGCTCGTTTTTTTGTCACTCAAAGGCGGGGCAGAAGCCACCAGAAGCTATTTTGTGCGGGGCGGAGGCTTCAGCTTCCACCCAAGCTCCCCAGAATGGGCGTGAACATGGCGTCGCACATGGTGTCAATGGCAGCCAGCACCAGCTAGCCGGCTGTCTGAGGACCATCCATGCGTGCCGGCAGATACTTCGTGTCATATTCTTCAGTGTGTGCGTACGAGGCAGGGCTGCGCAGTCATGGAGTTGAGGTAACAGCGCACACAGGATTTCGGCTACGCACTACTGACGTTGCTACCCCTCATCTGTGCAGCCGGTGATGTCAACGCCGAGCCGAGGGATGTCGCCCATGTGGACAGCTTCAACACGACCTCAGATAGCTGCTTGGTGGCATCTTGGGAACTTGGGTGTCCAATTGAGCATACTATGGCACCAATCTTCATCCGTAAAACTCCCATCTTGTCATTCTTGACGCTTTTTTGGTGGCGGCGGTGCCTTTTCCTGTGCCTTGCGTGGCACTGCGTGGGCAAGCAAATTAGTTGGAGATGCCGATAACGCCTGGGGTCAATTCGTCAGCACCTCTTATAATACGCATTGTTTGATGTCCCGACGGGTGTAGGTTATGAACATACCGCAGGCGGGACGAGGGCCGGCGTTGCCAGTCTTGAGAGACTCCTCGTTGCCGCCCTTGCCAAGGTCGTCGGTGCCGGCGTGAATAACGACGGTGCGCTGCAGGAACGATGCTCAGTTAGCCGTGATCTCAATGCCCCTTCTGCGTGGCCCTCTCCTGGGCGGTGGACCTACGCCGATGATGCTGTGGGGGCCGATCAGCTTGATGTGCTTGTCAGACACGGAGCCCTTGGCGTTGCCCTGGGCGTCGGTCTCGACGTTGCCGAGATCGCCAACGTGACGGTCCTCGTCCGAGGGAGCACCGTGCTTCTTGCCGTGGGGGTTGACTATCGGGGACTCTGGTCAGTCGGCTGTTAAGGTGCCATTGGGAGAGGGGGGCAGGCAGGTAGCGAGGGCTCTGCCCCGCCTGATAGCGTGATCTAGAGGGGGGGGGGCACGTACAGTGAGGGCCGGCAGAGGTGCAGCCGTTGGTGTTGTCGCCAAAGGTGTGGATGTGGAAGCCGCGCTTCGCGTTGGCATCGTTGCCCGTGATGTCCCAGGTGACCTTGGTGGGAGCGGACTCGGACTCCTGCTCGAAGATGACGTTACCCGTGACCTTGGAGTCACCACGGAGGACAGCGACTGCAGAAGACGAGACGGGTTAGCCAGTCAGTCAGTCAGGGACCGCAGCTGCTCGACGTCACTGGGGACTCGCGCGACACCCGACGAGGGGTAGGGAGCTGCCCATTCAGGGCCGCCATGTCCATCAAGGGACTCGGTGCCGCCGAACCCGTAAGAAGGGTCGCATGTCCACGTCGGACAGAAGCAAACGAAGCTGCGCCCATCAGGGTAGCCAAGGCGGCTGTTCGCGCGGCTCAGGGGGCGGGCGCCTCGAAAGGGGGTGCGGTGCGTTCGTCGATAAAAAAAAACTCCCTCAAACCAGCTCGCAGCCAGCACACAAAAAGGGCAGAGCACCCCCCTCCTCCCTCCCTCCCCCGTTGCTTCAGACGCGCCTACAAGTGCAGCGGCCCGACCCAACCCCAGACACACACACGGGGGACCGCAAAGGGTGCAGGAGGAGACGTACCGGCCTTGACCATTTTGGCGGTATTGAATGTTTCTTTGTCGGTTGTTCTTCTGGTGATTCTTTACCGGAGGTGGGAAGGGGAGGATTGAGGAGTTTTGGCAAAACGATGACGCGAGAGTGGAGAGGGGGGAGGAGGGGAGTCGATGGGTTTTGAAACGCGAGGGGAGGAGCAGTGGACGGACGGGTTCGCACCAAAGCATGAAGTCCGTCCACTCACTCACGCACTCTCTACAGTCCCGGCGAGCGACAGCGGAACCACACCAGCAGCACCAACCTCGGGACAAGGCGCGACGAGATTGAGCCAAACCGTCCGACCCCGTTGCCGGCGCGGAGTTACGAGGCCGCGGCTAGTGCTTGGGATTATGGCTGGTGGGGTATCGTCCGGCCCCTCCGCTACTGGTGAGCTCGGCGCCTGCAGTACCTCACGGTACCGCGCTGCCCTCACTATCCAAGCTGTCCCATACCAGTAAAGAGAGCGCAGAGCGGGGCCATGGGGGGGGGAGCTCCAGCACAGCTCTGCCGCCCGCGACCCCTTCCAGAGGAGAAGACGGGCGAGGCCAGTGAAGGTGAGGGGCAACGGCCGCGAACCTCTCATCTCACGCGAAAGGGGACAACAGAGCTGGGGGCCCATCGTATGCATGCAGCTGCTGCGTCATTCTTTGCGCATGCCGACACCTACTATTATGATGGCAAAACCGAAACCAACCCGCTGACACATGCCCGACACATGCCCCGTCGAGCAAGTGCTCAACAAATCCATGGCAGCGTACGAAGTACACCTACGGCATTGAGACAAGTCGCCCCTCCCACACGCTACACAGTGGCCTTCGTGTTGTCGCGCTGATTGCAGTCCAATTATCACGTCACTGAGTGACTCAAAAGATGTCTGGAAACGTGCGCTCAAGCTCGCGGTTCCATGTATGCTTAAAAATGCGGAAAGAGGAGACGAGGTGCGGGGGAGGGCCGAATGCAAGCTTGCAGTCTGCTCGCCATATGTCGCCCGGCATACCACCGCCATTGACCGCGTCCAAGGCTATCAACAACAGTATCGAACGCAGACCTAGTACTTCGTACAATTTGTAGGATTGACAAGACGCCCGCTAATACTGACTATATAAGCAAAATATCACAGATGCGAAGGAGGACCCAACCAAGGATTTACAAGAAGGGTTCCCGGGAATATACCACCGTAAATGCTTGCTTGCTCGCTCGCTCATGTCTGCGCTCGCCGCACCAGCGCAACCGCTCGCTCGTCGCGCGGGACGATGCGGCAGGGAAAGAGCTTTGGGTGGCTCGTCAGGCCCTGCGTCAGCTCCACCTCGGGCTCAATCTCGTTGCCGTGCTCGTCGCGCTCCCTTTCAATGCGCATTGTGCTCAGGATCGAGGCCACGACGATCCATATACTCGCCTCGGCCAGGTGCTTGCCGATACATACGCGGCGGCCGAAGCCGAACTGGCCGCTGGGGAGCGGCTCGCCCAGCCCGCCCTGGTCCGCCGGCACGAACCGGTCCGGGTTGAACACGTCCGGTTCCGAGTAGGTGTCCGGGTCGTGCGTCATGGCCCGCGCGTTGGCGTACACAAAGGAGCCCGCGGGGATCCAGTAGCCGTTGTAGACATCATCATCGAGCGAGCGATGGGGCACGCCGATGGGCGACACGGGGCACCAGCGCAGCGCCTCCTGCACAATGTAGTCAATGTACGTCAGGCGCGGCCGGTCGGCAAACGACGGCAGCCTGTCGCGCCCGACCACGTCGTCGAGCTGCCGCCGCGCCTTGTCCTGCACTTCCGGGCGCAGCACCATATTGAGGATGACGACGAGCAACGTCGCCCATGTCGTGTCCTGGCCGGCCGCGAAGACGGCGCCGGCGGCGCCCTTGATGTCGTCGTGCGTCAGCTCAGGCGTCTCCCCCCGTGCGAGCTGACCCTCGCGCTGGTCCAGCATCTCCTCCATGAGGGAGGGCTTGCGATCCCGCGTCGCGAGCACCGCCTCAAACGGCCGGTCGTGCAGGTTGCGGATGGCCCACCCCCAGTCACTGGCAAAGCGGAGGGAGCGGTCGTGCAAAAAGCGCGGCAGCCAGCGTAAGAAGGGGAAGAAGTCGACGGGGGTGCCGGCCGGGGCGCCGCCATGGCCCAGAGCGTAGCTCGCGTCGGAAGCGACCTGGATAAAGGGGTCGTCGTCGCTGTCGACGGTGATGCCGAAGCCGATACCGAGGACGACGGCGGTGGCGAAGCGGCGCAGGGCCTGGTCCCAGCCGGCGGGCCCGCGCTCGAGGAAGCCGTTGAGCATGATGGCCGTCTCGCGACACTGCAGCGGCTGGTATTGGACGATACTGCCCTTCTGGAAACTCCTCTGCAAGATGCGGCGGTGGATGCGGAAGTCAGGCCCGTGAGGCAGAAAGGTCAGCGTCTTGCGCCAGCCCATGACCTCGAAGAGGACGAAGCGCGGGCGGTCGCAGTAGTTGGCGCCGCGCTTGTCGAGCAGGTCGACGGCAGCGCGGACCGAGTTGAGGACGACGACGGGCTGGCCGAGGACGCGCAAGAACAGCACGTCGGAGCCGTACTCGCGCGACCAGCGCATGTAGGCGTACTCGGGCCCATAGGCGGGGACGACGCGGAGATGACCCAAGACGGGCTCGCCGGGCGGGCCGGGCGGCAGCGGCGGGCGTCCTCGGGGCCGGGAGACGATGAAGGCGGCGGCGGCGGCGGCGGCGAGGAGGAGGAGGAGGGTCAGCCCGGCCGGGCCCAGCAAGAGGCGCGCGAGGGCCATGGCGACGTTGCGGACGACGGCGACGAGGATGGAGACGAGGACATGGATGATGAGACGGATGGAAGTTTGATGAGTGGTTGTCGAGATGTCAGCCGTGGGTCAGGAAGCTGGAGCTGGACGTCCTCGAATCGGAACGAACACCTGCTGACACCGGTGTACAGTTTAGGTAGGTAGTAGGTACTACCTAGGAGTCGAGGACACAGTGGACGTCTAGTGTACTGCAACCCCACCTGCAGGCAAGATACCTAACTCGATGATTCGCAGGCGAGGCATTGAAGGCGAGCCGTTTAGTGATGAAAGTGCCAGTGCCAAGCAGGTGCCTCTGCCAGATCCCCCGCTGCCCTACTCCTATACCCCAAGTATCAAGGTATGGATGCACTCGGGTAAGGAAAGGTAGGTAATCCGGTGCATCCTAGTGGCGTACGGCGTCCCGGTGAAATCCATGCCAACAAGGCGGAAATCGAGTTGGAATTCATCCCAATCGCGCCACTGGATCCACTACGAGGGCCCCGCTCGCCGCAACGACCCAGACGCACCGCCGCCACGATGTGCAAGCCGGCAGACGGGTTGAGGATCCGTCGGTCGGTCGGTCGGTAGGACAGACGGCTCGGCGCCTCTCCCGACGATCCTGGCGCCGGCACTTGAAAAGCGCGTGCCCCCCCCCAACCTACTTTTTACCTTGCATTCTTATTACCTTGGTCCCGAAGCACCCTGCTATGCTCCTGTTCGTGGCCGGGCTCGTCGTCCTTTCCAGTAGCCATGGACCTCAGTACCGATGGACCTCAGCGCCCATCCAATGTTGGGCTATCCGCAGCCTTGGTATATAGCATGGCGTGTGCTTTTATAGTCGTCCGGCTCCGAGCGTGGAACCGGCTCCATTTTGCCCCGTCTGTTGCCGTATGACGCACTATATCGCGAGCCTTTCCCAGACCCCCACGTTTCAATGCGCCGAGTCCTCAAGACAAGCATAGTAAATGTCATTGATACGTTAGTTTCAATGTAGTCAGGCGCAATTCGAGGACTGTCGAGAGGAGAAGTTTGAGGTGCATGAGGTACGGCATTCTAGCAACATCTCGGGGACATCTCTCTTGAATCGCGGGGATCGACATACGAACAGCTGCCCCTAATACATCGAGTCTCCGCCGCCGCCAGGGGTGTGACCAAAGCTGCACTAAGCCGCGCAGTGAGAAGACCTACAGCATACAATATTATGGCCCTGAAAGTGGTGAGTCTCGCAGTTATTGGCTTGTTACAGACTGCGGAGCAAGCTGCCCAGCCTTCGTGGCTGACGTGTCGTCACAATCGCCACGGCCCATGGGCAGTTACTGCCTTGTAGTGAGTCTGCGCCGTATCATTTCGTCTCTATCTACCAAGGAGTCTGTAGTTGGTTTCCATTGAGAAATTATTACCCTCACTCCACTCCCCTTGCCATGTCTGTCATCCAAGTCAAGGAAAGCTCGGGCGTTCAGGCCGCAGAACTAAGAATCTGCCGCTTCGATCATGCCAACCATTGGCATGGAAGGATTGAATAAATGGCAAGAAAGCGCGGTGAAAAAGGGGACGAAAAGGGGACATGTCCCAGAGTCAAGGCCACCCAACGCCACAATATGCCGCGCGACCCAGGCACACACAAAGAGGAAATTCTCCAAAGTCAAAGAAGGACACGTGCAAGAGGGAGAGCAACAACTGCAAGTGGCCTCATACCAGGATTTAAGATGACACTCCATGCCATTGGGGGGGCCAACGGGCATACCGTCCTAGGTCGCAAGCGACGAGCACGCTCAATCATCTATTATGTATGGATCCGCAGCATGACGCATTAACCCTAGGTACGCCGAGTCTAGTCGATCGACTATCATACCCCCCAAGCTAGGCACAAAATTCATTTACGTATACAAAGTAACGTACGTAGTGAAAGAATAGCAATCAAGGATAGGCACTAGGCCTATCGGCTTGGCCTGACGCGCGCATGACATCGGATCCGCATTCGTTGCATGATCCACGACTCAGCAACAAGAGTCCCGTTCCTTGCGGCGGCTAGGGCGCGGTCCCTATGATGAGCGACTATAGGACTCGTGGCAGCCATTATAGTTGGGGCCGTGATAACGTTTACGCGCATTCGGCCACGCCGCGTCGACGGCATCATGGCGACCCTATTCTCGGCGTCGCGGTGGCACAACAATGCGACTAGATCCGGAGATTGTGGGCATGCGACGATGCATGCAAGCGCGCTCAGGTCTCGCAACCAGTCTATGGGGTTCATCAGAAGTAGCGAGAATCGTGCATGCCAAGCAGCACATATCACACGTGTGACGTGGTGTGCTCTTTCATGCATAGATGGGAGGATCGGGGACGATGACAACAGAGAAACCATGCAACGGTCGCGCAGGCATCATGTTCGAGTCAGTCGTTCCAGGCCTGGATCCTTCAGGGCATGTGGAGCTGGTACTGGGACTGTTATTCATATGGCTCCATGCTCGTAAACATCTCTGCCTATATAAATGGATGCTCATGACAATCTCCTCCTCAAGTCCACAGGCTGCTTTGCTCAACGCACCGTCTCGCAGTTCGATACCAAGCAATAGCTACAACAAAAATCCTCGCCCATACGCCAGATACCATCGAGTCTCGTCGCGACAAAAATCATGAAGGCCTCCGTCGTTTCCATGGCGCTTCTCGGCGGTCTCGCCGTCGCCCTCCCGCAAAGGGACCCCAAGCAGCGCTTCCAAGATATGCTCCAGAAATTCGACAGGCGCCAACAGCTCAACTGCAGGGCAAGTGCACCACCACCTTCTCCCACACCAGACATGCGACCTTTCTGTTAACAGAGCGTTCCGGAAAGTACAGCGAGAGGGAAATACGTCGCGGCTGACATGCGACTTGGTCGCCCTGGTGAGTAAACCGGATGACCCGCACCGAGAGGCGGAAACTGCCGGTCTCCTCTGTCGAGGACGGTCCTTTTGCTGACATTTCGCAGGATCAGATGACGGACGAATGGGTGCGAATATCCCCCCTGGCATTTGCCGCACGACCCTCTCCTCTGTTGAAGACGGTCTTTTGCTAACGTTTCGCAGGTTCAGATGATGAACGAGTCGGTGCGAAAGCCCCCACCCCCCTGGCATCTGCCGCACGACCGTCTCCAAATCCTTTGACTTACCGAATGCTAGGGGAAATCACTTCGTTCATTCTGCCAAGATGATCTCCAGGGCGTACGTCCAACCCGCCGCCGCCCCTCCCCCCCGAAGCATTTGCATGTCCTCGATCGAGCTGCTAAAACTCTTTTGCCCAGTGTGAGAATTGCGACTTTGACGACTCGTTCAAAGGATCGGGTGGTCGGCTAAACAAAAGGATTTTGAACGCCCAGGTCAGTCAGTGTCAAGCAAGTGCGCCGCAGGAGGACACAAAGACGGAGCGAGTGTAGTTGACACGAAAGCTCCAATGCAGCAAACCCTCAGGTGTAAACTCAAGGGCGAGCCGGGCCCAGCCGACAGCAACGCGGTCAACAGCCCCTCGGACGACAGCAAAGCGGACAGCAGCCCCCCGGCCGACTGTATGAGCGAGGCGAATCCAGGGGCTTGCATGACGAGGGAGAAGGATGCCTTCTGCAAGACCATGAAGGAGACAGCTTTGAATGAATGTTACGCAGCGGTCACTCGTTGCCACTGGCAGGAAGAGCTCAAGGGCGCCCCCTTCTCCAAGGTCTTGGCCTGCGCAAGAGAGCAACTTTAACCCAATGAGCGGTTCACAATTCCCAGTGGCTCGTCCATCTGGTTGAGGGACGACGCGGCTGTCAGGGCATCTGCTCAAGGTCAAGGCCGTTTGACTGCCATGCGGGTGGATGGAGGGGGCTGAACTCGACTGGGAAGCCGATCGTCGAGTTGGGTCTTTGCCAGAGGGGTTTATGCAGCGTATAACAAGTGAAAAGGGGGCCACATGAGCTGGCTTCTTATACGCCTCTGGGACAGTGGACGGTTACCAATACCTATTAGAAGACAAACTCGACATCCAATGTTGAGCTACCTACGAAATACCTGTTTGCTTCAAAGCCTCGTGATATGACGAGAGAAAAATAGCACCGCGGTACGCGGCAGCCAGTCTCTAGCCACGCGACAGCTTATTACTATGTTCGTAGGAATGGCCTCATGGCGATGCCTGTCTTGAAGGGAGCTGTCGAGAGTGTGCGTTCGTAGTTGGTGGTGAACAAGCGCGGAACATGTTTTTGATTGGCATCCTGCCCCGCGCCAATAATAATAAGCCAAACGCCAGCAGGCCCTTGAATTCGTTCCCCCCACACACGTCTCGTCTTGAAGCTGGCGCAGTAGTAGCGTCGGGTCTCTCAGCCACGCTGCAGCGGCCATTTCCGCGGGCAACGACAGCGGCGGGCGAGCGACGAAATGGCTTAGGTTGCCGCCAGAGTTGCCGCCGGCTGGCATTGCCTGCCCGGGCTGCTGACACGGGAGTGTGGGTGGGCATGTGGGCGGCGGGCAGCGGGCAGCGGGCGGAGGAGCGAGCGAGGGAGCGAGCCCACCGCCATCCGAGTGACCTTGCTTGCCTGCCGGGAGGGACCCCGACCGGACACCCGGCGCCGGCAATGCGGCTGCACTTGCAGGGATGCGTGGAGAGTCGGGACGGGGGAAGAAGGAGGAGGAGTAGGAGCAGGAGTAGGAGGAGAAAGAGGGATGGAGGGGGAAAGCCCAGACTGTGGCCCGAGGCAGCGAAGCGAATGGCGATGCAACGTCAGTCACGCAACGCAACGCAACGCAACGCAACACTCGCGCGAGTCTGAGCCGTGGCACTGGGCGGGCCGCTGGGCGGAGGTGGGTAGCGTGTGTGAGTGTGTATGAAGTTTGGTAGCGGTGGATGGATGGATGGAGGGATGGTAATGGGCATGGCATGGATTGGCTTTGGCTTGAGCGACGATGGATACCTACCTACGGGCTACGGCACCAAAGCTGGACAGCGCCCGGCGTCAGCGGCGGCGGCGGCGGTCTCGCGAAGCCAATTCGAACAAAACTATCATCTATCCCCCTCGCCCGCCCCAGCGACAAGGAAAACGTGGGTTTCATTTTCTCGCCGACTCCGTTTCTTGAGCTTCATATGAGGTGCACCGTCGCCGCCGATATTGCTTCTCGTCCAACCTCCCCGTCGCTGCCCACGACTAACTCCTTACTACCGAAAGCAACATCAACAACACCGCCTTCACCACCGCCACCGGACTCTCTCAACTCGCCGCAACCCCGACTGCCCACCTACCTTTCCTTCCGGTCTCGCCCCATTCCTCCCAAGCATACTACCTCACATCATCGTTCGTCCCTCGCATCATCCCCCACCGGGCCTTGAGCATGGCGGCCTCGCGCGCCGCCGCTGCTGCTGCCGCTGCCGCTCCCGCCGCCTTCACCACGACGCCCTCACCCGCCGACCCGCACCGCTATCAGACGGGCTTCGGCAATCGCTTCGCCTCCGAGGCCGTGCCCGGCGTCCTGCCCGTCGGCCGCAACGTCCCGCAAAGGGTCAAGTACGGCCTGTACTCGGAGCAGCTCAACGGCGCCGCCGTCGTGTCCCCGCGCGATGCCATCCAGCACGTCTGGATGTATCGCATGCGGCCCTCGGTCGCCCACGGCCGCGTCTCCCCGGTCCCGGGCCTGAACCCTCACGTACGTCCTTCTCTGCCTCTCTCTCTCTTTCTTTCTTCTGCCGCTGCTCTGACTGACCCCCTTGCTTCTCACCAGATTGAGTCGTGCTTCTCGCGAGCCAACGACAAAGTCGAGTTTGTGGCGTCGCAAGAAGCCTGGGATCCCTTTCCCCTGCTAGAGAAAGCTCACGACGACGATGGGGCCGGCGTCGACTTTGTGTCTGGCATCCGCACCGTCGGCGGGCAGGGCGACCCGACGCTACGCCAGGGCCTCGCCGTCCACATCTACTCGGCCAACGCCTCCATGACGAGGCGCGCCTTCTGCAACAACGACGGCGACCTGCTCGTGCTTCCCCAGCACGGCCGCCTGCACGTCCAGACGGAGCTCGGCTGGCTCATGGTGCGCCCGGGCGAGCTCCTCGTCGTCCAGGCCGGCCTCCGCTTCCGCGTCCTGCTGCCCGACGGGCCGTCGCGCGGCTACATCCAGGAGGTCTTTGGCGCGCACTACCGTCTGCCCGAGCTCGGCCCCGTGGGCTCCAACGGCATGGCCCTGCCGCGCGACTTTGAGCACCCCATGGCCAGCTTCGACCTCGACGACGGCGAGGGCGAGGGCGCTCCGCCCTGGGACATCGTGTATAAGCTGGCCGGGGGCCTGCACTCGTGCCGCCAGGCTCACACGCCCTTTGACGTGGTAGCCTGGCACGGCAACCTAGCGCCCTACAAGTACGCCCTCGACCGCTTCGTCAACCTGGCCAACGCGAACCACGACCAGGCCGACCCGACCATCTACTGCGTGCTGACGGCGGGCGGCGGCGGCGGCGGCGGCCCGTCCCTGACGGACGTGCTCATCTTCACCAAGAAGTGGCTCACGGCCGAGGACACGTTCCGCCCGCCGTACTACCACCGCAACATGAGCACCGAGGTCATGGGCCTGATCCGCGGGCGCTACGGCGGCAGCAGCCACGGGCTCGGCGGAGGGGGCCTGAGCTACGAGGCGAGCTACATGCCGCACGGCGAGGCGTACGCGACGTGGCGCGAGGCGACGACGCGGGCGCTGCGGCCCGAGACGGTGTGCGACGACGCGACGGCCTTTATGTTCCACATCGGCGCGCCGCTCTACCTGACGCGCTGGGCGCTGCGCGGCGAGGGGGCTGCCACCCGGCACGGCGATGGTGAGGAGGCTGCTACTACTACTCACAAGTGGGACGACGTGAGGGCGCACTTTCTCGACCACCTCGACGACGTGGACGCCGACCTGCGCGCTGCTGGCTTACCGTCGCTGGTGCGCCGGAGCCCTGAGAAGCTGAATTGATATTTGGGTGCAGAGAGGGGGGGATTGAGGTGTCTCTGAATCTTGCGCTGTTGTTGCTATATAGGAGTGGTTTGAGCGAGCAGTATATCTAACTTGGCATAAGAGCGGCGTTGGGCACAGGGACAAAACATTATTATCAAGTGGTCTACGTCCATAATTCAACCAGGTTCGTACGGTCTTACACTTTCCCGCTCAAAGCATGCGGCCATGGAAACACTGCAAGTCTTCAGGGCAAGTTCAAAACAGGAGGCTCTGCGCGTTACGCATGCGCGTGCCCACCGTTGTTGGCAGCCGGTCCAACGAACGAGGCTTTGCGGAAGAACCCCATCGTCACCATGTGTTGTAGTATGCAAGTCCGGCCTCCGGAGCCGCAGGAGAAGTCGTCGTCTCCAACATCATCATCATGGCCCCCGAAACAAACGCCGGACGTTGGCCGAATTCAGAGCCTCCCCCCCTCCCCCTGTCCCCGTTTTCCCCCCATTGCTGTTTCGCTCGACTCGACCGCCCGGGCGGGCAGGTGGACCGGCAGGTGGACGAGACAGAGAGCGCAACTCACCGCCTTATTAACTCCCACTGTACACCCCGGGCCTCGGTTGCGACAAGAAAACGCGGCATGCATGCATGCACGCCGCCGCCTCCGCCGCCTTGTCAGGCATGGGTTTTCCGCGGGGGGGCGTGCGTGAGGATCAGATGGATCTGCAGCGCGCCTGGGCGGCGGTGATGCCCTTCCCTGTCACGATGACGATGGTGGGATTGGGTTGGCGAGACATGACTTCTG
This sequence comes from Purpureocillium takamizusanense, assembly GCF_022605165.1. Lineage (NCBI taxonomy): Eukaryota > Fungi > Ascomycota > Sordariomycetes > Hypocreales > Ophiocordycipitaceae > Purpureocillium > Purpureocillium takamizusanense. The sequence continues at coordinate 959,876 of NC_063077.1, forward strand.
TGGTGGCTTTCCACATGGTGCTGCGCATGCGAGACCACCTAGTACGGTGACTTGGGCGAGTGTCTGGTTTTTGTCTGTCAGAAAAGCATCGTTCTGCTACTTTGGTGACCGTGCATGTAACAGTAAATCGTATACTGTACATTAGTACTTTGGCCCGGCGTCGTCGACACCCATCGCCTGCCGTTGGGTATTCTACAACTGGAGGTGCAGGGACAGACCGAGGGCGGTAATTACGTAGTAGTATGCAGCGGTGGGCGCAATGTCATCATCATCCAATCCATTTGTTTTGGTGCGCCCCCCCCCCCCCCCCCGTGATTTGGCAGCCATGCGACGGGCTATGCTCGAATTGGGCCTATCCTGCGAGGCTTCATGTTCGGGCTGGAGACGTGGTCAGATGCAACGCATCGCCGTGCCGGTCGTTCGGTGGCTAGCTTGCTTGCTGACTGGGCATTGAAGCTGGGGCCACGTACAAACTACTACTATTACTACAACGCCGCCCATGAATCAGGGTCCATGCATGCATGCATCCATATTCTTCGTATAATAGCTGCAAATATATGGGCATATACGACTGGGGCGACCACTTTCCGTCTTATTGATGTGGGGTACTGTATAGTACCTAAGCATGCCCATACAGTATACATATGTACTTCGTAGGTAGGGTCAATTAATACTCCGTAGGGACGCTGGCCTTGTTAGTCAGTTGCCCTCGACATACTCGTACAACGGCAGGACATATAATAGGGCATAACGACTATGTCTTCAGGCAGCCGTGAGCCCCAAGGGCTGTACGAGCATCGGTCGTCATTCAGCGGCGCATGTCTGGGGCAGACTAACTACAGCATTCATGCTCGCGCCGCGGCATCAACCGGGAGGGAGGAGAATGATGAACAAACAGGTGGATTCAAGAATCAAGAGCCACCCGGCTTGTCGGGCCGTGATGACGGCGGGGGAACCTGGGAGGGGGGCCGCCGCTATGGGGACCCACCATTTGATTCACAAAGGCATGGCTAAGCCCTACCAGCGAGACCCGTGGGGTGTAGGGATGGGCAAGGATGGGGTCAGCTTCACCTCTACCCTCCTGGTATCCATCATCAGGGACCGACCCGACCCTTCCATTGCAGCCCATGGCCGCATTTCGCCCGGTACGTACGGAGTACGAGTTTCGACGTCTGTGTGGATCAACAGGACGGCAGGTGTCTTGTCCGCACGAAATCCAGTGCTGCTCCTGACATGCCATGGACGCTCCAACAGTGAGTGTCTCGGGCCGCTGGTCGTTGTTGCGAATGCTCTTTGCCAAGGCATTGAGACTGGCCACGGGGTCGTGTACCCAAATGGTCAATGTGTATGACTTTGTGTTTATGACTACTATGGAACATATGTATTTGCGCCTTTGCAAAGCAACTGTGGCGGTTTGGGCAATGACTCTCAGCTGGAATGGATAGGCAACTACGATTACCCCAGCCACCGTTTTCTTGCATAAATACCAGCTCTTGACTGGCAAGCCCCGGAATGGATAGGCAAAGGCACCATCTCCCGTAGCTACCGTCCAGTGTCAATACTTACTCTTGACTGGAATCAAGCGCAATGGAGTGACCAATTAGAATGATAAGACCTGCCTTTACGCAGCCCGAAAACAAACTCTCTTGTCCAGCCGTTCCAGACTCAATCAATCATTGCGTTTCTATTTAATCATGTATAAAGAAATGGGTCTTCTTCCTCCTGTGGACATGGAAAAAGAAGTAAACACCATTTTGTCTACGTACATCCTTCGTAACCAAATCTAACTGATAATTTACAACCACTGATCTCCTTTCTTGGTCAAAACATCGAGTATTAACAGCGCCTTCCCCCCGCTTGATGACGACGACCGACTGATATATCTGCATCAACAGAAATGAAGGCCACAATCGCCGTACTTCTCGTCGTCGCAGGGCTGGCGGCGGCAGTACCGACGACTGCAAGACCGGAGAAGCGACAGCGCGAGATCACGGATTATGTTGACCGATGCAAACAAAAGTGCGCGGGCCAACAGGAGCGATCTCCCGGTCGTGACGACCCGGGTCGTGACCGGGGGCGGCTTCCCAGCCGTGACGACCCGGGTCGAGCCCCCCTGAGTCCAGGCCCGGGCTCAAAAGGACTCTGTCTGGAAGGCTGCCTGCAAGGCAACGACAGAGGAGGCAACGGCAGAGGAGGCAACGATAGAGGAGGCAACGACAGAGGGGGCAACGACAGAGGGGGCAACGACAGAGGAGGCAACGACAGAGGAGGCAACGACAGAGGGGGCAACGACAGAGGAGGCAACGACAGAGGAGGCAACGACAGAGGAGGCAACGACAGAGGAGGCAACGACAGAGGGGGCAACGACAGAGGAGGCAACGACAGAGGAGGCAACGACAGAGGAGGCAACGACAGAGGAGGCAACGACAGAGGAGGCAACGACAGAGGAGACAACGGTGGAAGAGACAACGGCGGAGGAGACAACGGCGGAGGAGACAACGGCGAAGGCGGCATCGGTGGAGGCCGCATCGGCGGCGGCGGCCTCGGCGGCAGCGGTGGCAACCTGTGATGCTGGCCCTGCCTGCCCGATTTGAGGGGCTTAGAGTGCCCGTCCGGGTACCTTGTTGGCTTGCGGTCGCTGTATGGAGTCCTCCGCTGGAGTTTAAGCTCGACCGGCCGTAAGCGCGGGCAAGCGAAACTACGATACTGCTCGGGGACTGGCGGGAGGGAGCGATGGCGGCGGCGAGCACCAGACCTTTTTGCGATTAGGGCAAAGGAAGAAAAGAGATACGCCCGCGCAGAGCCATTGACCAGCAAGGGACGCCGCGGGGGATTGGTCATCGTGCTTCAAAGTAAGCTGGTGCCAGTAGCCAGTACTTCACATGTACGTTGTGCCTATGTGTATTGTGTGTGTGTGCTATCCTCCGGGGTCCCAATATAGGGACCTCGTGGTCCTCGAAAAATAGAACCTGCGAGGCCGACCAACTTATCATCCATGGCATCATCCGGCACTGCTCAACACAACGCACTTACTTTTCTTGCCAAGGGTCCGTCCCTCGCCGCCGCAGTCACAACGGCCACGAAAGCCACCCCCAAACGTAGGTAGGGTCCAACGAGCAACGTCCCACCGTGCCGAGCTTTGCTTCCCTGCTTGCTTCCAACCACCCACGAGGTGATCAATGACATAGGGTAGATGCCGTAAGCATATATATAAAAAGTGTGACGCATGCATGTAAATACGTGTATATACGAAGGAGGTAGTAGGCGTAGTTGGTCGATGCCCCCCCGTGTGTGATCCGCCGCCAGGGTTGGGCTCCGTCCCGTCTCCACGGCCTCGTAGCACGTACATCAGACGCAGGGGCCACCGCCGGGCACGCCGACGACGTTGGCAGTGTTTCAAAGGGCTTGTTGACGCGCCACGACGATGTCGCGTGCGTGGCATGTTCCATGCAGGATGGCAGTAGTAGTAATGAGCGCCGCATTCGCCTCGACGCTGAACACATTGGTTCCAATGTTGGTGCTAGCACCCCGTTTGACACCTTGGTAGTTACTACGTACTGCGCTTCTGAACCACTTTCTTGAAGTCTAACCAGCAGGCAGGGAGGGCTCCGGGAGAAATCTTTGTGCGCCGAGGTCCCAAAGGCCCTCCTGCCAGTGCTCAGGTAAGGTGTCAGCACATGTAGCTCGGTAGTAAGGCGACGACGACACGGCGCACTTTGTACGCGTCTTTTAGCCGCGACACGCAGTTGCCGCATGGCCACTGCGGGTATATATGGTCGTTGCTACGAAGCACAAACAACAATATACGCCAAAATGCTGCCTTGTCTGCGCTTTTTTGGGCAAGGCGCGAGGGGCGGCGCACTTGTGCAACCTTAAAGTGTCAGAGTGCACGAGGCGTTCCCCCCCGGTCTGTTGCACCAGACGTGCGTCACATGCTTCCAATGCCCCCAGCGTCCAGAAATCCAGAAATAATGGATAAAACTTGCAGGTGCGGCACGCGTGCGTCTTGGCCTGGAGGGCAGGCAGGAGGAGCTTTTGGAAACAACCAATGCGCCACAGCATGATTGGTTGGTGTCATGAGGTTAGTTAGAGTGCCCCGGGCTGGGGTTCGTGCGGAGCCGGGCGTGGCCAGCCCCTGGAACGCCCCCGTCCCCTACCCTGGCCTGGCCTGCCCTGGCCTGGGGGTCGGTCGGACAGGAATGGATCCCTGGATTTTCGGTAGGTTAGGTTTTAGTACTTGGTAGGATCCCTTCTATTTGAATGGGGGCTTTGTTGGAGGTTTGCAACTGTAACAACTGTAGCCACCCAGAGAGAGCATGCCAGGCCAGAAAGACCTGCTGGTGCTTGTCGGTCGGTGCCAATCTCCTGCGCTTCATCCGTGTGGAGGCGCGCAACTGAGGCGATTGATTGATTGCTGCCGTTGGGAAGCTACCAATGCGACGGTTTCTGCACCGTCAAAACCCGCCACAGCCATCTACTTGTCTACCTGTAGTACCGACCTGTACCAATGATAAGCCCGCGCCCAAGGTACAGCAGGTTAGGTACCTAGGTACCTAGGTACTTTACAGGCCTCCGTCATCACCATCGTCAGCAGCAAGCACCAGCACGCACCAGCACTGGCATCTCGCCCAACACACCAACACACGGGCATTGGATTCCCTACCAAGTTACTTGCTCGCGGGGCCATGATCCCATCATCAGCTTGGCTTGTATTCTTGCTCACTGTTCACGTGCACACCAGCTTACATGGTACCTACGCGAAGATCGACACCGCCACCTCTGGCTGACGACCACGTACCAACGGGCAAGCTGTGATGTCAGTCAGTTCCTTGGTAATATCGAGCCCCCAAGATGCCCGCCCAACCTTTTGCCAACGCAGCCAACCCGCTGGCACACCACCACACTCCCTCGCCCGCCTCTGCCTGTGTCTGTGGCGGAGCTCCCGCAGGCCAAGCCCCAGGCTCTTCGGCTCCTCCGTTCGTCATTGGATTTGGTCGCGTCGCTGCTTCGTACTTCGTACTACCAGCTCTCAGCTTACCTACCCTACCTAGTATTTAGTAGTAGAAGGCGACCCGCCCAGCCTGGACCCTGTACCTGCGCCCGCGCCCGAGTGGAGTAGGTACGTAGTGAAGTACACCCCCGCTGTTCCTTGAGGCTGGGGCTGGATTGACGGACACGAGAGGCCCACGAGCAAAGTGGATGGATGCCACCTCAATCACCACTTGTTCCTCACCTCACTCCACAGTATCCGTCAGGTACCGCACCAAGTGCTAGGGGCCCCCCGTGCTCGCCCACAGCCCGTCTGGGCTCCAGCCGCCTGCCCTCCCGTTCTGTGCTTTTCCCTCAGTGGATGCCCAGGGAGCCCGAGAACTGCTCGGTGCTATGTAGACCCTCCTCGCCAGGCACCCGACACGACGCACTCGACACGCTACACCTCACACTTCGACATCGTCATCCGTTCCGTGCCCGTGGCGCTGCCTCGCCTCGCCCACAGACACCGCAACCCCCTCCGGAGGCCTGCCAGCCCTACCGCCGTCTGCTACCCCCCACGCGGCACTTGGTTATTGTTTTTTTTTTCCTTTTTTGCATCGGGGATTCGACTCGACGGCCTCGAGGCACCCGACCAAGGCGGCGGCAGCAGCAGCAGCAGCAGCCGCGGCAGCAGCAGGTGATTCCTCAGAACCCAGCCTCTGGCCGCCACCTCCACCCGCGTATGGTCGCCACAGACATCTCAACCTGCAGCCTCGCCGCCAACCTCACCTTCGCGATACATGACCAGCCCGCATCGTCGCGCCGCCGCTGTCAATGTGCCCGTCCATCGACCAGCACCCGCCGAGCTGAGCTCTGCCTGTGTCGCGACGACGACGACGACGACGACGACAACGCTTGCGCATAGCGGGGTTTCTTGTCGCCTTGGACCGCCCGCGCCCGCCCCCGTCAGCCGCCGCGCTCACGTCGTCTCCCCAGCGCGCCCAACCGTCCGTCCCTCCGTCGCAATCGCCGTCAACCACCATCGCCCGCCATGTCCTTTCGCGGCGACAACCAGCGCCGCTACGGCAGCGTGCCGCCCGTCCAGTACCCGGTCGCTGGGGACCAGCAAGGCGTCGGCCGGCGCCCCAGCTTCAACACGGGCGACGACTCGGCCTACCTCGCAAGACAGCCCGCCCACGACCCTCCCGTCGCCGTCCCCGCGCCCGTCTCGACTGGCGCCCAGCCGGCCACCGAGGATGAGCTCTTCCTGACCAGCCCGTCCTCCAACTCTGGCTCTTCGTTTGCCCGCTCACAGTTTGGTTCCACCAGCAGCGCATTGTCCGGCTTCCAGCATCACTACCAGCACCAAGACACGACGCCTTCAACTCCGGGCTCACAGACCACCAGCTACAACCCCCAGACCTTTGCCCATCAATCCGCTGCCGGCTTCCAGCGCTCCCAGTCCACCAACCTCCCCTACCATCATGCTGCCACCAGCCCGCGATATTCCAACTCCAACGCCGCCGCCGCCGCTTCCTCCTCCTACAACACGTCCCCCGTCGCCAACTTCACCCCGCAGGCGTACAACCCCGCCGCCTATGCCAGCACGCATGCGCCCCAACGGCACCCTACATATCACGGCTACGGCCAGGAGCACGGATACGGCGCCTCGGTCGGGTCTGGCGCTGCGCCAACCTACAGCCAGTCCCCTGCTGCGACGTACGCAGCGTCCTTCCAGCAGCCCGTGCGCGCGTCCGCCGTCCAGCAGCAGCCCATGCCCACGAGCCCTTCGTCCTACGCTGCTCCCGGCTCCCAGGCTCAGACCCCAACTTACGACCCTTCACATTACGCCGCTGCCCACCGCTCGAGCTACGACGGCCACGTCGACGGCCAGGCTGCCGCTCCGTACCCGACTGCAACATCCCCGGCTCCGTATCCTACCACCACCTCGCATATACCCGTCGGCCCCAACTATCAGCCCAGTGACCACCCTTCTTACTATAACCGCCAGTCTCGCTCGGATTCGCAAACGTCCCCCCGAACTTCGCCTCGGGTCCAGCCTCAATCGCCCTCGTCGGGGCTGCAAAGGCATCCGACGAATGCGCCGCTTCCGCGACGACCGCTGGAGCCCCCACTGCCACCTAGCAGGTCCATGGAGGACGTGCCAGAGGAACCGTTCTGGGACGAAGCCGGACGCCCGTTCCGTGCCGAGTACGGCAACGAACACCTGTCCACGGACAGCATCATGCAGGAAATAGAGGACGAGCTGCGCCGGAGCAGTGGCACCAATCAGGTGCAGTCGGAGCCATCGCCGCATGGCTCACAGGCAACAGCAGACGAGGTTGTGGACCAGCTCCGTCGACACGGCTCAGGAGCGCACGCCCACTCCCCGTCAGGGGCTCGCGTGTCTCCTGGCGCTCCCCGCCGTGCCTTCTACGAAGACTATGATGATGACCCGGAGGGAACTGCTGGCGTGCTGGCCATGCAGCAGGCCGAGCTGGACGACAGGCGCTTCAGTGGAAACACCCTAACATACGGCAGTGACGCGCCTCCGCCGGCTGTCCCGCAACCTCAGCTGCAGTCGCACTCGGAGGAACAGCCATACAGCTCTGGCTCTAGCGACTTTGGCGGTGCCGTCGACTTGGGCATGCTGAGCGGAGGATACGCCGGCAGCTTGACGTACGGGGCCGGCATTGGATCGCCGCCGGAGCAGACAACGCTGGCGGAAGGGGGTCGGCCGCTGCCGACCCCGAGCTACTATAATTCACTAGGTGACGGATACGACAACGCGCAGGCATACAGAGATGCCGAGGTCGACTACGGAGACACTGGCGGGCTACAGGCTCCCACAGAGCATCGCCTCAGCTTCGACGAGGGTAGGGAGGAGCGCGTGTCGGTCCATTCTCGGCAGAGCGGTACCGAGTCTCCGATCAAGGACGACTATCAGGATCTCTTCTACCACCCAGGCCTCACCAACAGGCCGCTGCCGCCGCTGCCACCCCAGGGGGTCGCTTCGGATAGCAGCTCGATGCTCTCGACTCACACCAGCATGCGCTCCCAGCATCCACAGCAGCATCAGCAGCATCAGCAGCATCAGCACACGCTCAGCGCCGAAGTTCGCTACTACCAGGCCGATAACCCAGAAGCGTACTACCAGACGGGGCAGCAAACGCTGCAGCCAGAGAGGTCGATCTCGCTGTCTGGACACAGCAACACACCTCAAGTGCAAGCGCCCGCCAGGTCGAGAACCGATGCCGCCGAAGAGCGTAAGAAGACGAGGAGCCAGCAGGGCCCCCCACAGCCAGGGGCTTTGCCGTTCAGCGACTACGATTCTAACGCAGGCACTGTCGGGGGCGCCTTCGATGGCATCACTCTGCCGAGTGGCGGTCGTAGGAAGAAGTTCGTGCCGTCCAAGCTCACCACCTCTGACTTTCGCAGGTGTGCGGAGCCTTGGGCGCTCAGCAGCATTGAGAATTGGATTCGCTTCATGGGCGAGGGTGAGCCCGATCTGAGGGAGAAGACCATCGAGGAGGCCATTACCAACCTCTTCACACACAAGGTCCCCACCATGAACGTGGCGGACGCCGAGGTCCTCAGCACACAAATCACCAAGCTCATGCTCGCATCCAAGGCGCTGCTCCCGGACGAGGAATGGGTCAAGTTCGGAGACGGCCACATCTCGGGTGTCCTCTGGCAGCTAACGGGCGCAGGCTGCTATGCCCCCAAGTTGCACGAGGTCGATATCATCGGCCGCTGCTACTCCCACCACTGCACGCGTACGCTCAAGAAGGTCGACCTGGACGACCTGCTACCGGAGGATTCCAAGGGCGAGGCGTGGAATGTATTTTACAACCTCAAAAAGGAAGACTGGGAGTCGAAGCCCAAAAAGGAGGTTGAACGCCAGAACATCCTACACGAGATCGTCACTGGAGAGGACAACTACATCAAGCAGCTGGACATTTTCCGCACGCTGTATCGTGACGACTTGCGGACTCCGCGCAACCCGCCGATCATTAAACCTGAGAAGCGGGAAAAGTTCTTGACCACCATGTTCGGCAAGCTCGACACCGTACTGCGCATCAATCGCGAGTTTCTCTTTGCCCAGCTCAAATACCGCCAGAATGAGCAGGGCCCATGGATCGTCGGCTTCAGCGATATCTTCCGAGAGTGGATCAGGAAGGCCAAGTCCGATTACATCGACTATGCTGCAGGCTACCCGTGGGCCACGTACATGGTGCGAAAGGAGGCTGAGAAGAACTTGCTGTTCAAGAAATTTCTTGAGGACAAGCAGAAGCACAAGTCTTCCCTAAAGCAAGACTGGACGCATTTCCTCATCACCCCGCTACAGCGCCTGCAACGCTACATCCTTTTGCTACAGAGCGTCGAGCACAAGATGATTGGTGACAGCGAGGAGAAGACCAACCTACAGAGGGCCATCCAGGAGATCCAAACGGTCACGCTCGAGTGCGACACCAAGGTTGCGGAAACGAACAAGAGGGTTCAGATCCTGGAACTCCAAAAGTCGCTCGTCTTGCGGCAATCCTTCCAGGCGGCCCTGAACCTGGACCACCTGGGCCGCGTCCTGATCATGCAGGGAGAGCTACAAAGAATGGGATCCAAGGGCATGCGCTGGGTAGACACCCACGCACTGCTCTTCGACCATTACCTTATCCTGGCCAAGGTCGTCGTGTCCAAGGACGGCAAGACAAACAAGAGATACGACGTCTCCAGAGAGGTAGTCCCCCTTCCCCCACCCCCTTGGCCTGCCGTTGAATATCGTGGCTGACCCGTCTAGCCCATTCCGATGCCGCTACTATTCCTGGAAAGCATGAACGACGAGCCTGTCACGAAGCAAAAGGGTATCACAGCTCCCCTCGGCCGCGCCACGACCGCTTCGGCTTCCAGCACGGGCCTCAGCAAGGTTGCAACCAACGGCAGTGGACGGCCTGGGCTGGAGCATACCGGCACGAGCTCTTCCATGAATTCCCTTGCGCAGACGTCGTCTAACAACGACGCCGAGGGCAAGGTGCTATATCCGTTCAAGATCAAGCACCTAGGGCACGAGGTGTACACCCTGTATGCGTCTTCTGCGCGCGACCGCCTAGACTGGTGCACGAACATCATCGAGGCCAAGACGAGGCACGCCAAGGCGCTCTTCTCGCAGAATGCAGAGCCCTTCCGTCTTCGTGTCCTTGCCGACGCCTCTTTCCACTACGACGCCACCTCTGCGTACGCCAGGGCGTCTGGCGTACCGGTCAAGGGAACACCCCTCGACCGGGCTATCCAGGACATTGAAAAGGTAATGGGGCCTGCTCACGGCACTCCTCCGGTGTGCCGAGCCCAAGTCAACTGCGCGACCGGGTTCTCTGCGTTTGGTAAACCCGCGATAGCTATTGGCACGGACTATGGAGTCTTTGTCTCTGACCCCTCGGACCCTCGAGGCTGGCGTCGAGTAAGCTCTCGGATTGACCCAAATCATTTTACAAGCAGCTAATGTGTGCAGACTGTCCCAATCACACGAGTCACGCAGATTGCCGTCCTCGAAGAATTTTCTGTATGCTTGATCGTTGCCGACAAGTCACTCATCTCCTACCCGTTGGATACGATCGCTCCCTTTTCCGACTTTGCGCCGCCAGTCAACGACAGCGCGCGCCGGGCGCCTCAGAGGTTGGCCAAGGACGTCACGTATTTCGCGACAGCCCGGATGAAGGACAGGATGCTGGTGTTTTATAAGCGCAAGGAAGGTCTTCACACGTCCTTCAAGGTCCTGGAGCCGATCCTGCACAAGGGTGGGGAGAAGAAATCCCGGCTGTTTGGCGGACGTAAGGCGGCCGCCGGGAGCACCGATACGTTCCGCGACTTTGATGAGTTTTATCTGCCGACTGAGTGCTACTCGCTGAGCCTGTTCCAGACGTACATTGCCGTGTCGACGGCCAAGGGCATCGAGATGCTCACACTGGACAAGAAGCAACCCATGTCCATCCCGGACATCAAGGCGCCGTCGATCGCCAACATCGCGGGCCGCATCCGCGACCAGCACCCGCTGGGTATGTTCCGGCTCAACGAGAACGAGTTCATCCTGACGTACGAGGACTGCGCCGTGTACGTGGACAAGCACGGCGACGTCAGCCGCGCGCTCATCATGGAGTACACGGGCAAGCAGAAGAAGGCGCGCGGGGCCACCATGTACGGGCAATACCTGATTCTCTTCAACGACGACTACGTGGAGGTTCGCAACGCCGAGAACGGACGCCTGCGGCAGATCATCGCGGGGCGCGACGTGCGGGTCATCGACTTTGGCATCCGAGGGCCGACGGGCGGCAACGCGGTGCAGTCCCAGCAGCAGTACGGCCAGAACGGGCAGCTTCAGACGGCGGGCGAGACGTCCAAGGGTACGGTCAAGGTCGCCATGTGCCATCCAGAGCTTCCGGGCCGGCAGATTGTGCTGGAGATGCTTCTCAACGATGGGCACGCCGAATAGGACGGTCAACGGACGCCGTCACGACGACGACGCTGAACCACGACGACGATGGCAACGACGATGACTGAGATGACAAAGCGATGTTACATACGTACATAACATACTTGGTGCACTCACCGACGACGGCGAGGCGTCGAAGAGGTGGGAAACGGCCTCTAGAGACGATTACGACGACGACGAGGCGCGCCCTCCAAGCGCGCCACTTGCTTTCATCCTTTCATTGCCCGGATTTCTCGCGAAGACGAGCGGGATATGCAGGGATCATCCATGTAGTTCCCATCGGGGGCGCAACATGACTATATACCATTTTTGACATTTTCCATGAAGACGCTCTCCTCCCCCTCCCCATATCCCGGAGCTGCTCGTTGTCTCTTTTCCGATTTTCTCACTTGTTGACTTTTGCTTCTCCTCCTTTGATGGCATGTATGGCGTTAGCGGAGGGGCGGCTGCTGTACGCACGCGGCGGCAAGCGGCGAGACGAAAGGTCCCATGTATCGCGGGGCTGGTGTCGCCGGCCGGAAAGGGAGGGCGTGTGACGGTTTTAGGGGGTTGTTGAGTCGAAGTGAAGTGAAGTGCAGTGGCCTTGACTTGAGGGCTAACCATAGTCACCCCTTCTGGGTTTTGGCTGGAAGTTGGACAGATCCCTGTGGCCTCCTTGGCTTGCTTGCCCAGCTACTACTACTATTACATATCTTACTTACTTTGCACCTGAGTGGACTCCGTTTTTCGATTGATGAATGCGCCCCTTCACATACGCGGGCGCGGGCGCACACGCATACACACACGAGCGCAAAGGGGGTCGGGTGTAGTGTCGGTATGAATGCTGATATATACTGCAGCAGCAGGAGCAGCAGCAGCGTTTCGTTTCGTTTCATGACACAAAGACCGGAAAATTTCCAACCGCGTGTGGCGCGTAGTTACATGATTGATCCGCGCCGTTGCTTCCTTGCCCCTTTGCATGCGAAATACGTGACTGTTGTTGGCACGGGTTGACCGCACATGCAATGAAAAATAAAAACATATGAATAGTAGTACCTATACTTGTACAGAGCCCGCGCAGGAGTATAGCCCTACCTGGAGTCGCGCCCCTCCGTGACAGCGCGATCTACAGGGCCCATGTTCTTGTCGTTTCTCTTTTGCGCATAAAAAGGGAAAAGGCCCGTCTGCCAGTCGCTCCGTCCCCCCTCGCAGAAGAGTTCCTTGCTCTACGAGGAAAAACACAAGATTCCATGCCCAAGGAACCAAATCAGGGACGACGGGGTCCGGCTGCTCCTTGTCCGCCACCAGCCCTCCGGTTCCGTTGTGAAGTAGTACGCCCTGGCTCCCAGGCTACGGAGCACCCCGGCCCCCTTCTCCTCCCCGTGCTCGTTTCGCTTAAGGACGACGTTGGGTGTCGGTCCATGTCTCCAACAGAGCAGCAAACCCGTCTCCCCTCTCGCTTCGCTATTTCGTGTGACTTCTTCCCAATCTTTTTCTCGGTTTACTCCTTTCTACTGAGTATGATGTCGTTGATGTTCAATGGTGCAGGGCTGGATAGCAGCGGGTGGAGCATCTACGCCTTGACGGCGTCCTTGACGTCCTGCTTCACGTCCTCGACGACTTCGGCGACGGGGTTGTTCTTCTTGGCGGACTCGTGCATGCCGATGCGAGTGAGCTGGACGATGCCGACGAGACCGAGGAAGAAGTTGACGGCGGCGAGGCTGCGGGTGGGCACAGAAAAGGTTAGTATGACTATTGTTGCAGCTACTGCTTCTGCGTCGAGCCACGGGTGACGACGACGCTGTGGGCACAGAGAGGGAGAGATAACTGGGTTGCAACGTACAGGTAGTTCTTAGGCTTGATGATGAGGCACCACCGGGTCCAGATGAGGCCGGTGCAGGTGAGGGCAAAGTTCTGCGTGAAGGAGAGCTTCTCGACGGGACGAGCAAAGTCGGAGATGCCGGCGAGGACGAGCGCCCACTGGATTGAACGCGAGTGTCAGCATGTACGGGTTTTCCGCGCAAGGAGATGGCGGCATGGTGGTGGTTTGTGTAGGAGAGAAATACGCACCTTCATGACGGGGGCCCAAAAGTGCACCGTCTTGATGCCCACCTCGCTCTCCCACGCGCGCTTGAACCAGCTCTGCTGCTGCTGCTGCTCGGCGCCGGCGCCGCTGGTGCTCTGCCACCGCTTGCCGCCGCCGTTGCTGTAGTTGCTGCTGCGGAAGCGGAACGCCTGTGACTGGAACTGGGGGCGCTGGCGCTGGGCGCCGCGGAGGGCCTGGGCGAGGGCGCTGCTGCCGGGCGTGGCGGCCTGGCGGAGGAACGGCCGCGAGGCGCGCATGACTGTGCTCGAGGGGACCATCCTATAGAGAGAGAGCGCGTCAGCAGGAGGGATTGATTGATCCGGACGGCACGGAGAGGCGCGATGCGTCAGACTGAGGAAACGAAGAAGTGATGCGAGTTATTGTGTATGTATATGTGTGTGTCTGTATGAGTGCGCTCGCGCGCGTTTCCCCCAAGCTCGACTCAACAAAATGCGCGATGTCTCTTGTCCAAGGCCGCCAGGGTCCGACACCCACGGGCCGGTCCGCAGAGAGAGAGAGAGGAAGTGACTTGTATGGAACTGGGGGTCGCGGGGCATGGGGGAGCCGGGGTTTAGCGAAAAGGCAAAGGAACTCGCGCCGTACGTACTTGACCTGAACCTGACGGTGAAGAGGATGCTGTGTATGGATGTTGATACCGTCTGGCGGAGGGCGGTGGGAAGGGTAGGTGGGTAGAAGAGGGAAGTCGTCGTCACACCCAATGACAAAAAAAAAGGCGAGGCAATGTCAGACAGTGGAGGGCAGTCAGTTTGTTGGATGGGATGGATCCAACACTTCCGATACAGGGCGGCGGCGCGCGGCGCGCGAAAAGGGACGACCAGAAGGCGATTATCTCCGGGGATCTGCCGCCGCGGACTTGCGAGACCGGACGCAGGTACCTCCAGGTGGCTACAGGCAGCCTGCTGCTGTCATTCGCCCCAGCGCAGGCGGTTTCAGCGCACTGCAGCTGGCTGGGATGGGGGGTGTTGCTCACTGAGGTGGCTGCAGCTGCAGGCCCTGTGGTCTTCCAGTACAATTAGGTTGGCTGCCCAGGTGCTCGACTGGCTGTGCAGTACGTTAGTGTTGTGTACTTCGTGTACAAGTCGTACCCGCTTTTATTTGTGCAAAGTTGCTCCCGCTTATCCAATCACGCGCGGCCGAAACGAAACCACCATCCATTGACCACTGACTGACCAGTAACGTCCCGGTCGGCCATCACCACCACCACCATCACTTCGCGGCCAAAACTCGAACCTTCCCCGAACCCCTCCCTCTCTGCGCACGCGCATCGCAGTCGCGCAAACCTCGCCCGTCATGTCGAGCAAGTACGCCTTCACCAAGAGCCTCAGGGAGGTGCGCTTCCTGTTCTGCCAGACGTCGGAGCACAGCGCCGCCGTACGGTACGTTCCTCCGCCCGCCCGCAGGACTTTATATACGCCGCAGCGGCCCGCGCAATTCAAAGGCCCGGCCCAGAACAACACACGATCGAGTTTCCCTTGTCGAATCTGCGGCTGTTATCGGGGAGGATGCAATGCGTCCGACATAACGGCAGGCTGGGGACCGCGGGGGACAAGGAGGGAAAGCTAACGCTCGCTCGCTCGCTCGCAGGTCGTTCCTCACGCGCGCCTACCCGACCATGAAGAAGAACAACCCCAACACACCCATCATGATCCGTGAGGCCGCCGGCACCCTGCCCAAGGTCTACGCCCGATACGGTTCGTCGTCCCGCCCGTCCTCCTCCCTCCTCCCTCCTTTCCCCCCGGGGGACAGTACTATCCCCCTTAAGCACAGCAATGTCACTCGGCGAGGGGGAGATACGGACCGGCTAGCTAACCACGGGAGCCCCATCGTCGGGGCAACGGCAAATATAGAGTTCGGCAACGAGAAGCAGCAGTCCCTCGAGGGCCTGAGTGACAAGCAGATCGAGGAGACGGTCACGGGGCTGGTCAAGAACGGCAATGCCGCCGCGTGAAACGCCCGAAGAAAAATACCCCCCGAGAGATGGAGTGAAGGGGAGTGAAGAAAGATGAGGAAGGGAAGGGGGGAGGCGAGGGTGCTGGATGAGGGATGTGGCGAAATAGCCTGTCGTGTGGGTGTGGCCGTGACGAGCGTAGGCGCGAGCGCAACTGGTATGAAGTCACGAGCGCGAGAACGGCGGCCGACTTGTGGGCGGCATGTCGCTGTATATACGGGATAGACTATGCATGTATCACCACCACTACCACCACCATCACCACAAGATACTGAGCATCCGTGCCAAAGTGCGTGACCGAGAATTCGCTCCCTTGGTCCCGTCGAGAACAGTACGGCAGCTAGATAGAGCATTGGGGACTCAATGCGTGTTACTACGGCCCAGGAGACTCAGTGGTTATCACGGCAGATGCGAAAAGCAGATGGACTCAAACAATTTTTTTTCGAGTTACAGTACTCCTCCATCCTATAACACCCACCACCCGCACAAGAGCCAAGGCCGCTCGCGCGAGCATCTCATCTCCACCGTCACCCCGCGTCCACCCGTCTACATCCACCGCGCAACCTCCCACGCCTCACGACCAACATTGACTCAATACACAGACCACCGCCTCTCACTCCGCGCCGTCCTCCACATCAGCTTCTCCAGCCTGGTCCCTGGCCGGCGAGCCATCCGCGCTGACGGGCAGCGCTGGCCACTCTTCCACGCTCAGGTCCTCCTCTGCCATCGTTTTGGGCGGCGATCCAGAAGCCAGGGTCGCGGTAGAGGAAGTCGTGGGGCTCTTTTCCTACTCGTTCTGTGGCTTCGACTCGCCCTCGATCTTTTCTCCTTCGACATGGGCCTCCTTCTTCTCCGCGTCGACGGTCGGCAGGCGCGGAGACACAAATGCCTCGGCGCGGGGGTTCAGCAGGATGACTTTTGCTGGGCTTTCGCCACCAGGGGAGGAGGCGTAGCTCTGCTGCTGTTGTTGTCCGCCGCCTTGCGGGGAGCCGACGCTTTGCTGGGCTTCAGCGTCGAGGCTCTGCGCCGTGGTTGGTGCGTGGGGCGTAGGAGGAGGTTGCGCACCGTCAGTCTGCTCGGCAGTCGGCGGTGCGTCAAAGAGCTGCTGCTGGACACGACCGCGACGGCTCTTGTTCATGCGCAGGGAGCCACCTGCGTCGGAGCGATAGTGGTGCCGGCTCTGCTGGGGCTGCGCCGGGCCGGGATGGCTTCCGCTGGCCTGCCCCTGGCTGTGACTCTCCTGACTGGGACTGGAGATCTGGTCGCCCACGGTGGGAACGTTGCGAGTGCGAATTGGAAGCTTCGTGGGAGGTCCCATCGATCCCGGCAGAGGGCGAGACATAGACTGGGCGGCGACATGAGAAGCCATGTCGTCTCCGCCTTGGTTGATGCCGGCGGCGGCTGGTCCTGGTGCGCCGTCGCCATGTGGCTGATGGGCTTCAGGAGCCTCTTGCATGGGCACGAATGTGGAAGACGCCATACCTCTGCTCTTCTTCTTGGGGTTTCTCTTCTTGCGAATGCTTCCCCGGCCATCAGCAGCACTGTTTCCGCTCTCGGTAATGCCGGGGCCGCTCTGCGACGCCTGACGAGAATGAGCACCTTGAGATTCGCTGTCAAATGCGCCGCTCTGGTTGGAATGGCTGCTCTGACGCGAGGATCTGCCAGACATGGGTTGGGACGGGTGGTGTCGCCGGCCTCGTGACTGCTGCCGGAAGTGACCGCGACCACGGCCAGCAGGTCCATGCGAATGCTGCGACGACATCGGAGCAGAGCTCTGAGCCGTCATGCCGCTGGAATCTCCAAGGTTCTGCGACGAGTGCGAGTCTCTGTGGATGCCGCCGCTGGGCTCTGTCGGATCGAGCTTTTCCCAGTCTGCGGTACTAGATGAGGATGCACGAGCAGGCAAGTTGGGGTTGACCACGTCGGAGCTCTTCACGGGGGCTTCTCCTTCGTCTTTGCCCACCCTGTTAGTAGATCGCACTTCGATCCACCGCACAAACTCTGGCTCACTTCCTGCGGACTCCTGGCCCTTTGCGGTGGCATTTTTCTCAGCGGCTGGAGTTGGCGCCGGGCCGCCGGACGCGTCGACCGGCTTCTTTGCCTTGAGAGGATCCAGCGGCATGGGAATCCTATCCCAAAGTCGCTTCCTGATTTTGATTTGATCTTCCGTGAAAATGCTGGGGGCGCGTCGCGGGGCCGCTGGCTTGGTTTCCTGTTTGTTGCCAACGACATCAGGGGCAGAGTCTTTGGAAGCGCCAGGAGTAGGCGACTGCGCGTCTTTACTATCGGCATTCTCTTTGGAAGGGTCCATCTCAGGCTCCTTGGACCGTTTCTGCTTCGGGGTCGGCGTTCCCGGAGCGGCGTCCCTGGCAGCTCGCTTCGTGTCCTGATAGCCCTGACCGCGTTCAGGTTCTTCGGGCTCTCCATAGTGCTCTTTCGCGCGCTCACTTCGACCACCCTTTGTCGCCATGGTTGGGGTTGTAGGTGCCGGCAGCACCACCCGAGCCTTGCTGGGAGATGCAGTGGCCCCTGCAGACTCGGGGGTCGTCACGGACGGATTGCCCTGGCGGTTAAGGTCATCCAAGGCTTCCTCGCAGGGCGGCTTGGATTGAGCCGTGGCCGTTTCCGAGACACCCTGATGTTGCTTGGTCGAAGTCAGGGCATAAGGCACCTGATGCTCAAAAGCGGACTGCGCGAGGTTCGGGCGATGCTCGGTAGCCTTGTTCGCATGGTGAAGCTGTGTGTCGTAGCTCGTGACGGCAACAGCAGGGGCATGCTGCGGACCGCTCGCGAAAGGATCGGCCACGACGGGAGCCTGAAGCGGAACTGGATAGACAGGGTAAGCGGGGAGCGGAAACATGCCAGCGTGCTCATAGATGGGCACGAAGGGAGGCTGAGGCTGCGTCCTACCGAAATCGGGCATCGTGGGATACGGGGCGTGAGAGGGGACCATGTTCTGATAACCGAACGGCATCGGAGGATGATTTGGCATCGGCATCGCCGGCTGATATTGCGCCTGCATGGGCTGATAGCCGGTGTTCTGCACCGCCTGAGGCCACGTCGTGTTGACCCATTTGGACTTCATGGCGGCGCTGATGGCCACAGACATGTTCCAGTGGTGGATCTCGCCGGAGCCAAAGGCCAGGGCATCGGGAACTGACGACTCGTAGCGGAACCTGTAGGGCACGCATAGAGGTCAGCCAAGGTCTTGTTCATATCAGGGATGGAACTGTGCAGGGTTGACTTACCGGACAAGGAAGCCAATGCCGTCTTGGAGCTCAGTCGGAAACACGGCGTCGACCTCGCCAAAGCGCTCCCCCAGGCCGTATTTGATCCTGGACTGGACTTCCATGATGGGAGTATCGGGCCTCTCATCGACGCGTACCATGACGCTCCGGTTGTTGACGTTGCACTTATAGCAGCTGCAAGGCTTGTAGCTGAACCTTCCGCCACCGGCGTTCTCGTTCCGGCATCCCGCCTGCGCATGGGCTTCGTTCTGCGGACCAGACTGCAGCTGCGCCTGCGCGCGGCCCTCGAAGCCACTGTACTCGTACGGATTTCCGCCGTATGGAGGCATGTAGTTGGAAGAAGAGCCTCGATGGCCCGAGTAGCCCCCGCGGTGTCGTCCCCTGCCGCGGCCGCCAGCCCACGAGCCGCCAATACGGGGCGGGGACATCAACTGTGCCGACTGATTCATGGACGAGTTCCTGGAGTGGACATGGCCCCGTCTGCCGTAGCTTCCATTGTTTGAGGCTCCTCGAGCTCCTCGCTGATACTCCGGGGCCGTATAGTTGCGCTGAAGTGCTCCAACGTGCTCACCTCGCGCAGACGACTGAGAGCCGTGGAACCTGGCCGCCGTGGCTCCTGGTCCTACATTGATCGCCGGGACCGGGTTCTGCAATTCCGGGCTGTTAGTACCGTAACGAGATCCGGTGCGGTCCTCCCAAGTCTCAAAGGAATAGAAGGAGTCATCCGCGCTCGAAGGAGTACCGACCGTGTTCCTGGCAGAAGTCTGCCTCGATGAGTCTGGCGACTCCTCCTTACCGACCATCGTGTCCCCTTGGCGAAACATCTGAGGTGCGAGGTGAGAAAGTCGTCGCCGGCCACTCTGCTGAGAACGCAGACGCTCGGTCGACCGCGCATAGCTTGGCGGAAGGCCACTCACCACTGCCTGGCCACTCTCATAGATCATCATCTGCTCAGTATTCATAGCACCGTGGATGTTCCCAGCCATGTTTTGCTGAGAATCTTGCTGCTGCTCAGATGCGCCAGATTGCTAGTCCGGCTGCATCTCCGCGACAGGCACCACAGATGACTGAGGCTGTACAACGGTAGGAGAGTCAGTCTTCCCATGCTCAGTGGCGGTCGAAGTACTGGCTGTTTCGGTGATGACCACGGGCCTGGTAACCGCATTCTCATCTGCACTTGCCTGGTCGTGGGTCACCTGTCCATGATGAACAGCCATCTCTTCGGGATTTTGCACTTCGTCATGGGCGCCAACGGCTTCTTTCTTCTTGTCCGTTGACCATAAGCTGGCGTCTTTGAGATCTGGTGAGCTTGCGGACGCTCGTGGCGTCTTGAGTACAGGAGCAATGCTGTTGTCATCACCAAGGGTATGGCAAACCGGCAGAGCGTCGGTCGCAGCCTGGCACTCTTGCGTCGTCGCCTGAGATGTAGTCGTCTCATCCGCGCTCTGGGCTGCTTCGGTGGCAACAAATCTTGCTACCGTTTCTGCAACTCTCTCGTCCCATCGGGGTGGGAGTTTGCTGCTTCCCATTGCAATGACCACACCGCTCTCTGTCACGACACCGGTAGGTGGCATCTTCTTCGTCTTCCTGGGAACCTCCAATTCGGAGGACTCACGGAGGGCCTCCACCGCACTCACTTTGGGTGGCTCGGCCACCGGGGCATTCTGGCCCAGTGGGTGGTAATAGTGGTTACCGTCTTGAACAAAGCAGGGCACTATCGGGTTCATTGTCGACTGGTGAGCTTCTGCAACTGGAGGCGAGGGCAATCCATTCTCTCCCAAGACCTGTGTGTCTGCTATTCGAGTGTTAGCAACATGCCCTCAGATGTGGTGTCAAGAAACTTACCGAGCCAGTTGACAACGGCACCGCTGTTCACGGCACTCACAAGGTCCTGGGGTGGCACAATATACTGCTTGAGACCACCGGAGAGGAGTAGGTCGCGACGGTAGTGAAGAGCGCACTTCAATAGACCCATTTCGTCGTCTTGAATGTCGCCAATCTCCTGCCAGTCTTCGGAAGCAAGAACGCAAACGATGCCACCCTTGAGACTGTTCCACTCGGCAAGCTTGTTGCGGTTCTCCTCTTTCTTGAGCCATTGATCGGCAAAGCGGCCAATCTCCATCATGGCCTCACCATTCCACTCATTGCCGATGAGCTTATTCTCGTCATACAAAGTGTTGATGACGTTCCAGAGGTTGAGCGCACCATAGTGGTAGAGGTCATGGGCATCAAAAAACTCCCAGAGGTCGTCCCACCGGTACGGGCGCGTCAGGCGCTTCATGTCCGCCCAAAAGATGACACGGAGCGAATTGCAAACGGACTGTATCTCGTCGCGGTTCCAGAGATGTACGCGGCGCTCCGGGAGGAGGTCGCCCGTCTTGCGAAAGGCCTGTTGGCCATACATGGTCGAAAACTTGCCTTGAGCTGTGGCTGGCGGGTGCGTGTAGAAGCGCACAGGCAGGTGGTTCTCAATGTATTGATTCGGCACACCGCCAGAGTCTCGTCCGTGAACCATGTTGTACGTCACCGGGAGCCCATTTGGGTAGAACGCGGCGAACGCCGCCTGGGTTCCAAGAGGCTGGTTGCAGGCGTAAGTCTTTGGGACACCGGCGGCGTCGAGCACGACGTGAGGAGCGTCCAAAGACATATAAGCGTCGGTCGCTCTAGAGGCAGAACCACCTCCACTATTGGTAGAGGTGTCGGCCATCGCGAGTTCGAGAGCACGCGAATTCAGACTAGTCAGGATGGACTTGCTGTAGACCTAACAACAGGTGTCAGCCTTGATCGTTGTTTCGATGGGGAGACCTTACAAACCGCGTCTTGAGACTCGAGATCGTCGATGATCTCGGGTATTTGAAGAGAAGACAGTAACAATCGTCACTTTCGGCAGGCGTCTACTGAAACAGTAGACTGATAACGAACGAGTGTTCGGTAGACAGCGTCGACTCAAATGTTGTCGTACAATATCAAAGCGACGTGACAATGAGCTGCCTCTTTGCTTTGGGCAGTAAATTCGCAGCGACGAGGAAGCCGGGCTGCTGTCTTTAGTTTTTCGGGTTTTTTCCAGTGTTTTTCGTGTTTTTTGTTTTCGAGTTTTTGTTGTTTCGACACAAGCTCTGGTGGTGACTTGTGTACGTCAAAAAGTCGGCTGCTGGGAACCGTCGAGACCTCAGTGCAGAAGAGCACTGATCGTGACAGGGAAGCAGCCAAGGCCGATCCGACGATGGTTCGCAAAAACCGATAGAAAGAAACAAGGAAAGAAACGACTTCAAAACAGGAATGACGCCCGGGCGGTCTTGTGAAGCAACCGCAGGCGTTTGGTAGAAACGAAAGGCGGAGAGGAGAGTCTGCAAGGAGCCGTTTATCACGCCAAACGCGCCACTCCTGTTTCGCGACCAGCTTCACAGCAAAATGCTATGAAAAACCGATCACTATCCAGGCGATGACACGCCGGCCTGCTTCGGACGCGATGCACAAAGCGATGAGAGGGGAGCAGTGTTTTTGATACAGGTGATAGGGGTTTGTGAGGTTGTGGCAACGCGGAAGTTTGGAGGGTGATGGTGAGGGTAGCGTGAGTGAAGGTGTGTGAGAGGAAGAGAAGAAGAGAAGAAGGAGATGCGTGAACAAGAGAGAGAAGTACGCGTCTTTGAACAGCGGTCGGCTGCCAGCTGTTCACTCGTGGCCGCGCACCCGTCGCAGGGCACGTCGCCACGGCCGTTTGAACAGGCGAGCCTCAAGCTACCGAGCAACGCAGCTGCGCTTCGAGCCGCGTTCAGGTGGCCCTCCTTTCAAGCACGACGTCCGTCACATTGGTAACGGGCAGCTGCGCCAGACGAGCGTTCAGGTCGATACCCCGACACATTGGAAGACGGCTGTGGCTCCGATATACATTTGTGGCTAAAGCTGGCCTTCCAGGCTTGTTTCAATGGCTCTGCGACCTGTAAATCAGTCTCTCGGAGGGGTTGCAGTACTAGCTTTGACTTGACCGTCTTGCATTCGCGCGATCAGCGCCCGGGCAAATCGGCCAAAACATTGAGCCCGTTTGCCTGGCAAGTCCTTGCCAACTTCATAACTCCTGACAAGTTTCACAGAGCACACGTGAGAAAATAGCAATTGAGAGTCATTTCATATCCGAAAACACCATCGCCACATATGGGGAGACAGTATGAGAGAGCGTGCAAAGCAGAGAGATGGGTATATGTACATATGGGATTTTACAGCGTCGGTGTCGACATCCAGACTATAGCTTCGTCGCGTTGACAAGCTTGAGAATCTCCGAATCGTTGGCGCCGGCAATGGCCTTGCCGTTGTTCCAGTCCACAGTCTGCAGCGCGTTAGCCAGCGTCCCGGCCGCCGGGAGGGGGTATCGATGCAGGCGCATAGGCCGAGCCACACTCACCACGGGCCGCACAAAGTTCTCCTTGCTCTCCTTGAACTTGCGCAGCGCATCTTTCTCGTCGCGGGCGCCCTTGATGATCTGCGAGATGTTGTCCTTGCCGACGTACTCGAGGATCGTCTGAACTTGCTCGGGCGTGGGCGGCTCCTCGGTGATGTTGAGGTCGAAGGGGTCGCGCTTGGGCAGCGTGTAGTTGCTGGCTTGGTCCATCGTCGCGCCCGTCTGCAGGTTGACCGAAATCTCCTTGAGCAAGTTGGCGACCCGGGTCGAGGCCGGGGATCCCGCCTTGTGGAAGACGGTGATGATGTCGAGGGTTTTGCGCTGCTTAGGGTGTTAGCCTCTTTCGCGGGATTCGGCGCTCGTGGGGGGGGACTATATCGCTGGGACTTTGGGACTTACGAATCCGAACATGTTGGCGGTCACTGGAAGGTCGTGCGCGGGAGACAATGCGATTGAGCTGATTGATGGCGAAGTTGTGAACGGATGAGGTTCTCGTCGGATTTCTCCAATCGGAACCAGGCTTTGGCCAAGCTCCACCGAGCTTCCCGAGCTGTGCTGCAGCCGTGGGCAGGCAGTGACGTCGTGCCTTTATGCTAGCGGGCGTGCCTGCCGTTTGCGTGTGGGTGGTCTGTGCGCCTACCCCCCCAAATCCCGATCAGCAGGGCGGCTTCTCGAAGTTCCAGCACGCATGCCAGCTTCACGACAGTTCCTTCCTGGCCGTACCATCTTATCAGATATGAATCGATATTGTCAGGCCAATCGTGCCAACTCTATTTCTCAAAGATTCCGCTGGTGTATGCGTTTGTGATGCCCGTCTACGAAACCCGTCCCATGCATGCATGCATTTATGATACAGTCTACGAAATATAGCCATGCCAGCAACACCCAGACGCCTGCGCATCGCCGCTCCATGACGGCGCCCCCGACCAGGAACCCTCGCCCACCTACCCTTCCGCGTTTCACGTATTCTTACGAAACTTATCACGAATCTCATCTTCGCTGAATCTCCGCGTCAGCGTCTTCAGCAGAGCGACCCTGCCTTCCATGGTGAGGTCGATCTGCGCGCCCATGGGCACCATGCACCGCGCGAGGTGCTCATAGTCCTTCATCATCAGCCGCGCCGTGATCATGAGGAAATCGATGTTGTGGAAGACGAGCGCCCCCTCTCTGGCGTACGTCGGCTTCTGCTCCAGGAAGGAGATGGGATGATCGCGCCAGTGCCGCAGCGGGTTGAGGTGGTGAGACGTGTGATAGCCGTCGTTGAAGCAGAATCGGTTGCTCTGTGTATGGTCATCAGCACGGACCCTCGAACAAGGGCTCATCTGTGTCGCTTGGCTCGACTTACCGCCACGTCAATGAGCGTTATGCTGGACCGAAAGTCCGAGTCCGGCTCATCTGCGTCCACAAAGGCGTGCTGACCCCAGTTTCCAACCATGAGGCCCAGCCGCAGGATCAGGAACGGCAGCAGGTACACAAACAGCGTCGCCTTGCCGCCGAAGCGCGTCGCCATGATGTAATAGTACAGGTAGGTGAGGAACTCCCAGCCCGCGGCACGCACGGCCATGGAGGGCCTGTTCTTGCGCAAAAAGTACAGCGGCAGGTCGACCCAGACGAGGAAGAAGAAGCGGCCCACGTAACGAACAAAGTCGGCGAGGCTGTCGCGCTGGTAGCGGATCGTCGAGGACAAGTCGTCCGGGCCGTTGCCCTCGACGTGGTGGTGCTTGACGTGATGGTAGTAGTACGTGTTCCAGCTATGGCCCATCAGCGGGTCGAGGATATATGGGAAGAGCTTGTCGAAAATGGCGTATTGCTTCGCCAGGATGCCCCGCTGGTGAATGTGCTGGTGCATCATCAACGTGTAGGTGCCGAGGAAGTAAAAATGCATGGCGACGTGGATGACGCCATGGACGTAGGAGAAGCGGTTGTAGAGCAAGATGGCACTCGGCAGCGAAGTCGTAAAGTACATGATGAGATGCGTGATCATGGCAACGTCGGTCTCGTGCCGCGTGATCCTTCTAGCCCAGGCAATGTACGGTTGCAGGACGTATCTGTTGAACGTCGGTGAGACGTATGAGGCACAATCGTCGACGGTGAGGAGCACTGTTGGCTCAAACTTGTCGCTGGCCGGATCCCTCATGGCCTTGAGGCGAGCAACATCCCCGGCGGTGTCATCGGGTGAGTCCTTCTCACAAGGCGTATTGATGGCTTCGTCCTCGTGGTGGGAGCTCTCCTCAGAGCCGATGCCCGAGTCGTGGTCAATGACATCGTCCACGGGAATGCTGAGCTGCTGCTTGTGCTGCTGGTGCGCAACAGCGGTCGCTGCGTCGGCAGCTGCAACGTCGCGGGCAAGGTTCTTCAGGACCACATGGTCGGCGCGGGTCAGGCCGGTATCGAAGACCAAGTGCTGCTCCATGGCTGGCGACTGCTGCTGGTGTTTCCTAGCAGCACAGCGCGGCAAAGCCAAAGGCAAAAGGGACACCGCGAAACAATAGACTCATGGCAGAGAAAGCCTGGCCTGCCCTGGTTATTATTTCTGGCAGTTGCACGTACGTAGCACACGGTCAGTCCGGCACATCCGCCGCTGGCACGCTCCTTTTAAGAGAAAGCGGTCCCCTTCTCTCCCACCATCCATCCATCCGTCTTTTCCATTTTGGTAAGCTCGCTCGAACCACTGGGTCCCATGCATGTCGCTAACTAGTAAGGGTCGCCGTGCCGGCAATACTAGGCCTAGTATGCTCCCGTCCGCATCCAGAGTTTGGCGGACACATCCGCCCCACGACCCACAAGTAAAGAGATGAGAAGTGATTTCGCTATCGTCGTCTGGAATCCCCATCGACCGGCACTTTCCTTCTCCTTCTGGTCCTAGGTCTGTCGCTCACGGCTAGGGCGGTTGGCAGGCACCAAGATTGGCATCTCTTTTTTTTTTCATTTGCCGTGTCGCTCTGCGCCCCTTCTGGAGACCCATGAAGAACTATTTCTAAATTCTGCCCCTCGTGGACCCTGGGGCGGACACGGCCATGGATCCTATAAGCCTCAAATTGAGTGCTGCCTTTCCTACCCAGTCATTGGTAGTGACCCTTGATGCCTTGGACACTCAGTGGCGGCGGCACCAACAGCACTGCAGATACCCCTGACATAGCTCCGACGCTCAGCACCTCATTCTCCAAGCCGGCAAGCGGGCCGTGTCGTCTTGCCGTGCAGGATAGGGGGACACGACCCCTACTACGCTCGCTCGTACGACTAAACATGAGGCTGAGGTGAGGGCCTGGGTGAGACGAAACTTGAATAGACTGTCCCGGCAATGGCGGAAGGATGGAAGCCATAACGCTCACGGCCGCGTCAGCCTGTGAAACGCGTAGCAGTCAGCCATGAGGAAGGGGCCTCACCCAGGTTGCGAATTCATCCCAGCCCCTTGTGCACCATGGCCAGGCCACTGCCCTGGTGTCACTTCGTGACGCGTACTGCCGCTCGTCACGCGCGAGTTGCGCGGGATCGAAGCTAGTGGGTGCAAGCTCGGCCATAAACGAGCTGCGCCATGTGTCTCGGAAGTTGCTGAAGCACTAGAAAACGAAGAGAAAACGACGTGCAGGCGAATGAGACAGCTTGGGCAACCACACCCCCTTGCCCATCGCGCATGTTACAGGCGCATAACACCAGGCACAGCCAAACAACAGAGGTCAGTATACAACCAGCCAGTGCTAGCTTCTCGTGATACGTTCAAAGTCACATATTTTCACATGTGTTGCATTGGACCTCGTCGGGTTGGGTTGCGCTGGTGGAGTGCAGGCGATGTAGGGTAGCCTACTTTTCATTGAGGGAGGAATCCCAACATGAAGCAACACAACGAGGCGGAACATACTTAATAAAGGTAATGCCCGACGAAGAATTCGTTGCATGCTTTTTTGCGCAATGCTCACGATTGTTTCGCCAAAATGTGCAATGTGCTCAGATTGCGTGGTGTGCTTCTCGAACCAGCCGTCTCTCCGGCTCAGATGTGTGTTCCACCTCAGCCACGGCACATCTCGATGACGGACAAGTCCGCCGTCTCAGTCTGCAAGCCACCGATTGAACGATGGACAGGTCCATAAAAAATTGAGCCGCCCGCCAAAGCGCTGCAATAATCAAATGACGCATCTCTGGTGCGGTTGCTGGAACCCAAGTCTCTGGGCGGCTTGTCGCGATGGGTCATTGTCAAAATCATGACGTAGGTTATGAAGTCAGGCTGTGGAGCAGATGGTCCGGCTTTCAACGCATCGCCGCGCAAACTACAAAAGAGTCTGGCGAGCACTTCCAGAATACCATCAAGACCGTTCTGCAGCAAATCTCGCCTAAATCAGCCATTTACCGTACTACAAGCTCATTTCAACCAAACCACCCAACTCAACATGTCTGGACACTCAAACGTTGGTACTTCGGCCGTGTACGAGGCTGGCGACCAGCGCAACGTGAAGCGCTCTGAGCAAGACACCGCTGTGCCCTACGAAGAGGGCAAGATCAACTCCCACAAGCTCACCGACCCCAGTGAGTGCGAACCGCTTCCCTACGTCCGCAGCCGGCGCTAACATGACTCCAGAGGACGAGAGGTCCATTTCCAACCGACTCGCCGCCGAAGAGGTATGAAGAGTTGGCTCTTATAGCAGGCATGCGAAAATGCATGGTAAGGCTAACTTGGAGTAGCGTCAGGGAGAGAAGCCTGATGACAAGGAGACTGCCATGTCCAAGAAGGACCCTACGCTTCCGGTGAGTGTTGCCGTCCATCACCACGCGCAAGTCCATACATTGACACTTTCCAGGCCAGGATGCACGGCAATGAGCCTTCCAAAGGAGCCAAGATTGACGCTCAGCTGCAGGCAGAGGACGAGCAGAGGCTGCGGGAGAAGCAGGGTAAATAAATGCATTATTATCTATCAAGATCTGCATGGGCGTTAGGTATGCGCCGCGAGCGCACCAGCGCAATCAATTCTCAGTGTTTGTCACTTGACAATGTTTCCAATTCCGCCACGACGTGATGTATGAATCAAGTCATGAGATGCCCCTCAGTATGCATCGATGCGCGTCTGGGTGCACCAAGAATCGACCGATCATGACGTGCAAAATCTGCAGTCATACATAGACGCAATTTGCACGGAGAACATGTCAATCTGCTTTGGCAATGTTAGCCAATTGCTCACCATCCACAAGATAACCAACATTAATGGATGAGAGAGTGCAAGGTTCAGAATATGTAAGAAATTGAATATCACCTATCCTGCCGATACAGCCACTCTGGCGAAGAGAGCCATCGGCAGGAATCAATCGCAAATTACCTCATCATAAAGGTGCAGGGAGCAGGAAGTGTGAAAGGGATGCGAGTGCAGGCTTACCTTGGAGTCTGTTCCCGCTTCAAGCTGCCACCGCTTCTGCGAAAACGCAGGCAGTGGGCGAGGGAGCTGGTACGAAGCAGTGTTGGAAGCTCTCCAGAAGGTTGCAGAGAAATTCTTGGGAGAAAAGTCAAGCGCTAGTTGGTCCGTGCGTCGTCTCTCGGCGCGTGGCGGCCGGAGGTGGCGGAACCAAAAATCCGAAAATTTTGCTTAGGGCACAGGTTTGAATTTCGCCCGCACACCCTAATAGCCGAGCGACAAAAAGTCATTGGCGACTCCACGGTGACAACACCTCAAGAATCCAACCACCTCCGAACGACAAACGTCTTCGACTATTGGTATGAGAATATCCTCCCGACGCGACGGCGCATCTCCCGAAACGACTCGCGACTGACACAGAACTGCGACAGACAACCGTCACCATGGGCGAAGCAGTGATTGAGGGATCCAACTGGCGCCTCGTTGAGGTCGGCCGCGTCGTTCTCATCAACGGCGACCACCCCTACGCCGGCCGCCTGGCCACCATCGTCGAGATCATCGACCACAAGCGCGTACGTCTATAGCGTTCCTCCTCCGCCGAGCCGAGCCGTATTTGTGGACCAAGAAGTTGACATCATTCATCGCAGGTTCTCGTTGACGGTCCCTCCTCCGACCCCGCGCTGGCCATTCCCCGGCAATCCGTCCCCCTGTCCAAGTGCCTCCTGTCCCAGTTCGTTATCGAGGGTCTCCTCCGCGGCTCCCGACACGGCACCGTCAAGAAGCAGTGGGAGAAGGCCGAGATCGACGCCAAGTGGAAGGAGAGCAACTGGGCCAAGAAGCGCGACCAGGTCAAGAGGCGGAAGGCCCTGACGGACTTTGACCGCTTCAAGGTCATGCGCCTTAAGAAGCAGGCGCGATTCGAGGAGCGCAAGGCTCTGGCCAAGATCAAGGCCTCGGCATAATTTGGTTGATCAGCAATCGGAGTCGGGGGGATGGATTCGAGGGGTGGCTGGCATTAGAACGAGCGGCATGGAACCGGAAAGGAAAACACGCTGCGGCGGCAAAGACCGTCGCATTCCTATTTTGCACCCGTTCTGGAAGGGCTGTATGTCACATTTCATCGCACGATGAACCGGCGTCAATACGGAAATTCAGAAATCAAGACGAATTCAACGCAACACGCGACCGCGTCCACATGTGAAATGACTGTATCTTGTAAATCTGAAGGAACATGCGAGTTCGCATCGACACCGGTCATGTCTGGTTTCCGTGCACATCGCTCTCCGTCTCTCCGCCTCATGATGCCCAGTGCTTCGGGCCATCTTCGCCGGAGTGGCTGATTACCTAATGCGGTTTAGCCGGCGCTGTCCACCAAACCCTAGAATTTCGCCGTACTGTTCCGCAGCACAAACAGCGTGACGACCATCACTAACGCAGCTCAGAACCAAGGAAACCGGGCTCAACAAATCAGTAAGTACCCAATTGCTGCAGCAATCCGCCGTGGGATTTGACAACGCATCGTACGCGAGAACGCTACCCGGTCGAATTTTTTCACCCCCGAAAAAGTGGTGGGACATCGAGGCTAACGGCGGCAACCCCCCAACGCAGCATTCAAAATGGCCAACCCCAGAGTCGAGGAGCTCCCGGACGACGAGACCCAGCGCCCTACCGTCGAGGAGCAGGAGGACAGCAGCGATGAGTCCGATGCTGAGGAGGCCGAGGGCAACCTGCCCGCTGGCTCGACCGCTGTAGTCCACTCCCGCAACGAGAAGAAGGCTCGCAAGGCCATCGAGAAGCTGCACCTCACCCGCGTGCCCGGCATCACCCGCGTGACGCTCCGCCGCCCCAAGAACGTACGTGCCGACTACAGGGGAGAGACTTCGAAGCTTGGTGATGAGGGAGAATGGAACGGATGAGCTGATGGGCATGAAACAGATCCTCTTCGTCATCAACAACCCCGAGGTCTACAAGTCTCCCAACAGCAACACTTACATGTGAGTCGCCCCCTTAGTGGTGGCAAACCTTACAGCACATGAGGAAGCTGACAAGCGTGACGCAGTGTGTTCGGTGAGGCCAAGATCGAGGACGTCAACGCCACTGCCCAGCAGGCTGCCGCTCAGCAGCTCGCCGCCGCCGGTGCCGAGGGTGACCACGCCGGCCACAACCACGGCGAGTCCAGCAAGGCCGTCGAGGGTGCCGAGACCAAGAAGGAGGAGGAGGAGGACGATGGCGAGGAGGTGGACGCCGAGGGCCTCGAGGACAAGGACATTGAGCTGGTCATGACCCAAGCCAACGTCAGCCGCAAAAAGGCTATCAAGGCGCTGAAGGAGAACGACAACGACATTGTCAACTCTATCATGGCTTTGAGTATTTAAGCACTGCGCGGCGCCGCGGCTGGGACGTTGTTTTCAAGGAGGCTCATGCAGCATGGGCGGCTTTGTATTTTTCGGCAAGAGCCTCTGGCCTTGCAGGACCATCTTCCTGAAGCAAATAAAGGGATAAATGGCGTCTGCCGGATGCTTAGTGACTTGGACGTGGCTGGGTTTGGGACCAGATACCCCAATATTTGGGATGTTGCCGAGCAGCCTCGCTAATGCGCTCTCATTGCCGTAGTTTGACGACTGAGCTACGATGATGGAAATACTCTTCAGCAGTCTTGCAACGAACATTTAGAGTACACTTGAGCTTTCCAGTGAAAGCTGTAATGCCCCGCGACATACGTGCCTGGCCTGCTCCTCGGCGCGCACGGCGCTTGGCGATCACGACTCTAATCACGTGACTGCGGTGGAGGGCGCTCCCCAGTCGGGCAAGTTCGGCAAAGTCAATCAACGCCCATCAACGACATCCTCTCCTCTCCACGAGACCCCCAGACATCATCAAAATGGCCACGGTAAGCGACACCCTGCCAATTGGCGCGCCCGAGACATAGACATCGCCAGTCAATGGCCCCCCGGAGTCTTCGTCGCTCCGCGCCGCTCCCCCCGCCTTTCCTCGAGAGGCCGTGAGCTAATTTTCTCTCCCTCTCCGAAACAGCGAAGCGCCGCCCTCAAGCTCGACTGGACCAAGGTCACCAGCTCGCTGGGCCTTCGCGGCCAGACGGTCGCCTCCCTGCAGGCCTTCAAGAAGCGCAACGAGGACGCCCGCCGCAAGATCGCCCAGCTGCAGGAGCAGGCCACGACGGTCGACTTCGCGCAGTACCGCTCGACGCTCAAGAACCAGGCCGTCGTCGACGAGATTGAGAAGCGCTTCAAGGCCTTCAAGCCCGTCACATACGACGTCAGCCGCCAGCTCAAGGCCATCGAGGCCTTCGAGGTCGAGGCCGTCAAGAACGCCGAGGCCACCAAGCAGGTCGTCGACCTGGAGCTCAAGGACCTGGCCGCCACGCTGAAGAACATTGAGGAGGCTCGTCCGTTCGAGGACCTCACTGTGGTATGTTGCGCAGGGTGCGAGGTTGTGAGGGGATGGAATGCTGACGCGTTGTTTTGCAGGACGAGGTTGCCGCCGCCGAGAAGTCGATCGACGAGAAGACCACCCAGCTCATCTCCAAGGGCCGCTGGATGGTGCCGGGATACAAGGTCCGTGGACCCAGCGTTCGAGAAACCCGCCGAGACAGTACTGACACACTCTACAGGAGAAGTTTGGCGACCTGGCCATTGTGTAATCGACCCAAGCGTCACGTTACCGGAATTCCCTTTGTGTACTCTAGCATTGTAGATACAAGAACTCGAGGCGGCAGACGTCAGTCTCCGCTATACCCAATCCACCGAAACTTTTCTGTGTGTAGAGACGCTTTGGTTCATAATTTGGTGCAACTAAATGTTTACCATGGTTGGACGCGCATGCGGTGGAA
The DNA here is from genome assembly GCF_022605165.1 of Purpureocillium takamizusanense. Lineage (NCBI taxonomy): Eukaryota > Fungi > Ascomycota > Sordariomycetes > Hypocreales > Ophiocordycipitaceae > Purpureocillium > Purpureocillium takamizusanense. The sequence continues at coordinate 992,195 of NC_063077.1, forward strand.
GTGAAGCCGGAGACCCGGCGACACTGGAGGCAGTGTCGGCTCCTGGCGTCCGCGTATATTGCGAGCGGAAAGAACGTAGACAGGCATCTTCAAACAGGATGCAGAGGATTACCACAACTAGTCAGTTTGAAGTGTGATCGATACGCGCGCAGGGCAGCCTAAGCTAACCCTCGGCTGTTTTTTACGCTACGATTGTCTAAACATAACAAGACCGGCGCAGCAGAATACAAGAAAACAAATAGGGGCCGTCAAACTCCTCCAGCAATGCTCATGCCTCGTCGCCTCGACGCCGTCATATAGCCGTCTGTCGCCATGCCTCTCTCTCTCTCTGACCTGGGCCGAGCATTCTATGGCTGCGCATACTGCTTGGTCCACTCCTTTGCCGTGGCGATGGCCGCCTGCTCGTCCTCCTTCCAACTCTTGGCGACGTCGGCGGCGAGAGGGTCGTCAGGGTTGGGGGCGCCGAGAAGAGCCTGGATGGACAGGAGGATAGTCCGGATTTGCAGCGCGGGGGACCAGTTGTCTGTGTGCGCACGTGTCAGCTATGCGCGCGCCCCAGGGAATATCGGGGAGCGGAGAGCGGCGAGACGGACTCTTCAGAACATCGAGGCAGATGCGGCCTAGCTTGTCCACGTTGGGGTGGAAAATCTTGGTCAAGAAGCGGATCTTGGGGGGTGTCATGGGGTAGTCATCGGGGAGGAAGAGCTCGAGCTTGAAGATGCCGCCTGTACAGTGTCAGCGACTGCCCTTCAGACCGTCGCGTGGGGACTCCTCGTTCGCGACGACGGGGCGACCGACCTTCGTAGGGCGACTGGGCGGGCCCGTGAATTTCGACATCAAAGTAGCGGAGGTTATCTTCGTGAGGGACGGCGCTGATTCCGGGGACCCTGCAGGCACGAAGCAAAACCTCGTCAGTCGGGTGGCCAGGCGCCAGGGCTTGCGCGCACCATAAAGAAGGCGGACCGGGAAAGGGTGGGGGTTCAAAGTGCATACGGCTCGGCCATGAGGCGCTCCGTCTCCTTCACGATGCGCTTAGGGAGAGCCATTTCGGCCTGTAATGGTGAAGAGGCCCAATGGACCGCGCAGCCAAGCCGGGCTCGTGGGAGGGAAAGAGGAGCGGCTCAGGGAAAATCCGCTCAGGCGGCAGGCGCTGCGAAGGGGTGCTCGGGGCCAGAGATTGGTGGGGGGGAGACGGCCACGGCGGTCGATCGAGGGGTGATGCGGGCGAGGTTGAAGTCTGCGGCGGCGGCGGTGACGATGGGAATCAAAAGTGGTGACTCTGGGCCGTGGTGGGAGGGTGATGCGGCGCGACCGAAGGTGGGGTTCACCCTTGCGACCGGGCCTGTGGGTGCAAGGCGGGCGGAGGTGGTCGCGGGGCTGATGGAGGCCCTGTGCTACAGCGGCCCAGGGCTCCAGCTTCCATCCTAGGTACTGTACCTCCAGGTGGTGACGGGAGTGTGAGGGGACTGCCCGCCCTGCCCTCCTTGGCACCCTGGAGGTGAGGCGATGCGCGGGCAGTGAGCGCGGCACTGCACGGCAGCGCTGGAGGCACCTTGCCCGGCGGCGAGTGTCCAGTGCCGTCGTGCTGAGTGAGGTCCCCAGGCGTGTTCCAGGCTTCCATTGGGGCTATGATGACAGGGAGCAAGGTCCATCCATGAAGCAGCAGAAGCAAAACCCAATGCGTGGCCGCGAGACCCTACCTACAGGTAAACGTGACGTGCCTACGTAGTTTGCAGCCATTTAAAGACACATGAAAAGAACGAACCATTTTCAGAAGCATCGACATCCGAGGCCATCCCATGACATGTGTGCCCATGGTGTGCCGCTGTCCGGACAGCCACACACCACTGGCACCCGCGAGGTATCATCGCGCCCGGATTCGCGGTGCGGGTACTTCGTACCTGTCCGCCTGACCGCGCCGGTGCAACGCCCACCAGTTCGGGCGCGGGAGTGGCCTGGAGCTATTCGTCACGCCCGCACCTCCACATCTGACCTCACTTCACCACATCAGCCATCTGCGCGCCCGCGACGCCTGTTCCTCATACCCGGCGGCGACTCGATGGCGCCGGAACGACGACACACGGCGCGTTAGCTTCCCGGCCAACAAGGCATCGAGGCTACCGACGCCCGCGGGTTGTCGCCGAGAGCTTCGCCGCCGCCGCCGCCGCCGCCGCGCCTGGCTCAGGACTGCAGCGCATGACCAGGCCGACCATGAGAGCCGTCGCGAGCATCGCGACATACAGCCGCCCATGATGCCGTCCTTTGACCAGCTCACCGACGCGTCCCCCAAGAAGGGCAAGATCATCAAGTCAGCCTACGACAGCGAGAGCTTCGACTCCGACGGCACCATCCACGTCGAGGGGCTCGTCGGCTCAGCCACCATCTCGCCGTCAGGTCGAGATATCGCCCTCGCCTCGTACGCACCCCCTGCCCTTTGGCGCATGATACCAGTGCTGACCGCGAGACCAGCCCCGAGGGCTTGGCCATCATTGACCTGGACTCTCCGTACAACCCGCCGCGCCGCCTCCGCAGCCATGGCATGCCCTGGCTGGTCTGCGATGTGCAGTGGTCTCCATTTGCCATGCGCGACTACTGGGTCGTCTCCACGGCCAACCACCGCGCGCTTGTCTGGAACCTCAACCTGAGGGAGGACTCCAACTCGGGCGCCATCGAGCACTCCCTCCAGGGGCACAGCAGGGCCATTACTGACGTCAACTTCTCCGCTCACCACCCGGACCTGCTGGCGACGTGCTCCGTCGATGGTTATGTTCACTGGTGGGATCTGCGTCGCCCCAGGCAGCCAGTTCTCACCTTTTGCGACTGGTTCGCCGGCGCGACGCAAGTCAAGTTCAACCGCCAGGACCCCCACATCCTGGCCTCTGCTCACGATCGCTGGCTCCACGTCTGGGACGAGCGACGGGCCTGCGAGCCCCTCAAGTCCATCAGCGCGCACACGTCCAAGATCTACGGCATAGACTGGAATCGCACCCGGCCCACCGGCATCGTCACCTGCTCGCTCGACAAGAGCATTAGGTTCTGGGACTATGGCAAGGACGACGACATGCTGGAGCACGTCATTCACACTGACTTCCCCGTGTGGAGAGCTCGCCACACGCCCTTTGGCTGGGGCCTTTTGGCCATGCCGCAAAACGAGCCCGGCGATCTCTACCTATATGACCGGCTGTGGAGTGAGGACTCGCCCTTAGAGGCCACGCCGAAGCCTGTGGCCGTTTTCCCCGGCCACGGCGACCACAAGGCAAAGGAGTTCTTATGGAGAACGCGCGGGGGCATATCCGACGACAACGTCGACCACCGCGAATTCCAGCTGGTGTCATGGGGCACGGACAACGAGCTCCGACTTCACTGCGTCGACCACAACTTGCTGTCTTCGGTTGGTCATGTCAAAGACGGCCCGGCGCGGAAGGGATTGAGCCTGACCCGACAGGGTGCTGCATACAAGACGTTCCGTACGGTTGACGACAGCTCAAACCGAGAGCGGAGAGCGGGAACCATGAAGGGAAGCAGAAGTGGCACCAGCACCCCACACCACAAGCAAAGCGCTCTGACGCTCGGGATGCGCTCCGGCGGTCCCCTGAACCGCCAAATGAAGCCAAGCTGGCGAGGCCCGTCCATGAAGGCCAAAGTTGGCACGAACAAGGGCGTCGATAGGAGTCAAGCGCAGCTTGGCTGGATGAAGGGCATCACCATGACAAAACGTAAGCCCTCCACGGACGGATCGAGGCGGCATGCGTCCAAAGATGCGAGCATGGTAGGGCACAGCTATCCAGACGATGAGTGGGGCCAACCCGATACGATACAAGAGGAACTATTACGCGTGAGCACGCAGATCCCAAAGGTCAAGTGGGAGAACATCGACATGGACAACCTGACGCTCAACGCATCCCTCACCGGGCCATGGGGTGTCGACGGGGAGCCCATATTCATCAAAGTCAAGATCGACATTCCCGGCGACTACCCCAAGGTGAGGGCACCAAAGTTCCTGATCGAGAAGACCTCCTTCATGGCGGAGGAAACGCACAAGAGGATCACGCGAGAAATGCACCAACTGGCAGAGCAGTTCCTGCAAAGAAAACAGAACTGCCTTGAAGTTGCTTTTACGTATCTTCTCGGGGAAGTCGACCTGGAATCCAGCACTACCTTCTTCAAGAACGTGCGAGATCTGGACGACGATCTGGACGGCCTCAGTGACGAGAGCTCAAGCGAAGAGGACGAAGATATTCCGGCGGGCGGCTCCGCTTCCATGTCCCAGGAACTCGTGCCTCACAGTGAGATTGATACGATACTGGCGCCGCCGAGCCGGAACATCATCCCACCGTCGCCACGAACGTGCGGTGCTCGCTTCTCCAACGACGGACGACTCGTTAGCTTCTTCCCGTCAAAGGAAGAAAAGGCTAGAGCCCTGTTCTCGACGTCTGCCGAGCTGTACAGCAAGGAGCGCGCCAAAGGAGAGCCCTTTTTTGCAGGCTTCGGACGTCTCACCTACGACCCGCCGTCGCGTCAGAAATACGCGACAGATGAAGCGTCTGCCACAGACGAACTGTCAGACTCGACGGATTCGGATGTCTCTTCGTCGTCGTCAAGTGACTCCGAGTCAACATCGATACATAAGATGAGCCTGTGGTATAGGCCCAGCGGCAGCAAGACGTGGAGCGTGGACCGCTCGGTCAGGTCCAGCGGTGGCGGCACGGGAGCTGGCACTGGTACAGGCACGGGCACCAGCCGCCGTCGGTTCGGGAGGCCTAGAAACCTCGTAACCATCCACGATCTGCAGGCCGAGCTTCCCTCCAAGAGAGAGTTCGCGGAGGAGTACGCCATATTTGGCGACGGAGCAGCCGTGTGCGACCACAACGCGAGCGTTGCCGAGAAATACGGGTATGACGATCTTGTTGACGTCTGGCGATACCTTGCGCTGTTGCTCAAGAAGGGGATACCTCTAGAGGTGCTGAGTCGCGACCAGCGAAAAGCGTCCATTCTCGTTATAGCGAGAGATGTTGTACGTGAGCACGACAACCTGGTTAGGGATGTGGTTGGAGGCGACCGCGACCTGCTTGGGCGTGTAAAATGGGGTCAGCACCCGTTGGCGAAGGAGTTCATCGCGGATCTCTTTGACCACTTCGAGAAGCTCGCGGACGTGCAGATGCTGGCGATGCTGTCGTGCATCTTTAGCGAACCTTCGAGCGACGACGGGGTCGCCTACATCGAGTCTCGCCTACCAGTGGAGGAAACACCACTGACACTTAAAGCGCCATCCTTCTCGCTCGACTACTTCCCCACGGACGCATCTGCGTGGGGTCTGTACCGAGGGAGCTACAGCAACTCAGCCGCAACGACGCCCGGGGCACTGCACACGCCCCTCCACTACGCTGGATCGCAGGCATCCGACGAGATCAACTGGGGTGTCGAAGGGCCAAACGGGTCCTACTCGTGTGGCGAGACGCCCCCAGCTAAAAAGTCTTTCCTCGGAGAACAAGACCAGCCATCACCAATTTCGAGATCACCAACCAACCGCGGTCTTTTACGTGGCAACACGGGACTGGCATCTGCCTTCGCCGCGGGCTTGCCGCGGTCTTTCACCGGCGGGAGCTCGTCGTCGCCTCCCAACCAGCCCAAAAAGAAGCCTAGCCCGGCGGAATACATCCTGAACAGCCTCGCTCCCAGCACCGGAAACACAACGCAAGGCAGCGGGTCCGCCATGGCGGACTCGGCGGGCGCACGGACTTCGGTATCCGATGACGACTACCGCAAGGATGACATGCTGGCCCTGGTTCCGATCAATGTGTCGGTGATACTTGAGGACCAATCCATGTTTGACGATGATGGGTGGCTCTCGACGCCACTGTTGGACGTGAACAAGGCCAACACGTTTGCCAACTACCGGTATGCGTATGCTGAGATGCTTCAGATGTGGGGCCAGCCGCTGGCGCGGCTCGAGATCATGAAGTTCAACGTCCTCAAGGAGCATCCAGCGGCTGGGGCAGTCGACGGCAGTTTTCATGAATCGACGACCTTGCACGAGAGCGCAAGCGGGACGGGGGGGCATCACAAGACGGGCTCGTCGCCTATTGTCATGGGGAAGAAGGACCAGCTGCTGACGCTGCTCGCGTCTGGACGAGGGCTCGACGTTACAGGCATCTGCAGGGTCCACGAGACACAGCTGGAGCCGGCACGGTACACGTCATCGGTGCCAAAGATTGGCGGCGCCGTGGGCACGTGCGACCGGTGTCATCGGACGCAGACGCAGCTGCAGTGCGTGTACTGCCTGGAGCCGGTGGACGCGCTGTTCCCGGCTTGCCTGTCGTGCGGCTGCGCCAGCCACGAGTCGTGCTTGGCCGAGTGGCACGCCGCGGGCGAGACGATGTGCCCGGCGGGCGACGAGTGCCCGTGCGTCGAAGAGGCCTCGAGCGGGCACGTCGAGTCGTGGGCGGCGCTGCAGGGCGCGATGCTCAAGGGGATGGGCAAGGCCCCGGCGCTATCGATGCTGCCGGCGGCGGCCATAGGGCTCAGCGACGACGAGGACGACGATCGAGGCAAGCCGGGAGGGTGGGAGCGCGTGGAGAAGAACGTGCCAAGCAGGATGCAGGGGGTGGGCACGGGGGCGCTGTCCCCGGCGACGCTCAGCTTCGGCAGGCTGAAGAAGTCTGCAGGGACGTGGTCGCGGGCGTCGAGCGTGCGGAAGGCGGCGACGACAACGACGAGCAAGAGGGGCGGCGGGTGAGTGGAGGAGTAATACGAGTGAGAAGTGGAGGTGGGCGACTGTGCCTACAAGTGTATAATGTCTTGTACGTGTGATTGTGGACGGAGTCTTGCGGGTTTCCATGTTGTGGTTTATACATCATTTATATACCTATGTAGTGAGTGGGTGGGTGGATGGCATGGGGGCATCAATGCCCTGTATACCAGCGCGTAAGGATAATGGTAAAGCTCCCCTCGGGTCTCAAATACAAGATGATGGAGAAGAAGAAGACACCTTCCAACGTACCATGAGGAAGGGGGGCCGTTCAAGTATAGGCCTGTATATGTACCTCCGGAGCCGGCTGCCTGTCTACCTGTTCCTCTCTTTTCTGGGCCTGTCCCCAAGCTAGCACCCCACCCCTCCCCCTTTCACTTCTTGATTTGGTTGAGCAGGGGACGGCCCTCGTCCAGGCGCGTCAGGTTCTCGAGGATCAGGCCGGCGATGCGGTCGATGATGCCGGTCGACTGCCAGGCGACGTGCGGGGTGATGAAGACGTTGGGGGCGGTCCACAGCGGGTGGTCGGCGGGCAGGGGCTCCGGGTCGGTGACGTCGAGGGCGGCGCCGCGAAGGGAGCCGTCGCGCAGGGCGTCGACGAGGGCGAGGGAATCGACGATGGGGCCGCGGGCGATGTTGCACAGGAACGGCGGGGGGCGGCGCATCGCCTTCTGTCCCGTGGTGCTCTCGCTACCGGTGGCGGCGGCGGCGGCGGCGGCGGTAGTGGTCGCCGAATCGACGCCAGCAACGCCAGCGGCAACGTCGCGCATGAGGTCAAACTCGCGGCGGCCGACGAGCCCGCGGGTCGAGTCGGAGAGGGGCACGGCGAGGACGAGCAGGTCGACGCCGAGGCGGAGCATGTCGGCGAGTGCGGCGGCGGGGTCGTCCTCGCCGTGGAACCAGCGCGAGGGGATGACGCCGTCCGGGTCGCCGGTGCCGGGGACGGCGTAGGAGCCCGGGTCGAGGCGGCGCGAGGCGGGCGTGGGGCGCGGGCGGCGCGTGTAGGCGACGACGTCCATGCCGAGGGCGCGGCCGAGCTGTGCGCAGTGGCGGCCGATGGCGCCGTAGCCGAAGACGGCCCTTTTTTTTTGTTGCCGCGAGAGTTAGCTAGATGCCATGCGGGGCGCAGGCGAGTGATGAGGGAGACGATCGATGGTGATGTGATGATGATGAGGGCGCGAGAGAGAGTGTGTGAGGGGGAGGGGAAGAGAGCACTTACATGCGCCGGCCCATGGAGTCGGTGACGGGGTGGTCGGCGACGCGGGCGGACCAGTGCCTCTGCAACTGCTGCTGCTTGTAGACGTCAAAGTGGTGCTCCGAGGCGAGCCAGGAGGCGATGACCCATTCGGCGATCTGGGGGCTGTTGTTGTTGTTGTTGGCAGTCAGCACAGCCATCCATATATCCGTCTATCCGTGCGTCCATTCCATCCGTCTCATACACATATATACAATGTATACTGTACGTACGGTCCGGTACAAGTATCACGTAGTATAGCCAGGACCCCCTCCCCCCGCGGGAGAGAGAGAGAGAGAGAGAGAAAGAGAGGCCGGGACAGGTACGTGAACATGAAAATCAAGACGGAAAAAGGGGGGGGGGGAGAACTCACGCGTGGCAGCCGCTCCCCGAGCAAAACACGACCCGGGGGTCCCGATACTTGTCATGCCCGACCCAGCGGTCCGAGCCGGCCGAGATGAGCTGCACGAAGCGCACGTCGGGGATGGCGGCGGCGGCGGCGGGCGGGTAGGCGCACAGCATGGTGACGCCGTCGAGGACCTCGGGCGGCAGCGTGTCGGCGCTGGCCAGGTCGCTGCGCAGGGGGTCGAAGCCCGCAATCTCCCACCGCACCGACAGCTGCGGGAAGCGCGCCGCCAGCGCGTCGAGGAAGCCCGGGGGCGGCGGCTGCGGGACGTGGATGAGGAGCTTGTCGCGGGCGGTGATGTTGCCGCCGGTGCTGCCCGTGGCCGCTGCTGGTGCTGCTGGTGCTGCTCCGCCTCCTCCGTCTGTGTCCGTCACTGGGCCGGCCATGGTGGTGTTGGTGTTGAAGGTGGTGGTGGTGATGATGGTGCGTGACTGCTGGGGCGACGGACAAGTCCACGACAACGACGATGCCGACAACGCTTGCGAGGAACGGCGAAAAAAAGGTCGTGACAAGCCGCGGAGGCGCCGGCGCTGAGGGTGGTGATGGTGCGGGCTGGCGAATTGGTTTCCCTGTCGCGACGCGAGCGCCTGAAAACAAGAAGATGACGATGACAATGATTCCACGAGACTGGCGGCGGCGTCAAAAGGCGTGGTGCTTGTCGAGGAGGGTGAGGAAGAGGAGGTGCTGGCGGTGCAGCTGAAGCGTAGCGTCGTTCGCTTGTTGGAGTTGATGGAGGCGGCGGAGACGCGATATCGGGGGCCGAGGTACGTCGGCCAGAGGGGAAGACGAAGAGACGCGCGGATGGTGCAGCGCGCGACTCTTCTGCTGCTCTGGAGGCTCATGGCCCACCACCACGCAAACGACTGGCTTATGTATACAGTATACACTTGATAAACGTGACAATGGTGTGTATACGTACGTGGAAGTGAAACTTGGAACATTGACGAGAGTGAGTGTAAGTAAGTAACTAGTGACATGTCCCGATTAGTAGTTACTTGCTCCACGACGCAAGCCCGCCAGGTCGTCAACCCGCCCTTTTTTGCCATTTTTGCCTCTCCCACTCATTCAAAGAGAGGGAGGGACATGAGCCACAACGCACCAACTACGTTACTACGCTGTAAAGCTCCGAGGCACACTCACTCACTTTTTCACTCACTCACACACAGGATTCTTTGAGAAAAAAAAAAGGACAATTGCCCCGAGTGAGACAAAAATGGCAATCGACGTTTTTTTCCTCATCTTGCATCTCCCCCCCCTCCCTCCCCGGATGCAGACATGCTGTGCTCCCCCACCAGCAACACCTTTATTCGTACTTGTAGTACTCGTCGTCTCCCCCCCATGCTTCGTCGTACAACATGACAAGAACTCCCCCAAGCGAATGAGACCGGGCGAATTGCGGCCAGGAAGGCACCGCAAACAAAAAGCAAAAAGGCGTGTTCAAACCTCTCTCCTCTTCTCCTTTCGACCCCCTCTTCCACCCCGCCCCCCCAGCAATGAACGGATCCCGATCGGATCCTTGGATGTGCGGAGGTGGGGACGGAGTGATGAGGGGCGCGCCTTGGCCCTGACGAAATATGGGGTCCGGCAGACGCCCTGCCCCATGCAGCTAATTACCTTTTACGCTTCTGCCGGCCCTCTTGCGCTGCGTGCGATGCCATCGTACACCCCCGACTTATACGGCGAGAGCTTGGCCGGAACACACGAGGTGCCAGAGAGGAGCAGCAAAGGCCCCGAGGGGGATTTGGATTCGATATACGCTTTCTATGCTTAGGCTTCTGTTCAAAAGACAAAGTACCGTTGCTTTCCTCTGTCGACGAGTAGAGATAGCAATGCAGCGAGCCATCCGTCTCACTCCCACGACACACGCGCGTCCCTCGTACTGTATTCACTCGATGGGCGCCTCTCGCGTTTCAGCATACACGCGTCTACCTCCTGTCTACCTCCCTGATATCTCGCGTTGGCGGCCTACGGCGCCGCCCCGTTCGACACGCCTCGTCCCCGACGTTGCCGCCACTGCCTTCGCCGAGGCGTCGTCGCCGCCGGTCCATTTCCCGGCGCCGACGCCGATGCCCCGTCCTCGACGTCGCCGAAACCCTCCCACCGCAGTGAAAACGTCAGTATTCGCTCCACGATGATCCACCGCATCCTGTTCTCCGCTGTGTCCTTGTGCCCGCCCTTGCCCGGGTCTGGGTCTTCCGACGTCGACCATGGCCGTATGCGCCTCCAGTCGTCCCCGTTCGCCTGTCCTTGTGCCCATGCTGCTGAGTCTGATGCCGCTGATGGAGATGCTGGTGCTGATGCTGAAGAAGAACAAGATGATGATGCTGATGCTGGCGGCGGCCAACGCTCTGCCTGCGCCCCCGGATGCTGATGCCACCCCATCCCCCTTGGCCTCTCCCCCCCGCCGCCGCCGCCACCGTCCCCGTATCGCCCATCCACAAACACCACTTTAGACACCATGGTCGGTCGGCCCCGGTTCAGCTCCCGGCAGTCGGGCTTGCCGCACCGTCCGTGGCGCAGTACCGCCTTGGTCTCGGGCTCGTCCAAGTCCAGGCTCGCCATCTCCACCACTCCATCGTCCACCCAGTAGCGGAATTGGCGCGCCGTCCTGCGCGCCCTCACCTCCGCCGGCACGCTCCTGTCGATGGCCACCGGCCCCAGCTCCCACGAGCGGTCCACCTCGCCGACCTTGACGATCCACAGGTCCTCGAGGTTAGGGAACCACAGCCGATCGAAGGCAACCCGGCCAACGACGGCCCCGGCCTGGGATCCGTCCTCCCCATGCTCCGCCTGCCCTTGACCCATGTGCTGCTGGAGTGAAAATTGCGGGCTGTGATTGTTGTTGCTGTCGCTGTTGTTGTTGTTGTTGTTGTAGCACGCCGCCAGGTACGCCGAGTACAGAGGCAGCCCGTCGACGCGCCCGTCATCCGGGAAGCAGTCCCAAAAGGCCAGCCGACGCACGCGCGGGGCCAGCGCCTCGAGGGCCCGCGCCCTGCCTTCCTTATGGTCTGAGATGCTCGCATCGCAGACGATGATGTCGCGCGAAAAGTCCACGTGCGAGCCCCGGCCGGCCGGCTCGTACCCGTGCCGTGACTCGGCCCGCGCCTCGGCATTGAGCTGCGTCACGGCCGGCAGCGGATACGCCCCCGCCCGGTGCACGAGGTCGTCGAGAATCACCACGCGGGGTTCCGTTGCGCAGGCCCATATCTTGAGGCGTAGCTCCGCCGGCAGCAGCGCGAACTTGGAGTGCAGCTCTGGCTCAGACGCCGGCTCGGCCTTGGCTGTGCGGCCCGGCAGCCTTGTCGTCGTCGTCGTCGTCGTCGTCACTGTCGGTGTAAGCGGGCGCTCCGCCGTCAAAGCCATGGCCGTCCACGACTACCCAAGGGGGTGAGACGGCGCGTGATGGCGGACCAAGAGCACACCGGGACAAGTGGAGGGGGGTTGGTACTAGGTGAAGAACAAAGTGGCGGCCATCAGCGCCCTTTAAACCAGGGGCGGCCATTCGACGGCGGACAACGACGTCGCCAACAACGACAGACAGCATCGACGAAAGCAGCGCGCGGTGCGGTGACTGAGACACCACCCACGCTACCGGGACTCAAGCCATCAAGACCTGGCTTCCCCGTTCGGCGTGGCCCGTTCCAGCCTGGCTGGGTGCCCCCGCCAGCTTCGTCATCGCCGTGTGCGTCGCGACCGTCTCGCTCGCCGCCGAATGGGAAAAATCGGGTTGCGTGGAGAGAAGCCATCGTCGGCCCCAGCCGTCGTCAACCACCCACCCCAGTCAGCCGGCCAGGGATCCGTCCACCTCACCGACCGTCTGTTCGAGGGCGGCGGCTAGCTGCAGCTCGCGTAGCCTCTGATCACTTGTACCCCCCCGGTCCGCCCAATGGCGACCCTTCCCACCGGCCGTCCATGTGACGGAACCTGGTCATTGTCTCAGGCACCTGACGTGGGGAGCCGCATATCCCAACCCAAGGGAACGAACCCACCACTGCGCAGCTCCCGTTCTGGCCCGTCGTCACCAAACACCATCTGCCGCCAAGTCCGTGGTACTAGCCACTATGGATGACATGGCGCCATGTCGGGGGTGCCATGTCACCGCCTCGCTCTTGACGACCTGCCGCCATGGCCCAAACGAGTCGCATCTTGCTTTTTCCACGACGCCCAGCTTGCCCGCAATGGCGATGATCTGGATGCATCAGTCCCGTCTCGTCACGGCCCCTTGCCCACGGCATGTGCTCGCTGCTGCTGTAGGACATGACGGTGTCTGTGTGTGCGAAGGTATTGTCAAGTAAGATGTCTGTCCCCTGCCTGATCCGTCGCCTGCATGGGTCGCACCCGTTTACCTGCGTGCTGCCCACGAGCCAATGCCCTGCGTCGATCGCCAAACATGCCCCCTTTTGAATCAGGTAAAGTCCACCATCTCGGATCCGATACGCCGGTCGCGACCACGGGACGATGCGGCCCGCCTCTCTCGTGGCGGCCCGCCCGGGCCAAGGCGTTCGGGCTCCAGATGCAACCTCGTTCATCGTGTCACGCGAGTCGCATCGCCACGTGCACGGGGCCCTTTCCTGGCACGCGGGCCCAAATGCCGACATAAGCGTTTACAGTCTGCTGGCCTGGTCAGGAGCGCTGTCGAGGAAAGTGTTGATGAGTGCCGCGAAAGGGCCGGCGTTCTGGAAGAGAAAACCGTGACCCGAGTCCGGGTATAGGTGCAGTTGGGCGCCGACGCCGCTCAGCTTCTTCCACATGAGGATGCTATTCTCTGTCGGTAACAGCAGGTCCTCGTTGCCTACACTCGCCAAGTCAGTGCGCTGTTACGTATGCATGCGTACGGTGTGGCCGGTGCCCGTGGGTTGCACCGGACGGCAAGAATGGCATGGCACATACCGTTGGCAATGAGGACAGGCAGCTTGAGCTCATGGAATCGGTTGTAAGATGCATCCTTGGCCTGCTTGGGGTCCATGAACTTGGCAAACGTGACGGCCTGTCGATGGGCGGCCTCGGCCGGGACGGCAGGCGTGCGGTTCGGGCGGGCGTTGACGATGCGCTCCCAGCTCGCCCTCCCGGCGGCCTGGCTCCGCTCCGAGCCCGTGAAGAAGGTGGACAGGAAGGCATCGCGGTGCTCGTCGTCGGTTGCGGCCGCTTTCAGCTGGTTGAAGGGCCCTAACGGCGCGTGCGTGACGCCCTCGCCCTCGCTCGGGATCGTGCCGCAGAGCACGAGACTGCGGACGAGTTTCGGGGCATTGAGGGCGACCAGCTGTGCGACGCATCCGCCCATGGAGAACCCCATTATGTCTGCACGCTTGACTCCGAGTGCGCAGATCACATCGACATAGTGCTGCGCCCATCCCGCAAAAGTCTTTGGCACCTCGCCTGACGAGCGCCCAACGCCGGCATTATCTATCAGGATGACGGGCCGTGCCGCGGCCAGCGGGTTGATCAAGGCAGGATCCCAGTGGTCCATGGTACCTCTGCGTATAGCAGGTCAGTATGCATTTGCGTCGCCAGGGGAGCGCCGGACCCGCGAACCTGAAGTGCATGAGCAGCACGAGCGGGATGCCGTGCCTCTGACCGAGCCATCGGTAGGCAAACCGAGTGTCGCCGACAGTGACGAAGCGATTGGGGGCAGATTCGTACGTGGTCATGGTGCCCGTATCGATCAAGCGTTGCTCTGAGGCTTCAGGAGCACAGTCGACTAGAGGAAGCAGTCAGTGCCTTTGCAGTTATGTAGTGTTTCATTATGAGAGCCGAGGTTCTCAATGTGCGGGGCCGGCGCGAGGGTGGAGCCAGAGCTAGAGCTTTGGGAACTTGGTTGTCAGTCACTTCCATACCTAGTACGAAGCATGATCGCCCAGTCAGTGGCGATGAGCAAACAACAGGCTTGGCGGACCAGGGAGAAGGGGACTTGGTCGATAACCTACATGCCTACATGTGTAGATACGCTGTATGAGGTGAGAGGCTGAGTGAGAATAGCAGGGGCCCGTCATATATGGACACGAGAAACCCGACGATGGACGGCAGAAACAATGGACAGCGGCGCAGACACGCAGACACGCAGAGCCCTGCGCTCGCTCTATCCCAATCCCTGATTGAAACAATGCCGCCGACTCCGCCAGTCGACTACCAAGTGCCAGCAAAGCGGGTACGGTATGTGTTTCCCCCCTTGCGCATCAGGTGATCAATCCGGCATCATCTCAGGAAGGAGCAACACGAGCACGACGATGGCCAGAGGAAGGACCCGGATGGCGCACCTGCCACTTTTGGTTTACCCGCTGTCTCTCGTCTCCCGTCTCCCTCAACAAAACCAGGTCCTGGGAGCAGGGATGCTACGAGTAAAAGTCTCTTATGAGCAGCTGCTTTACTTCACTCTTCTTGCGCTGTACTCCACGTGCCGAGCAGCTGGCTCAGGAGGGGCTCTCTGCCGAAAATAGCGTGATCCTAGCAGTCGTGCGTCGTGCGCCAGACAACTAGGGGACTGTCAGTCTCATCAAATTTTGACTGCTTCAGTAAATCTGAGTAAATTGGGTATCTGAGTGGGCGCCGGATCCCCTTCCATCATCCAAGGCGTTCGGCGCCCACAACAAGCCTCTCCGTAAAAGGCCCGCAGAGTTCGGCCAAGGAGTCGAATCGAGGCGTCATGCTCCTGGTTCCGTTGCGGCCGTGCTGTTCCATCTCGTTCCAATGCACATCGTATTAAGTGCCGTCTGCTCATCTCTCCTTGTGCCGACAATGGCCTCATCATAATCAATAGATATTGAGCCCTGTGTGGCTCTTGATCCAGACTCTATCGCTTCGTACCCTTCCAATGCCGCTGCAAATCCAAAACGCCGTGCTCAAAGAAAAGACGATACGTGGCCGCAATGCTCCTGTCAGCAGCTCTCAGCAGGCGAGACGACGGGGCCAGAGACCGTCTTCGCGCCCGTCTGCAAGTCCTCAAACCGCCGCTGCAGGCGCCCCTTTTCAGCCAGGGCAGAGTCGACAGGCGGGTTCTCTTCGCCCTTGAGCGCGGCAGCCGTCCTGAGCAATGTTAGCATCAGAAAAAAGAAAATGGGGAGACGACCACCGAGGGCGTTGCTGGCACTCACCTTCTCAACAATGAGCAGGCAACCACCACCGACAGTGAGACGGCCACAATGATAAAGGGGAGTCCGTCCTTCAGGCTCAGCCGGGGGTAGAAATGGAAAGGCTTCCGGTTATGACGATGGCGATGATGGCCGTGGCGGCCCTTGCCGTGGCCTTTCCTGCCGTAGCCTCCGCTCCAAACGTCGCCGTTGGAGTCGGCCACGGCGGTGGGCGTGTCCTGGTTGAAGACGGGCGCGACACGGAATCCGGGGACGTGGAGCCATCCCAAGGCGCCCGAAGCTAGCTTCGCGAAGTGGGAGATGACGGAGTGAGATGGCGGAGCGTAGGGGACAGCGGCGGCGGCGGCGGGGGTTTCGACCCGAACAATGTTGGTTCGAATGATGGGGATGCCGTCCTCGGTGGTGATGACTTGGTAGGGTTCCGTAGCGGGAGCGGTGAGGCTGACGCTGACGAGGCCGACGCCGAGCAGCACAGATAGCGGCTTCATCTCAGTTGAAGACTATTGCAGATGCTGCGGCAGGCGAAGAGGCACCGTTGGATACAGAGCACGTACAGCACGTACTCGCAACGATGGGGGGAGAGTGAGTGGGTGGGTGAGTGAGTTCCCAAGCGTTCAACAGGGTCCCAGGCGTGTGGTCTAGGCGATAAGAGCAATGTTTAGGGGGGAGCGCGTCTGGTTATATCACTCGCTTGCGGGCCCAGGGTATTGTGAGGGCGAGCCGCAGACAATAGTGGCGGAACGGGCGTGCGGTCGTTGGGTGGCCCGTGAGATGCCTATCGCAGTCTGACGGGCGATTGTCTCGAATACCGTGCGGTCGACGCTTGCCCTTGTTCTCGAAAGCTGCCTCGGCGAAAGCGCGAGTGTGACCAACAGACGATCTTGCGGCGGCGACGCTCGGTGCGCAGCACGGCACTGTCTACCTCAACGCCGGCAAGACGGGACGGGGGCTCCAACGGGACTGCTGTCAATCACACGGATTGAATGGGCCAAGATGGCGATAGACGACGACGAGTAAACGTGTGGGGAACGTTATATTGACAAGAGACGTGGTGGTGCGCGTCCCAGGAGTCCACGAGTATATGGGAGTTGACGGCAAGGGCAAGAGAGTAAGAGGGCAAGAGAGTAAGAGGGCGAGCAGGTCAGAGGCAGGGCGCCGTCGAGGGTTGGGCGGCCCAAGCAGGTGGGAGAGTATTATACACGGGGGCGCACAGACAGATGGAACTGGGGTTCGGGGCGTTCCTTTCTTAGGGGTGGGCAGGCCAGTGGATGGAGGAGAGGAGCCGCAGCAATTGAAAGGGATGGACGCCGACTGGGGACGCGCTGGTTTTCTGGGCCCGGCGCTAGAGGCAGTAGGTTGGGCGCAGCAGAGAGGAGAGTCGGCGGCGCGCCGAGGGGAGTGGAGGGAGGGCGTCAGTCCAGGCCAGGCCAGGCCGAGCCCTGCCCGGGCTCCAGCGACAGAGCAGGCACACAGGTGGAGTGGAGGTCGCCATTTATGGCGTTCTTACACCACCCCCAATGGCTGGCCTGGGCTGACCTGAACGGGAGCTACTTGCCTGCATCCTTGCTTGCTGGCTGGCTGGCTGGCTGGACCGTCGCCTCGACTTCTTGAGCGCCGCACTGTCATGCATGCTTGGGTACAGGTACGCATGTACACGTCCTCCATCCATCGGACACTTGCCGTTGCACAGGATCGTGCAGCAGGTGGGAAGCCACTGCGCTGGGCTGGCCTGTCTGCAAGGCAGTCGGGTGCCGCTCCCGCAAGCCCCTGCCATCCATCCTCCTAACAATAACATGCCTCCTCCCAATCCCAGGCAGCCAGCGTTAGCACGGGGGAGGGGGGGAGGCCGCGTGCCGGCCACGCACGCCTCCCGACAGCTCGAACCCTTGCCGCCGCCAGTGGTAGACGCATCCGTCCGTCTCGCACGCCAGACTCGTTGACCGACCACTAATCCTCCCCAGTCCCGTCCTCTCCCCTCCTCCACGGGCCCCCCCGCCCTTGAGATGCGGCTGTCGACAGCCTTGGGGTACGGAGACAGGCAGAATGTTTTGCACCGCTGACACCTTGGCATGCGCAGGGTTCCGCTTCGCTTGGCTCGCTCGCAGCAACACGCATGCACGGGACACGAGGCTTTGACGGGGGGACGGGCCGCCCAAAAATACCTGTAACTCGACCGTTGCAGGAGGAAGCGGCATGCATGGATGGTATGGAGCGGGCCCCAGCCATCACAGTCACCCCGTCGCGCGATCCACGCTGGCTCGCATCATGAGCCCCATTGATTGATGGATCCCCCGTCCAGCACCGCTTCAGCCCTGTGGCCGAGCAACTAAACTAGGGTGGTGGCTCCATTCGTCAATGCCCCTCCAGTCAGGTCCGTCATGGTTGTCGTTTCTCCACGGCAAGGACGGATGCGGCCAACAAGGAGAGAGGGGGAGGGAGAGATGATCCCGACACGAGGGCTCACCTCCGAACCGGTAAATAAATTTGCAGCGAGTTGCCTCAAGTCGCAGGCGGCCCGTGCCTTGGCCGCCCTTGCTTGCATCGGCTCGCCGCTGTCATCAGTGGAAAACCAAGCAAGGTCCAGAAAGGCACCACAAGGCCGCACAGGGGCGCGTGCTTCGCCCCCTCTGGAGTTGGTCCCGCCGCCCGAAGTGAAACGACGACGACGACCAGACGGCGTGAGCCCCCTCATCGTATTGCGACACCCCAGACACGCATGCACGCAGCCCAGGAACCCTTATTTCTTGTACGAGGGCCACAAGGAAGGCAAACGGGCCAGTAACCAAACCCAAAAGGGCTTCGGGAAGTACTCGTGATTGTGGGCCGTAGCTCACTTATATTAGTCGACGCTGTGGACGGGAGAGCGGCACCGCAACAGCGCCACGGTCGGCACGCCCGACCCGGCCAGGTATCCGCTGCGGAAGGGTACCTAAGGTACTTCGCAGCACGCATCGTCGGCCACGCAGCTGGACATGCAGAGACAGACAGGTGCGTGCGACAACGGGAGTGGAGGACAGGCCCTCTCGTTTGGCCCATGGGCGAGGGCTGCGCAGCATTGCAGCCAGCCTGCCCTCCATTTCGGTCGACAGCCGAGAACCCGCCCGCGCGCCTCGACTCACCCAAGGCGCAGCAGGACATCTACAAGTACCGCGAGGGCCCGTCATCCTCGAAGGCGAAGGCGAGAACATGGTGGCTCCGAGTGTGTCCAGGAAGAGAGAACGGCGATGGATCACCCGGCGGCTACTTCTCTGTCTCTCTGTCCTTGTCTCTCTCTCTCTCTCTCTCTCTCTCTCTCTCCCGTCCCCTCCTCGCTCCACCTGTCCCTTTGCAGCAGGGGAGTGACGCGTGGCCATCGTCCTCGTCGTCGTCGGTTGGCTTCCTCTATGTCGCAGATGCGATGCCAATGCGGGAATGCCCTTCCCCCTGTCACCCGGAGCCAATTTCACCAATCCGCGGAGATCATCAATCGCCTGTCTGGCCCTGCCCTGAGAGACGTCTGGACTCCTTCGTCGCGTGTGCGTGGGATTGAGGCGAGGTGCGCGTCGTGGTCCAGTCTGACACGTCTTGGTCGCCCTTTTCGGTGGGAGAACTGCATGACTAAATGTCACCAAGTATACTTCGTACTGTATATTTGATGACTCGGTCTCGATGTCCCGGAAAGCCACGCCGAGTCTGTCCCACAGCCCCGAGCCGCAGCAACGGCACTAATAAAGGCCCGTGGCAGCGCAACGCATTGAGTTCCATTCCCACCCGTTGCAAGTGCGAATTACGCAGTACGCACATGCGTACAAACGATGTAGTGGATTGTGGTTAGTTGCGCAAATGCGCAGCAGCCCGCAATTCCTCATCCGTCTCTCTCCCGAAGCGTTGCGCCACGGCACCGCCCAGTGCAAAGTGAGAAGCGCCGAGCAACCGCCCACATGATATTACGAGCACTACTCTACTAAGGCACTGTAATGAGGCAGAAGCACTTTCCCCACGGACTGGGCTTCGAGCTTGATCCGGCGGGCGGGCAAATGCAGTTTGCACATGTCGGGCCCTCCGTGGGGGCGGCAAGGGCCAGCAAAGAAAAGAAAGACGCAAAAAGAAAAGAGAGTTGAGGGAGGGAATGCAACGCTCCCAAGAGCATGATGCTTGATGGGCGGGGGGTTCCTTGGGGGCCACGCTATCAGAAAGCCAAGTTGCGCCACGGCAGGGGTCTGTCCATCTGCCCATCCCACTGGAGAAGTCAAGCTTTTGCGTGCGTGCGTGCGTGGAGGCTGCGAGGCCCGGCCAGCTGGAGGGGAAGGCTCGCTGGTGAGAGTGGGAGCTGGGAGCAACGGTACAACTCCACGAGCTGCAGCGATGGTATCAATGGAACCCGATGGTTCGGGTTCCATCTCGAGGTTCCCACTTGGTGTTACCGAGTTTTTGGTGGTCTAGAACAACCACTTGTCAGTGCAATCCCTACTGTAGAAATCGCCGAGCGATGAGCCTGAGCCCTCGCCCTCCAAGGCCTCGACGTCCGTCCATCGTCACCTGACGTGCCCAGTCCATCGTCCACTACTGGATGCGCTAGTGCCGAGCTCACGGCAATAGCTACCTGCACAGTGGGTGCAGATGCGCTAGGTGGGTACGTCCCCGTCTGCCACGGGCGTTGAACCACCCCAACGAGTGTGTTGAGGCTGGGGCAGGTGCGCGGACCGGAGCTCCAGACAGGCTGGACGGAACTGCCATTCTGTCCGCGCCATGCAAACACCACCACCTTTCCATCGTCGCTTCCCCCCGAATTGACGAGTGGCGGTGCCCTGACGCCCCACGTGTGTTTTTTGCCAGGCTGACAGTCTCGCCCCGACACGAGAGAAACCGAGACTGCTGCACCGAACCTCATCAAGCTTATCTGTCTTTGGAAAGTTTCCACCTCTCAGCAGCAGCACCACCGCCACCAGCAGCAGCAGCGGCAGCGCCCCCCCGGCCGAGTGTCGCGCGGTCGAGAACGGGGTTCCGTTTCCTGACGATAGCGGCTTGTTGGCCCGTGATGCCCTCGTCGGCTCCCGCGCCGCCGCCACCCCGCCTGCAGCAGCACGACTGAGAGAGAAAGAGCGCGCGAGACAAAGAGAGAGTGCCCGCCTCGATTGGCAAAGCCCAGGCGACCCTCCGGCACCGCGCCGGCGCTACCGTCCGGCCAGCCAGCAGGACCTTGCGCGCTCCCGGAGCGTACGAGCACGAAAACGAGGCTTCTGCCGTTCGGCCCGCAGAGCGACGACAGCCGCCGCTACGACGCGGAACCCACCCACGCCCGCAGCAGTAACCGTCCGTCCGTCTCGCCCTCTCCTTCTTGCTCCCTCCCGTCGTCCTGTCCCGCGGCACCAGCATGCCCTCGCCGACCGACGACGAGACCCCATTCCCAGCCCTCACCCACGCGTCCACCTTCAGCGGCTTCGGCCGCTCCCATCTCTCGCCTCACGATGCCGCGCCGCCGCCCCAGCACCTCCGCCGCGGCGCAGGGGCGTCCGGAGCCGCGACCAGCGGAGACTACGTTGACGGCGCCGCCGAGTCGCTACCCCGTATGAGGCACATGGCTTCCGATCGCAGTACCAGCCGCCGCCGGAAGCGCGCCTGGAAGAAGCTCATGTGGGTGAAGCAGTCGTGTACGCGCTCTCCTCCCTTGTCCCCACTGAGCTGTCCCCTTTCCCTGCCTTGCCGAGCCGAATTGACCCGCTGACGGTCCAGCTCGCAGACCCCGACAACTACACCGACCAGGCCACCTTCCTCGAGAACCTCCAGCGCAACCCGCGCCTCAAGCCCTACGACTTTTGGCCCCTCGTCGCCGACTCGACCGTTATCCTGCAGCACGTCTGCTCCGTCATCATATTCATCGTCTGCTTCGTCGGCATCTTCAAGGAGCGCGTCTCACCCGTCTCCGTCGCCAGCTGGAGCAGCTTCGGCACCTCTCTCGGCTGGCTCTTGTGGGAGCGATGGGTCTCCGAGGAGGAGGACCAGGACGACGAGCTCCTCCTCGCCGCGGGTGGCGCGGGTGCCGGCACCAGCAGCACCTCAACGGGTCTGGGGCGCGCCGGCAGCGTTCGTCGCAGAGGGCGCGCCGCGAGCATGCGTCGCCCGCCACCACATCCGCTGCGCACCGAGTCGTTTCCGTCCACGCCCGCCGCCTCGCTGACGCCGTCCGCGACGCCCTCGGCAGCCAGCTCCACGACCAACCTCCACCTCAACGGCAGCAGCGCCTTGAAGCAGCCTCGGTCGGCGTCTACGACGTCGCTCGGGTCACAGCAGCCGCAGCTCGGCCCCGGCGGTGAGCTACTGCCGCCGCCTCCCCAGCAGAACATGTCGGACCCGGAAGAGTCGCGGGCGCACCAGCGCCTCGGCACCATCAAGTCGGCGCTGCTCATCTACTGCACGCTGCTGGGTCTCAGCCCGATCCTCAAGTCGCTCACCAAGTCGACATCGAGCGACAGCATCTGGGCCATGTCATTTTGGCTGCTGGCCGTCAACATCTTCTTCTTCGATTACTCAGGCGGCGTCGGGGCCAAGTTTCCGGCGTCACTGTCGACCAACGCGGCGCTCATGGCGTCGACGGTGCTGGCCAGCCGGCTGCCCTCCACCAAGCAGGTCTTCAGCCTCACCCTCTTCAGCATCCAGGTGTTTGGGCTGTTCCCTGTGTTCCGACGGCACGTGCGGCACCGCAGCTGGCGCTACCACGTAGTGCAGACGGTGCTGCTGGTGCTCGGCGCCGGGCTGGGCGTGGGCATGGTGGTGTCGGACCCGCGCCGCGGGGATGGCGGCTGGCCGTGGAAGAACGGCACCGTGGGCATGGTAGTTGGCATGGTGGTGGCGGCCCTCGCCACGGGAGGGTGCAGCTGGTGGCTCATCGGGCTGCAGAAATACAAGAACGAAATTCGTGGGCCGTGGGACCCGGCGCGGCCCATCATCATGAGTAGGACGCGCTGGGACGACAGATAGACGGATAGAACAGCCCATCGCCGGCCCACGACGTATGGAGGACCGGCGAGGGGCCAGACAGCAATACGTTAATAGCATGAGGCCTACTAGATCATTGATGGGTCAATATCAAACTCTACTGGTCACCCGCTCGCCCATGTGCTCGGCCGACTTGACAGCGAAGACGACTGCTCGATCACAGATGGCCCCGTCTGCTCCACGGCCCAAGTCGCGGCTCATTCCTGGTTATGCGTGCCCTGTACAGGAGAACAGTATCCAGCGACGACCGTTTTGAGCTCGTGTTGGGGGGGCCTCGCTGCCGACCACCAACCACCACCCGTCAAACTCCCTTATTCATCGCCAGCAGCGGCAGCAGCAAGGCTCGCCAGGGGACCCAATCCGGACTCCAGCGTTGGGAAGGCTCAAGCAACAGAGCCCAAAGATTGGAGGTCGGAACGGCCACGGTGACGGGGGAGAGTGTTTATTAGTGTGCAGGACGCATTGATGATTCACGCGTCCCGCTATGAGGATCCGTTGGGACCCCCCCTTGTCGTGTGTTTGTTTGTCAGCGCCGTCTGGATATGTGTGTAGTGTTGGGGAGGGGGGGGAGCAAGCAAGCAAGCAAGCACGACCTTGGGCGTAATACGGCCCCGGGCGATCAAGTCGCTCTGCTCTCTCCTCTCTAGCCTCAACAATCGTCGAAATCAGCAGATGAACGGTACCTACTAACGCAACGCCCGCGAGTACTATACTCCGCAACGGGTGCTTAGCATAGACGCCAAGATGTAGATAAATGAAGAGTTCCAATGCAATCAAAGACTACTTGGTATTTTCCGGC
The DNA here is from genome assembly GCF_022605165.1 of Purpureocillium takamizusanense. Lineage (NCBI taxonomy): Eukaryota > Fungi > Ascomycota > Sordariomycetes > Hypocreales > Ophiocordycipitaceae > Purpureocillium > Purpureocillium takamizusanense. The sequence goes on from NC_063077.1 coordinate 1,015,442, forward strand.
CAAGATTATGGGCCTGTTGCCCAGGCTAGCCCACTGCCCGTGGAGAGCATTCGCGCCATCGCGGAAGCTCGGGCTTGCTGTTTTCATCACACAGGTAGTTATTTCGTACACGGAGTACTACTAGGTACTAACTAAGCAGGTAGTACCTAGTAGTAACGCGACGGAAAGAAATCACTTGGCACCGTCACGCGCCTTCGCTCGCCGCCACGGGTGCATCGCCTGTCCCATGTACTGTCCCATGTACCGAATCCATGCACTGCGGCCTGCCTCTTCTGGGTCCAGCCCACGCGTCGTTCACGGTTGGGTTCGCGAGTGAGTAAGGGCCTATGGGACAGGAGGAGGAAGATGAAGAAAGAGGGCGTGGAGGAGGGGGGGGCAGGAGCTGCCCCCTCCTTGCGATCCTCCTGTCGATAAAATGGAAGTGAGGCCCGCCCGCCCAACACGTCCGTCTGCCTGGGTTCTCCTCACCTTGTCCAGCCCTCTCTCGCTCACCATCGCTCGTTGCTTTTGCGTCTTCCGCCTTCGTTCACTCGCCCGCGCTGTGTTGAACATCTGTTTGACATCAACTCAAAGGGAAAAGCCGCGCCTTACTCCCTCCCGAGCTCACACTCTTTTTCGTCCTTGGCCAAAATGAAGACCGCCGCTGCCATCCTCGCCCTCTCCGGGCTCGCCGCCGCCGCCGCCATTGACTTTTCCAAGTTCCCAGCGTGTTCGGTACGTCGACGCCCAAGCTGCGACTAACGTTAGTAGGGCAGCCCGCCCCTACTGGGTGCCAAGCGGTGTTGCATGGTTTCCGCTATGGCTCCCCGTGTCGCTGACATGCCATGGGGCGCGGCGCAGGTCCCTTGCCTCCAGGAAGCCATCCCCTTGTCGGGCTGCACGGACCCCAACGACGTGGCCTGCTTCTGCAAGCCCGAGACGGTGCAGAAGATGACGGCCAACGCCCTCAAGTGCCTTTTGGACAAGTGCGATGCGTCCAAGATTGTGGAAGTCAAGAATGCAAGCGACGAGATTTGCGCCAGCGTCGGCAAGAGCGTCGACATGCCCAGCGGGACGCCGACGCCGCCGCCGACGGGCGTGGCGGCCCCGAGCTCCGCCTCGGCGCCGGCCGATGGCTCCACCAGCGCCGTCGCCGCCACCACGAGCGGGGCCGCCCAGCCAACCGGCACGGGCGCTCTCACGCCCACGGCAAGCCAGCCCGCCATCACGGCCGGTGCCAACGCCGGCCCTATGGTTGGTGCCATCGCCGCCGTTGTCGCCGTCGCCGTTGCCCTGTAAAGTCGCTTTTGGCCGCTCTAGCCCCGCCTCACCGGCGTCCCGAACAGTAATGGTACTGGAAAGAAAGTTGGGCACGATGATTGCTCACATAGCATGAGATGGATGCGCGCGGGACTTGATGCCCGTTTTTCGGTGACGCCGCAGTGCAGGGGAGACTCTATTTTGTACGGTACAGTGCCGCATACGTTTCGCATACGTTTCGCTGGTTTCCAGGCCGAAGATGGTGCCATTTGTTGGGACCCGTGCTTCTCGTCGCGCACGAGCGGAGAGTCGGTGGGATATCTTTTGCTTCAACGTATGATAGGTTCGTGAATACTCCTTTTGGCCCTATTCTATATATATATACTCGACTTTCGAGTGACTGTGTGGCAGACACTTCTAGCGCTCATGCAACCCAGCGTGATCGATCATGCATTCATCCAGGGCTTCCAAATTCAGGTTATTCTCTGACCAACCAATGCTGGCTGGTCCTCTAATGCAAATGTCGCAGACTCATAGTTTCCAAAACAGTAACGGCGGTTCAATGTCTAGATAATGGTATCACGTTGAAGCAACATCGCTGCTTCGTCAACGCCCGCCAAACCAAGTCTCGCACCCCCGCCATTCAGGTGGAGGGCCCAGCATCATCCTGCCGCGCCTCGGCTCGCGGGAGATCGAGGTCGACCAGCCACGGCAGCTGCGAGGGCCGGTAGTGGATGTCCATGATGGAGGCGTTGACGAAGAGCGTCTGGCGACCCTTTTGCAGGCGCGTTGGCAGACCGCCGCCGTCGGCGGTGGTGTCGACGTGCACGCACCGCTGCCTGCTAAGTCGGGCGAGGCGACGGACCTGGTCGGGCGTCACGGCGGGGAGGTCGGCGTGCGTCTGGGGCTTGAGCTCTCGGGCGGTGAGGACGAACTGTGAGGCAGAGGAGTCGATGGCGGAGTGCACGGTAGGCTGGTGCTGCTGGTGCCGCTGCTGCTGGAGATGTTGTGCGTCGGCCCTTTCGCCGTCGGCCTCACCATCGTCGGCGTTGTCATCGTCGTCGTCGCGCCAGGTGGCGAGGTAGGCGCCCCACGACTCGTGGATGTGGCCGAAGCAGTGGAGCTGCGGGCGGGCGGCGTGGACGGCGCGGAAGAGGGCGTCGCAGCCGGCGTGTTCGGTGGCCGGGTGCTCGGGGGGCAGGCCGCGGAGCTGGGCGACGCCGGCGCCGTCGAGGACGCCGAGGGGCGGGCCGTGCGTGACGACGACGTCAACGGCGGCGTCAACGGCAGAGGCGCGCGAGGGAATGCCAAAGGCGTGCTCGCCGGACGGGTACTGGAACGCCCAGCCGCCAAAGGCGGGCGTGTAGGGGCTGGCGTAGAGGGAGAGGCGCGCGCCGTTGGGCAGCGCGAAGGCGTGGGTGCCCTCGCCGGCGAGGTAGCGCACGCCGTGGGCCTCGGCGTGGGAGACGATGTCTCGCACGGCGCGGTAGTCGTCGCGGCACTCCTGCAGGGCACGGGCTTGCCACTCCTTGTGGTCCTCGTCCTGCTCCTCGTCCTCTTCCTCGTCCTCGTCTAAGCCGGCGAACCAGTGCTCGGCGTCGAGCGCGAGGTCGTGGTTGCCGGCGATGACGAGCTTGAGCGGGGCGCGCAGGGCGGAGAGGAAGGAGAAGGTGGCGGCGAACTCGGCGACGGTGCTGCGCCGGGTGAGGTCTCCGCAGTGGATGGCGACGTCGGCCTCGGGCAGGGGGTCGCGGAAGCCGGTGGGCGAGTGGTGGAGGAGCTTGGCGGTGGGGGAGGAGGTGAGCTCGTCTTCGTTGTCGTTGTCGCCGCCGTCGTCGCCGGGCTGGTTGTTGCCGTCGCTGGTGCGTGAGGGCGGCTTGACGTGGGGCTTGGCGCCGTGCGTGTCGGAGATGATGAGGATGCGTGTCTTGACTGTGGCGGAGGCCATGGCTGAGGGGGATGTGAGAAGGTGAGAGAGAAGGAGAATGAGTATGTAGGTGAGTTGACGTTGGACGGAGGGGGAGGAGAGCACTGTTGGGAATAAGACCGATTGTGCAGGGTAGTGTCAAGGCCGGTTACCACGCAGAGCCGTCCATGGCTTTTAGATGGATTATTGAAGGAAAAGGCAGCAGCCGCAAGATGAATAGTAAGAGTATGATTTTAAGTGCCCATGTTGCTGCCTGCGCCAGCATCGCTACACATTCGCTGCGGATATGAGAGAGTGCACCAAGTAAGATGTATACGAGGACGGAGCAGGCAGGCAGCGTCCCAAACGTTAACGGCAGTGGTAGGCGGCAGGTACGAAGTAGTGGTCGAGAGTGGGTCCATCCCGCACCACCACCACCCAGTCCGCATTGGCTTCGCTCACACACGCCGCTGCCTCCTTCAACTGCGTTCACAGCACACTTCGAACTTGGCGTCAATCCCAACGCGCGCACGCGCCCCCTTCATCACGCGAGCGACACCAAACGCTACCGTTTGAGAACCCCGGCGCAGCCGTACGATGGCCTCGCAGGACGTGTCAATGGACTCGCCGCCGCGACCCGCGGGCGACCAGGGCAGTGAGGAGCCCATGTACGGCGGCTACTCGCGTTTCGAGATTGAGCTCGAGGTATGGCTTCCTGCCCACACTTTTCTCCTCCTCTCATATAGATCGGGTCCAAAAAAAACCCTCCTGCGCAAGGGTGGTATAGACCCGGGTCGCAGGCTTAGAAGACGAGGACGAACAGGAAGAAGCGACAAGAAGCACGCGCTGACACTGTCCCTTGCCCGCAGTTCGTCCAGTCCCTCGCCAACCCCTTCTACCTCAACCACCTCGCGTCGCAGAAGCTCCTCTCGCAGCCTGCCTTCGTCGCCTACCTTGCCTATCTGCGCTACTGGTCCCGCCCGCCGTACCTCAAGTACCTGACGCACCCGGGCCCGACGCTGCGCCACCTCGAGCTCCTACAGCAGGAGCGCTTCCGGCAGGACATTATGAGCCCGGACTTGGTGGCTCGGCTGGTCGACGAGGAGATGCGCGCGTCGGTGCAGTGGCACCGCGAAGCGTGAGCGAACGGCTTTACCTAGCCAGCGCGCGGCCGCGGCAGCAGCAGCAGCAGCAGCAGCAGCGGCTCGCGTGCCTCGGGCCAGGCAGCATCCAGGAGACGAAGCTCCACCAAGGGCTCAACTACGACGACATGACGGCCTACGTGCTGCAACAATGTTACGAAATGATAAGATTTTTATCGAAGCCGACGGCAGGCTGCAACAGGGCCGAAGCTGCCAGTCTATGGATTCTGGTCTACCCATCAATGTCTACCATCGTATGTCATCGCTCAACACACGATATGCTCCAAGCCTCCAACAACGCCCGAAACCCATACCAAAAGAAAACCACCCAAGATAAACGCCAAACGTCTCTTCCGCCCAAAGACCGATAATAACAGCCGACAGCGAGACGGAACTAGCTCAGTTCTCGCGCCAGCGGTGGCCGCACGTCATGCACTTGAAAAAGCTCGTCATGGGCTCGTCGGCGCTGCGGATCTGGACCTGGAAGAAGGCAGCCTCGTCGCCGTCGCAGCCGTCGTTGGGGCACTGGACGCGACCCTTTTGCGCGTTGTCCCAGGCGCCTGGCCCGCCGAAGACGTCCTCCTTCTCCTTGCGCTCGTAGACGCGCCGCGAGAAGACGGGCTCCGTGATGCTGTGCTCAAACGGGCACGTCCGGCACTCGAGCCGGTTGGTGCGCATGTTGGTGAGCGACACGGTCAGGATGTTGGCGCAGTGCGGGCAGACTGGGCGACGTTAGTTAGTTGCGGATGAGCTCGAGCGACTTGTCTTTGCTTTTGGGGGGGATGGGAAGGTCAGGTTGGGGTCGGTCGGGTCAGGGTCGGGTCAGGGCACCACGTACAGAGCAGCATGGCGGGCGAGCGGTCCCCTTGCGCTGGGGGTTGGCGTCGTCAGCAGGGTGTGGAATCGAAGTCCAGTTACCGTATCTTGTGCGTCGTCGGTCAAGGCGCCGGAGCGCCAGTCGTTGTCAGTGTCGTGGTCGTGGTGATGGTCGTCGTTTGCGCGCGTGAATGACGATGGGTTTGCGGCGCCAGAAGAAAAATCCGGCATGACGGTCAAGCTTCCCGGAACGGAGAGGGCGGGCGGGCGCCAGTCGTGGTGGGGTTCGAGTCCCTGCCGAGCCCCGCCAGCAGCAGCAGCAGTTCATCAGCGAAGCGCTGGACACATGGACCTCACCACCACCTGGGCGGGCGCCCTACCTTGCTGGCGGTCGGAGGCGCTGCCCGGCTAGGTTGAACCTTGATGACGCCGGGACCTCCACTGCAACCCCTCTACCACCTCAATTAATTAGGTGCCCTCGCCCTGCCGTCGCCGCAGCCCCGAAGCGCCCACTCGAGAAGATGCTGGGGTGACCATGAGGCGCGTTACAGCGCATTACCTTATATAGCAGGGCAGCCTCAAGGGGCAGCCCACCGTCGCCGCGCCCCAGCCAGTGCTCACCCATCGTACTACGTACTCGCACGCGTTGCCCCTCCTTCCCGTCCCTCACGACCACCACCACTCACCCCCATCCTCATCCTTCCAACGACGACCGACCGACCGAACCGACCTCGACGCCGTCCACGCCGCACGCCGAACAGTCGAGTTTGTCCCTGCCGAGGACCGCCGGGCAACCATCCTCCACCTGGTACCACCCACAACCAACCACACCAGACGCCTGGCTCTGTTTCGCCGGCCTTCTGCCCCCGTTCCGCGAGGACAGACAAACCTGCAGAGCAAACGCACGCACACTACTAGGCCATCCGTCCTGACCGGCCCTCATCATGACCGCTGACGAGGAGCACGAGGTGCGTCCGTCCCCCGTCCTTTCTTCTGAGAACCCCTTTGCAAAGAACCCTTGGCTATTGGGTGGGAGGGGAGATCTTTGCTCCAATGTCCAAACGAGGGAGCTGTCAGTCCGCCCGAGAGATGGTTGTGTGTGCTGAAAACGAAGAACCCGAGGACAGGGCGCCTCCATCAAGGAGCAGCTCATCGCCGCCTGCCGCGGTAACAACACCGACCTCCTCACCGAGCTGCTCGACGGCAAGCCCGACGACGAAATCACCTCGCTCCTCAACAGCACCACCACCGTCATGGGCAACTACCTCTACCACGAGGCCGCCTCGCGCGGCAACTGTGCGTATAAATCCCAGATTGAACCCCCCATGCCCCCCCCCGTCCCACGCCTCAGCAGGCGGCGGGCTGACATGTCACCCGCCCTTCCTTTCGCGCGGCGACTGACTTTCCTTTCCCCCCTTTCCGCAGACGAAATCATCGACCTCCTCCTCGACCAGCCCGCTTTCGAGTGCGACCCCGTCAACCGCCTCGAGGGCGACACCCCCCTCCACTCCGCCATCCGCTGGCTCAACGCCGAGCCCCCCGCCCAGCGGCCCTTTGGCCTCGCCCTCGTCTCCATGATGCTCGAGGCCGGCTCCAGCCCCCGCGCCCGCAACCGCGCCCGCCTCACCCCCGCGCAGCTCGTCGACCCCGCCAACGTCCAGCTCAAGGAACTCATCCACCAGCACGAGTACGCCAGCCAAAACGCTGGCGACTTCGCTCACGTCGTCGAGAGCAACGGCGGCGGCAGCGCCGCCACCAATAACAACAACAAGAACTCCGCCGTGCTGCTCGACGCCCATGATGCGCGCGGCAGCGATGATGACGATGACGCGGAATTCAGCGGGAGCGACGACGAGGAGCGCGCCGAGTGGGAACGCAGGAGAAGGGAGCGCAAGGGGGCCAGGTGATTTGGGGCGAGACGTGCATGCCGCTGCCACCGCACCTCTACGTAGCGTCGCGAGCGGCAGGGGCGGCGAGCGGGACGGCGTTGAGCGTGCCATTTACCGCGACAGACATTGTGTTGGAGCAAGTACGACATGAGCGCTAGACATTTGCACGCCAAAGTGTATGACAGCACCGGGCAAGTACCTAGTAACTTAGGTACCTTAGTTATTCCCGAACCCCATGGTGCGATTTGGTACAAAAATAGAAATGGGTATATGACTCTAGGTACTAGGTATGCTGTTACTAAAGGTATCGTTTGCAGGCTAGACCTCAGGCCCGGCCAACCATCATGACATCGTATTCGCGTTCTGCAGCTGGGCATGGGCGTCTATCTGTTTCAGGAACCAGACCAGCTGGATCGCTGCTAAGAGCCGCCTGCGCACTCACAAGACGAGCCAAGCGGCGGCGACGGCGGCAACGACGCCGGTCGTCACCGTGCCAAGCGGCCGGTCCCTGCTTGCGGCTCCCTCCTTATTACCCTCGATATAGGTAACGTTGCGCAGCCGCTTCATAGATAGCTCCGATAGACGTCCGCCGCTGGCAATCTCAAACAATTCCTTGCCTAGCTGGCGCAGGATGTTAGTCGAGCGCCCAGCCGGGCACATGACCACCTCCCACCCGCCGCCCTTGGGGATGATAAAGGTTGACTGCTGGTCGTCAAAGGCAAAGCTGTACGCATCGGGGCACACGGCCTTGACCGACTTGCTGTATAGAGATGGTTTGCAGATCTTGGGGTCGTGGTACTTGCCCACGCAGCAGTCCTTGTCGGCGCCGGTGGCCGCGCAGGCGCTCTTGCAGGGAGAAAAGGCCGGGCGCTGGATGTTGTCATCGGGGTAGGGATAGACGCCGTCCCCAGGCTTGGTGGGGGGGAAAGCGAGGTTCGGCCATGGACACCAGCTACCGACGCTGTCATTCGTCTCATCGTGTTCCAAGGGAATCGGATACGTTGAATTGGCATAATACGTCCCGGTTTGGGCCGTGGTGTATAGCCAGCCGCTCGTTGCCACACAAGCGCAGTTGGTAAGGTTCGGGGGGATGTACGTTGTGTTCTTGGCCGGGATGTAGTTGATGCCCATTGGGAGGTTGTATCCGTCGACAAGGGAAATGTCGTAAAATGTCTGCATGCCAGTGACGCCGCCGGCGAGATTGAACTCGGCGAGAGTGGCAGGGGGCGCCCCCTGTCGAGCTGGTCAGGCTGGGGCATGGGAAGCCTCCCGAGCGGGGCCGGCACTTACGCTGAATTCGCAATCGAGCTTGGAGAAGCAGTCTCCCGTCTTGCAAGCGCACGAGTCTCCATTGACAGTACAGTTTGTTCGCCCCCACACGCGGCCTTGCCATTCGGGGCTCACCCAGAGCGTCTTGTTCGTCCCCGGTTCAAGCTCAAAGCCTCCGGTGCCGGGACCGGTGCCGGACTGAGTAGCGATTCCGGGCCAAATCGTTGACTCGCATTTATTCGTGACGATGAGGGGGATCTTGCCCTCCCAGTTCTGTGGCGGACCTCTCCTCGCTGGCAACGCACTCCCTCTTGGATCCCTGGGAGAGCCGACTTGCCGGTGGCGTTTGGTATGCGGGACCCGCACCGATTCGACAGGATGGAGAAACGACCCAAACGTGACCGCAACCAGAAGTAGCTGACCCATGGACCAGCTATGCTCTGGATGCGATTGCTGCTGTTGAGATGCAAGGAACATAACTCCATACACTGCTCTCGTCGTACGAGGTGTAGAAAGCTTGAGATCTCCGACAAGTGCTCGCGACTCCGGCTGAGTATTGGTAGCCTCGTGTTTTTATGCAGCACCAGTGTGTATGAGCGAAGTGTATGCGAGAGAAGGAACAGTTTCAGGATCCAGGAAGTAAAGCGGCGGCGCGAGCAAACAGTGACAGTGTTCAAGCTATACCAGCAAACAGCGTGACCGCGAGCGCCAGTGTCGTCGCCGTGATGGAGGGACGTTTCGATGGGCAACGTCACAAACCTGATTTGCCACTGTCGACGACACACGTCAGAGGCGCGAGGACGGACAACGCAAGGGCAAGGTAGAGCGAGAAAAAAAAAGGGCTGGCGGCCACGCGCAAGGGAGACGCGGAGGAGGAGGAGGCTAGACGACGTATATATGGCGTATAAGAGCTGATTTGGTTATTCCAGGTAAACAAAGATGGAGAAATATCTCGATAAGGGAAGTTATTTAGTGAAAACCTGCCCGGCAGGTCGCGATCGTCGCGGTTTGAAGGACAAAAAGACAACAGAGAACATCATGGGTGGCGGCGGCGGGCGCTTCTGCCATTGCGTTGCCGCCAAGAACCTGGAATCCTCAAGTTGAGGTATGACGCAGGAGCGACTGGCTCCCACGCGCGGTGCGCCTGCCACCCGTCAGGGGTCCAGGAACGGCCCAACCCCGCAGCAAAGAGTCTTTTCCCCATTAGGGATAGCGCCGCCTTGTGTAAAAGAAGGAGCTGCGTACTAACGTACTTCGTACTTCGTACTCAAGTCCAAGTTGCGGAGCATCTCAGGTTCAGCCACTAACAAGTTCTGCTGATGTGGCATTTGCACCTGGCGCCCGCCGCCGTGTGCGGTGGCCATGGCATTGCACTCAACCCTATACAGCCCAACAATCAACGGATCTAGTTCGAGTCACGCCCACGTTCACGCGCCGCGTCCGAAGTTGGGTACATCCCAAGTACAGCATTGACACTGTATATCTGCAGGTGCCTCTAAGCTTTCCATTCGGCCGCTCTCTATTGTCCACGGCAAGACACAAGGCAAACCATAAATCCGAGTCGAGGCCACATCCTGCTACCATATCACCCATCCAAGCTCGTTGCCTCGTCTCATCACAATCATGTCGCCCAATGCAGCCGGCCAGCTTTCACTTTCTCTTCCCATGCATCCAAGCTCCGCAGGTATCATTTTTTTGGCCCAGAGATGACATGCCGCCTCTATCGAAAGCCACGAATTTCATTACGCACGCTCTTGCCCCGCGCCACTCGTTACCTGAAGCGCGCTCGGCAACGTCCCATAACCTCGCCTTGGCACACCAGCTCGGCGCTGAACTCGGAGCCGTCGAGCGTCAGGTAAATGTCGAAGTAGACACGGTAGAACGTGCCTTGCGGGGTGTCCATCCGCTCAAAGTCCTTTTCCAGGTTTTTGCGCGAGAGGTCCGAGGTAAGGGTGACGACTTCCTTGATGCCTACTCACGGTTAGTGTCAGGTGTAGAGCCATTCATCACGGATAAACTCACGAGGGTCCTTGGTGTACTCCGGGCAGACATCGTCATCGCACGCATACAACACATCCTCGTACATGAGCGTGGCGCCAGGGGCGACCTGCCGGAAAAAGGACACTTTGACCGGCTCGCCGTTCTTGACCTTTTGCCCCTTCTGCACGAAAATCTGTCGCGTGAACTTGCACCGATCCTTGCCGTCCAGTGAGGGCACGCGATACGCCTCCGGATGGTACCCTTCCTTGAAGGGCTGCAGCGTCGCCATGAGGTAATGCCGACGGGCCACGCGATGGGTGATGATACGCTCCGTGATGCCGGCAGTGACAGCGCCCTTGACGATGGCGGCCACAGAGTCCATGGGGCGGACGACCTTGGATTGGAACTGCGGGGGCACGTGGAGCTTGATCTGCTGGAACAAGTACTCCGACGCACCGAAGCCACCGACGACAAGAATGTTCTGTAGTGTGCGGTTTTGCGCCTGGATGGCGATGATCTGGTTGCGCACCAGCTCGAGGATGCGGTTGACCACCGGCTCGAAGCACTGCAGAATCTCTTCGTTGGTAAAAGTCATGTATCCCTCCTCGATACCGGCTTCGGGGAACTCGGCCTCGATGCCCACATCGACGGCCCATTTTTGACCGTTGTTGCGGAAGTCGGCCTTGATGCGGTTTTCAAAGTCCATGATGCACTTAGCGTAGACTCGGCCAGCGGTCTTGGACCCGTCCGGCAGCTTCATCTTGCGGATCTTGGTGCGCAGGATGTTGCTGAAGTTGCGATTCAGGGCGGTGGAGCCGCACGAGTCTCCAGATCCCGCCGTGCACTCGGCAACAGTGAAGGGGTTCTCCTCCTCGACTTCATAGGCGATCAAATCCACAGTGCCGCCACCGCAGTCGACAATGAGCACCGCGTCGTGGACCTTGAGGTTCAGCAGACCAGTCTTTGAGCAGAAAAGAGCGGCAGCTTCGGGCTCGGAAATGAGCGTTAGGCGGTTGTCGTTCTCGTCGCGGAGGAATCCGGCCTGGATAGCGGCAGCACGCGTCGCCGCCTTGCCGGCGTCGTTCCAGATGGCGGGCACCGTTAGGTAGTACCGAATGTTGCGCTCCTCGCGGTTGAAAACCTCGCCCAGTGTCTTCTGCAACGCCGACCGCATAGCCTGACGCAGCTTGAAAAGGTAGTCGGCCGCGACATCGATTTCGGACTTGCCCGGGGGCAGGGGGGGCAGGTTGATGGGGTCAATGTACGTGTTGCCGCTGAGCATGAGCTGCAGCTTGAACCACTCGACCTTTTGCACGCCGGGCTTGGGGTAGCCCGTCGGGGCCAGGGCGTCGGCGATATCGGGGCCCCAGCCCACGACCTTCTGATACTGGTCGTAGTACAGAACGGTTGGGATCTGCAAAGGGTGCGTTAGCGGTGACGGAGCCATGTCCAACGCGCCGGGAATTCACCTTTTGCTTGGTGTACGAGCCAGCACCAGGCCACTCCGTGATGATGTCCTCCTTGGCCTCATTGTTGGTCGCAAAGGCAAATGCGACGCCAGAGAAAGTGGTGCCCTGAGAAGGTGGTTAGCCGCAATCACATACATGTGCGCCGCCGTTGTCCTCATCGGCGGGAAAGGGGGTTTCGGGATGACTGACGAAATCAATGCCGACAATCAGTTGAGCCTTGCTTTTGCTCGCGCCCTCAACCTCGGCGGCGGGGTTGGTTCTCTGGTACTGCTGGGCGATGGGACCTCCAGCGGGGGGCGGTGCGCCGGGAGGATATCCCTGCTGGCCACCAAAGCCGGGGGGACCACCACCGGGCGCGGGAGCTCCCATCGGCGGCGGCCCCTGGCCCATAGGGTTCATGTTCGGCGGGTAGCCGACGGGAGCGCCTGTGTTGATGGGAGGCGGCCCTCCGGCCATCTGGCTCGGCGGAGTGCGGTTGAGGGGTCCGGGATGAGGGCTGGTGCGGTCGACGGGGGCGCCGGGAGGGCCCTGAGGATAGTTGGCCGTGTAGCTGGGCGGCCGGTTGCCTGGGCCTGGGTGGTTCATGGGGAGACTGGTCGTCGACGACGAGGCGCCGAGGGGAGGCGTCGGGCCGGGGTGCGGAATCTGCTGGTGTTGAGGTATTTGACCGGGCGGCGGGGTGCTGGCGGGAGGGACCCCGTCGGTGGTCTGGATGCTTGCGGCTGATTTGCGTTTCCCGAACCCGAAGCCTTTGAGGCGGGAGTTCATAGAGCTCATATGGAAAAGCGAGGGAGGGAAAGGACAAAACGGGGCAGATGGGAATGGGAAGGGGGAGAGGAGGCGGAGGGACTCGAGAAAGCCCTGACCTGACGGGACGGAGCTGAGCAACAGCCGCAAAAGACGGGGGAGGGACTTGGGCTGGGGGCGCGCGTCTGGCGGCGGCGGGGGCGGCGAGCGTACGTGCGTGCGTGTGTGCGTGCGTGCGAAGAGGAGAAAGAGAGAACGGATGGAGGCGTTGACGGGTGAGCCACACGACAGGACTGGGGTCAGGGCCCGGGTCGGGTCAGAAATTAGCAGCCCTGGGCGAATGGGGGTGGGCTGCTTGGGCGCGCCGCTGGCCTGTGGGCTGAGCCGCAGGCCGGGACGAAGCGCTGAGGTGTAAGCTGGCAGCGACGGGTTTTGTGGTTCCGCGTGGCTGAAGGCGATGGAGCTGATGATGGGAGGGGATGGATGGATGGATGGGGGGTGGTGAATGGCGGGCGGTGGCGGCAGGGCCTGGCTGACTCTGACTGACTCTCTGGAGGGGTCTGTTTGGCCCGATACCTCTAGGCGGCGTCGTAAATGGGGAGGTATCCGTGGGGCGGTTGCACGTACTGTACCTATGTATGCGCCGGGAGGTAGTGGTTATAGTAGGAGCAAACTGAGGCGCCGTTCGGCCAAAGACGCACGAGGAGCGAGGCCGGAGAATGCGCACGAGGCCGGCGAGGATGATGCGATCCTGCAATGGCGAGATGTCGATGAAGAAGACGATGATGAATGCTGCGCGCGCGTCGTGCGGCTGATAAATCTGTTGCGCGGCGGGGTCGTCAGTCAGGTCCATCCATCCAGTCCAGCAGGGCAGCCGGTCGCTGCCCATCAAGTCCTCCTCATCCTCAACCGGCGAGAATGTACTAAGATGGGGCCAGCCCTCTTTCATCCGCCCAGTCAAAGAGCCCAAGCTAACACCAGGTGCGAGGTCCTGCAGCATGGCCTCACACACAGTAGCTTCGACTCTGCCGACAAGAGTCCTCCTCATCTGCCTGGTGTGTGCAGACCATCAGGTCGAAGATGATGGTACCGTCAGACCTGCAGTGGTTGGCTACTAACCTGCTACCAGGTGCTCCGTATCCGTGCCTACTAGTACTAGGCCCACAGGAAAGACGGCGCAGCTGGCCAGAGACGTCGACAGCTCCCCACGTTTTCCAAATCTCGTCGCCTCTTGGGAGACCTGCTGGGCTATTGGGCACTGCGGCGACGGGACTGACTCCTGAGCGTTGCCTCGCTACGAACTTGATGCGCCCAAGACGACCGTCCCCTGGGCGGAGGCCGAGCCCGGGGTTACTACTGTGAATAGTATGTGGGTTCCGCGACGAAGAGCAGAAACCCCGGACCTAAAGAATACCCTCAATGGCCCCTCTCGACTCTTCGCAAGCCGGGGCGAGCCGTTGGATAACGACATCGGGCAGCTGGCGTTGTTGCGCAACACAAGGTCCGCCTGCACGTCCTCGACTCCATTGTGGGTGGGGTTGGGTCTGAGACGCACAGGACTTCCATCTAGGACTTGCGCCACCTCGAGGACCTCGTGGGCGGGGTAAGGCAGCCGGCCAGGTATCGAAGGCCTCGTGTTTTCTGTGGGCGGCCTGTTATGTTAGTAGCAGTTGGGCCTGGCCTCTCATGGTGGCGTATCCACATCGGCCAGGGATTCGTCCATCCACTCAAGCTCCCGACGCCCAGAATAGTATGCGTTCGAAGCCCTCGCACATCATCTGCGTGGTACCCAAGGCCGCAAGTTGAAGTACCGGCAAGACATAGGGACAGAGGCTGCCCTGTGCGGACAACGATGCGCTGCGCTTGTCTTGTTCATTCATCCGGATCCGCAGCGGCCACGGCAATCGTCTGTACGCACTTGTCGCGCTTTGTGCATCGCTGACGCTGGGTATGAAGTCATCCGTTCATCCTTGAGGCTGACCGACCGCCGGGTATCGCTCTGGCGTCCGTTGGCGCAGCCCAGTGTCAACCCATCGGCACAGACCACGTGCCAGGCGAGCTTGCTTGTCCTGACTCGACTCCAGAGCGATTGCACCGTGCACGCAAACGAAACACTTTGCCAGGGCCAAGCCATGTGGCACTCATTGTCCCGTCTGCGATGGAACCCAACCCGTCGTCGCGAGTCTCAGACGTCAACGTTTTGGATCGGCTGGTGGCTTAGGGGGCTGACTCCTGCATCGCCTCGCTCTCCATTCTGTCAGACTAGTGACGATCGATCCGCCGTCCTGACTGGCTTGGAAGGCCAAGATGAGACTCTGATTGCGAAAACCGTCTTGCAGTGTTGCTGGGCCTGGCTCAGCCGCAGGAAACAACCCTGCACGTGACCAACTGTCTTTCGACTTCGACCGGCCCCGAGTGTCCCGTTTGTGAGTTTTATGTCCTGAAGAGTACGGTGATGGCCGCATCGTTAGGCCTGGCGCCTTGTGCTGTATGCTGCGAGGGGGAAGGAGATGTTCTGGGTGAGGATAATCGTCCGCACGACGAACAGGTGGGAGAGGGTGTCCTTAACTCGTTACCCACAGGTAGGTATTAATGCCATTGCCTGTGTACGAAATAGACCGGTCGCTCGCTCTTGCCTCCCGATGCTCCCCCTTGAGCGTTCCTTCCAAAGTTCAGCTTGTAACCGTGCGCTTGCTTCCTCTGGAAGCCGGCGAGGAAGTCGCGACCGAGTATGTGCCCCGTACTTCATAGCTAGATTCTCCTGTGAAGGGGTCTGTACCGCTGGGGCCATGACATTCCTCGCGCCGTTGTCTTCCTCAGCCGGCCCCGCGCAAGCGATTCTGCGATGTGCTCGAGATGGACTTCTACCTCGCAAACCTCGTTGTCCTCTGTGCTATCAACACGAGCCTCCTGTACTGCCAGCGTCGATGCAGAGTCCAGGCGGCCCTGCCCTCGATCAACGACACGGCCCGAGGAAGCGAAACATTACAATTGCATCGTGCTGGAAGCCTCCAAGCCCGTTTCCTAGTAGTCTACGCCTTTGCCGTCGCGGCCGACTGGCTCCAGGTCAGAGACTTCAGGAACTATTTAAATGAAGGGCATGGGCTGACCTGCGACCAAGGGCCCCCACATATACGCCATTTACAAGTACGAGAAACATCTTCCCGAGGAGAGTGTTGCGCTTTTGTACGCCGCCGGATTCGTGTCCGGAGCTGCGAGCGCGCCAATGGTCGGGCAGCTGGCAGACCGGTTCGGCAGGCGGCTCGCATGCCAAATCTATTGCTTTGCGGCCTGTACATCATGCTCGCTGATTCTACGTGACAGTCTATCCCTGCTTCTCCTAGGTCGTGTGTTCGGAGGAATCTCGACGACACTCCTGTTCAGCGTGTTTGAGGCTTGGATGATTGCCGAATTCCACCGCCAGGGTCTAGACAGGTCAGGCACCTCCCTGGATCAGATCTTTGGACGCATGACACTGGTCAGCAGTACCGTGGCCATCGTTGCTGGAGTCGTCGGTAATATCTTGGTTGAAGCTACGGGTACTCGCCTCTGGCCCTTTGCTGTTAGTTCGCTGAGCGCTGTGGTTGCTTTTTGCACAATGTCGGTGCTCTGGCAAGAGAACTATGGCATTGTACCAGTGGGCAAAGGCCTCATCATCTGCCTACTTCACGGCGCGCGACAAGCTCTTTCGAACAGGCGAATTGCGGCTTTGGGCCTTGCGTCGTGCTGTCTGGAAGGAGCCATGTACTTGTTTGTCTTCTTCTGGTCGGCTGCGCTCAAGAGCGCCCGAGTGCGTATTCGACCAGACGAGGACGTGCCGTACGGGCTCATCTTCTCGTGCTTCATGTGCTCCATGGCATTGGGGTCGCTCATTTCACAAACGGTCAATGGAGTTTCCTCGGCCAAGACTGCGGCCACCAACTTGGTCATTGCGATGCTGGCTGCGAGTGCGAGTCTGTCTGGCGCCGCTGTACTTGACAATGAGCCACTTCTGTTTTGGAGTTTTTGCCTCCTTGAATTTTGCTTCGGAATCTACTTTCCAGCCATGGCTGCTCTCAAAAGTCAGTTTATCGAAGACGACTTTCGCGGCGCCGTCTACAGCTCCCTCAGGCTACCACTGAATTTATTTGTCGTGATCGCCCACAGTCTCGACTGCGAAGGTGAGTCGTTCAGGGAAGCAAAAGAAACCTAGCTAACAAGGCCGGACCGTAGGCGATAGCCATCGAAACCTCGTCTTTCTGGTACTTGCGGCCCTTTTAATGGGAGCTTCGCTGGTGAGCAGGATGTGCTTGATGTGAGTGGGCAATGGGGGGCCTTCACAATGAGCGCATGATGAGACAACCTGACACGATAACGGACTACCGACGCTGGAATGAAGCAGAGTCATTGGCCTCGCTGACAAGAGCGCGATTTTTTGGGGTTGGAGTCGGACCTACTTACTTTCGCTGCCGCCCCAGTTTCCCCATGGGTCAGGTGGACTCAGGGGAGGAGGGGGGGGGGTTCTCTGCTTGAATTGTGTGCCATGCGGAGTTTGGCGACCGAAGACAAGGTAGTGACGAACAATGCCTGCAGTTAAGCTTGTGAAATCATTCGCTTATACATAAGGGGTTTGAGGGCGTGGGATCACCATTGTCTTGCAATGTTGGTCGTGTCACTGACAGTCCAATGAGCTGGTGACGGAAGGTACGTTGGTAGGCGGTATGTGCCTGAGGGCGATTCGCCAATCGCTGCAGATGGCGCGGACCAGCGCGTCCCCAACCACGATGATGCACTGAGATGAAGGGAGCTGCCCGGAAGCCAATTTGTGCACCGGGTCGGGTCAGACCTTAGACACGCGACGTTCGAAGCAGCGCCACCCCTTGCGAGAAGGCCAAGCAGTCCAAGCCAACCTACTCTCCACCCATCTTTCTCCTGCCCACTCGCCAACCCAGCACGACCAGCAGTGCTACTTATTACTACGGACGACACTGGCCGAACACAGGTTGAGGCCTTGGCGCTTGCACCGTCGACGTTGACGCTCGTTCTGTTGCATCAGAAACGGTAGCAATTAGCACCTGACTCGTCCAGGTGGGACGGCGGGCAAGCGCTGCAGACAGCTCTCACCAAGGACCGACGCCGATCGCCAGGAACAAGAACGATTTCAGCGTCGCATCTGCCGTCGTCGGCCGTCCCTCGGACAGATCCAGACGCGGCCGCAGCCGCAGTCGCATGCCGTGCCGCCGACGCCGCCGGAGGCGTCGATCCTAGCCAGCTAGCCACCTACATGCCGATATACGTACGCGCAAAAGCACGACCCCGACCGTGAAGTCGTCCATCCCTCACGTAAAGCGAGGGTGAGCCAGCTCGCCCGCCCGCCCGCCCGCCCGCCCGCCCGCCTCTCGACTCGTGACAGCGCCGGGGGTGGTGCCACGGTGCTTTGCTGGTCGTGACTGAGATCCACTGGCATAGACGGACGGGGATTGAGAGCACGGGGAAATCCGGACAAATACGTCGGCGGCTTCTGAGGGCATTCGACCAGGCGCGCGCGACAGTTGTCGGAGCCGGAGATCGGGGCCACGGCCACCGCGCACCCACTCCAGAACGGGGGGACGCGGCGCCAGATGCGGAAACCAAGGTCCGCCAGTGGTAGGCGATGTCGACTGACGGGACGGGGCATCTGGCCGGTGGTGATAGTGGCGGTTGCGGCAATTGTAAGTCAGCGCTCCTCGTCCTCGTCGTCCTCCTTGCACACCGCGACAAGACTACAAGGCCAAACCAAGCATGCTCCCTCCCTGCTGGTTGCGGCAACGTCGAAAAGAAGCCGGCCCCCCGAGAGCTCACGCCACGCCAACTCTGGCCGCGACGTGAGGCTGCGCTAGTGGAACAGCTCTCGGCGATTCTCGATGCTGGGCCCCCGCAATGGAGCCAAACACCCCTCCATGTCCTGGGCCGCCGGCCGCCCATTGGCACCACTTGCATCACCATCACGGCCGTCATAATTAAGTTGCTGCAGTATATTACCCAGACGCTCGCCGCTAACACTGCAGCAAGCTGGCGCAGCTCGTGCTCCACGACGCCAAGCTTCGTCTCCTCCAGCTCGCCTCGCCCGTCGCCGTTTTCTTCTCTCACCACTCTCCTCGCCTCCCGCCCAGACCTTGTGCTTCGCCTGCCGCCGATTCCCTCGACATTGGGCCCGTTTGCCTGAATCCCGCCCCCTTCCCGACCGTCCCACCCGCGTCCCATCCACTCACCATGGCGCTCGCAGCCGAAACGAAGCGGGTTGTCGCGCAGTTTGACTTTTCCGACAGCGATGTCGACCTTCACGTCAAGGAGTTCTTGCGACAAATGGGTAAGTCGTCAGACGACGCGCCCGGGCGTTCCGCACGCAAGCGCAGCTGGTGGGGGAACTATAGCTCACCTTCACACACAGACGAGGGGCTGGAAAAAGATGGCACCAGCCTGAGCCAGATCCCCACTTACGTCACCGGAGTCCCAAACGGCACAGAAAAGGTACATCATTGTGAAGCTTCGGACTCAATGCTCGCGTGCCGCGCTGACTTGGAATGTGCTGCGCTCCCAATAGGGTCTGTACATGGCCGTCGACCTTGGCGGAACCAACTTTCGCGTTTGCGCCATCCAGCTCAATGGCGACACGACCTTCAACCTGACCTACTCCAAGGTCGCGATTCCCCCAGAGCTTATGGTGGCCAAGACATCGTCGGAGCTCTTTGCTTTTCTCGCTAAGCAGATTGAGGTATTCCTCAAAGACCATCATGCTGAGCGTTTTGCCAGCAACGCCAACGAACACATCTTCCGCCTCGGCTTCACATTCAGCTTCCCAGTCAAGCAGCTGGCAATCAACAAGGGCCTGCTCATAAGATGGACAAAGGGCTTTGACATCCCCGAGGCGGTCGGCAAGGATGTGTGTGCCCTCCTGCAGACTGAGATTGACAAGCTCGGTCTGCCGGTCAAGGT
This sequence comes from Purpureocillium takamizusanense, assembly GCF_022605165.1. Taxonomy (NCBI): domain Eukaryota; kingdom Fungi; phylum Ascomycota; class Sordariomycetes; order Hypocreales; family Ophiocordycipitaceae; genus Purpureocillium; species Purpureocillium takamizusanense. Next base: position 1,034,853 of record NC_063077.1, read on the forward strand.
GGCTGCCCTGGTCAACGATACCGTTGGCACGCTCATGGCGCGTTCCTACACGTCGAACGGCAAGCATCGATCCCTCATGGGTGCCATTTTCGGCACTGGCACCAACGGTGCGTATATTGAGAAGACGGCCAACATCAAAAAGCCGATCGAGGGCGAGTACGACACGTCAACCGGTGAGATGGTTGTCAACACCGAGTGGGGGTCGTTTGATAACCAGCTCAATGTATTGCCGACGACGCCGTGGGACAAGGCACTCGATCTCGAAACGCCCAACCCCGGCTTCCAGATGTTTGAGAAGCGAATCTCCGGCATGTTCCTCGGCGAGCTGGTGCGCCTGGCGATTGTGGACATGATGAAGAATGAAGAAATCTCCCTGTTCAGGGACATCAATTCGAGCTTCAATGACTGGATGACGACCACTAGCATTCCCAAGGAGTCGGGTCTGCTTAGGACGGGAGGTCTGGATAGCGCCATCCTGTCTGTCGCCGCCGCGGATAACAGCCCAGACCTGTCAACACTGCGGCAGTCTCTCGAGAACGACCTCCACGTGTACAACCCCGCCCTAGAGGACGCCCAAGCCTTCAAGGCCGTCGCCGGTGCCGTCGTCCGCCGCGCGGCGCGCATGTCGGCTGTCGCCATCGGCGCCATCGCCCTGAGGTCGGGCCTGCTCGACGACCCCAAGGAGGAAGTGCTGGATATTGGCGTGGACGGCAGCCTGGTGGAGCACTACCCCTTCTTCCGCGAGATGATCTACGAGGCTCTCCCGGCAGTCGAGGGTGTTGGCGCCGCCGGTGCCAAGAAGATTCGCATCGGCATCGCTAAGGACGGCAGCGGCGTCGGCGCCGCGCTCATCGCGCTCGTGGCGCAGCAGCAGCAAGGAAAATGAGCCGAGACGAGCATCAAGCGTGCCCAAGTGGCCCATGGGTGAGGCCGTGGCATAGTTATACGCCTGGCCTAACATGGTGGCAACGACGGGGCTACGCTAGAAATACGACGAGGGGTTGTCCTGGAACAGCCCTTATTGTGGGTGCTGGTGCTCGGGCTCTGGCGTTACTTGTATGATTGATGGTGTCTGAGGCTACATGAGGAAAACAACACTTCAAAGCATGGAATGGAAGGGAGGGGGAGTTCTATCACGACGCCGTGTACGAAGCGTCCATCATCTACATACGTTTATAAAGAATACCGTACAAGATGTTACCCAAGTGAGCTCGGTTCTTTGGTAGTTGACGGCGTGAGTGCCATTGCCAACCCAGGTCGCAGGATGTCCAGCGGGAGTGTCTTTACAGTCTCTGGCACATCGGTCTACAGCGGCCGCGTGTGCCGTCCATTCACCCTCCCCTCCGTTGTTCTCAGAGGATAGCCTCGCCGTCAGCCCATGCTATGATACGCCTGTTCTCATAACGCTGTGACATAGTACTAATGCGCACCTCGCCGCACCTGTCCTCGCGCGGCCACGTGTCGCGCCTATGTCTGCCTGTCCGCCGCTTCTGCCTCGACGAGCACCTGCTCCAGGTCGAGCTGCACAAACGGGCTCGCCAACGTGTCCGCTGTTGCGTCTTCTTCACCTTGCTCGCCGCCGCTGGCGCAATCACGCTGCTGCTGCTGCTGCTGCTGCTGCTGATGATGATAATGATGATGATGACCCCACCGGACAGCCGTGCAGACCATGTACTCGTCGCCGAGGAGCCACTCGAGGCGCACGTCGGCGTCGCGCACGCGCTCTCCGTGCAGATAGATTTCGAGTCCCAATCCTGCGCCCCGTGCCGCTTCCGTTGTTTTTGCTGCTGCTGCTGCTGTTGCATCGTCACCACCACCACCACCACCATGGGGAACGGACGCAAGCGGCGGCTTCGGAGGCGGGGCGACGTTGCGCATATCAAGGTCGCGCAGCCATGGCGCCAGCAGCGCATCGCCCGTCATCTTGACATACCCCTCGCGGAGACACCACAGGGCGTAAAAATGCGCGAGCATCACGTCCGTCCTGTCCTCCTCCTGCTGCTGCCTGCCGCCGCCTCCAGCGCTTGACGGCGGCGCGCAGTCTTCTTCTTCTTCTTCTAGGGCGCGAAGGCGGGCGGCTTCGCCGGGCGAGAAGACGTCCTCGTGCATGGCGACGTAGCGCGGCCAGCCCTCGCGCGACACCATCTCGCGGTCGCGCGCGCGCCGCTCCGAGGGGCAGACGATGTCGACGCCTACGGCGGTGGCGGCGCGGGACGGGGGCGCGGCGAGGGCGAGGAGGACGACGAGGCCGGCTTGGTGGGAGACGTTGAAGAGGAGGGGCTCCGTGTAGTCGTCGTCGCCGTCTGCCGACTGGCGCTCTGCATCATCATCACCGCTGACGGCCGCTGCGGCCGTTTCTGACGACGCCATACCTGCCGATGCAGATGCCGCGGACGTCGTTCCGTAGCTGTCGGCATGGCGAGGAGGAGCAGGGACAGGGACACGGAAGACGGGCTTGTGCGTGCGGGCGTCCCGCGTGGGCACGGCGTCCCGCGTGGGCACGGCGTCGCGCCAGGGGACGCGTGCGCAGCGCACGATGGCGAGGCGCTTGAGCAGGGCGGAGCCGAGGGCGAGCTTCGCGTCCTTGACGTGGTAGTAGCGCAGGACGTTGGAGCGCTCCTCTGGCGTGAGGAGGTCGAGTGCGCGGGCGGCCTACTTGCGGCGGGGCCCTCCCTCACGGCGTGTCAGTCAGTCAGTCAGTCAAGACAAAGCAGCAGCAGCAGCAGCAGCAGCCAGAGCGCGTGGCCTGAGGCTCCGTACGCAAGGTTCGTACGTGCAAGGCGTTTTGGGATGGGAACGCGGGGATAGAAAGAGAAGAGAGGGGGGAGGGGATGGGGAGCCATGCGCACCACGGAGGAGAGGTCTTTGGTCTGCTTGGCTGCGGGCCAGAGAGGCCGCGTGTCGAGGACCCATTTGATGAGGGCTGTGGTCGTCGTCGTCGCGGAGGCGCCTGGCTGCTGTTGAGGCGTTTGGCCGCCCATAGTGATGGCTTGGGGGAGAGGGGGGTTGCGGATAGATGGATGGATGGGGATGCTGTGTGCAGAACGAACTATGGATGATGAACCGTGGAGCATGCAAGCGACGATGGCCGTGGGTTGGCTATCAAAGGGAACAAGAGGGCAAAGCAAGGGACGCTATCGCGAGAGAGCGTGGTGCGGAGGGGCTGCAGAGGACATGCTTGGGCGTTTGGTGTAACTGCGTGGGCGCATGAGGTGAGGCGGAGTGAGACGAAGTGAGGTTGAGATGCATGAGTAGCACTTATTAGGCATTGAGGTGGTTGTATGGGGACCTCTGGTGGTGGTGGGCAGTGCACCGCCGCGGCCCGCTTGCAGGCGGACCTCAAGGTTGCAGCGACAGCCACGGCCCGGCGGCCAGGCATCGCCCATCACGTTAAGGCGAGGTCCAGTATCAGAGTGCATTAAGTCACGGTGCTACATCTATCTTTGGTCTTTCCCAGAGTCCCTCCCGTCTATAGTCATTGGTATATATGTGTCATGCCATTCAGTCTCGTCTGCGTCCAGCAACTCTCCGCCCATCTGCTACGGCGTGCCGGTGCGCACATCAGCTCCCAAACGCCGCGGCGGGATATGACCGGTCCCGCTTCTTGCGCACCGTCGAGCTGCTTCTCGAGCTCGCGCTGGATCCGGGCTCGCTGCCGTTCTTCCGCGGCGGCGCGAGCATGCCGGGGGCCATGTCAGCCGGCAGATCGTTCCACTCCGTCTCGGCCCGTTGGTTCTGGTACGACTGGCCGCGCGAGAGACCTGGCGGGGGCGTCGATGTGCTGCTGTCGGATGGAGGAGGAGGGCCGCCCGGGGGAGGCGGTGGTCGCGTGCTTTGTGGCGGCAAGTTCACCACGGCTGCGGTGATGCTGGCCGGTATTGTGGATGGGGCTTCAGTAGGCGGGGACGCGCGAGGGAGCGCGCCTCGCAGCGATGCGCCGACGTCGCGGTGAACAAGGAACGCGGAACCGGGGCGGAGCTTGAGGTAGTACCCCTCGATTGCTGGTTCCAGGCGACTGAATCCTCGTGCCTCGTACCAGTGGAGGGCCTCCTCGTTCTCGGTCCACACGTGCGCCGTGACGGTACGGACGCCCAGCGCAGGGTTCGCTATGACCGTCCCGACGATGTTCTCCAGCGCAGTATTGATGAGGCCCAGGCCGCGATACGGCGAGAGTAGGCACAGCGACTGGATGTATAGGATCTGCGGGACCAGGCCATCATCCTGGCTGCTCCCCGACAGCAGCGCAGGCTCAACGCGGCAGACGACGCCGCCAACGACCTTGGGCTCCTCGCCGTCGTGCGCCCAGGTGATGACGCGGGAGAAGGGTCCCGACTCGGTTGGGTCGATGGCGCGGGCGTAAAAGGTGTCGGGGTAGCTGACGGGCAGCAGCAGGGAGTTGATGCGCCGTAGGGCCGGCGTGTCGGAGAGGGTAACGGGCCGGATCGCGGCCTCGCGGGGGAGGGACTCGGGTAGGGGGGGCCGGGAGGCTAGCGCGACGGTAGGGGGCTCGGCTCGCATCTGTGATTGCATCTGGTCTGGCGCAACGTGTATCGCTGTCGCGCCGCTGGCCGTGGGAGCTGGGGCGTCGGAGGAGGCATCTCGTGATGTCGGCGGCGGGGCATACTTTGGTGTTTTGGCGGTGAAAAAGGAGCGTATCGATGCCTGCGCCGCAGGGCCTCTGCTGGATGGCAGCGACATGGTGCCCAGGCGGCGAGCGAGCGATTCACCGCGCGAGACAGGGCGACGAGGAAGAAAAAGAGCGAAACGTGGGTGGGAAGGGAAGAAGAGAGTTGGACCCGGTGTCGTGAAGCGAAAAGACGTGGGTGATGGAGGGGCTTATACGTGGAAAGTGCCGAGGCGGGATGGGCATGGGCTGCCCCTGTGCAGCGTGGCAACACCTACGATTGGAAGTATCCGTCTATTGATCGAATGGAGTTTAGCGGCGCATTGAACCACTGGTGCTGCACGTTCAGTGGCCCTGGCGCACACCTCACTGACCCTCAGTGGGCACCGGGCCTGCCTGCAGTGGTCTGGGCCGCGACCCGACGCATGCGGCCAATCACAAGGGCTGCAACGAAAGGGCTTCCCATCAGCTTTTGAGGGACGGGTGACGGATACGATAGGAACACCTTTTTCAGGTTGCCGTGTTAGTGCTTTGTGCTGCCTCGCAAGCACTTTATACGAGTAGTGTTTTGGGACGTATTGAATATAGTGAATGGGGAGCAGCCGACAGTTGTGGTGACCGTGTTCAAGATCCATTCCATGCTCCCCTCCAAGAAGCCCCGACGTCATTGACTGGGCGAGCTGCTTTGCATAGGCGGTTGGTTGGCTGTTGCGGCTGGGGAGACAAAGCAATGGAAACCAACCTAGAACAGCGCCGCAACTGGGTGTTGCCTGCGACACAGGAGTACGGGGAAAGGGGCGAATTGATGCGTAGCGACTTGTTTACCTTTTTTCGCACGCAACAACTGTGTAAGACGGGCGGTGCCTGGTGGACGTACCATGGCACAATACAACCAAGAGGTATACGGTACACGTCGTATCCCGTAAGCAACCCGGAGTTCATTTCCTCGCCATGGCCTGGAACATCCATTGGCGGGGGCGACTCGGCCTGCAGGGCGGCAGCAGCCAGGCGGCGCAAGGGCGGCAGTGGCGGCCCGTCAGGGGCGATGGCACTGGGGACAGCTACCTACCGGGATCAAGGTGCGGAAAGATAGGTAAGGTCTGTACTGTAGTATGCATGCATGCACTCTTTTGGTATGTGGTGGAATCAAAAACCGCCATTATTACCAATCTTCCTCTCAGGGTCCTCATCCGTCATCATCGCATCGGACCTCGTCGCATCCCATCGGATCAGATTGCTCGCCACCTTGCCGGCCCTGGCTCTCGGCTGCCGAGCCGCACAGCCCCCGATTTGTCGGCTTGATTGACGTGACGACGATACTCGTTGCGCCATCACAGTGCTCGACCGTCCTGCCCAGGACCCTTGCCGGTAGACAGCACCGAAACCCCGTTGAACAAAGTGCTGTAAAGGCGAGCAGGTAGGCGGCACCCGGACCCTTGCTGGTCGATCCGGCCATCCCCCATCCTGCGAACCACCGCCGCCACGCACACACGCAGGTGCTCGCTCTGAAGGGCGAGTCAGGACAGACATAGCCCGCAAGAGTCCCAACATGTATGGTATGCGTCAACGGAACCTAACGCCTGTGTCCTAGTAGTCTTGCATCCTTCCAGCTTGCACGCAGCGTCCGCGCTTTCTACACTCGTTGTTACCGTCGTCGCCTTGCCGGCGTCGAGGTGCTGTTTAGTACTTACCATCTGGAAGGTAGGGACTGACTGGACGTGATCCCAGCCCAGGGACTGTGGACGGCAAGCTGCAGCACTAACAGCCCGGAAGAGCCCTGGAGGGGCCCCCCTAAGCCAAGACGCCCACCCCCGAAAAAAAAGCTATCCACCCCCGAGACTCGAAGCGCAATCCACCAGCCCCAACATCAAATCCACCCGCCTGGAGCACATCAGAGAAGCGCACCCGACGACAACAGACCACCACACCAGCAGACACCACGCCGGCGCCCGCGCGCGCTCACACGCACACGCACACAGACACACGCTCGCTCGCTCGCACGCCCCGAAAAAAGCCACACCCCAAAACGCTGCCACCCAGCAGGTCTCCACCGCCCAGCCAGCCCAGTCGCCGCCGCGCTCGCTGCTGCTGGCTGCTTGTCAGATTGCCCCGGCCGATAGTAGTGAGTGACCTTAATTCCACCCTGTCACCTGGGTCTGGTCGGCAACAGCATCACACGACTGCCGCTGCACGCCGTCGACGAATCCATCAGCCTCTCTCCATCCCTTGCTGCATCGGGGGAGGCGTCCTTTTTGCATCGAGGGCAAGGAGGCGCCATGAACTCTACCACGGGGCGGGCCGGCGTCATCCGCGCCCGTGATGATGCAGGCAACATGGACAAGCTGGTAAGTCCTTTTTTTGCCCGTCGCTGCTGCGGCCATCCATCGTCGCCGTGCCCTGCCCGCGGCGACTTTGGCCCTCGTCGCCCGCCTCCCTCGACGAGGGCACCCCCGTCTGCGCTCGCCGCGGCCTCGTCGTCGTCGCCGCGCTCGAATTGAACCCTTCTCGCTGACCCTGTTGCGCTTGCTCCCTCCCCGCGACTAGGCCCATGCCATCCTCGACGATGTCCTCTACAACGTCCTGTCCGACCTGGTCATGAAGACGCATCGCGAAGAGAAGACGGCCCGCGCCAACACGGCCGCCATCCGCGTCGAAAAGCTCGCCAGCGACGCCTCGGACACCTCCGTCCCCGACGCAAAGCCCGACGTCCGCGTCGAAACCGACGCCGCCATCTATGAAGACGGCAAGGTCCTCCTCAAGGGAAACCCCCTCCAGACGACCCAAGACATTCTCTGCCCCAAATGCCACCTCCCACGGCTATTATACCCGACCGACGGCAAGGGCGCCCGGAAACCCGACCCGGCCGTCATCTACTGCAAGAAGCACCCTTATATAGATAAGCCCGGCTGCGACATCTACGGTCAGAGCTGGGTCGCCCCGGGGCCCGGCCGCGGCAAGAAGAAGAAGGATATGGAGAAGAAGGACGGCACCGACTCGCCCGCCACTCCCGAACAGCGACCCCCCAACGTCCTCTCGTTCCCCTCGGCCACCTGCAGCAAGTGCAAGCGCTGCATCCTCGTCACCCGACTCAACAACCACATGGGCTCGTGCATCGGCAATAGCGGCCGCAACGCCAGTCGTGCCGCCGCGCAAAAGATCAACAACGGAGGCTCACAGCACGACTCGACGCCGCCCTCGTCTCAAAAGGCCACACCCGCCCCAGCCTCCCGGGCCTCGAGCCCGCGGAAGCGCGATGCCAGCGATGACGACGGCGCCGACTCGGACAACAGCCACAAGAAGAAGAAGCTCAAGCCCTCGACCAGTATGACAAAGAAGGTCATCATCAAGAGCAAACCGATGCTGAAGAAGGAAAAGTCCAAGGGCGCCTCACAGCTGAGCCAAGAGCAGAAGCTCAACGACTCCGACACGCCACACCTGACCCCCCGCAAGGGCACACCCAAGCTGGCCCACAAGGACGGCAGCCCGTTAAAAAAGGTTAAGGCGGCCAAGCCCGTGACGAGTTCACCGGTGTCCAAGAACGGGCGGGAACCGGATGGCGAGTCGGAATCATCAGGCACTTTGTCGTCGCCGCCCGGCAAATGAGCCAATGCCGATGACGGCAAACGGCACGTACATAGCATACTGCCACGTCGGACTTCGCGGCAGAGTGCTTACCACCGAGAAACGGGCGCTCGACATGGCTCCCATGCGGGCTCGCCAAATCTGTCACCTCGGTTGCGCATCGCCGAGGTTTGGATATGATTGACTGTGCGGCGCCCTCGACGCACAACTATACCATTAAAGTGCCGCACGTCGCTTCATTTTTCCTTCCACCTTGTTCTCGCTCTTCGCGACTCATGTACTATTTTCCCCTCTTTTCTTTTTCTTTTACAACTCTGCATTGGACGAGCGGCCGGGTTGGCTAAAGAGGGGCGACGGAGAGACATAGCATCCACGGACGGCAAACAGGGTCCACGGCGTCTGGAGTGTGAACGAGTCTTCTTTGTTGACGTGATAACTTATGACACCTGGTGAATAGAACACCGAGGATTTCCTCAGCCGCGTTGCAGACTTTGAGACGTTTGTGATGATGGCAATGTTGGAGACGTGTGCCCGTGACCTTGACGTGAAGAGGCACATGGCCACAGCTCGCAATGCGGGGCTGGTTGTGAGTCCTACTGGATTTTCTTTTGCTCAGGTCGAGCGCGTCGACTGCGAGAATCGTGCCGTATTTCGCATATTCCGTGGGGTATCCTTTCACTCCACGCGTCATGACAAAAACAAGTCAGGGTCGATAACGAAGACGATGACGCTCAGCCATCGGACCGCCACAGCACATTTACCCCGGCCGGCCTTGATTCATGGGTAGGGGGGGAAGGTTTAGGTTTTGTGATATGAATACTCGTTGGCACTCTTTGATGTGAACGTGACGAGGCTGTAACAGGACAATGTCAAGGTAGCTCGCTGGTAAAGAAGACATGTTTGATTGAACTTCCACCTTATGCTGCTCGCCTCTTGTCCATTTCTTTCATATGGCCGGAGTTATGGTAGGAGTCAATAGCCTGTACGACACTGCGGCTGAGCGGAAGATTGTCGTCGTGACCAGCCGTCTTGATAAGAGGTTTTGCCTCTGCGGTGCTGCACAAGCAAGACCATCGCTTTGCGCGGATGGCGTGGGGCGGAGAAGGGCTAGGAAAAGAACAGATAGGTGATGGAAGAAGAAAAGAAGGAAGGTGAAAGAAGGAAAGAACTTGGCGGTTGGCAATCAGTGACAAGTTGACGGTGTAAAGTCGCATTGCTTTTGAGCGTACGCCTCGCTACCATGAGGCGATGTGCTCTATTGGACCTCTAGCTATTACATTGTAGCTTGGATTCCCACAGCAGATTCATGTACATGAACAGGTCTTTTTCCCAGACGTCCCCAAACGCCAAACACCGCGGCTCGCTCAACGATTCAAGCCTAGAAGCTGCCGTCCCTCGCGGGTGCACCCGCTCAGAGGAGGCACGCGCACGCGCTATGCACACGCTTCACACACGCGCCACGAGACCTAAATCTCATTCTCGCCCTCCACGACGCGGGCCTGCACAATCTTGACATCCTCGACGGGCCTGTCCTCGGGCCCCGTGGGGACGAGCCCCATGCGCTTGACGGTGGCGAGCCCGGACTTGACGCGGCCAAAGATGGTGTGCTTGCCGTCGAGCCAGGGGGTGGGGGCGAGGGTGATGAAGAACTGGGAGCCGTTGGTGTCGGGCCCGGCGTTGGCCATGCTGAGGACGCCGGCGCCCGTGTGCTTGAGCGCCGGGTCGATCTCGTCCTCGAAGCGGTCGCCGTAGATGGAGGCGCCGCCGCGGCCCGTGCCCGTGGGGTCGCCCCCTTGCACCATGAAGTTGGGGATGATGCGGTGGAAGACGGTGGACGTGTAGTAGCCGCGCCGGACGAGCGTCGCGAAGTTGTTGCACGTCTTGGGCGCGTGCGAGGTGTAGAGCTCGAGCGTGATGGAGCCCTAAAGGTTCTCCCACCCCTCTTGTCAGCTGCGGCTTTCGGGTGTGTGCGTGCGCGTCTCTCGTGAGATATTCCCGGGGGGGGGCTCAAGGGTTTATTTGTTCACGAACCATGGTAGTGTCGAGGACCACGTCAGTCGTCATGGTGGGCACGCCTCGTGGCTCCGACCCAATTTGGCCGGGCGCGGTTTGGCAGCTCGAGAATGCGACTTCGCGGTAGGAGAGTAGTCGGGCCACAGAATGTGGTGATGGTGTTGCGTTGTGGTTGCGCTCGAGGCGGGACGAGGCTGTGACTTTTTTGCCCGGGGTCCTCGAAGCCCGCCTGCCATGGAGAAACGTCACTGGCCCGAGCCACTGCCAGGGGCCTTTTGGGGGGGCGGGCCACGATCAATGTGTGGCGCAGGCCCCGCAGTGGGTGCCAGCCCAGATGCTTGCGTTTCTCAAAGAATGGATGCCACGCCTTACAAGTCACTACTAGTCCGACCTCCACTACCAGCGGCCCATCTCTGCGGCATCCGTTTACCGTATAAACTCGCGAAATTCGGCACTGCCCCACTTTCAAGTGAAACCACTATGACAAGGGACTCATTGGCTCAACTCTCCCAAGAATGAGGGTGCCGACTGCCTTCTCTGAGGTAAGTGCTTGCCATGAACCCTGACCTCCCGCTGTGGGGCAGTGCCGAATTTCGCGAGTTTATACGGTACAGACCACCTTGCCTTTGTAACGTCAACGTCGGTCGCCCTGCCGCATGCCCACAAACCTACAGAGGCCTGCTGGTCTCGTCGAAAATCTCGATTTATTTTTATTCTTCTTCATTCTCCTCACACAGGGATGGCCTAGTCGCGGCAAGGCTCTCACTCCAAACCCTCAAGCAACGCCTAAGCTTATTGGGCTCTCTCACAGCACGTCGCCACAATCGTCGGGAAACTCACGCTTGAGCGAGGCGCTGCCGCTCCCGCCTCTCTATGTCGACCAACGCAACCGCCGGTGGCATGGGCCCGGGCGAGGGCATCCTCGACGGCGTCAACGCTACCCTCAACGGCAACGGCACCGACTCCGCCTCGTCCGCCTTTAGCCTCCTGCGCGACCTCGACTTCATGATGCTCGAGCTCAAGCTTGTCACCGGCGCTATGGGAATCATCTACCTCGGCGCGCATGCCGCTCTGCGTCGCCCGCCCTCGGCCTCCCCCGCCAAGTCCAAGAGGTCCCGCGGCGACGGCCGTGAGGACGAGGGCGAGGATGAGGATGAGGACGAAGATCGCTTCTCGCAGGGCCTTGAGCTCACCGACGCCATCGTCTTTCCGCTCGTCGCCGGCGTCATCCTCGTCGGCCTGTACTACCTCATCCAGTGGCTCAAGGACCCGGCCATGCTCAACAGGATCCTGCGCTGGTACATGTCCACCATGTCCATCGCCAGCTTGCTGACGCTGTACGCCCACGCCATGGAGCTCGCCACCTCCTTTGTCTTCCCCCGCTACTGGCGCGCCCGGGACGGTGTCCTGAGAAAAGTCGTGCAGCGCGCTCGGGCCGTCGCGCTGTGCGACGACGTGGGAAATGTGGTCGAGGGGCGCAACGCCGCGACCGAGTCCAACCCCCTACCCGGCCTGCTGGCGGTGCTGGCCTGGTCCGACGGGGCCAAGAGCGCGGCCTGGGAGCTGCGAAGCCTGCTCACGAGGCATTGGGTCGTCAGGTTCTTCGTCCATGGCGTCGTCGGCAAGCAAAAGGCCAAGATCAAGTTTGCCCACATGATGTCCCTGTTGCTGGCGCTGGCAACGGCCCTCGTCTACTTTTCGACCTCGTCGCCGTTGCTGTCCAACATGCTCGGGTACGGCATGTGCTACGGCTCGTTCCTGGTTCTTTCGCCGACCGACTTTCTCATCGGGTCTCTGGTCCTCACTGGCCTGTTCTTTTACGACATTTACATGGTCTTCTTCACGTAGGTTCCCCGGTATAGCAACGTCATTGTGGCGGCGCACGCTGACACGAGTGACAGGCCATACATGGTCACAGTCGCCACCAAGCTGGACGTGCCTATCAAGCTCACCTTCCAGGCTGTCACGAGGAAGAGCATCCTGGGTCTCGGCGACATCGTTATCCCCGGCATGGTCATCGGCTGGGCTTTGCGCCTTGACCTATGGATGTACTACCTGCGCAAGGTCAAGTACGAGTCGACGGATCTCAAAATCGTCGAAAAGGACGCCGTTTCGGGCGAGCTGGTGACGCGCAGCGAGACCAAGCACCGCGAGATCAAGCCGCGGTACGTCAACGTCAAGGCTTGGTGGGGGGAGAAGCTCTGGACGCGGGGCACCTTGTTCGTCACGGGAGCACGGCAGGTCCCGGCGGACCTAGCGGCGGTCAGCTTCCCAAAGACGTACTTTTACGCGTCCATGGTCGGGTACGCGCTGGGCATGATGGCGACCCTGGCCATGTTGATCGTCTTCAAGCAGGGCCAGCCGGCGCTGCTGTACCTGGTCCCCGGCGTGCTAGGATCTCTGGTCGTCACGGCCCTCGCGCGCGGCGAGATGAGGGACATGTGGACGTACACCGAGGACGGGACACTTGACACGGCGGACGTAGTCGTGGACCTGGACGGCGAGGGCAGGGCCATCAAGCGGATCGGCAAGCTGGAGAACGGCGTCGTCGACACCACCAAAGAGGACGCCGGCGGCGACGCCAAGGACGGCAAGAGCAGCGACAAGGCCAAGGATGGCAAGCCCTCCGACGCCACAGAAAGAGGCGGAAGGGGAAGGAAGGGGCATCGGGTGTTTTTGCTGTCGGTCGACGCGCCGTCCGATGGGGAGTACGAGGATTAGGTGCCGCCACACGCCGCCGCGCGCGTGGCATAGAGGGCTGTCCATAGGGATGATGCATGTAGATGGAATAGACCATAGAACACGGAGACTCGGATTGAGCGGCACGTCACTCTTGCTCCTAGTCGGAAAGGGTTTACTCCCTGATCTGACCGTGCGAGTCACTCGTGTCCTCGTCGTTGATTTGTACTCGGTCTACGAGCCGCGGCGAGACTAAGGCGTGGGACATGACTAGCGACGCTCCTTGAACCCTAATCTTTGGCTTTGCAGTGTACGCGCCTAGCTTTAGTCAACCGCGTCGCGAGGGAATCTTTGAAATGGTGCGTGCGTGCGTGCCTGCGTGTGTGGTTGCGTGTGTGTGTGAAGACGGGGTTGAGGTTGGAACGCCCAAGAACGCGATGGGATGGCGGTGATATGCGACCTGGCTTCGACGGGGGAGGAGGCAACGCTGCACTTGCTGTTCGATCTATACAAAATAAAAAACCGTACAATACACGTCACGAGGCGATGGTATAACTGCACTGCACATTTAGAGGAGCGCGTCAGGGCATGCGCGTCTGTGACGTCGGAGTGTCAACGCGGCGCCCTATAGCGTGTCAACAACAACGGTTCCCATCGCGCTCGCTGACGCAACCGGCCCTCGCGAAGCCGACCCCGGACAGGAAGCCTTCGACCCAGCAGGGCATGGAGTACTATCATAAAAAGAAATAAAACAAAACTTCCTTAGCCATGGCAGCTTCCAGGCCGTCTCAACCAGTGGGCTTCCTTCCCCATCTGTGGGCGGCCGCCCCACGCGCGTCAGGTGCGCGCAGCTGCCCCCCCCCTTGAATCGGAACGGACCGGACCGCCGACCAACCTTGTTTTCTTTTTTTCTTCATCTTCAAATTTCTCTCTCTTCTTCCAATTTCTTCTTCTTTTCCTCTTCCCATTAGTCGTCGATACAGGGCGCCTCCCGCACGGATATGGAGGAGGTACTCAAAGGATGACAGATATCATCAACATTCTTATTTGGCTTGGCTTGGCTTGGGCCGGCCGGACGGAGCCCTTGCTAGCTCGCTTCGTTGATTTGTCCCTGCCTCCGTATAGAGTTCTCCCGCGGGCGCACTTAGTACGACTTCCCCGTGGGGAAAATCAGCCAGCCAGCCAGCCGCAGCTTACAAAAACAAGAGACTTGCCTCTCTCTCTGACGTTGACGATGACGCTCTAGGCTCTCTCGGAAACCCTATTTCTCACGCGTTAATCACGGGACGCCCACGGGACGCCTTGTTGTTTTTCGATTCTCTTTAAAAGACGGACGTGTGTCGCGTAACTTCTTATCCCTTCTTTTCTTCTTCGCTATACCATCTCACTTCTTCGGTTGAGGACCGCTTCGGCATACAAACACACGCTGCTTGCTCTACCGTATACGACTTATACGCGCGCGAAAACGCTGCAAAAGTACCCCTTACTCTTTTCTCTACTGCCTCAAGGCTCTATATCACATCTTCCCCACGACCGACGTACAGGCCTGTCAACTGTTTCCAGTCGTCGTCACATTCGCATATCATATTCCCGCACCGAGAGACAGACACACAACACACCTCCTCCGTCTCCCTTCCTGCACACGCGCTTCCCCTATATTTCGGCTCACTGTTTATACGCCGTCTTATATCACCCATCCTCTCTTTCCCCACGCGTCTGCGAGAACGCAATGCGCGGCCTCCCGTTCAACATGGGCAGCAACAGAAAGCGTGCGGGACCCGACTCCGACGCGCAGCCGTCCACGGCGCGCCCAGCTAAGATCTCCCGACCAGACGGCGCCCAAGATGTCGTGGGCGCGGCGGCTTCCATGGCTGATGCCGTCGCTGCTGATACAGCAGCCGTCGTCACGCCGCACCCGGAGAACGCGCAGCAGCCCGCAGAGGGGGTGAAGGTAGAGGACGCGGACGAAGAGGCCCAAAATCCTCCCGTCGAAAACGAAACCCTGGAGGACATCATCGCGGCCCTGTTCCCCACCGCCGCTCCGGACGCCGACACCATGGCCTCCACCTCCACCGTCGACGAGGGCTACGCCACCAGCACCACCGCCGTCGCCAGCTCCAGCGACACCGAGGTAGAGCAGCCCTCCTCCCCCCAGCGCCTCGAGGGCTTCTTCTTCGTCCTCTCCTCCAACGGCAGCATCGACTGGGACGCCGTCAGGGACCTCACAGGCTTCTCCCCCCTCGCGGACTTGGCGCTGCCCTCCCCGTCCTCCGACGATGACGACGAGCGTACCTCCTACTACCACCACGGATGGGACGACCGCCACGTCGACTGGGAAGTCCTCAACAACATCGCGGGCCTGCCCTCCCTCGCGGACCTCGAGACCCCCTCCGACCCGCAGGGCGACGATGACGACGACGACGACAACGTCGTCCATACGTCCGACTACTACCACTGGCGGGATGACGACAGCGTCAGCGGCTTTGACTCTGACTCTGACTCGTCTATACTTTGATGGTCACGCAGCCCGCTCAGGACCCGCGTCTGTGTCTGCGTCCGTGGGCGTGCCGCGGTGTGAGCGCCATCCTCGTCGTCGAAAGGGGCGCCCGCACAGCCGCCCGTGCGCTGGCCATCCCATCGTCGTCGCGAGCCCACACCAGCAGGGTAGGGCAACTGGGTGGTACTATATGAGGACAAGAGCATGGAGAGAACCTGGCGGTGAATCTGGCGGAAGACGACAAAGAAGGTGGGCGGAGGAGATCTCGGGAGGTTGCTGTCGGGACAGGGGGTGGATGAGTGAGTAGTAACTGGGGACGAGTGAACGAGTGAGCATGAGACAGCACGATGGAAGGGTAGGATTGGATAACTTGCATTGAGGTGACTAGTCTTTCCGGCAGTCCTTCAGCGGCGGCGATTTGTTTGAAAGCGAGGGGCGGGTCTGTTGTCGGGAGGTGGCGGTGATTTGGTTTTGGTGAGGATGACGATGACGGCACACCAAACAAACGACCATGGGCCCCAAACGGACACAGGAGTAAAGTCGGTACAAATAGACAAATATTGTTAACGTCTTGTGGTTATAAGCAAGTCCTCCAGGGCCACATGTCAATCTACACGACATGACCCCGGTTGGCAAAATGGCGATCCCTCACACGTGGTCAAATAACACATGACGACGCGGGTCCGTGCTCGCAGCTTCGTTTCAACGATTCAGCTTTCAATTTGGGTCCAAGCCTTAAAAGTGCTTGGCGAAGAAGTTCAGGACCGTCTTATAGCCGCGCTCGTACTCCTCCTTGACGCGTGCGTCGCTGAGGTCGCCGCGTGCGCCCATCCAGCCGTGAATCTGGTCCGAAAAAGTCTCCACGTGCTTGGGCACCTTGAGCGCGTCCTCAAACTGCTTAACCGTATCGGCGGGTTCCTCTTTGGAGGCGAGCAGCGTCATGGGGATGGTGATACCCTCGGCGTCGGCCGGGTCGACCATGGCCGGGTGGATGGACGCGGCGACGGAGAAGGGGTTGGTGTCGGCCTTTATGGACAGGGCCACGACCTTGCCGCCCCAGCACATCTGAGCAGTGTGAGCATGTATGCGCTGGAGAGTGGAAGAAGAGCCCTGAACGAGGCTGGGGGAAACTCACACCAAGGATGCCGTACTTGGAGACAGAGGGGTTCTTCTCCTTCAACGCCTTGACATAGTCGGGCATGTAGCCGGCAATCTTGGGAGGCGGGAAGGTCCCAAAGAAGTTGCCGAGCTTCTTCTGCTTCTCCTCGTTGTCGGGAGGGTAACTTTCGCCATCAGCCTGGTTCAGATGCAGAGGATGCACTGGCACTCGACTCACCACTCAATAGGGCAGGGCTCGCCCTTGAACCAGTCGGGGATGAAGACCTTGTACTTTTGCTTGTCGTCGCCGTAGGCGAGAATGTCGGCGCCCTGGACTGTCTGGTCAAAGTAGCCAAAAATGTCGTAGATGAGAACAATGGCCTTGTTGGCGTCCGCAGGGCCGGTAACGTCTGCGTCCCGTCGCGAGTCAGTGCCTCCATTCCCAACAGCAACAACGATAACCCGGGACAGGCGCGGTCAGGCAAGCATACACGTCTTCCAGCCGCCAATCTCCTCGTACGAGCCCTTGGGCTTGTACCCCTTGGACACGACGGGCGGGATATTGCAGCAGGCCTCGTTATGGCCGTGGGTAGCTGGCATGGACGACATCTTGGGTGGTGGTGCGGTCGTTGTCGCAAACGTTCGACGGGAGGTGGCGCCCGAGGGCAAATGTCCAATCTGGCGGAGCTGGTGAGAGTGTGCCGCGGTGGAAGCGCAGGTAGTACTGGTGATGCCGTGTAGCTGCGGGACTCGATGTGCAGATGCAGATGCGCGTGACGAGGATGTTCTCAAGAGGGGTGTTGCACGCATGGGAATCAGCAATTGGGAAGCGGTTCCTGTTCGTAGTGGTGGGCGTTCTGGGTGGAGGCGTCGTCGCATTTTATTTGATAGAACGGTGCTGCTGCCATGGCCTCTGGGGGGGAGGGGGGAAGGGCGGGGAGGGGTGGTGGCGCTGGAGCTCTGGTGGGGGCGCGGGGTCGTTCCCTCAGCGACAGGGGGGGAAGGAGCTACGGTGCCGACCAAAACCCATGATGTCACGGCTTCCTACGCAACGAAGCTAAATCCATGACTTCATGGCGACACGGAAGGAGCGATGCAACGGGTGCTCCTCAGTTGTCACAGATTCCAAGACCAGTGTTCGCCGCGGTCCTGCTGGGTCCGGCCTACAATAGGCATCAGCACCTGGTCAATCATGACGCTTAAGGTAGCAAATGCCTTTGCGGCCTGGCATCTGGGTGGCGGACTCGGCTGCCGGCAATTTGCCCATGGACAAATGTCGTTGGCCCCGCAGTGCCGCGATCGTCTCGGCAAGCGGCCAGCCACAAGACGTCCGAACCCCCGTTCAAGAGTCTCATCACCGGAAGAGACTCGGGACACGCAAAATCACCAAAAAAAACCTCATGGCAGTCAAAAGCAAGCTACGGGGAACAATAGTACACGTTTGTGGAAGCGTCCAAGATGCCTGTGCGTAGTAAAAGTCCAACGGCTCACACCCAATTCGCCTCCAACCCGCAACCAATGCCGGCCCGAGCAATGTCCTTCCTAGCCTGTACCGGCAAGTTCCATCGTGCAATTCTCGCTCGAGAAAATAAAACCCTTAACGCTCTCCCGTCTGTCGCAAAGCCATGAGGCAGAGCCCATGCTCCTCCAAATCCAGGGTCGAACTCAGCGTGTGGCTTAGGCATAGCCGTAAAACTCGGGCTCAATGAGGCCGCCGACTCGTTCCTTTCCGCCGTGCCAGCGCAGGCAGGGAATCATATCGGTGCGCTCCTCCACAAACATCTTGGAACCCTCGGGCAGCTCGTCGACGACGAGAGACGCGGCCTTGGTGACCTGTTCCGTGGGCTCCCACATGACCACCTCGCGGAAGCCGAGCGATGAGGCCGCGGCGGCGGCCACCTTGAGGAGTTCCTTCATGCCCTGCTCCATGCCGCTGAGGCGTACCGTGATGAAGCGTGCGATAAAGAGGCGGCGGGAGCGATAGTCGGGCACCCACCAAGCCCACACCTGCGTGCGGTTCTCATCGCTGACCCACGAGGCGCCCAGCCAGCCGTCGTCGCCGGCCACCGCATCGCCGCCGGTGAGAAGGCCCTTCATGGTGACGGTCCGCACCGCGTGCCAGCGCAGCAGCTTATGCGTGGGGATCAGCTGTGCGACGATCTTCTTCTTGTCGCGTATGTACGTGAAGCGGCATTTGGTCATCTTGATGTCGCGCTGGACAATGTTGGCCATGCGCGGGCCGGTGGCGTACGCGAGCTGGTCCGTCGCGGGCGGCATCTCGATGGGTGCACCTTTGGGGAGGCGGATGCGCAGCGTGTTGGCGGGCTGCGCCTTCCAGCCGAGCTCCTCAAAGAACTCGGGGCGGTTGTCGCTCCAGATGACGCTGAACTCGATGCGCTTCTCCCGCTCGTCGAGCTTCTCCTGCACCTTTTGCAGCAGCTTGGTGGCCATGCCCTTGCGGCGCTGCTCAGGGATGGTGAAGATGTCGGTGATGACGACGGCGTTGACTGACTGCATGCCATAGCCCACGTTGATCATGGCATCACGAATGTACGCGGTGCAGCTCGAGATGACCGTCTCGGGCTTGTCCTTGTGGGTGAGCACCCAGTAGGCCGTGTCGCCGACGCTGGCATCGGTGATGGCCAGCTGGCGCTGCAGCTGCAGGTAGTCCTCCTTGCTGAGCGGCGCGGCCCACATCTGGGCGTTGTTTTCGAAGTGCTGGGTGATGAAGGCCGGTGTGGCACGCTGGAACCTGAGGCCGTCGTCGAGCTCCTGGGTGCGCATCTCGTCGGGCTCTGCTTCGTTGTCAGCGCGGTTCTTGGGCGGCTCAGGCTCGGTCTCGGTCTCGGGCTCTGTGTCGGAGTAAGCCACGATGGCGCCCTCAGCTAGCCGCGCGACCGAGCGTGCGTGAGCGCGCCTGACTGCCGCGATGAGGGCAATGTAGGGAATGCCGAGATTGGGATCTGTACTCTCTGCACTCTTCTCCTCGTCTGGAGCAGCGGGGGCCGAAGGATCAGCCATGAGGGATGGATGGAGGGCCGCGGGTACGGGATGTGTCGATGCGTTGCGGTGTTTGTATGTAAAGGTGCGATGGCGGATTTCGAGTGCGGTGAGGAAGGGAGGAGAAGGAAGCGTTTGCAGGCAGGCACGGGCGGCAGAAATGGCCTTGAAACGAACAGGCCGCCCAGGCTGCCAGCTGCGCGCATCTGCCCGGCAACCTGCCGTCGCGCCCCGGCCTGTTCGCGGGCATACATGGCTATATCGGATCGGCCAGAGCTGATGGGGTGCACGTTCACTGTAAGGCGGCTCGTGCGGCCATGGCCATTTTCAAGGCCTTGTTCGGGGGGTACGAAGAACCTACTTGTGTGTGCATACGGAATGTACCTCATCAATACGTGTTGCCCTCTGGTGTTCCCGGATTCCCCCAGTCGTGCTCGAACCGTCCCCAGCCTCCATACTCAAGCTCATCCGCCATCCACAAGGCGCACACAACCATGTCATAGTAGCCGTTGGCGGGCGTCTTGCCGGCGCACACGTTGCCGCCCATGGCGACGTTGAGCAGAATGGTCATGTCACGCAAGGGTCGCGTGCCGGGCGGCACCTGGGCCTTCATGACAGGGCGGCCGTCAATGTACCACAGCATGCGGCCTTGGCCGGGTTGGCCACCGGGCTGATCCCAGGCAAAGTCGTACCGCACGGGGCGGGTGTGCATGTCGGGGATGCGGGTGCCGAGGACACGGTGCTTCTGCGGCTCGTGGTGCTGGCCCCAGTGCAGGCAGGTGTGGTTCTCGAGGTCGCCGTTCCACGTCTCGGCAATGTCGATCTCGCCGTCGGTGGGCCAGGCAAAGGGCTCGCGCGGCAGCAGCCAAAAGGCGGGCCAGATGCCGGCTGCGCAAGGGCTCACGATGAAGCCCGTAAGAACGCCACGGTCGCGGGAGAGTGTCTGTCGGCTAACGAGGCGCGCTGAGGTGTAGCGCTGCTCGGAGCTCGAGGCGGCCGAGTTGGCGAGTGCGCGGATGACCAGGCGGCCGTCGGGTGTGCTTCCTTGGAAGTCAGAACAACAGCAATGTATAATACGAAGCAATCCGCTTCTGCAAGCAAAAAGGGGCGTACTGAAAAGCATTTTCCGGTTTGGCCGTATAGTGCTCGAGCTCCTGGTTGCCCCAGCCGTCGGGCCCGTTGCCCAGCTTGGCGTCCCACTCGGCGGCGACGGGCACGTCTGGTCGGAACTGCGGGCGCCAGTAGACGGGGTTGGGGGCGGCTCCGGCGGCCGGAGGATGCGGCGGGACCGGCGGCGGCGGTTGCTGGTCATTCTGCTGGTCAGCCGGGCGCCCCTGTTGCGGAGGGTGAGGCGGGACCGGCGGCGGACCGGTCGAAGGTGGCGGCGCATTACCGGGTCCAGAGCCGTAGCCATAGCCCGGTGCCTGTTGCTGATGCTGATGCTGTTGCTGCTGCGGGTAGTATTGGCCTGGGGGTGGCGCCTGCGAGTGCGACTGGCCGCCGCCCGACACAAGGCTGTCGAAATCGCCCTTGAGCTGCTTGAGCTTATCTTTCCAGGGCATGTTGGGTGGCTCGTCAATTATGCAATGGACGGCAAGCAGCCGAGCGGGGAGGAGAGAAGGAACCTTGAAGGGAGAGAGGGAGGGGGTGGGTGTGACGCGGCGGGACCGGGTCGGGTTGGGTTGGGTCGGGTTGGGTTTGGGGAAAGAAGACCCGTTGACTTCTCTGCTGGCCCCTGCTCTTTCCTCCTTCCAGAAGGCCGAGCGCAATCTCTCTGTCACGGCGTGTGGGGGAAAGTGCTCGAGCAAAGCCAAGGCAGGCGCCTACCGACAGAAACAGAAATGAGTACGGAGTACCTGGTACTGCTGTCATTGAAATTTTCAGATTTCATCCCACGGGAGTACCTACCTATGAATAAGGTAGGTACCTTACCTATCCTTACCGTGGAGTCTACTGCCGAGCCAGCACCGCCCCAACCCAAGGACCCCATCCTCACCACTTGAGCACTGCCCTGATGTCACATGACTGAAGATGGCTGTCCCCAAGCTGCAAGGAACCTCTAGGGATTAACATTCAGATCTACTACGTAGTAAGTTAGTTCTTACATACCTACCTTAGCAGGCACAAAAATGCTGAGCTGCGGCTCCTGAGGGTTAGCGACCCCCCTTGCTTGGAGCTCTAGGTGAGTGCGGAACGTTGCCGACGGCCTCGACATTTGCATGTCACCGCACACGAGGCTGAGGTGAGCATCCATCCGCACTCGCAAGCTCCCATCGTCTGGGGATGTGGCTGTCGACTCCGCTGTGCACTCCGCGTATGCACGTAGTTAGCTATGTGCCGAGCTTAGCACGTAGTTGGCGCCTTGCAAGTTGCAGCGGTCCGCCAATGCAGCCGCCCCAAGCAACAGTCAGCTCGCCAGGGGTCTGGCACTGGACGCTTAGTGGTAACTTGTGACCCATGCACCTTCTTCCTTGCAGGCGAACCCACACATGCACGCACGACGTTTATTACTCCTACCAAGATGCAGCATATGCCCTTGTTCGCACAGTACGTACCTGTATCCGACTCCGTTCAAGCTGCCTGTCCGTCCGTCTGCAGATGGATCTGGGTTCGTGCTAGCGGTGACGTGGACTAGTGGCCCCGGCCAGCCGGCGCCGGCAGGCCTAATCCCACTGCCCTCCGGAGTTAGTCCCACTGTGCTTTGCACCATTTTAGCCAGGTCAGGTGGGGCGTCTGCCAATTCCCAAGCTTATGAGTGGCTGCCATATCATTCGATGGGCGCTGAGACCCGTGAAAGGTACCTACTAGGTGCTGCGGTCGAAAGGTTCAATTGGCATTGCGAAGACTACGCTACGAAGACTACGTTGCGAAGACTACGCTACGAAAACTGTAATGCGAAGCCTACGCTGCGAAGCCTACGCTACGAGAATTGCTTGCTACCCGTTACGAGAATGGCTTCGAAGACCAACTGCGATTGTAGGCGTGACTGCCTCAAGGCGCCTTGCGTTTAATGATCCGGGTTGCCTATTAGGGTGCAGTACACAGTGGGACTAACTCCGGAGGGCAGTGGGATTAGGCGTGCCGGCCGGCCGCCGCCCCTGGTCCCCCGGCTCTCGTTCCGGCTGGCCGTGAACAATTGCCTGTTTGGGTAATCGACGACAGCCGACTGTCCAAGTGCCACCCACTCCCTTCCTTGGCTGCTTTGGCAACACTCCCATCCTCATCATCATCATCATCATCATCATCATCATCATCATGGTCAGCCCCAGCAGCGACAGCAACCCCCGAACCAACCGATCCACAAACACAAAACGCACAACGTGCGTCGGATATGCATACGCATCTGCCAGGCACACGCCCCCACGCCCCGTCTGCACCCAAGGCAATCAATCAGTCCTCGCTTCTCCCCGACGCGTGCGGAGCCGCACCCTTCATGCCAACCTCATCATACGTGTTGGCCCGTCCTCGCCGCACTCCCGACCTTGATCGGACACGATGGCTCTTCGCCCTCGTCACATATCGCAGAGAGTCTCCGTCCGATTAGGCCTGCTCGTTGGCCACGGCAGAACAGGACACGCATTCAATCGCGCCTGCCCGCCGCCCCCGCCCAGGCACAATCTTCTTCTTCTTCTTCTTCACCGGTACCCGGCCGACCCATGCGTCACAGAACGTGGCAGCCGCGCGAATCGAAGGACCAGCCCGTGCTGCCACGGGCGTCGGACCTCGCGCTCGCTCCCCTTGTCGCCACCTCACACCCTTTTTCAGTCCCGTCCGCGGATGGGCGGACCGGCCATGCCGAAGCCGACATAAGGCCTAGGCAGCAAGACATTCTTGCATCCGCCGCGCTCACTCCGTTGCAACACGGGGCGCTGTGGACTTCCGGGCGGCTCGTTGCCCGTCCCGCTACCGGAGGACACGTGCACCACGCAACAGATCGACCCGGGTCCCGTGTGTTGGGTGACCGCCTGACTTCTCCTGAACGTCCGTCTCTTCTCCTGTGGGTCTTCCGTCCAGGACGGAGTATGTCACTATCCGAGTCTCTTCTCCCGCCAGGCTTGACGCCACTTGTTCGGCTGAACCGGACGTAGCGCGTTTGCCAATCGTCGCGAACCTGTGGCAGTTCAGCCCCTGCGGAGCTGAGAAACAGTCGCATTCAGCATGGCCGCCAGCTGCTCAAAACCCGAGAATTCTGTTCCTCACAGCGATCACGAGGTGCCAAGGGCAGGCTCTTTTCGTCATGGCACGGTCCTCTCTTCTCCCCCCCGGCCCTTGATACTCACATATCACACGTCACCTGCCGTTGGCTAGAGCCCCCGGCTCTTGCAACAATGTACCAAACAGTCGGGGTTCCCGCCGTTACACGAGTCGGCCCCGCGGCTCGTGCTCCTGGGCTGGGCACACCCACTTGCACACACGCCCTGCCAGGCCCAGGTGCACACGCCACCCTTGCTCAGCACTGACGGGGGCATAAAAAGCAACTGCTACACGCGAAGACACAGGAACTGTCACCGCAAACTCCACCGTGGCAAAAGAGACGACGGGGTCTCTTGTGTTCTTCTAAGAATAAACGCTTGGCAAATCTAAATAACGCGTACTTGCACACGGAAAAGGCGAAGAGTTAGACGAGCCCCAAAGCGTAAAGCAAAAGAAAGAGAGCTGTTATACGCAAACCTAGCTATGAGGGCGGGCAGAGGAAATGCTGTAATTTCGACATCGACGCGCTCCGCATTCTTCGCAAGGAGAGGGAACAGGACGCAGGACACTTGACTGCTTGTCCACGCAAGGGTTGCGGATGCCTAGGTTTTTGGGCGATACCGACGCATCTTTCACTCCCTCTCTCTCTTTCTTTTTCTCGGCCCCTGACGCGCATGCGGGCTCCGAGCGCCGATGCGGACATCACCAACACTTCTTCAGCATCGCGACCTCAAAACGAGCCATGTTTTCTATCCAGCTGCGCTCATCTCTTTTTCTCGTGTCGTTCCCTCTCCCTCGATGCGATATGAAGGTAGCTAATGACTTCGAGAGCCGTCATCGGTGACCAAAACATCGGCTGGGGGTGCTGTCGATCATGGTACTTACACAGCTCACCAATTACCCTACTCTGCCTGGTTATCTACAAGTATACGCACGCACGCACGCACTCGTGCACACAACACACGCGACATTCCGTTCATCTTTTGACCACTCTTGTCCCAGCGGCAGACAAGAGTAGTGTAAAACTAGAATATTTCTTCTTCCTCCACATCACTCTAACCTCTCTTCGGGCACCTTTGCGACAAAGCTTTCATGCCGAGTGTGAAAAGAGACCAGGACGCAGCGCAAACTGTCCCAAGGTGGCCGCGCCACGCCCTAATGAGCCCTGTTAGCATGCAGCAGGAACCGCTGATGGGGCACCAGCGCCGACGGCCAGTAAACACGATGGTCACGCGAGTAGTAAGTCAGGAGAGCGAGCACACGGGCCCCGATGCCATGACGAATCCCATCACATCACGGCCCAGAGGCTTCATCACCTCTCTCAAAGGATTTACAGCTGAGACCTTGCTGGTGTTTGAGTCAGGTTGCTCAAACACATTGGCGGCAGCTGGTGCCTCTCTTTCTAGACAACAGGACCCGAGCGCAGAGTCAGTTGGATGCGCCTGGCGTCAGGTAACATGCGCCATTTCTCTCTCTTTCTCTCTCTTGTCCAGAGAGTGTGTGTAGGCGTGTGGGCATGTGGATGAGCGAGCCGCCACATAGTATCGGCTCTGTCCCCTTCTCTTCGCTTTTACCGCCATCAAACTCAAATACGCACACGGTCAACTCCACGCCCTTGTAGCAAACATCAGCCCTCCGGTTCGGGGGTTACCTCGTATAGCCTTGGACGAAGTTTAGTCCCCGGGATCTACGACTAGTAGTAGTACTTGCAGTAGGACGTTCGTTCCCCAGCGCCGGGACAGCCCTAGGCAGGCAGTCTGGCTAGCAGCCGCCACACCGGGCCGCGTGCCATCCTATCCAACCCCCCCTCCCCACCACCCTCTCTCTCTCTCTCCCCCCGCCTCGGTCACTCCCCCTCCCCCTCCCCCTCCCCCTAACAAGGTACAGCACCCTCCCTCCATCTGGAGAGGCAATAACTATATCTCATGCTATTTCGTACTACTGTGCATATCGTAGCCAGGCACACCCTGCTCTTCCCGATCTAGGTAGCGCGCAATGCGTACGTAGCACGTCGCCCAAAAACTACGACCGTGTTCCCACCACCGAGACCGAATCTAGTAATACTACTTCCTCCATGATGCATACGCCTAGATTCTCTAGTCAGCCCTCGCGAGTCGACTCCATCTACAATCCGCCGCTCATCATACATCTCGCCCGTGGTAAACTTTGACAACAACAGGAATCAAGCCGCCACCCGCACTCCATTCACCACCTTCACCGGCCCCCTCCTCCTCACCCATCCCACGCTGAATGTCTCTGTATGCCCACTCCCCCCCCTCCCCTCTCTTTCCCCGCCGCCCGTCATTTCCCCGGTACATGGCCATACCGCACTGCACCGCGTTCCAAACCTGCTACCTTATGTACCTTAGTACTTCGTACCTATGTATGTATGTACGTACCAACAAGAGAAAACTCTCCATGTGCCGCATAACCTGAACACCTGCATACATCCATCTACATACTACACAGCCAATTAAAAAAGAGAAGCAGAGGGAGAGGGGGGAGGGGACATGTTCAAAGACAAAGTTCCCCGGTAGCCGGTGGTATACGAAGGCCTTTGAAACCCCTCCAATCAGTAGGTACGCATACGTCGTCATGTGCCGCAGCACACATCCCGATCGCGTCGGATGTGCGTCTTTTCCTTGTGCGAGAGGCGGAAATAAAGGACCAACAAGACGCCAAGGTGGACGGACGTTCATGGTTCCGGGGGATCGATGATCCAGCAACCTTCATCCAGCCCTTAGCCCTCGGATTCTGGTACATCCACCAACGCATTGTTACAAAGCCGAAAAGTTGACCAGGAGAGGCGGTCTGCCTCCAAGTCACAGTAATTTCGATCGTCTGCCGACAGCCACCACCGTGGCCATCGTCAAGGTCGTTCAAGGGTCGTGCTTGGCGATACTAGCGGGACGCCGGGTCCAAGACCCACGTCCGACAAGACGCGGGCGAGCACCAAGCGGTCGTGCGGCACGTTTTGTCACTGTTCCGTCAGAGGCCGTCTCAGCCGGGCGAGGGCATCTCGACTATGCAGAGAAAAAAAAGCATTTATCTCATCTAGGGTATAACGCAATTTAATAAATTGCTCCGACGCAAGTCAAGTCGTGTGCCGTTCCATCGGTAGGACCTGATAGTCCTCTCATCGAGGGACACAATCTCGAGTCATGATCCCGTGTGGTCGACACCAGCGACCCGGCTCGTAGTCGATGCATACTTCCCCTTCCATCGCCCGAACGATTCACCTGGCTGCAAAGCTGGTGGTCACGCACCAGTGTCGCTTTGCCGAAACCGAAGTGCGGGGGACGCTCTGCCGGCACTCATCATTGCCGGTGTGTTGAGCTTCGGTAGATCTCGACCTCTGTGGGCCGTGGTGGCTTTCCGCAATTCCAAGAAACTTCAACGCGGCAAGTAGGGAAGACCCTGTCATGCTGACGGAAGACGACCAAAGTCTCTCCCTATGCTAACTGAGCACAGCTCAACTAGGGGCTCGTGCGGTGAATTTGGCCCGCCCCGAACCAATGCTAGGTTGTGGTGGCTTCGGGGCCAGGTTTCCTGACTTCACAGCCACCAGTTAGCCTGACGCTGATCTGGTTTCTGGGTGGTAAGGAGCGAGGTAGGCACCAAATCTCTTCTCATACCTAGCCGCAGGGCGTGCCGCATTCACGACAGCATTTCCCGGGAATCACCCATACTTCGATGCCGCGAGCGAAGCATTTTGGACACCGAATGCCTGGCAACTGATACAGAGTCAGCCTGCTGTTGCTTCAGGCGCGTGGCAAGGAGTAATTGGACAACAAACCTTGGCAACCCGCCGTATCATGGCCCCAGTGCTAAATGAGAATGTTCGCATCATATTAGACTCCCCTTCGATTGCTCTTGCGATTGTATGAGACTGGATGATGTGGAAATCTCGAGGTACGGTCATGTTCGTGTGAGAGGTGCACAAAGATAGCCCGCTGCCAGAATAGAGTCTTGTAGGCGATTATTGAGGGATGCCCAGGATGTCTGTTGGTTGGCTTCCTGGTAAGACTGGCGCGCCGTGTCCCGTTTTATAGTTAAGAGTGCAAGGCAATGTGGGCAAGGGATTCAGAGGTTCGTCCGTGACTGAATCACTTCCAACGGCTGCAGAGTCGTGTTTCCTGATAACCGGGATGTGATCCGCCGCCAACGAGCTTCGCTATCGACGTTGCGTGTGAAGCACTTCAGCGGGCGTGTCTCAAAGGGTGAGGAGGAAAGTGTCAAGGTGAGCCGAGCAAACCCCCCGTCAACAGGGCGAGATTGAAGCGAGGAGGTTCGACACTGTCGAGACACTTTTGTGTCGAAGGACTGTGATAGAGGCTAGATGCCGTGAACAGGATGTGGGGGCCATTGACATTTATGGTTTTGGGACGAGCAGGCATGGAGAAGTCGAAAAGGGTCAGAGACAAGGGGGTGTGCAAGGGAATTAGGCCCAGACAAAGTCGTCGAGACTGGTGCGGGAACGACAGAACCAGGACTCTGGTTGAGGATGGACCGTGCTGTCAGTGACATCGACTAAAAGCGGTTCGTAGGAAAGGCGTGTCTGTCGTCTGGGAGCGATCGGTAATAGGCTGGCTGCCGCGCGCGACGACTTAGGGAGCGCGTTGGACGAAGACGGGCGCAGAGCAGACCTGTCATATCGACTGTGAGACGGTGGAAAGAACGCTCTTTCTGCGAAAGCCTTGGGGGCGTGCGACTTGCGTGTCCGGGGCCCGTGGCGTTCGCCCTTGAGAAACACTGTGGAGCGACGCAGGCATGGATGCCGGGGGGAGGGGGAGGAGGGGGGCGAAGATTGGAAGGGGGGAGGGGTGCCGTTCGGCTGATCGTGGGCCGGGGATGGAGTGGGATGGATCCTGGGGATGGGGATTCACACAACCAGCCTGGATGGCTTGCTCTGCCGGTGTCTGTTGCTTTCTTCTCGACGACATTGGCGTCTTCCAGGCGGGACGGTTTGGCGAGCCTGTTGGTTTACGCGAGCGACCGGTCGGCCACTAGTCCGGGCAGCTTCTGCGCCTCGCCCGAAAGTCGTCGTTCGCCTGTCGGTGGGTGTCTGCCCTCCAGATGATGACGACGACGGCAGCACCTGAGGGCGCGCCTGGGACCAGGCCCTTTCTGTCTGTCATGGCGGTGGTACCCCGGCTTCCGGTCCAGTTTGCTTGGGAAACGCCTGGGTCGGTAGCAAGTCCCCTGCCCTGCCCTTCACTGCGCTGCAATTTGTTCCCTGTCCGCGTGCATGACCGCCAATTCATCGATTGCCCCGAAGCGCCCCCGCCAACCCGACTCCAAAGCAACGAACGACTGCACTTCGCGGACATGAACCGGCGATATGCTGGGGGACGCAGGGCTAAACAGGGGACTCTCAGAGCAAGGGTCCCTTGTCCGTCGCTCTCCCACCCATGGCTGTGGATGTGGGCGCTTGCTTTTTTCGGTCCTCGTCTCTGGCTCGAGGGGGCGGCACAGCGGCTTCCGGGGTGTTGGTGGCTTGCCAGGGCATGTAGGCTGTTTTTTCTTGTCCCGACGATGTGTGACGGCGATGGCGATGCGGGCAGGGGGCCGCGATGGTGTTGCACAGAGCTCTTTTCCACGATCGCAGCCACGACGTTGGGCCTGCCACCCATGCGCGGGACGGGATGCATGGATTGAGATGGCGACCGGCCGCATCGGAGCTGCAAGGCAAGGCAAGGCAAGGCGTGGTGAGGCGATGAATGGGTGTCAGATGCAGGTGCTACGAGACCTGGTTCTGTTTTTCCTTTGCCTTTGTCGGTTCTGCATCCGTCTGTCACAACCCGACCCGACTCTTCTTCCTCTTTCATACTGCAGGCAGCCCCGTCCGTCTTGCGGCCGCTCCTGCCAGACGCCGGACGTCCATGAAGGGCCCACGCTACGACACGACACGACGCGGCGCGACAGTGCGGGCGCCAGAACTGAGTGCAAGAGCGAGGGAGGGGCCGAGGGTATGTACCTGCCCACCATCGGTAGGGTACTCATTACTTCCGTACCTTGCATATCATAGCGATGGCCTGAGGTACTGCCTGGTACCTAGCACCCACCTTGGAAATGAGGTACCAGCTTTCCTTAGTACTAGCGACGCCGCCATCCCAGACCTGTCCAAATGCCAAAAGAGAGCCTTAAACAGGACGCTCTAGGTACGTTTGATCCTGCTGGTACTGTCCTATTCTGTGCTGGGGTCATCCTCCACGAGATTCAGTAGTGACGTGAAATGTTAGTACTACTCGTTCGAGGGCGGGCATGGGTCGACCGAGATATTACGAAGGTTCTGACCAAGGGACTGGCGCCAGTCTACGCTCAGTCTGTTGCAAGGCGTGGTTCCTGACAGGGAGGTGACTTGGTACCTTGCGTACCTCACCTTGGCGCCTGCTACTAGGTAGTACTAACTACAGTATAAGGTACCTTAGTAGGTACCTATGTACCCAGGCCGGTGACTGGAAGGCAGCCTGATTACAACTTGGAAGGAAGCACTCGAACGCAAGTGCCTGCCTCATCTTGCTGCTTCATGGATGCCTGGGCCGCCTGCTGGGGCGTCCGTAAGATCCATCCATTCATTCATGCTGCCTGGCGGCGAGACATTCACAGCACCCGCACCTCGTCTCGACACAGACGGGATTCGCTGCGCCTTCACGAGTCTGCACGCACAATCGTGCAGTACTGACAGTTGCGCATTGTCCCATGTCAATCGCTTTGTTCGCCAATTCTGGCACATCTGGACTTTGTTTCCTAACGTTACCCGCGGACCCACGTCACCACCTCTAGCAGACACTGGCCCCTCCTCGGCGGCGGGGAACTCGGCGCCCAGCCCGCTTGGGCTTCCGTGGAGCTTGCAAGCGTCGTCCCACAGGCGACTGGACCAGGGCCCAGGTAGCTGGGATTGTGGCTCCGCGTCCCCGTACATCTCCAGCCTGTCGTTTGTTGACTTGATGCTCGACATGGCCAGTTACCCGCGCGAGCATCACGAACTTGTGTGCGGAGACTTGGACGCGCCCGGTTTCTATTCCCTACCGAAGGCGCACGCAGGTCACGACAGGTAGGGCTCACTTGCCTCACTCCGACAACAGTCGCTTCCAATGCTCGTGGCCGGAGCCCCACCACCTCCCCAATCAAGCATTGTAGGTTAGCCGCCGCCGCGGCCCCCAAGCAACGGAAGAGCCGCCCTTGATGCAAGCCATCGCTGTGATCCAACAGCAATCTTTCCTGCCGGCCCAATTGGCTTTCTGAGGCCACCCCGCAGCCTCGCCATCCTTGGCGTCCGTCTCTCGTCTCTCACTCGACGTTCGAACCGGTCGACACGCGGTGGCAAGGCTGGCTTCAGCACATTGCACCGTCGTCACGAGCAATGCCACCTCGGGTGCGCGGCCTCGACGGGACGGTACGGCTACCCGCTGCAGCCACAAACACAAGCTAGTACGTACGTACTGTATGTACGTAGTGGTATACTACAGTCTTAGTACCTACCTGCTGTGTCGTGGCTACGATGCGAGTCTGCATGCCGGCGCCCTGCTTGCTTGCTTGCATGCAGGCTGCAGCCCCAAGGTCACCACCCCTCCTCGGACAAGACCTGCGGCTGTCACGCAACCAAGACGCTGACAGGTTCCCGCCTTCCTGGGACCCAGTCTCAGTACAGGGGCACCTCAGGCATCTCATTGGGCCACCCAGGATGGATTGTGATGTGGACACTCAGCCTCCAGATGCAACCATGCTTGTCATGTCAACTCGAGACCCGGTCCACAACCACCACCAGTCGGGCCATTCGCGAGACCCCCGCAACCTTGGTCTGCTCTGGAGCAACGGCCTGGTCTACGTATTCCAACCGTCCCTGCGGCTGCCTTGGCCAAATGTCAGATTGGCAAATAACGCGAGCGGCAACGTCGGCCACATATCGAACAGGGACCGCGCCAATACTCCCTGTGGCCTCAACCAGCAAAGGCCAAGCCATGGCAAAACGCTCGGACAATATCTGCAGGTTCCAGGATTTGGTTCATCAACGCGATAGGGTGGATTCCTCGCCTATGCAGACGTCGGCCGCGATCCTCGCGGGATGGCAGCATCCAACCAAGGAGACGTGCACTGGCACCGTCTGACACCACACCCCCTGCGCCGCCCCGTCTTGTCTGTCACCCTGGGGTTTCGCTTTTGGCACAAGCACGGCCCCAGGGGAAAGTC
The DNA here is from genome assembly GCF_022605165.1 of Purpureocillium takamizusanense. Lineage (NCBI taxonomy): Eukaryota > Fungi > Ascomycota > Sordariomycetes > Hypocreales > Ophiocordycipitaceae > Purpureocillium > Purpureocillium takamizusanense. The sequence continues at coordinate 1,066,733 of NC_063077.1, forward strand.
CCCACCACAATGGTTGCTTTTGTTATGCCGGTCCAAGCTCCGCCTACCGTCTTCTGAGAATCTCCGCCTCGACGGCTTCGCGCGAGCCTTTGACTCGAACACTGCCGCGCGGACGCTCATTCCCTCGCTACACCAGCCAGCCAAAGCAACAACACAACTCTGTCAATAGTGTGCAAATTCCTCCTGCAGCTCCAGGTTCGACCACTTGCTTTTTCGCTGACCGGATCCCACATTATGTTCCGGCCCAGGATCGGGCCCAAATACTCCTTTGATGCCATCACCGTGCGTAATCCTGATCGACGGGCAGCCACTCCACCCACCTTGCCTCAGCCAGGAGCGCCCAGTATCTCGGCTCGACATATGTGTACCCTTGGCCTGCGGCTCAAGGCTCAGGGATTCGAGGTGGCCGAAGGGGTTGAATGCAGGGCTTGATCCTGATCTCAACGATGGGCCGGGCACCCTTGATATGCATCCTTCGTTGACGCCTTTATTGCGAGCGCTGCCAGATCATGCCGCATGCTGTGATCTTGGTGTCGGTGTTGCGGTCATCGTGCACCTTGCTCTTCAAGATCGAACCTGCCTGCCAACCACGACGGCGCTTGCGGCAAAAAGTCGGCTCCGAGGTCGTCTCAAGCATCACGCCTGAACAGTGACAACGACTAGAAGGCGAGTTCGCGCTGCACTTGGTACCGCACAGTTTCATACAGAGCGCGACGCCATATCGTGAGACCACACATCTTGGACAGTCGGCCAATCGCGCTCGACATCGACATGGGATGACACCGTACTCACAGTTAAAAAAACTTGGTCATGGTTTCCGCCAGCCACTTCCGCTGCCGCCTACCCCAAGAGGCTGCTCGATTTAGTTCCAGGTCTTCCCGGGTCGTGGGAGGCAGAATCCACGTTCCTTCTGGGGCCCCACCGTGTCATCTGAGTTGAGCAACCTGCAATGACCCGGCGCCGTCGAAACAACCCTGGTGAGGCCCCCGACTCTACAAGCCCCTTGTTGCTGCAGCATGATTTAGGCCGGATACGGGATAGTCGTCGTCATGGTTTACCATATGAGGCCTCAGCCTGACTCTGTGCGGAAAGCCGAAGACTGTCGGCTGACGTCGCTTGTAACCCCTGCAGGAACGACTCTGCTCAACGTTCACGGCCAATTGAGTTTGCATTTGCGCTACCTCGCCTTCGTCTCTGGCACTTGATGAGCGTGCGTCTCGCTCGTGTTGGGCATAGAGGACGGCCAAAGAGCTTCCCAAGAGACGATATTCTGATTACTGAACTGCATTGTCGACAAGCAGTTGCTGTCTTATCGTGTAACTGGGACGTCCCAAGCCCTACTCGCCTCGTGTTGGTAATGCCGAGCCAACGGGCCAATGCAGACATGCTACCGCTCAGGAGCCACACACAGTGATCGCGGAAAGCGGCTGTCAGCCCCGGGCCGACCAATGCAGAGGTCCCGTAGCCGATGGGTTGGCAGTTTTCCCACGGGTCTCCATACAGCCTCAACTGAATGACCAACGCCGGCAATACGGATCTCGCGAACAACAAAGCACACGCAGCTGCAGCATCACTCACTGTTGGCTTTAAATGGAGCGTTGCCTAATAATGATGTCATGCTGCGTTTGTGGCCTTGATTTTCGGTGGACGCTCAATTGTGTGACCATGGTATACTGTACGAAGTACGCGAGGTACCAAATAAGTGACGACTCGACTGCCGAGAGCAAGAACGACAGACAGCTGGGCTCCCACGGAACAGATAGACTTTCTCTGCACCAGGACATCCTGGAAGGCCATCAGGCCGAGGTCCAAACAATCTGTCGACCCGGAGGCCCCTTTCTTTGAGATGGGAAAGGCCTTACAGGTTTGTGCGAATGTCTGTTGGAGGATTGCAGCAGATCCACCCCCACGATGTCTCAGCGACAACACCCACTCGGCCGATTCATTCTCCAGCTGAATAGGATGATAGGTTCCCGTCTCGGATGGGATTTGAGTGGATAAATTGGCCACCCTGGTCAATAGTTTGCCTGCACTCGCAAATTCCTTCGAGGCGCTGCCTCTTCGACGCGCTTGTTCGTGACTCAATCAGATCCACGCAACGACACCACAACGCGTTGCCCTTGGGCAAATGTAGGCAATGGAAGAATCCGGGCAGATGCACTCGCACCAACAGTCTCATGTACTCGCTCCTAACACACCCGTGCCCGTCGACGAGGACCGCCGTAGCGTCCGGTGCCGAGCAGCGCGAGGTCGCCTATACTGTTCAAGCCAACTAGCGGCGAGCAGTTGACGTCGTCTGACCACAAAGACGCACGCATTGTTGGACAAGGTGCCCTGGTGTACTGCCACCGAAAAAAGGTCCCCCACCAGCAACCAGGCTGGCGGGAACGAATCGTTTCTCGACAGTTGAAACATGATCGCTCTGTCCGTGCCGTAGCCCCGGTGGTGACGGGGGGGCTGGACGCCTTTGGCCGTGCGGACTGGCTCAGCGTGGCGCAGCTGTGTCCAGTTTCTGCCTCCCCTTTGACGATTGCAAGGGAGATGCACCTGAGCGATGCTTACTCCGTAGAACCAGCGGAGCTGTGGTCAGAGCTACATCTCGGTTGGTATCCGTGGTGTGTACAGTCGCGGAATGCGCGGTCGATTAAGACCGTACACCGGCGTTCCTGCGACAGTCCCTCTTGGACGACGGCAAAACGGGTAATTGTTGCTATCCTGCCTGGCCTATCTCGGCCGAAGAGTGTCAAATGGGGCCCTGAAACGGCCTGTTCGGAAAATTAATGTTCTGCTCCCGACCAGAACAGGTTCCGCGACAATCGGAGACATGGTCGCACTACTCGACAAGGGAGAGCGCCCGGCGTCGAACTGTGGCAGATCCGAAGTGGAACACGATCACAGTGGCTTGTGCCTTGTGTCAGTCGGGGGTTTGTCATGCCTGCGCAGTATGCAAGTGATACAGCATGATGGTCTCAAAAGGGTCAAGACTCATTTCTGATGAGATAATCAAGCTCCTCACGTCCTCCAGTGCGAAACGAATCTCAAAAGGGAGAGCGAATCGGAAAGTATCGCGACAAGCGAATCCCGCTTCGGGCCGGGGCGTGTTCCAAAGCATCCAAAACGCCCAGAGGTCAAGACAATTGCCCTCAAATCCTTTGGAGCGACGGCTGGAAAGCTCCAGATGAGCGGACTTTTGGGCCATAGAGGGGCCACCGCATCCTCTCATCCAAGGCTGCAGCGTATCAGGCAAGAGAAATCCCAGAAAGACGTTTGAGGAACCTCATATCGCAATGATGAGGCAAGAGGCACACGGCAAACGCAAATGGAGGTCGAGACAGAGGTTGAGACACGTGTGCATCAACAATGAGGCTGGGAGAGATTTTGTGGACGGCTGCAAAGCAGTGTATCTGTACCCATGCTCGCGGCGCTCAGCCTCTTGTCTAAGCATCCCCGTCAATGGTGCCCGGAGCCACGGCATACGAAGTGCGTATGGAGGACAGAACCACCTGGTCGGTGTCTGTGGCTGGCCGACGGGCGAGCAGGGCGTGCAAGCCAAATGGCACCGAGCCCAGGGCCCCGGGTTCCATGCCGTTCAACGCAAAGGCAACCAGCCTCGAGGGCCGTACGTTGTGACTGGAACAAGCAGCCTTGCCAACCCCGGGTCTGACCCCCCGGGGGGAGGGGGAGGGGCGGGTCGGCTCATTCATTCTAGCGGGACATCTTGGCGGCTGCTCATGATATTCCCGAGCCGCAAAACCCGCGAGATTATTCGGGGGGGATGCCCAAGTCTCACAAGAGTCTTGCCTGTGCGACTCCAACAATGATTCGAGTTACACGACGGCGAGGTCAAAGCCTCGTTTTGGGCACATGGAGCGTGGATGATGTCCTGTCACGAACATGTCCCATTTCTGCCCCGAAATCCATCGGCGCGGTAAGTAAACCAAGATACGCTCCAAATCACCGCAACGCCAGCTGAGGACGGCTCACTTCGATGCCTTCTCGCTATGCCTCCCCCCTTCCTCAAGTCCCTCGAGAATTCTGATGCCGTACCTGGCCCGGAAAAACAATGGAGGTCAAAAGCAAAATGTGGTCGATGCAAATAGCTCATCTCCAGGATATCTTTTCGGCCGGGCAGGAAAGGATAATACTGCCCCTCACTCCATTGACCCCCGAGAAGCAAAAAAGAACCAAAAACGCCGGGCGGAGAATCCTCCCATGACCTACGGAGCGTGAGTCGCCGCCCGACGCTCGCAGGCAGCGACTAAACAGCGCCTTTTTCCATGGAGAATCGGGCGTGCCACGCACAAAACAAAGAGACTCAGCCACGCTCAGCACCGACGAGGTAAGCCGAAAACACTGCTCAGCGCAGTGACTTGGACACCATGACAAGGAGCTTGCCACCCGGTATCGAGTGACCCTTGCTGTCCATGAGCCGTATAAAGCGGTAACCAGCCCGCAAGCGGTCGAGGCGAATGCACGCCCAGGCGAGCAAGGGAGAGCTGCCAAGGGGGGTCCGAGACTCGTCTTCGATCTTGAACCTGCGGAGCGGTGTCGAGAAACAAGTCAGCCAGGTGGTCGATACTCCAAGTCATGGTGAGGAGAAGTAAGTAAGCATTGGAGGCTAGCTGGACCCGTATGGAAGTGTGCAACATGCAACGGGACGATCTGGGATGAAACTGGGCGACATGTAAGGCCGCACACGCCTTCCCCTCCCCCCGGGGCCCAGCGTCAGTACCCGCTTGGAGGTGATTGGAGGCGGAGACGTGGTCGGCCAGCCTCTGGATAAGGCGCGATGGAATCAATCGTTGAAGATGCCGCTCGTGGCGCCGAGTACTCTCCCGTCCGTCACTAGGCACGAGTGTGTTTCAGACGGACAAGGTGACAGACAGTCCGAGCCCTCGGCGGACCCGCCAGGACTCCGGTCGCGAGCCGAAACCATCAGCGGGCCGGGGACAAAAGCAAGTTGGGCAAGGTTGCGAGCAGTCACAAAATTCGCCAGGCAAGTGTTGCAAATGAGCAGGACCACGTCGGTTTCAGTCATGGGGCGATGAAGTCACTTTGTGATGGGTCGCGCGGTTGTGCCCAACTTCTGTCCAAGTCGGGGGGGGGGGCGAGCAGTTGAAGGGAACGCCTGCAGTGCAAGGAAAATATGACGACTCACCTTACGAAGCCAAGCTCCGGAACCACCTTGGGGATGCCGCGGAAGCGCAACGTCTTGCCGTGGGTCCCGAAATAGGGATTGACGGATTTCTTGGCGTCGGTGCGCTGCTTGTAGGGACTGTCCTTGGAGCCCGCGTCCTTGTCCGCGCCGCCCGGCTTGTCGACGTGCAGCTCGACTTTTACGACGGGCCGGATGGCGCTCCCGCTGCGGACGTGGGCGGCGTCGCCGTCGGCACTGGCGTGGGCGGGAAGCTTGTGGCCGGCATAGATGGTGATGTCGAGGTCCATGGTCCGTCCGGGCGCGGCCAGCTCCTGCGTGTCGGCCGTCTTGTCGGAGCTCTGGTAGCCGGGGGGCTTGAGGATCCAGCCCTTCTGGTCGGCAAACATGCCCTCGTTGATCATCATGCCCGGATCAAGGCTCTGCCAGTTCAAGGCAACCATCTGCACGCCCATTCTCCAAAACGGGCTCGGGTCGGGGTTCGAGCTGCCTATCCGCTTAACATCTGGGAAGGCCCTCATGAAGAAGCCCTTGTTGTGCAGAAATACTTCCTGCTCATGCTTGCGGTGTAGATCACTGATACGGCTCTCGCTGATGGAGAAGATGTGAGTCGGCTTCTTGGCCTGCGGAGTCCGAAGGCTCTCGAATCGCTCGCTACGGGTGTACACGGCGAGCTCGGCGAGGCTCTGACATATGCGGACCTTGACACCACCCTTGGGTGAAGGTGCGGGAGGAGCGCCAGGCGCGGCGGCCGAGGCGGGCTTCTCGAGGCGTGGCGAGCGGGAGGGCGCCGGCAGCTCCTCGTCGGAGACGGACGTGTCGTCTTCAGGATGCTGCAGGATGGGAATTTCGCCGACGGTATGGGCTGCGACCATCTTGGCCGGCGCCCTCTTCACCTTTACAAGGATCTTGTTGCGGAGCGCCTCGAGGGTGGGGACGCGAAACTTGGGGTCGCACGCCTCGTAGGGCTCGCTCACGAGAAGGTCTTGCCAGACCTCTCTCATGATCTTGACCATGACTTCCTGCTGTTCCAAGTCGGCATGCACCTCGAGGCTGATGATGATGGGTAGGTCGTTGTCCACGAAGGCAGACTCCTTGATGGCCTCGCAAACCTCACGAAAGCCGCAAGGTATAGTCAGGGTCCAGCCGTGAGTCACGATGGGCTCGCCCCGAGGCATTGCCGCTCGAGCACGCGCTCGCGCCGCGCCGCGCCCGACGTCGAGGCGGTCATTGGACTCGTGGGGGTCTTGAGTGAGGACAACGCTGGAGCGGGGCGACACGTCGTCGGCGACGACGCGGCTGTTGGCGCTGGGGCTGCGTGAATGGGAGTGGGCTGCCTGCCTGTCGCCGAGGTAAGACTTTGCAGACTCGTACCTTTCCCCGACGGCGTCGACAATGTTGAGGGCGGCGTTGGGCAGGGAGCTGCCCGAGAGGCCGCGGCTGTGCTCAACGTGGGGAGACTTGGACCGGTCCCTCGACGGGACGGCGTCCCCGTTCCACACATCAATCTCGATGCAGCGGCAACCACGAGAGAGAACCTAAGGGGCTTTGGCGTCAGCTTCGCAAAGAATACATGGCGCCAGGGTGGGGGGAATTTGGGGACGGAAGCGACATACGGCCTTGTAGGCGTCTGGGGTGCTTTTCGATGTCCACTGATGACCGTCGAGGTACGTGTTGTGGCTGCTGTTGATGAAGTAGTTGGTGAGGGGTCTGGAGAGGTCGGTTTCCGGAGGGGGGGCCAGGGCATCGATGCCGTGCTGCTTGATCCAGGCGTAGAGAAACTCGCCACATGTGTAGGTTTCCCTGTCGAGGTCGACGACGGCCTCGCCCTGAACGTCCTTGAGAAAGGCGCAGAAGGCGTCTCTGGACAGGAGGGGGTGGGGGCCGCGAAGGTGGCGGTAGAGGCTCTCGAGGGTCTCGCGCATGTCGGTGCTCATGTGGGCGTCGAGGTCGAGGTCCGGGTGGCCGCAGGCCGTCGAGGCGTCGCTCGAGGAGGACTCGTCGGAGGGTTTGGCGAGGGCCGTGACGCCGACCAAGCGGCCGAGGGCGCGGAGGGAATGAGGGTTCGAGTTTCCAAAGATGGACAGGGTTCGCGCGCGGCGAGGGTTGTCGTTGGCGGCATGGTCCCGGCGGCCGCGCATGGCACGACTGCGGTGCTGTTTGGGGGAGGTCGCGCTGTTAGTTGCAAGCGCACACGCACCACACGCACGCCTACACGAGATGCGCAGGCGAGGGACGAGAGACGACGTACAAAGAGCCCGCACGAGAGGTTCATGGCGACGGGGCTCGACTGGCAGTGGGGATGCTCGGTGGCTGCCGCGGCGCGGGCCGGCGACGGACGCGCGCTGGTGGTTCAATGGCTCGCACGCGACATTTGCGCGACGGGTGAGCGGGCGACTTTGGCAATGGACTGGATACAGGTGGGCGTGCTGGTGGTGGTGGTGGTGGTGGTGGTGGTTGGCGATGACGGTAGCAAGATGCCAGACGCGAGGATGCGCGACACGAGAGCGAACGGGCGGGCGTCCCTTATCTCTTCATGGCCGCATACGCACGTCGTGGAATATCTCTGAACGGCGGCAGGTTTGGATGACGGCCAGGGAAATGAAAAAGAATCAAGAGGAGGAAAGGAGATTTAGCCCATATGTCAGCATTGAGGGAAACGGGCAGGCAAGCGAGCGAGCGGGTCGCACCGAAGGGAAGGAAGGGAAGGGTGGAGGGGGGAATTCCAACACGCTGCAACTTTTCCTGGGCCTCTTCAGCCTCACCTCGCCGCCTCCGCAACAAGCCCGCCAAAGAAACCTGTCCAATTGTGGCCAGCCCACAGGACGAGGCAGGTCTTTGATCTGGGGCGAATGACGGGACGGGGAACGAGGAGCTGCTGAGATGGGCATGGGATTACATGGATGGGAAGAGATGAATGGGGGCCGAGTACCTTGCACTAATAAGTTATTAGGAGGGAGCAGCAGCACAGCACAGCACAGCACAGCACCGCACCACGCGCGCGAAGGAGTCAACGAGACGGGAGGGAGGGATAGAGCGAGCACTGCCTCCTTGCGTCGCCGCCGCCGCTGCTGCCGCTGCCATCACTCGCCTGTCCCAGGATCAGGATCAGCAGCAGGTTCGCCAAAAGTGGGCATTACTACAGAGCAGCAAATTTTCCCCAACGCCGGTGGTTTGCAACCGAAAGGCTTCTCTGTTTTTTTTCTTTTTTTTTCGAGGAGGACTCGGTAGTGCCTACTGCGAGGGGTGCATGCGTGGTGGGTAGGATGCCGCGGCCAGGTGGCCGACGACCAAGACACACAGACGAGAGATGGATCAAAGCGACGGCAGTGAGTGAGAGGATGGGTGAGTGAAGTGAGTGCCGGGTCGCTGGTCCATGCACTCGCAGCCGGGGGGGAAGGGGGACCGACGCATCTCTCATTTTGGGTCATGGGATGCGGGCCACAGGGCTGAGCCTTGACTTCATGCCATGCCGACGCCCTGGTCTGCGCGCGCCATCCGGGGCGGGCATCCATGCCGCATGCCGCATCCCGCGTCCCAGCGTCCAGAGCCGTGGGCCTGGCCTGTCGTCCGGCCCTGCTGGGAGGGAGGAGGGGAGGCGCAGCGAGCGCCAAACCATGCCATGACACCACCAATGGCCAGGCCAGGCCCGGCAAGGCAAGGCAAGGAAGGCAAGGCAAGGTAAGGCGAGGCGCAAATGGCAGCCTTAATTTTGTCAGCTCAGCCCATCTTATGCTGGCGCGCGTGCCCACTTGCGCCAACGGCGGGAGGGAGGGGGGGGGGGGGGTTTATCGACGCGGCGAGAGAAGAGAGAGGGAGGGAGTCAGCGGACGGATGGATCGGGGGGCCAAGTGAGGCTGCTGCTGTTGCTTGCTGCTAGTAGGTTAGTACCAAGATAGCGAGCGACAGCAGCCATACAACGAACTACGTACGTACTTGCGCGCCTAAAGTTGACTTTTATTGATGGACAGCAACGACAACTGACAGGCGCTGTGCAATGATGCTTGGAAACCACCTAACTTGTTGTTACTGCATGGTAGAGTATACGCTGCGAGGTGTCCAAGTGTGAGGTGAGGTGAGAGGTGAGGCGCCACCAAGTTCACAACCCACTGGAATTGCTTGGGTGGGGAGTGGGGAGGGTTTGCGGGAGGGCGGGCCGTTCCTGGGCTGGGCGAAACCTTGCCAGTTGCCACTAGAGAGAGGTTGGATGGATGGATGGGTGGATGGTGTGCGTGCGTGCGTGCGTCGAGGGCAGCCGGCCAGCCAGCCAGCCAGGTAGGCGAGGGGCATCAAACATCAAATAACCACCAACCCGGTCTCGCGGTATCATTGTTCTGGCTCATTACCGCGGCCAGCAACGCAACCTTTCTGTATACAAATCCGGACCTCCCTCTCCTCTCCTACCAGATCCGATCCGAGAGAATCCGGAAGGCCCTGTTCACGGCCCGCCTGCGGGCCAGCATTCATCCTCTCACGACAAGACAAGCAGCAGCAGCATCGCGTGGCAAAACAAAGTAAAGTACTATGGCGCGCGAGATCGCCCTGGTCCCAATGCTTTGTAATTTCTGCCGGGAAAATACGAGTCCCCATGTGCAATCTACTACGATTGGGCTTTTGAGTGACCTGTTTGTTGCACCTCGCTCTCCCTCGTGGCAGAGGTCAGCCTTGGGCGAAGAGTGGGCGCGCTACGCATCGACATCGGCATTGCCCTCGTGCATTGCCATCTGCAGGACGCCCGTACGAGTCAAACCAAAACCCTAGACATGTTGCGCACCTTTTCTTTTCTTCTTCCTTTTTACCCCGTGGCACTGGATCTGTTGCCAAAGGGCTAGGGGATGCGGGATGCGGCCGTCGCTGAGGGTCGCAGCCGAAAGGGCAGGCGCACTGCCACACGAAAGGGCCGTTGCGGCGAGACAAGAGGAGAGGGGTTTGTTTCCTAGAGCCTCGCATGTGCTCTCTACTATTCCTAACTCAACTCTGTTCGCTCCTTTGCTCCTTGTCCTTTCTCAATTCTTTTTTTTCTAGAGAATGGGGAACGGACTGGGCTCGTGGATAGGTAGGGTCGCCGCGAACGGCCGGGCTGGCTTCTATTTCAGGGTCCCCCGGGGCTCGGCACCCGGCAGCGGCGCGCGCGCCGACTGTGGGGGGCACCTACTTGAGGTAGGCTGGGGCACTCACTCCGGAGTCCACTGTCCGCTGCTCCTCCGTGCCGGGCGGGAACTTGACTTCTCCGCATTTCTCGCCGCCGCGTACTACAGTATCATAATACCCGCCGCCGCCGCCGGGTGATGAGGTCATTCCGCAATCAACAACAACCACACCCACCGCCGCCGCCGTGCCTTTAAACTACCAGCGACCATTTAATAAAAAAGTATCAGGGCTTCTAATTTATGTCCAACTTCCGACGGCGGACGAAGTAACGTGCAAAATACTTTGTAATTAGTTTATATCCCTCCCTCCCTCATCTACGCCTGCTGATGTGACATACGGGAAACAATGGGCAAGGAAGAAGAAGCGCAGGTCCGCTCTTGGGGCTTCGACCACGCCTTTACCTGGACCGACGGGCCGTGAGTTTTCTTGGCTCCTCCCTTGTCCCCCTCTCTCTTTCCCTTCCTATCTCTCTGCCCCCGCCTCTCTCTCTCTCACTCTCTCTCTCTGTCTCTCTCTCTCTCTCTCTCTCTCTCTCTCTCTCTCTCTCTCTCTCTCTCTCTCTCTCTCTCTCGCGTGCTCGCTCTTGCGTTCTCGCTACCCTCATTCCGTACCCTATAATTTTTTTTTTAATTTTAGGGTCTTGGGTTTGGATGAGTGTGAGACTGATATCAGAGGCCTTCTCCCGAGGCGTGGAACACATTCTCTAGCAACGCGCACTACGCCCCGCACGCACACGCGGGGAAGACGACGCACCACATCCTCGCCGGCGACATGACGCTGTGGTACCCGCGCGAGGAGGAGGGGGAGGAAAAGAAGAAGAAGAAGAGGGGGAAGGAAGCGGAGAACGAGGAGGATGGGGCAATGGCGGCGGCGGCGGCGGCACCGGTTCACCAAGGGGTCACGTACGGGGTCGGCGCGCGCGTCGATGTCGATGCCGGGAGGGTGCATGAGGTGCGGATGGGCCCTCGCGGGTGCACGTATGTGGTTGGGGAGTGATGGGTCAGAGAGGCGGGTGAGAGGTGCGAGGGCCTGTCGGCAGCATAGTGGCTGGGGGTGTCTTGGTAAAGGAACAGAGTGAACGTGGTTGGCGATGAAGAGTCGTTGTTGTGTAGTCGTTTATCGTCATGCGTCTTTGACCCCATAGCATTCAGCATACATAGACATACTGTGAGGTGTGTTGTCTCGCTTTGATAGAGATACGTATTGCACGTCCACTTCCACATCACCCACAAGCTCGCTCGCCCAAGGCTTCCACTCCCGAGGCAACGGTGCAGAACCAGTACGACATGATGCTAGTACAAACTTCGCCCCAAAATCCTGCTTGCACGGTTCGCCATCCCATCAAAGCCGCTCGCTGGCCACCTCCTCCGCCGATGTCGGTAGTCTATCCTCCGCACCGGGGTAATCCTCTCTCGCTTTGCCGCGGTACCCGGTCTCGTAGTCCCTGTCGAAGCCGCGCTCGTGCGCCGGGTCCGTGGAGTTGATGCCGACGCCCTCGAGCCCCGCGCCGTCCCTGCTCCGCTTGCCTCCGTGCAGTTCCTGACTCGTCATGCCTTGGCCCGGGTGGCCGAGCCCCCGGTGCACGCCCGCGGATGTTGCCCCCGGCGGCGTGTCCGACGCCGCCGTCGGTACGGAGGCGCCACCTCCCGATGGCACCGTCTCGTTGACCGGCCGCGGCTGGAAGGTCCGGCTCGCCGGCGCGGTGCCCGGGAGGTGGGTTTCGGCGTGGAATTCTGGCAGGTGGTCCTTGCCGACCTTTGTGCCGCGTTCGTACTGGGCAACGGGAGAAAACGCGGCCGGTTAGCTTCCTTGTTGCCGCACTTGCTACTCCGAAACATTGCTTCCCCCTTTGGTCGTCAACAGCTCCGGTGGTGCCACCTTGCTCCTGAACTCGCCCTGCGCGGCCGTCATGGCGTCGGAGTTCTTGCTTGCTGACATGTTGATATCCTGTGCGACGTCTCTGCTTCACATTCTTCTTTTGTTGGCGAACAATTGTCTAGAAGTGCGACGCCACAGACGACTGGCGTCTACCAATACATATATTGAGCGGCGCCCTCGTCCGACGTTCATGACGGGACGTGATGTCAACAACAAATCATTCGTAATTACGTCATACTGGACATCACGCGCGCGACGCAGTGTCTCCTTTCCTTCTGCGTTGGATGAGGACTGGCAGAATCTGTGGTTCATCGCATCCTCGGTGGGAACTTCGCTGAGCGTTATGTCGTTGCGAAGTGCCAAGTGTGGAGCGGACTTGGAGCAGACCTCCGATGCAGGCGTCTTCAACGTCGTCATCCGCGGATGGCCTCATTGGGCGCTCTTTCTGCGAGGACGAACTTGCAGCACGATCATGTCGATTGCAAGTGGCGTGGACCATTGTATGAGCATTCTTGCGACAGACCAGGTTCACTGAGCCGAGGTCTACGAACTTCAGCTCGTCAACCGCGCCGCCACCTGTTCGTCCGCACCGTCTGATTGTTCGCGTCAACCGAGCGCCAATGTGCGCATCGGCTCCACAGCATGGCTTCGGAACGGTGTCCAGCCGGCAGGTTGCAGATTCAGGGCCGGTAGACTTACAAACTCAAATTGAAGCAGTACTTGGGGAGGCGCGCGCGTCACAAAACGACTTGTCTCTCCATAAATTCGTTCGATGCGGCAGGCGTCGACCCCTCCGTCGGTGCTGAAAGCTTGACCAACGCCGAACTCAAAACGTCGGCTGGGGCTGATTTGCTCGTCCTCAGACATGGATCGCTTGAATGATTGTCGAGTCCTTCAATGACCTGGCTCGCGGTCGCTTAGAAAACAGAGCAGGTTCTGAAACAGTACCTGACATTCATTACGCCGCGCGCTGGATGGCTTGGCACTCGATCGCGCCAATGATGGTGGGCATCGATCGTGCATCGCGATGCCAGCGCGGAGCGGAACCTGATCAGGGAAACCGTCCCATGCCCATTTTGGGGCCACACCATCCCAGCAGCACCGCCCAGCGTGGCTGACGACCAACACGAGCGCCTCCTCCCATCCTCCGTCAGCGGTATAGTGTGTGGCGCATCCTGGGGCTCGAGTGTCCTGGTTGGCAGCAAAACAGGACGCCGTTGAATCCGGGGAAGCGAACAAGAAACAGCAGCACACCGGATTCGGCCGCTGCATGCATGGCCGGCTGCCAAGGCCACGGCCCCAAAGTCAACAGACGACAGCTGCACGGGGCAGCATCGGGGACGCGGTTGCGTGGTCGGCCGATTCCGTGGCAACAATGTATTCCCTACCCCGACTGAGTTTCACGTTGGGGTTAGAGTTGTTTCGCCATTCCAGTGGCAATAGGCCGGTGACGACCGAAAGGGAAATGAGTCGCCCTGCAATTGTTCGTTATCGACCAGGACGGGGAGCGGGCAGCTTGTCAATGCTCCTGAGTCCTCAGGTTCCCCCCCGTCAAGTCCATCAAAGGCCCAACCAAGGTGCCACAGCCGGGGCCGCAGGGGCTGCGGGGGCTGCGGGGACCGCCGGGGCCGTCGAGTTGTCGTGTCGCCCGCGAAATTACACGGTTGGAGAGCGAGGGGTCGCCGAGAGAAGCAAACAGTCGGCACACCGTCCTTGATAGACGTCCGCACGCGCACAACAGACCGCATGTCTCAAAGCACGGAACAGGCGGCGTCCTTGTTGCCAATCAAACGGCCGTGCAGCAGGAGGCGCGGGCGCTGCTTGGTGGGCTTCACCCCGTCATCGTCCTCAGCTCCCAGAGTGCCCATTGCTGGCGAGCTGGACGGGCTTCGGCCACGTCTCAGACGATTGGGTCTCCGGGCTCCTGACGGGGGCTGCTACGCCTGGCCCTTGCCGCCAAGGACTTGCGCTCCGCTGGCTGCCAACGACGCATGGCGGAGCTCGTCATTCAACAAGGTGGTGCTGTTTGCCGTGCTGCAGCCCATCCAACTCGGTGTTAGCCATAGCTGACAGCGGCCGCGTGCATCTCGAGGCACACTGCCTGCACAACACAACGCTACGCCGCCCAAGTGGGTGTGCGCGGTGCCTCGCCGACCGGCACCAACGGCTGTTCTAATATTGCTTCAGGACGCCGTCGAAAGGCTGTTTCCCGCGATCCAAAGCTTGTTCCTGCTTGTGGGTGGGCGGCGAGAGCTGACCGGCCGGGCTGAGCGGCTGTGGCGGGAGGAAGCGGGCGGCGGCGCGGTCGGTGGAGGTGTCAAGAGGAGGCGAGGGAGGCGAGGGAGGCGAGTCGAAGAAGAAAGCAGTCAGTGGTGGTGAAGTGAGCCGCCAACAATCATAATTACCATGCCCACATTGACGCCGAGATGCGAGATGTATATGACATACTATCCTTTGCACCTACCGTAGGAACGAATGGAGGCAATGATGCCTTATTAGTAGTAGTCCGGCTGCCATCATCGGTCACAGCAGGCGCGTCCCGCCCGCAGTCACTCCTCTCCTGCCTGCAGCCTGCAACAGCCCAGAAACCGGCAACCGGCAACCCCTCAGCTACACTTCCCCGGCCTTGATTGCGCCTTCCCGGCCTGCCAAGGTTGACTTGATTGCGACTGCGACTTCCTTGATACTTCGCAACCCTCCAACTCTCCTTCCTCTCCATACCAAGTAACGAAGTACCCTTACCACTACGTACTCGCTGCATCAAATCCTGGCTCCTGATCTTCACTTCTCCTCCACCTTTCCTACTTGCCTGCCCGCCTGCAGGCCTGTCCAAGTCATAACAGGCGCCAACCTCATACACTCCGTCGCCTCCCCCCCATCCTGTTTCGTGTGCTTTCACCTCGCCTCACCGTCTCTCTCCTCTCCCCTCCAGCCTCTGTTCCTCTCTCCCGCGCAAAGGCCCCCCTTTGTCCTTTCCAGCCAGGGCCCCGCCGCCCAAGCCGGCAATCAGAGCGTCTCGTCTGAAAGAATGCTCACATCGAGCGTCACGGCGGCATAAGCGAGCGGCCAAAGCTCACGTCACCACCAATGGGTCGCTAACTGCATAAGCCCACGCGTCACGGCAGCTCATATATCCTGCTCGTCGCCGCCCGCTGTGGCTCCTCTCCCCTCGCCATCCTTGCGAGTTCACGAGGGGCAGCCAAGGCGTCGTCTCATCAATGGGCAACTCCACGTCGTCCGAGGCGTCGCGCAAGGCGCCCCAGAAGCTCTCCAAGCCGCGACCACCAGGCCATGTCTCAGCAACCGACTTCTTGAGCCCGAGCAGCCTGTCTGCTTCCAGCGGCGACCGATACTGCGAGAGCTACCTCGCCGGATCCCGTGTGCTCTCCGTCGAGGACTTTCCCTCCTATACCCACGACCCTATCGCGGCCCGCAAGGATGCGTTCCGGACCTCTTCAGGTCATCTGTCGAATTCAACGCCAGGGCTCGGCGCAATCGATGTTGGCGAGTCGACGCAGGTACGGGACCCGCAGACGCAACAAAGAGGACGGAGCAGCGGTGTGTCTCGCTCCGACACAACCAGGCAGCCCGACCGGCCCAAGTCCATGGTGGTTGACAGAAGCGCGGTGCAGCCCGTGGCTCGCGCTGCCAGGTTCGTACTCGGAATCCGGACCGGTAGTCGCATGTAGGAAGCTTACACCTGACAGCGCGCACAACAGCAGGCGACGACATGTGCGATCAAGCCCAGACCCTCTGCCGGCTGGGGCACATTACCTGGATCACTTGCAGCTTATGGTCCTGCACAACGTTCAGTCGGCAGTTTCGGTCCCAACGTGTGAGTCGATTGCCTCACAAGACCCCTCATGTCAATCCACTCGCCCGGAAGACCACGACAGCGGTGAAGTCCCGCGCCACGGGCATGAAGCACTGCCGTCCATACCAGTGCGTCGACGCTCGCTCATTCAAACGCCGGGCCTCGCCACTCGCGTCGCTCGAGAGTCTCCGCGAGTCCTGACCAAGACGAAAATTGAACGACGACACACAATTATTGAGACAGAGGCGCTCCATGTGCCCACGCCACGTGTCGACAAGTATCTCTCGTTGACTTCTCACCTACACGATGGGGAGCCTGGAGAACGCGCCGTCACGCCATGTGAAGCAGATTACCAACAACTTGGGGGTATGAAGTTTGGAACATTGCGCATCATGAACGGCTCACCCGCCATCAGCCCCGGTTCAGAACCCGTCGAAAATGAGGAGACTTGCGAAATCTATTCAGAAGGATCGTTTGGGCAAGCCCGTGTCAGCACTCTAGAACCTTCGTGGCCATTGCGTGCACCTACGGCACCACCTGTACGCCAACAGCGAGACGACTCAGCTGAAACTCTAGAGGTGGGAATTTCTCAGATGCTTGGCTGCGCCGTGAAGACGGTCACACCCGCCACCGCTCTCACTTCTCACCCCATCAATGTCGCGCATGTGTCCAATTCATGGCAAGCAGCGGAACAGTCAGAGCGCGAATGGCATGCCACGCCGTACTTTGCTAGCCAAGACCCAGATGCGTTCACGCCGGACGGCACCGACGACTTGGACTACCTATCGCCAGAGGTCTTCAATGTGAGATTGGATCCCAACGCCAAGTCAAGCAGTACCTCCAAATTACCTATCCCGAGCATGGACGAACGTCGCTCCGTGACTAGGTCGGATAGCGGTTTCGTGTCAGCCTCTACCTCGTCGTCTTCCAGCTCTCGTGCGGCGGTCTCCAACGCCGACAGTGGTTATAGTTCCAGTTTCTCATTGCGGTCACTCCGTTCGAGCACGAAAAGTCAAGATCGGGAAACAGCACATGCTGTCAGCCCTGGCAGCCCTCACAAGGCCGGACCTATGCGGTCCCTTACAGAGAGATCTAAAAGGCCAAATCTGAAGTCGTCTCGAGGTTCCTCGGATCTTGTTGTGGCGCGAGACAAAACTCGTCGGCTAATAAAGGCAGACAAGAACGGGAGTCTGCCCAAGTCGCCTCATGCAGCTCATGTTCGCTCAACATCCCTGGAGGCAGCGACGACATCATCCGACGCCCGCCACGAGGCCAAGCAGCATGTGTTGCGTAGATTTGGCCAGCCGAGGAGGCAGAACGTCCAAACAGCCTACACATCCCATGACTTATACGATTCCATCCCTGCGGTACCCTCGGACATTCAGGAGAGTCTTCACGAACACAATGGCCTCTTTCCAACGGCGTCGAAGCGCGTCGCTTTGCGGGTGGAGTCCAGTCAGGAGACTCTGAAGACTATTGTGAGCATGGACAGCCTGTGTGTCGGGGAGCAGACGGCGGCGGCATCGAAATCCACTTCTAAAGACTTGCCTGCTACGAACACGCATAATCAGCAATCAATTTCTCAGGTTGACCTTGGCCCAAATCGCGCGGCAGGACAATCCATCAGGCGAAAGCCCGTCGGCTCAGGAGTACAGCACCACGCCGCATCGACGACATCCGGGAAAACCCAACCTCGTTACGGTCGTGATGATCCCGCGCACTTGCTCAGTAGCCGCGCATCAGCGCCGGACCTACCCAGAACTGGTGCTCGGCCGTTGGTGACACCTAGGGACCGAACACAAAACGATAAGAAGTCGCCACCCATCTCTCTACGCTCTGGCACCTTCAGACCTTCTCTGCCACCACCTTCACACAATTTGGGTCATCCAAAGTCCACACCCTCCTTGTCGCAAGCCAACAGCCAGGACAGCCTGCGACGTCATCGCAAAGATCCGTCACAGTCACAGCCTGAAGGCCAGTCTCTCGCGGGGTCGTCGCACCACCAGACACGACATAGTTATTCAGGGACAAGACGGCCGCCTCCTCAAGTGTATCGAGACTCGCTGCTGCGTCACCGGAGCGGCAGCGCACCCCGATACGACGACAATGGTCAACAATACCGCATCCTTCACAGCTACAATTCCCCGGCATACAAAAATTCTCCCATTTGGGGCTAGCCGCCCTCTTACCTTCACATCGCATTGCATTTCAGATACCACACACGGGTTGCGCATTTTTGGAGCAAGGCTTTTTACATATACCCACTGCACGACACACGCCATCCGACATGCTCAACACAGTCTCTGTCGCTCCAGCCAGCGTACTGGGTGCTGTTGCTATCTTCGCCTTCTTTTCTTGGATTTTTCACATGTACATGGGAACACTGTGTTCGCGAGCCGGCACCCACAGGAGTGTATATACGGGATCCTGCATCACTTTGTTATATGGCTTCACGGCTTTGCGCCTTGCTCTTATTCGACGGTCTTTGCTGGATTTGTGGGCAAATATACCTTTTCTGGGCTTTGGGCGGTAGGGCGCAAGGTATTGGGTGGAAAGATGAAACAGGTCGCAAGGATCAACGGGCATGAGCCGTAGATGATTGCCATTCAAATTCATACAGCGTCGTGTCAACTTCAAGAGTGCACCTCGTATATATACTCAGGCTTTTCATATATGCACGTTTGACCGCGCGAGACTAGGCACCAGACCGAGCACCTCAATATGCACTCTCGCGTGTGGTGTACTTTGGCCCGCGAACCAGATGGACCGTCTCCCTACCGGTCAAGACGGGAGTGCTAGCCTTGATCTTGAGGATGGGAACCTTGGCGCCACCCTCCTCGAGAGCCCAGACGGCGACGCCAATCCAGTTGTCGCCGCGGTGGTTGAGGATGCCCTCGGGAACGGGGAACTCGGTCTGGGGACCGATGTTGGATGCGTACTTGCCAAACTGGAAGCCGTTGACGTAGAGGATGGCGCGGTAAGCCTTTGCGTTGGCGTCGTCGCTCTTGCCAAATGCAATGGACAGGGGGATGTCGTACTCGTCGGCGGGGAGGTTGAGGGTGACGAGGGTGGTGTAGAAGGCGAGGCCGGGCCTGTCGAGGCCGTCCATGGGGCGGCTGCCCTGGCCGTTGGAGGAGAACTTGTCAAGGGGCGGGTAGGGGTAGTGGTAGCCCTGGCGCTCGAAGAAGAGGCCGCCCTCGTTGAGGGGTCCGCGGAAGCGGTCGCTGTACGACTCGCCGCCGAGGTTGCCCGTAATCTTCCAGGGAGATATCTTCGTTGTCGCGCCGCTGCTGTTGCTGTTGCTGTCTGAGGAGACGAGCTCGTAGTTGAGGATGCCGCGCGGGGATTTCATATCGTCCGTGCCCGAGTTGAGGTCCTCGTTGAGGCCCATGTTGTCGACGACGATGGTGAGGACGTAGCTAGTCCCGGCGATGAGGCTGGCCCCGAGGGAAAAGGCGCCGTCGTTGTAGTCCGAGGCCTCGTCGTTCCTGTACGAGCCGAGGAAGGTGCCGTTAAGCCACACGGCGTACGAGTAGGCGCTGCCGCCCTTGGTCGTGAGCTTGAGCTGCGTCTCGGCGCCGCTGGCGGCGAAGTGGCCCCGGAAGACAAGCGTTCCCGTGTTGAAGCCGTAGTCGGAGCCATACAGGGAGACGGGTGTCTTGAGCGGCTCGACTGTGTTGTTGCTCGACGTGTGGTCTGCCGTGGGCCAGTGCGAGTCGTCGTAGCCGGGTTGTATCTCGGGCAGGGAGTCAATCTTGTGCCACTCCACGTGGTCGAGATCGGGGATCGGGAACGACGGGGCGTTCACGGTGATTTTCGCAACCCAGTTTCCCAAGGAATTGTTCGTGTACTGCGTCACCTTGCTGTTCACGCGCAGCTCGGACGTGCCGCTCGGCGCCCCAATCACCTCCATCTCAGTCGTCTTATTAAAATCTGCCTTTACGTTGAGCGTGGCGCCGTCGACGGAAACGGAGCGAACGAGGTAGCCGCCATTAATGATGACGGCTTCAGGATTCATGACGGAGCTGCCATATGCGCTCCCGTTGGCGGGCAGCACGGGAACCCAGTAGTCATACGCCGCATTGCGATCTGTCACGTTAGCTGCGCGGTGGTCGGCAAAAGGGGCGGGACGTACCAATGAGATAGACCGTGAGACTACCAATGTTGACAGACTGTCGCTGTGGTGCCGTGTGCCACTGGACCAACGTTTTGCCGCCTGATACACGGACGGTGACGCTGCTGGCATCGCTCTGACTAGAGGGAGGAATACCGTCGTATGCAAATTCATGTGTTTCGTTGGGTCCACCGTACATGATGAGCAGAGTCTTGTTCCCAAATTTCTTCCATGTGAGAATCTCGCATGACGAATAGAGCAGCTTATGGTCAGGTCCAACAACATAATCTGTGACGTGGACCTTGGAGTCGCGCCGGCCTAGCGTGAGCGTCGAGTTGCCAATCTGCGGGATAGTGACGACGCCGGCCGATGTGGGGAGCTTGAGCTTATACGAGACTGAATCCGTGCTCGAATAGTCGGCATGACGAGAGACAAAGAAACCGCCAGTCTTGTCTGCGGTGAGCGGCGTAATGGCGATCGCGGCGTTGTCGCTATAGGATGTGGTGCTAAGGTCTCCCGGAACGGTGAGGAGATAATTGGGGGACACTTTGAGAAACTCGCCCTGGAGCTTGAGCTCCGAGTACTTTTCTCTGTCGATGACTCGGTTTTCCTTGATGGCCTGTGCACATTGAGCTTCTTGACCCCATTTCGAAGGCGTTCACGCTTACAGCTCCATAATCGTAGGACGTGTAGCCACCCGGGTGTCCGAGGTTACCCCAGTTCGTCCCGCCGTAGACCTAGATGTGTCAGTCGATGGGGGGGTTGCTTGTCATTTTCACTCACCATGTATTGGCTGAAGATGGTCACTCCGGCAGCGAGATTGTTCTTATTGAAGACGCGGGCAAACTCGTGATTGACGAGGGCCGCACACTGGTCAACCCCAGACCCGCCCCACGGGTCGTAAGAGCCTCCTTGAAACTACGCAGAGTCAGCGTATGGTCCATCATGTCAACGAGCGCAGACAGCTCACCTCGATGATGGCATACGGTGTCGTTGGGCTTTGCTTGACGTGCCGTTGGTGCAGGTCTGTTGGCAACTTCCCTGCCGGCCAATCGGACGGTTTGTCCTGCGCCTATAGTCAGTTCAACCGCACTACTCTGGGTTTCGAACTCGCGGTTGTCACTTACACAGTCGAACCCAAGAGGGTAATTGTCATGACCCTTGCCCCGTGTAAGTGCGCTTCCCGGTCTTGCTGGTTGGATATCAACTCACATAGATGTCCATCTGGCCCGTGCCACTTCCCGGCGCGTAGTAACCGTACGGACCAACGTCGTTGTTGATCATTGGCATGACGATCCCCGCTCTCCGAGCCTGATCGATCACGTACTGCATGTACTTGCCATTCGGAAACGGGATCTTGTAGCCGTAGCTGTACTCATTTTCCGGTTGGAAGAGCACGACAGGACCCCCGTTGGTGATTTGGTGCTTGGCGATGATGCCGCAAACGCGCGCCATATAGCTGTAGGCAAGTTCGGTCAGTAATAAAGCGCGCATCGACCAGCGCGCATCTTCTTAGCGGGCCAACTCACTTGTCAGTAGAGCCGAGGAAGTCGCCCGAGTCTGTCCTGAGGACGCCGGTATTCCTCTGCAGCCAGCCGGGAAACCCTCCGCCGCTCACTTCTGCGTTGATGTACGGTCCGGGGCGGGCGAGGAGGTAGATGCCCGCCTGCTTGGCCGCCTCGAAGAACGGCTCCAGGTCGTGGATGTCTTCGGCACGGAACTCGCCTCGCTTGCCCTCAAGAAGCGCCCAGTCAACGTAAAACGACACCATGTTGAAGCCCATGGCCTTGATCTTGTGCAGGACGTCCAGGTGGAGCGATGGTACCGGTTGGCGAAACGGATGGTACTCGCCTGAGAACATCATTGCGCGCTCGCCGCGGATGAATAGAGAGTGCTCATCCCAGGTGACGATGTCCTGAAGCGCCCGCTTCTCCGGCTCGCTGATGATTTGATACGGCCTGCCGCCTGGGTCAGACAGGCCGAGTGCGTTCGCAGCCGCCAGCGCCAGCGCTGCGCAGAGCGCCGCAGACGATTTCATCATGCGAAAAGATGCTTGTCGTTGCCAGGATGTGGAGGTCCGTCACTGGGCAGGCTTTTCAATGAGGCCTGCCCCCCGGGTGGGAGTGAGACACCGCATTCCTTTATATCGTGGCCACCTACTTGGCGCATTACCTACGAGCCGTCTTTCCAAGAGCCCCTCCCTTTCCCTTGGCCCCCTGGAAGACTTTCGGCTGTGTTCCCAACGGCCCCGGAACAGTCCTGCTGCACGTCGGTCCGATCCATCATAGTCCGGAAGCGCGATGAAACCCCGTTTTTGACCAAGCGGTTCCTTCCCCAGGCGACGTGTTGTGCCGTCCGACGAGGCACGGTTCTCCATGCCCGTCTCCTGAAGATTACTAGCATGCAGATTGTAGCATACAGATTAGGCGAGAACAGGGAGCGGTTTGGATCTCTCGAGTGCGGGGCGATGAAGTTGAGGCCGTGTCCATGGGGGTCCGAGACAGCGGCTCCGACCTCCCCAACCCATCGCGAGCATGCCGATCATGGACGCCAACGAGGTCGGTCGCACCCGCGCAGGAGGGGTGTCGTGCTATGCTTGCAATTTAGCGTCCCCATGCTCGTGCATGCGAGCAAGACGTATCGGCACATCTGCAGAGCCTACCAGCGCCATGCCGGGTCATTTGACGCCTACGCTCGTCAGCAGCCACCCGTCCTGCCCGCCGCTTCCGACCTGCTTCAACTCCTACAGTCCGATCCGCACATGCATTGACTGCGAGGAAATTAGATTAGCTGCCACGTCGGGTCGTCTTGTTCCGGCTCCTGTGTCATCGACTCGATAACGCCGACGGGAACGCCCGCATGTTGCCAGACCTTGCCATCCTTCATCACGAAGCTCACTTTTCGCAGCGCCTGCTTGTCCTCACGCGGGTCTGTGTCCAGGGCGATCACGTCGGCGCGGGTGCCCTTTGCAAGCCATCCGAAGCGAAAACCGCAGGCATCACCGCCGCAGGCTTCCCATCCGCCCAGCATGCACGCTTCTAGAACGTCCTCTACGGGGATTCCCGCATCAATCAGGAGCTCCATCTCTCTGACACCCTGTCCGTGGTTGAACGTGCCAGTGTCGCCGCCAGCAGCCAAGCGGACGCCCATGTCAAATGCGCGTTTGGCTAGTTGTTGGGCCGCCTCCACCTGGTCCTTGCGGATGGCTTCGGTGGCTGCAAGAGTCGGTACCAGAATGGTGTCATGCCTCCTTAGCTCCCTGAGCAGTTCGTCACCGCCCTCCGATCCGTGCTCTATCGATGTAACGCCAGCCTTGGCAGCCATGATGGCACCCCTGGCAGTTCCTGCATGGCAAGCCACGGGAAGGCCAGCAAGCCTCGCTTCGTCGACGATGCAATCCATCTCCTCCTGCGTGAACATGACGACCTGAGGGTTCGCAGCTTTGGGTGGGAAGCGCATGCCACCAATGTATGGATGAGTCTGCAAGGGTGGGAATCTCATGATCTTCCTCCTATAGTCGGCGTAGAACTTGATGACGTCGGCGCCGTCGGCAACCCTTCTGCGTACTGCTCTCCGGACGCCAGTCGGCCCATCACATGAGTCGGATATGGTCGGCCCAGCTACGCCATTGGCTGCGTTTTCGGTGCGCATCTCATAGGAGCCAGTGCTGGTCAGCGCGTGCGTCGCGACGAAGAGTCGCGGACCCGGTATGAGCCCGCGATTGATAGTGTCCCTGAGATTGGCGTCGAACGAGCCCATACCCTCGGACCCCAGATCACGATAGGTGGTGTATCCAGAAAGGAGCGCGAGACGCACGTGGTTGGTCGCGCGGACCGTGCGCTCAACAATGCTCTCGTCGCGCATCTGCTCTTGAGCTGGGCGCTCCCTAATGGGTGTCAGCATCCAGCTTAGGCGCATTGAATGGGTCTCATACTCGTAAGAATGGAGGAAAATATGGGTGTGCGCATCGACGAAGCCTGGCATGACGACCTTGGCTCGAAGGTCTATGTCGCTGCTCATAATGGGCCTGTCAGCAGAGCCGTCTCGCTCAAAGACATCGGCGACGGCACCCGTCTCAGTATCGACCCGTATCGACAGATTCTTCCTGAAGGACTTGCTATGGGGATCAAAGAGGAGACCTGCGTGAATGGTGACGAGATTGGGGGTCATGCTGGCGGCGTGAGGACTTGAGGGTCCCGAATGCCTCGAGTTGGGGAGGAGAAGGTGCCTGAAGGGCGTTCTTTCCATCTGTACGAAGTATGTGGCAAGGCTGCTGAGCCCACGGCTTCCTAATCGGGCATAGTCTACTAAACGTGCCGACTCCAAGACGATGATGACAACAGAAATGATCGTGTTTGATTTAAAATGGCATCTTTTTATCATTACATGGTTAGTGTATATATTGCAGTCAACGCACCCACGATCAACGAGGACGACAACAACCCTTCCTAGCATTCATTTCTGATTGACCTCGGCTTGGCGATTAAAGGATTTCGGACAGAACATGAGCATCCGGTCCTATAGACAAAACAGGTACGAGAGCTTTTATGGCCATCGGGCGCTCCTAGTGGAGCAACAATCTTACATGGACGATGTTGAATCATTTTTCTGGGTGCTCTTCTAGATTTGCATTCACTGCAATGGCCCAACTGAGGAGCAAGTACATGTAATTCTACGGTTCGGCAAATGGATTTACGTGGATACCGAGGAACTAGCTGAAATGAAACTTTGAATTATTGTGAAGATATTTTCCGCAAAAGACAGAAGACTATTTCACCGAATACGGCAAAGCCTTGGTGACTTGGATAAATAGGATACGAAGAGCCGTCTTCCCGAACAGGGGAAAATGGAAGAAAGAGGATGAAGAGTTGTATGACTCTATGCAGAAAGTCCTCCTTGAAGCACAAAGGGGCGTCGATGTGTAACTAGATGATAGGGGTCGATAACAACCCCAAATATGAAGATATCAAAAAGTCATGACAATATATTCTTGGATGCAACAAACCAAAAGAGACTCGAAATCCGGCGCATGGCTCCCCGACTTTCCACATCTCAGCATGAGCAGATCCTTTCTATGACTGCCCAAGAGTTCCCGAGCGATGAGATAGCCGAACTTATATATTCCCGGCACTGTCCGCGCCATGCGCAGACTATGACGTACCGTATTCGGGCTTAATAACCCCCCCATCTTCTGCAATACCTCTCGCAAGAAGAGCCTGATGGCTAGCATAATCTATGAGGCTTGATGGCCAGGACATAACTTTTGAAGGCGCCCTGCGTAGTTAGAATCGGGTCGCTCTTTTCGGCCTCCTGAATCGGGCCCCCTGCAAGTAATTTGTGGGTTGGCTGCCTGAGCTTTCAACGCGGCCCGAAGAATATCCCGAGCGAGACATTTCCCCTCCGTTGTTTGAAAGCACGAGCAAATTTTGAGCTGCAGCGCGGCTGCCCATCCTACAATCACTTGCAGTTGCTTCGTATACCCGTTGGTCGCAATCCGCAACAATGTTCTGGTTTGTCCGACCCCGTCCGCCGTCTTGCAGATATTAACCTCTTTGTGATAGTGAAATGGTGCCTCCCATAGCGGTTTCCATCACTCGAATCAGTCCTCACGGATGGATCCTGGGCTCCGCGATGATCTGCGAAAGGATTAAGAATCTGGAGGTCAAACCGGCGACTGCAATTATTGACTGGCAAGATGGCGACAACACCTTCTACCTTCGAAGGAGGACCCCAAACGATATGTCAGGAGGTGACGCTGAGATCGACAGGATACATGTCGGGGGGACTTCAGCAGCTGTTTGGTGCCTCGGAGAGAATGCGTTCTGCAAGGCACATGCCTGGTGCGAAGGGCTAGAGCTCGAGGCCAACACTATTCGATTCGTAGGTGAAAAGGCCTCAGAAGTGCCTGTCCCAGAGGTTGTCTACTCATGGATCGATCACGACCTCAACAGAACCTTCCTCATAACAAAGCGGGTCAGAGGACAAACGTTGGAACGAGCGTGGCCGCAGCTCTCCCCACCCCAACGCATACGAATTGCCCATGATATCGCACGGTTCTGTGTTATACTGGCTGCCAACACTTCATCCCGGTTTGAAACGGTCACTGGATGTGGTGTCTATGAAGCAAGGTTGATGGAGGGCGCTCATCCATCCCATCCCTCTTGGTTACCGAGAATGCTTGGTCCATTCTCGCTGGAGGCCATACAGGACTATATGGCAAACATCTCAACTGAACCTGCCCCAGACATTGATCTGCCCTTTCACTTCTACCACGCGGACCTTGGACCGACAAACATCATGATATCAGAGGATGGCAACTTTGTCACTGGGATTATTGACTGGGAATCCGCAGCTTATTACCCACGATTCTGGGTGGCCACTAAGCCCGTGTATGCTGGGGCCTTTTGGCTTGAATGTGAGACCGACGAACCGAAATTATGGGGTCAGCTCTTAGGACAGGCACTCGATGCAAGCGGTTACAAGCGACTGGAAGCAATATTCCGCCGCTGGAAGAGGTCTGTCGCTTAGTGGGTTGAGGACGTGTTCACTGGTGCTTGTACACCAAAAGAGTAGTGAGCTTTTATTTTTCATGGAAGTCCGTAGCCCATCATCAAGAAGTTGAACCATTTTCTCCTCAAAACACAAAGACCTGCGGTGCAAATCCAATTCTCCCGCCGCCGCCGCCGATGACCGCCATATTAGACACAAAGCCGTATCGGCAGCGCTTAGAGAAACTTAGCCATGCATCAGCCCTATAGACCTAGTGGGAAGGAGTCATACAGAGGCGCTATGGCGTGGAATCACTTCATTCCATCGGCGCTCCACAACCCTCACACGTCTGGACGGTCGTGTTGTTGTTGTACTTGCAGTTTTTGTTCGTGCAATGCCTCTCATTCACCAGCTCTGAGACGATAGACTGGACCATACTGAATACCTGGCTGGAAAGAGGCTAGGGGCGGAGTCGGTTCTGAGATGTGAATGCAAATATGGGTCTTGCAAAAGTGTCGAGGAGAGAGAATGGTGTCAGTGGGGGATGAGGATTCTTGTGTCAAGGCGAGATGCCAGATTATATACAAATGATTTGAGGCAAAAGCACGAGTAGCGAGCCCTCTTCTGTCACATGGGCCGCTCGAAGTGGGCACCATGAGCTATATCCAGGATATGTAAGGGCGTTGGCAAGGTTATTGTACGTACGAGCCGAGGGTCCATCGATTGAGACACCTCGAATTCTGCCTGTCTGCTTATGGACGTACTGTGAGCCGCTAATGCAGAGCGACACATCAACGCAGCGATCAGTTTGTACATTCGTGCGCTCCAGTCCTTACCCCGATGTCGTGCTTGCTGTGTTGGTGCCATACCCCGCGGCCCAAGATAGGAGGGGGGATGCTGCTGTTGAGCGAAGCAACGTACGCGCTATCTCAGGCGAAGTCCATAATAGAATGAACAGCAAGGACTATGGGATAGGTGGATGGACAACATGGGATTGGTAGTAATTCAGTGGTCTATAACTCTTCGGACGCGGCACCGTACTGCACCACTGCGGCTGCGGCTCCCACCAGCAGCCCTGCGTCACCAAACAGCAGGCCTAAGTGGCCAGCGACGCTAGGAACGTGTGAGATGCCGTGCGAGGGCAAATTCACAGACAGAATATAGGGGACCAGAAGCCGACAGTTGATGTTTCTAAAACTCTTGCTATAGACCAGCCAAGTCTCTATGTTCCTACATAGCAAAAGATGGTAGATAAGGAGGGGTTTAGGGTAGGCTACTTCGCCAGGGCCTACTAAACTCTTGCCCTATGAGTGCTTGCTTGCCTTGATCTGGCTTGTAGTGTATTCTGAGGATCGGCGTTAGCGGATGGCATCCTCTCGAGGTCTATTAGAGGGGTACCACGGTCTAGCACTGGTCTGCATTGGGAGGCAAAGCCGTGCAAAACCACGTGAAGATGTGACGTTCCTTCTGACGAGGATGGATGGGCGACGATGACGTAGAGCTGCCGCGCCCGTCGGTCTACGAAAGTGCTTGCAAAGAGAAACGCCTTATGAGTCCTTCTGGAAATGATCGCTTTTCGTTGAGAAGGCTGGTGGGCATTCCTGTGCAACTCGTTCGCAAGGCTCGTATTCGAGTGGATTTAATGGTGGGTGCTGCGCCTCAGGCCAAAAATAGGTCCTACCTACATACTTGCGACGGGCAGGTATAAAGCCGCTGCTCGCGTGGCAAGCCTGGAGTGAGCGGGCTTGCTGCGGGCTTGTTGCGTTGGCGGCGCCTAGTACGAATAGGTGTCCTGCACTGTACCCTGTAGTGTGCGGCGTGCGAGAAAGGTGACGGTAACCTGCTAATAAGGCAAGTAGGCTGTGCCGCTGCGCTGCACTCCGCTGCGTTGTGCGTACCCGCCTCCTGTGTTTGTGTGTGTCCCGCGTGCGGCTCCAGTCGTCGGCCGCCCCAAGACTGGATGGTGGACGACAGCTGTTCGTCACATGAGGGTACCCACGGCCAATGAAACGTCGGCCTTGCACAAAAACGGCCACTTGGCCCTGGGTAGACTAGGTAGAGGGCACGGGATCGCCCTCTCTGACACCCGACCGACACCAACACACACCTACGGCTTCATGTTGGGTGGGATTCAGAGGCCCTACTGGGCATTGGGTAGGCTGGCTGGCCAGCGGTGAGGGAGACCCCTCCAGTAGCTGCATACCCACGTTTGCAACAACGCAAATGGCCGCCTGCTGTCCAGCGGTCGTTGTGCATCTCACCAACCTCGGACATAGTACGTATTCACCTCGGGGGGTTTGCCATGTTGTCGGTAAATGCATGCCTGTACGAGGAAAAGGGTGGAGTCGCGCTCAGGCACAAACTGTTCTCCACTTGGTGGCCGGCCAATTACAACGGCAGGCCAGTGCGGCAGCATCCGCAGCGCGTCTCGCTGTCACTGCCATTGTCTCAACGGTACTCCGTAGGATCGCGGGGATGGAACCTGCTGAAAGCACATTACACACACGTATGCCGATGCACAATTTCCCAAGTGCGAGCATAGACACCTGCACAGAAACACTTTGCACGGTACGAAGTACATACAATGCGAGAATGTAGTAAATACAATACAATACGTACCTAGGCAAGGTAGGCAGGAGTAGGGGTTCAGTAGAGTGGGGACGCATCGTCAGGAGACAGGTTTGCTGTTCATGCACTGCTGACCCCCCCAAAACACGTCGGAATCGGGAGACGGACGACAAAAGGAAAGAAAAACCTGCGGCGGTGGCGTTCACATCGTGCAGCGGCGGCTTGACAAGAGGCGATGGGCTGACACCTGTTCTACGAGGTGGCGCTGGCGAGGCCTAGGCACGGCGACCTGCTGGCTACACTGGCAGGTTGGTGGCAGCGCGGCTCTGGCAGCCACGGGGGCACGCTTGGAGGTTCCTGGGCTCACCTCAGCCAGCGGCATCCATGGCTGCTGACCCAAGCTCCCGTCCGAGAAAAAAAAAATGCGACCAGGCGGCGCAGGGCAGGTGCGTCTCACCCTCTGGCCTGGTCCTCCCGCCGTGCAGGGCCTGGCCTGTGCTGCCGTCGTCCCCGGGCCAGTCCTGCCTGCGGTCCCACGCAGCGACGGGGGCGGCGGCGGCGGGGGCCAGACCCCTGCACCAACTGCATAAAAGTCTCTCGCTCGGCTCCTCCCCTCGTGCGCCGTGACTGACTCTCTTTTCCGCCCTTCAGTCATCCCATCACACGTAGGTACGTGTGTGCCCTGGGTCAGCCTTCCTTTACGTGTTCCCTTGTTTTTCTTCTTTATCTACTCCCTCGCATCTTCGCGTCCTCTCGTTACCTTCCCGGCCTTGTATACCTGCGTCGGCCCCGAGCCTTCCCTTGAACCAAGCCAGCCTCATCCGCGCGCCCCCCATCGCGGCGGATCCGCCCAGCGACCGGCGAACCCCCGAATCGCTTGCGTGGCCTCCTTGCACCAACGCGCGCGCGTGCGGGAACCACCAGCAACGCTCGCTTCCATCAAAGAATCTGCAACGGGGCGACGAGTACCCGCGACGCCCAGGCACGCGCCAAAGTTTATTCTCCGTCAACCTTGGCTCCCTTGCACCGTCGACCCGACCGACTGTCCCGTCACTCACTGTCGATTCTTTCTTTGATATCAAAGTACCACCCGACCCACATACATCATCAACAATGTACTCCTCAAACCTCGTCCGCCTCCTCGTGGTGGTGGTATCGGTGCTCCTGGTGGCTCAGGCTTCCTGGCTCGAAGGAAACCGCTTCGCCGTCCGATCCGTCGCTCGCAGACAAATTGGCGACATTGTTGGCGGCGCTTCCCCCACCGGTGGGAGCTCCAAGACTCCAGCTAGTACCACGCCGCCGGCTACGTCCTCGAGCAGCTCGTCCTCCTCTTCGAGTACGTCGTCATCGAGCTCCTCGTCATCATCATCGTCTCCGTCGGCCCGGACGTCGGAGACGCCCATTTTGACCCCGTCGTCGACTCCGGCCCGGACGACATCATCCAGCAGCTCGTCTAGTGAGACTCCCGTCGTACTGCCGACCACATCTTCCTCGCCGTCGCCTACTCCGACCCACAGCAGCGAGGATGTACCCCCCAGCTCGACCCCGACCCCGGTGGTTTCGACGAGCATCGAGGTCGTCACCAAGACCAACAGCGACGGATCGAAGACGACGGCGTCGTCCACCAAGCTTACCACGTCCACTCCGGGCCTCAACTCGAGCGATTCTGGCCAGACCTCGGGCATGTCGACTAAGACTCGCAACACCGTGATTGGCGTCGTCGTCGGCGTGGGAGGCGCCATCGTGCTCGGCGCCCTCGGCCTGGTCGCGTGGAGGGTATGGGGACGCAAGAAGCAGAACGAGGAGGCCGACGGGCTCATGGACTATAACATGAACCTCGCCCAGCAGGAGAAGCCTGAGCACGGAGGCTCCCCGCCCCCTCAGCGAACCACCCCCTTCCAGTCGACGCTGGAGAACTATCACCAGCCAACCCATGTCAACGCCTCTTCCAACTTCTGATCCGATCCATGACCGACAACGGATCAAGAAGGACAAGGCACCCCATAAAAGGCATGACATCATTTGTACTGATGTTTTCAATGCGGCGTTCCGGGTTTTGATACGTCCTCGTGGAATTTTTCGCCCTGGTCGATGAGTCGCCCGTATGTCCAATTCAAGGCGGATCACTTTGTAACCGTCGCGCACCCGAGCATGCCGAATTTGCGGAAACTAGAGCAGAAGCGTCTTTTGAGAAGGATAGCGATGCCCAGCTGTGAGGGGAGGAGGGGCCTTGGCTGGAGGATTGAATCCCCATGACCAGTGGCACCCAGCCTGCGCAAATTCACGTTGCAGCATGCATAGCGAGCCATAGCCAGCACTATCATCTAGAATAGATCACCTAATAATACGGATATCGTCACCTCTAACTGATAAGTTCGATATCGGGTTTCTTGGGTCAGTGGGTATATCATGCCATGCGGACAGAGTGAGTCAAACGCCTACTATCGTCAAGAACGTCGAGACATGGCGTGATATGGCTTTCTATTTATACGCTGTCCTTGACCAAGCTGGGCAGCCTGAAGGTCACCTACTACATCGCCGACGACGGTATGGGACCTTTGCGGCACCAATCTCAGCAGGGCTCGGTTTGATTCTGTGAACGACAGGGCTCACCTTGCCGTGTGCTGCTGGCGGCGTATTCATACCCGGCACATAGCAATTCGGCGGGCCCCTCGACCTCCTTGCTTGACAAGCGCCCACCACCCCGCCATTGCTTTCTAGGACGTGGTACGTACGTCTTACAACAAGGCGGGCAACGCACGAGCATGAGACATTCCGCGACGGCGAAGAGGGGCAAGTCGCTGGAATGTAGCGCGGCGAGGGGCAAGTGGTGCTGTGCGAAGTGGGAATGACGCCCTCATGAGTGACGGCCGGAGGGGCTGGCGAATATGAGTTGGACTGTCATGGTCTGTGTTTGTGTTCCTGTTTACTTCGTACGAGCTTGGGCTATTGCGCGGGATTTCGAATGGGAGCGGGCACGATGGTTGGATAGGCAGCGTGTTCCGGATGCCCTGACGCTTGGGGTGAACCACTCCTCACGAGTAAAAGTCGACACCGCAGCTGCCAGTCAAGCAGTCCCTCACGAGGAAAGAAGAGTATGGATGGGTGCCTGGAGGACCTGCCTGTCCAATGGAAACAGGCCCGCGTGGGAGTGACGTTACCGTCGCGCGTCAGCGTCCCCGGCTGGGCCAAGGCGGCCCGAAACATTTTTTTCTCTTTCTCTTGCCAGCAGAACCCTTCCCTGGTGCGGTTCGTTCATTGCCACCCGCACAGGAGCCCGTCCGCCACCGTTCGTCGACCAGAAGCAAGGCCCTTTTCGCGACGACCTACAGAGTCGTTTCAGTCGCGGCCACTGGATCTCCCTTCAAACGCGAGGGTCGAACTGCGCGTGAGTGTCTGCTGGGTGGTGGAGATGGGCTCTGACGCCACAGCCAAACTCAATCCGAGTGCTGGCACTGATGGGGGAATTGCTGCTGAGTGAGAGTGGGGAGCGTGTCGCTCTCCCTCGGGCCCGCCCCCATCCAAGCTGGGCGCTGTGTGAAGGTGTGTTCCTGAAGCCAAAAAAAAAGTTTGAAGCCATTGCCGTCTCCCTCGTCAGGCCGACCCATCGCCCCGTCGCCCGTCGACATGCACACAATGGGGCCACTAGGGTCGGGCGCGGGCTAGCGCGCCTTTTGTGGAGACCGATTGAATGAAAGAGTGAATGAGTGAAGGAAGAATGGAGCTGAGCTCTGTGAGCTGTGGCTCGCGCGTCTCTTGTTCGCGGGGTGGTGGCTGGCTGGCTGGCGAGGGCGTAAGCGTCGGCTTGGGCATTCTGTGATGGGATCCATCCAGCATGGCATGGCATCATTGACTCCGACCACGGGGGTCCTGGTCTCAGAAGCCCCGTGGCCATGGCAGGCACGCACATCCTGCAAAAAAGGAGCACTCAGTTCTTGGGATTCCACAGACGGGGCGGGCTGCCCGCAGAAATGAACACTGGCCGGTCGTTTGCCTGCTGCCTGAACGGTAGAGGGCGGCCCCGGCAGCTGGAGGTAATCAAACCAGTGCTCCTGGTGCTGCCAGTAGTAGCCGAGCCCATGATGCTACCGCGGCGCGTCGAGTCGCGGCGGACCCGTCTCTCGCGCGGCGTTTAGGAGGTACCTGCATCCGCTGCAGAGCGCCATATTCAGCCGCGGGCGCTCGCGGCCCGGCCGAGGTACTCCTCATCTACAACACCCCTGTCGCGAAGAGACGGCCCGGGTGGCCTGTTGAATTTGTATCCTGCTGGGGCGGCGGGCCACTCATCAAACTGCACCGGCCAGGAGCACCTCGGGTCCCATGGGAGAGTCAATGGGCGCCGTCCAGCACGAGGGGATGCACAGCTGCTGCTGCTGCTGGTGGGTTGTCCGACGGTGCGGGCTTGTTGCTTGGATTTGGAGGTGCAGGTCAACATTGACGCGTACCAAGTACATGCACCGGCTTGACGAGTCGTCAACAACCTCCCCGTCACCCGTCACTGATGACTGGACCCTGTAATAACACCAGCATGTGCTCTGAACGGGGCTCTCCGTCAGCGCCAACGTGCCCAGCCCAGATGTTCCAGGTTGCCCACCACGCCCCCCCCAGATCTGCGGCCAGTTGGCCCCTTCCCACCCGCAACCTGGAGCCTTTCCATTCGATCTGGCCCGACCTTTTTTTGACCTTGGGTATTTTTCGACATCATCCCGCCCGCCTCCCCCCCCGGCCGCGACCCCCTTTGACCGTCCGATGTGTCCGGCCGCACCGCACTGCGCCATCTCTGTTCCTGTGCCAGCGCCGTGCTTCTTCCTCTGATGCCATCGCCGTCGTTCCTTTAATTTGTCGACACGGAGGCGACCGCCCAGTCGAGCCGGCCCACGACCTCTCCAGCTTGCTTGCTACGCGCCGCGTTATTAGTCGTTCCGCTAAAACGCCCCCTTTCCTGCCTGCGGGAAAGCGTCTTTGGTGGCCACCACAACGCGTCGCGTAACAAGCTCACGACGGCCCCGACGTTAACCCCCGGGCTCTCGAGAGCGCGAGCGAGCGAGTTTTGGAGTCGAGACGCGGGGAGATAGAGAGAGACTCAGCTGCAGGCGACGGGTTCTTCGTCTGCGCTGATCTCGCTAGGTGAGTACGCGGACGCAGCCCATCATCCCGCCCACCGACTCCCTTACCGCATGGTGTGCACTCGAGGCAAACGGACAACACCCAGCTAAATCCAGGCGCGCCAAGGTTTCCGTAACGACGTCGCCGCAAAGTTCGCCGGCGGCTTCTGGTCCTCGTGCATGCGCACAGGACGGCCCTGACGATTCCTCGTCTGAGATTCAACCTCAGCCGCAGGTGTCACCAGCTCTATCCACCGCGTCCACTGCCGACGGCGACGAAGACATCGAGTCGTCTCCCGCGCTCCCGCCTCTTCCTGCCCCAGTTCTGCCTGGACGGGTCGCCGACCTCCTGCGGACGCCGCCTCCCGAGGCGGGCGAATTTGGCACTGCCAGCTGGGGCTCCCCGTACCCCCAGACGGACGCCAATCTCCGCCGCCAGAGCTTCAGCAGCGAGCTATCGGACGACTCGCCCATCCACCACCTCAACATCGACACTCCTTTTCTGCGACAGCAGCCTGACGTTGCGCCTTCCGAACTCGAGTCGCAGCCGCCGATCAGTGCCGCGGCTGCAGTTCTTGCGAACAGGGCAAGACGCCGGCAGAGGGGCCTGACGGAAGATTGGATCCGTACGCACACCACGGGCATCGTCAACGCGGAACCGAAGCACTGGTTCAGCGACGGCAGCGACTCTGAGCACTCTTCACTGAGCGGCTCGGAACTAGCTTGGTTTGCTGACGGCGACGTTCGCACCCCCAAGCCGAGTCGCCAAGTGAGCGGACAGTCGGCGAAGAGACGCTCTCGCCACCGACGCTCAAAGTCTAGCCTCGAGACACTGAAACCCGGGCTCTCCATCAGCCTCAAGCCGGGCGAATCAATCGCCATGGCCTCAGCTCGTGACCCGGATGCTGCGCCGGCTACCGAGCCCGAGTCATCGTTGGCTACCGGCGAGCGCGACGTTTCTCCGACTGTCGAGTCACCCGAAGAAAACACGTTTGAGAACGCAATGGATGGAGAACTTAAGCGACCTGCAACGCCTGCCAAAGGCTCAGAGAAACCATTGCCTCAGGAGCCAATGGCTAGTCCCCGTCTCCGGAAGAAGGTGCCATGGAAAGGAAAGAACATCATGATCGCCCTGCCACGCGATGATCAACGCGGACGACCCGGAAACACCCCGATGCCTCTCCGCGCTGACGACATTGAGCGAATGTTTGACTCTTGGAAGGAGCTGGGGTACTCTGTCGACGGGTTCGACCTCGTGGCGGAAGGCTCTCAGCCGCAAGAAACCGCAGATTCGCAAAGTCGACTGGGCTGGCCGGATCCTGACGAGCTGACCCAAGAGCGGTCTATGAGGACGTACCAAGTGACTTTGCCAGATCTGAATGCTTGGGCCAATTACGTCAATGAGCTCCAGGAGGCCAAGCTCCGTGCACTGGGCGTCTCCTCCGGAGACGATGAAGCCCAGGCACCATCCACATCTCCGCCGACCACGGATCCTTCGCGACAGCCGTCTGCGCAGTATCCGCCACTGCCCTTCTCCCCTCCGCTGCCGACGTCGTCGGCTTCCAGCAATCAGGCCATTGCTGGTTACCCTTTCCCGGGCCAGTTTATCCCGCCTGTTCAGAGCCCCGGGCTTCCGACGGGAGCATCACCTGTCCCCTTTGCGGCGGTGCCTGGGAAATTTAACCCTCGCCAATCCATCTCACTGCCGGCCGGCAGCTCACCGTTCCAGTTGTCTGCTCAGTCTCCCCAGGGATGGCAGAGCCAAAGTGGCATCCTCCAAGGCCTCAATCGTCACGACTCGCCTTCGCTGGCTCATCTTAGCGGCATGCTCTCGCCGCAGTCTCCATTCGGGCTTGACGCTCTGCAGCAGACCATGAACCCGTCTTTCAACGTGCACAACCGACATCAGTCACTGCAGTACTTCCCCCAACAGATGGGCGCCAGGGCCTCGCCGCGCTTGCAGGAAGTGCGTGAGGAGGAGGATGAGCTTGCTAACAAGAGCCCGTCGAAGACGCCAGAGCCCCCACAGCAGCAACAGCAGAACCCGGAGAGCCTGCAAGCCGAGATCGACGACGCCGAATACCATCTCGAGGAGCAGCTTCGAAACCAGCTTGAGCACGAGGACTACAACCCACAGAACCAAGCCGAGAGACCCGTTGCCGCAGCCCATGTTGAAACGACACACTCTCGCGATGGGTCTAACAATGTCCAGGTTGCGGAGCGCTTTGCACAGGAGCCTGGCAAACCGTTGGTATTGCATCATCCCCGTCCTCACAGCCGAGGCCACTCGCTGTCGCAAAACTTCTTCCGCGAGCATGAAGAGACTCAAGACGGCACACAGGCTGGCCGCAACCAGCTGAATGCCCTGAATGATATTCCGGAGCAGCAAAAGGTTGACGAGACTTACGAGATCGAGACCAATCCTAGCAACCTTGGCACTCCCGTTCAGGACTTTGACTTTGCCGCTGCCCTTGGACACCACCAGAAGGCTCTATCGAACTCCAGCAACCCGTGGCAAGACCATGTCTCGACGACGAGCACCAGACGGTCCAGTCATGGCAGCAGGCCGTCATTGTCTGGGCTTAATGTGCAGGCACCGGAGTTCAAGTTCAACCCCGCCAATACCTTCACACCCGGCTTGTTCAACTTCTCGGGCAACAATTTCCAGCCGGCCGTGTTCCAAGCCGGCAACGTCATGGGCTCTCCGGCTAACTCCGTCTCGCAGCATGGCGGCTCAGGCAGGTTTCACGCAACGGCCCCGTCATTTTCTCCTGGACAGACAGACTTCAGTTTTTCGACATCCGGGCCCAAGTTCCGACCTGACGCGCCAGCATTCACGCCGTTGCAATCCCTCTCTGGCTCGGTCACCAGCCCGATTGGGTCTGGTAGCGAAAGTGGGAAGAGAAAGTCCATCTTTGGAAACATTAACATCCAGACGAGCGACATCATCAAGCCGCCAAAGAAGTCCAAGGCTGTTCCCATCGTCAGGCCGTCTAGCAGATCGTCTGCCAAATCGGCCAAGATTTCCGTGCGAGACGATGACATTCGCGAAGGCGACGATACTCATTTCGCGAATGACATGCCGCGCGTCAAGCGAGCCATGAGCGAGGCGCCAGACGGCAATGACGTGCCTCTATTCGCCGATCGGCCAAATGATGACGGCCATGATGGGCACAGCGGCGCGGAGGAGGTCTCTGCCCTTGAGGAGGGCGACGACGTGCTGCCCGTGGACACGTCAGTTTCATCGATGGCGACGGATCATATGGATACACAGGCTACGACCGCGGCGGCATCTGAGACCTCCCCCGCAGCTTTGAACGGGCATTGGACTCCGTTTGAATTCGACTCCAAATTCGAAGCTCAAAACTTTAGCGAGGCGCAGGCCTTCGGAGACACCGGTCTGGGCCTGGCAGAGCACAAGAAGTCCATGTCTGCCACGGCGGAGCCGTTCGTGCCTAGTGCGGCGTGGCCATCTGATGAGCAAGATCAGGACAAGACTATTCAACCCGAGGCTCCAGCGGCCAAAGATCGCGAGCCCTCACCTCCGCCTGCAAGGCGGACAATTACTCCAAAGGGATTGGGCGCCTCCCGCTTCGCTTCACCACCACCAAAGCCGCAAGGCCTGGCGGGCTCGCGCTTTGCGAGGGAGCCATTGCCAGAAGAACCCCAGAAGCCCTTGTCAGACGAGGAGATCATCGAGTCTGTGGAAGAGCAAGACGATACAGCTCCTCTTGGACGACTCATTGACATTGGAGACGATCGTGAGCCAACATTTGAGGAAATTGACGCGGTCATGCAGCATCTCGAGACTGACCCATCGATGGGAGTCAACAAAAACAAGGAGGTCGTTCCGCAATGGCAACGATCGGCTACAGCTGAGACCGAGATTGATGCTCGAATGCATGAGCTGCAGCTACCAGTAGACGGCTTTAACGGCGATGGCGCGAGCACCACGCCTCGTCAATATCATGCGACGCCTGAGGCTCCTCCGATGCTTAGCACGGAATTGGAGGACCCCTTCGTCGACCCGCCCGTCAGTCCTCGCTCTCCGGATCTCGACAATGAGTTTGACGAGCCCCAGATCGAGAGCGAGCTTGCCAGTGACTGGGAAGGTGCCTTCACTGAAGATGAGCATGACAAGCTCGCCAACCGGACCCAATTCTTTGACGGACGTGTCAACGAGCTGGTGGGCAACCTGCTGGCATCCAGACTGGAGCCCCTGGAGAGATCTCTGTCCTCTATCCAGAAGGCCCTGGTACCCCGATCGCGCCGTGCCCCTTCCTCTCGTCGCGACATGCGTAGCATGTCTATCGAATTCCAGGAGAGCGATGCTGATGACGAGGATGACGGCTTGCCTGTGCCCCGCCTGTCTGCCAGCCCGCGCCGAGACCGTAGGATGGAGTTCATTAAGGCTGCTGTTATTGAAGCGTTGAGTACGCAAGACCGTCAGCAGCCTATTGCTCAAGAAGAGATCCCTGCGGAAGAGTCCACGCTACGCAAGGCGCTCGACGAAATGAAGGAGCAGATCGCCGCCAGCTTACAGACTCGATCTGAGGAGCAGGAGCGGGCTAACAAACACGGCGATGAAATCCGACAGCTTCTCACAGCTAGACCTGACGAACAGCTGCTGAACAAGGTCGAGGACCTCCAGTCCAGGCTCGCCGAGGCGGAAGAGCGCCTCCAGGCCCAGCATGCCCACGCCGAAAAGCAAGTCACAGAGCGCAGGGCTGCTGAGGACGCCGCCGCGGAGCTGCATCGCAAGCTGCAGAGCGCTGAGACTCGGGTGGAAGTTGAAATTATCAACCGAAGCGTGTTCGACCAGCGCGTTGCGGACCTCGAGGATCGTCTGAGGCAGCAGGAGGACAAGACGGAGGATGAGGTCAAGATTCGACGCAGTGCCGAGGATAGGCTCTCCGAGGTACAGCGTCTGCTAAGAATCTCATCTGAAGAGGAGAATCGCCTTAGAGATGTCGTTGAGGAGCGCGACCAGAAGATCAAGGCTCTGGAGGCCAGCGGTGGTAAGACCGCCATGCGCATGACTCTGCTGGAGGCTGCACAAACCAATTCCTCACAATCGCAAACGGAGATGACCAACAAGGTCAACGCTCTCGAGGCGGACCTTCGAAACGTACGCCAGGACAATAATCACTGGCGGGCTGAGGCCGAACGAGCCGACGAAGCCGCTCGACGCAAGTCTGGCGAGCTGGCCTACGTGATGGAGGAGAACAAGCACATGCAGAAGACACTCAGCACTTTGGCCACGCAGCTGGAAGAGAATGAGCGTCTGCGCGAGACGTGGCGCACCAAGTTCCTCTCTCTGCAGGACGACATGGGCAAGGCAGCTCGCGACATTGCCGAGGAGAATGCGCGCCGCATCAAGAGAGATCAGACTATGATCGCCCGTCAGGAAGTGCT
Source organism: Purpureocillium takamizusanense (assembly GCF_022605165.1). Taxonomy (NCBI): domain Eukaryota; kingdom Fungi; phylum Ascomycota; class Sordariomycetes; order Hypocreales; family Ophiocordycipitaceae; genus Purpureocillium; species Purpureocillium takamizusanense. The sequence continues at coordinate 1,106,422 of NC_063077.1, forward strand.
TGATGCCAGATTGCAGGCCGAGGCCAAGACGCGCGAGCGTCTGGAGATCGAGATGGAGCGTCTCCAGATGAACGAGCGGGCGGGAATGCGTGCCGTGAGCGAGAACAAGCGCCTCGAGGGCTTGTTGGCGGAGCTGCGCACCGAGAACCACAAGTTACAGCAGGCCGCGTCTCGTTACCAGCGGGAGTTTGAGGAGGCCCGCGAGTCTGGCGCCAGCGAAGTCAAGCGTACCCGGATGGCCCTGCAGACGGAGATTGATGCCGCCAACAACCACGTCAACGTTGTCCGCGAAGAGCTCGAGGAGCAGAACTCGAAGCTTCGTAGTGAGCTGGACAATGTTAAGCTGGAGGCCGACACGGCCAAGGCCCAGAATGAGATGCTGCTCGAGGAGGCCCAGACCACCAAGGCCACCGAGCTGGAGCAGCTCAAGCGCAAGCTCGAGAACGAAGCCGAGGACATGCAGGCTCGCTACGAGCGACAGGTCAGCAACGTCACCGAGGACGCCCAGCGAACAGAACAACAGCTTCTCGAGCGCCTCAGCTTGTCGTCGTCCAAGATTGAGCACCTGCAGGATCGCATTGTGCACCTCGAGGACAAGCTCGAAATCGCCAAAGAAGCCGCCGCAGCTGCAGCACAGGCTGCCAAGTCTGCTGGTGTAGAGCCCGGACCCGCTGCCGCTGTCATTGCCTCTCAGCCCAAGGCCGTCGACAGAACACTCGAGCCACCCGAGAAGATATCTCCGCAGGCCCTCCGCGAGTCCATCATGGTTCTTCAGGAGCAACTCCAGGCCCGCGAACAGAGGATCGAGGAACTGGAACAGATCGTGGCCAAGTCCGATCCTGACGCCGCCTCCAAGATCTCGAAGCGAGATGATGAGATCAGCTGGCTTCGTGAGCTGCTCAGCGTGAGGCACGGCGATCTCCAGGATATCATCACCGCGCTCTCTGGAGACAGCTACAATCGTGAGGCGATCAAGGATGCCGCTATCCGCCTCAAGGCCAACCTCCAGATGGAGGAACAGGAACGGGAGAGAGCCATGAACGGTGGCTCGGCCATCACCTTGCCCAACATTGCCCACACAATTCAGGCCGCGACGCCACGGGTCGCTCAGGCTGTCGGCCCGATCGCTGCGGCCTGGGGAAGCTGGCGCAAGTCAAGCCAGCCCTCGTTCCGCAGCATCTCTGCCGCGCTCAACTCCCCCGCTGGGAGCAACGCCACGCCTTCTAAGAGCAGAGGCGTCATGGGCCCCCAGAACAGCCTGCTCGGGGGACTTTTGACGCCGCCCGCGTCGGGCCTGCGCCAGACGCCGCCTGTGGACAACCGGCCACAACCGACCGCCTTTGCCAGCACTGGGCGTCGTTATACGTCCCAGAGCAGCGCGCCGCTTCGTCCTCGAGGTGAATCGACTGCTTCCCGTCGATCGGATGTGCTACCTTCGGTTCAAAGCACCCCCCCGCGCCAGCTCGAGCGGAGAGATCACCCTCAGACGCCGCCTATGATGCGTGAGAGTGGGTATGACTCAGATGCTCAGCCGGGCGACTTTGACGATCATGACTTCTTTGAAGAGGATTAAGCCTCCGACGCTAGACACGCCCGCACGTGTCGAGGATGACACGGTGGCGACGTCTATTACAACACACTACTCGACCTTTCCTTTGTTTAATGCTTTGTCGCAAGAGAGGTGGACACAAAATGGCTATCGAAGACGAGCAGACGTGCGCAGTGCTCATGAATCACTGCGCACAATTGCATTCTTTTTCTTCTTTTCTATTCCACTCAGATTGCGAAATACCACACATCACCACTTGAACCTAGAAAGATACCCCCTTTGGATTGGCTGTTGCTGTTTTTTCTTTTCATTACACTTTCGGAGCAGCCTCGTTCGATGACAGTCGCTCGCGGCCTCCCCCCCTTTTCAGCACGCATTTTCGGTTTTCACGAGCTTGAACATGAGCTGCGGCGGCTGCGGAGGTGTGTTCGCTCCGTTTCCTTTGTGGGACGCATAGCGGTGATAGGTGAGGGGGGCGAGAGAGAGAGAGTGACTGACGGAAGAGAGGAAGGGGAAGAAACGGGCGGGGTAGAGTGAGAGAGCTCGCTTGATTCTCTGGAGAGCGCCGTTTTAAGTGGACATGGAGGGCGGGTATGGGTATACCGGCCTTGTTCATTTTTTATCAGACCCCCTTTTTGTGAGAAATGCTGTATGAGGTACATAGTAATAATTGCCCTCCCCCTTTCCCCCATGTGTTGCGTAGCTACTGCTGCTGATGCTGTTCCACCCGGAGTGAGGCTGCTGACTGAGTATGCATGTTGGAGGGACAGACACATGGCAGTTCATCGAGAGTTGGGTGATTTGGTGTTTTATCATTGCCTGCCCACTCATGCCATATGGTAAGGGCGTGCGTACTGCTTTATGACTAGTAGGCAGGTCAGGTAGTAGTATACAAGACGCGCAACGACAGCAATTACAACGACAACACTCCCATCCTCCTCCGCCCTAGTCCAAAGGGAGGTAGGTAGTTGTGTGGGCGGGTGAGCGTGCCGCCAATTTTTCTTCTTTTTTCATATATCTTCATTCACCCCGAGGAGCCGAGGAGCTTCTCGACGGCCCATCTTACGGAAAAGTTGCGCAGGTCCGAGTAGTGCTGGCCGACGCCGACGAAGAGTACGGGGACGTTTGTGGCGTGGACGAGGGAGACGAGGGTGCCGACCATGTCGCCGACGGTGTCGCACTTGGAGATGATGAAGCCGTCGAGGGAGCGGACGGAGCCGAAGGCGGCGTTGAAGTTGCGCGCCTGGGCGACCGAGTCGGTGCCGACGAGGGCCTGGGAGGGTGAAGCCGTTAGTCACGGGAATGGGACGACAGGGGAGACGGGGAGACGACAGGACGATGGCAGCATCGAGATAAGGTAGTTGTAGTGCCGCTGGAGAGAGAGAGAGAGGGAGAGAGGGAGAGAGGGAGAGGGAGGGAGGGAGGGAAAGAGAAACAGGGTTTTTGTGCGAGCGTATGTGCATGCATGGGAACAAACGTACCTCGCCGACCATGAGGATCTTGTCTGGCTGGGCAAACTTGGCAAACTTCTCGAGCGAGGACATGAGGCGCTGGTCGTTGTGCCGGCGGCCGGCCGTGTCGATGAGGACAACGTCGAAGCCCTCGTGGGCGGCGTGCGCGACGGCGTCCTTGGCGACGGCGGCGGCGTCCTTGCCGTAGCCCTTTTGGTAGAGCTCGACCTGGCCGCCCTCGCGGGCGGTGAGCTCCTTGAGGTTGCGGACGTGGACGGCGAGCTGCTCGACGGCGCCGGAGCGGAAGGTGTCGCCGGCGGCGATGAGGACCTTGTACTTGTTCTGCAGGAGGAAGAAGCAGATCTTGGACAGGTTGGTCGACTTGCCGACGCCGTTGACGCCGACGATGGAGATGACGTAGGGGCGGGCCTTGCGGAGGGAGGTGGCCGGCGGCGCGGTGACGGCGTCGATTTCGCGGAGCAGGTCAAGGGAGGAGGTGGGCGTGAGCATCTTGGTGAGGGACGACTCCATGGCCGTCTGTATCTTCGAGTTAATACCTGTGCAGAGTTGTCAGTCGTGGTGGTCCGGCTCGAGGGGGATAACATGGGCCCAAAGGGGTGGAAACATGCCCTCGAAGCTGCCCGTCTTGACGCCGACGAGCTCCTTTTGCACGCCCTCGCATAACCTCACGGCCGCCTCGCGCGCGACGTTTTTCCGCAGCAGATGCTCCTCCATGCCCTTCATGGCCTTGTCCAGCTCCTCCTTGGTTAGGGTTTTGCCGCCGACGACGTTTCGGAACAGCCCGCTGATGGCGTTGACGCCGGAGCCGAGGAGGCCGCCCTTGGCCTCCGGCTGCGCGCTCGCCGCGGCCTTCTTGGCCTCGGCGGACGCGAGCATGTCGTGCACCTCGTCGCCGAGATCCTTGAGTACGAACTTGCCCTTGCTTGACGACCCCCATGTGGACGCATCCACGGCGTCCACGGCACTTGACCGGCCGACAGTCTCGCCCTCGTTGTCGCTCAACGGATTGAGCTGAGCAGAGTAGTCCAGCTTGACGTCGTCGCTCTCCTCATTCGCGAAGCCGTCGGCGTCCCAGACCCGGCGCACCTTGCCGCTCTTCTTTGGCTTTGTCGACGTCTCGTCGCCGGACGAAGCAGCCGCTGACCCGCTGTTTTGGGCTTTCCGTGCCCGCCTGGACATTTTGGCGACAGGACCAGCCTTGCCGACCACCAGATGGCTACTGCCCGGGGTGGAAGGTCGCGATGTGTTCGGCGTGACTACCGGAGTAGAGTCATTTGACGGCTCATCGGGTGCGTCGCTATGCAGGGCCCTGCCTCTGTAGGTAAGACCTGGTGCAGCCGGCGCATCTCCCACGGCGGTGGCTGCCACTTGGCGCGCCGCGGGATCGGCCGCGTTCGACGTGTCTAGCTCCTGGAGCTGCTGGTCGAAGTAGTCGTCGAATTTTGTGCACTCGACGATGGTCGTGTTGGGCTTCTTGAGCTGCTCGCCGTACAGAGAGACGAAGATTGTGCGGATGTTGTCGACGAGCTTGTCGACCCAGGACAAGTGGAAGAGGGACCGGTAGACGGCCTGTGTCGCAAGGTTCAGTGGGCGAGGCGCGCTGTAGGGGGGGCATTGTGTCGACTTACGACAAATATGATGCCCAGTTCCTTCACCATGGTCCACTTGAGCGTGTGCTGGTCCTTTTTGTACGGGGCATTCGTAGCTGCGGACTGCGCGGACTGGACGGCGCTGGCGCCACCCTTCTCCTCGATGAAGGTGTCGGCGATGAAGTCGTTGACGACGGATAGTTTGACGGGTGCATATGTCCTGGACCAGAGGACCACGCCAGAGGTGGTGATGATCTCGAACGTGTCCAACATGGCGACGTTGGAGGTCCGCGCCGTGGACCGCGAGCAGGGCGACGAGTTGGCAGTCGAGGAAAGACGATGACGAGGACGAGGGACGGGTCGGAGGAGAGACCTGCGAGCAGGCCAACTGGCAGCGGCGCGCCGGGCAGAGTACTGGCTACTAAAACGCCTTGTTCGTTGGAGGACGAGGAACAGAATGGGACGGTGCAAGGTCAATAAGTGTACACCGGGAGGCGCATGGGTCGCCTGGCAGTTGTCGGAGATGCCGTGCTGGAGCTTCGGTCGGCGACGGCGTCGGCCAGGGTCCCGCGCCAACTGATAGCGATAGCGAAACCCGTCTTGCTGGTATCTTTCATCGGGTCTGGGGGGGCCCGGATCGTTCTGGGCCACATCACGTGGTGGCCACTGCCGCTGAAAGACCCGTCCTCAGAGCCTTTTGTAGTGGACGGGACGGGTAGGTGGCGCCTGGGAAAATGGATTGGTCCGGGCACCAAGGGCACCAGCCACACCGGCGGGGCCGTCTGTCGCTGCCCTGCCAGCTGCGTCAAAGCGACCACATTTCCTGAAGTGAGCGCGGGCTCACCAGCCTCATTTGTCTGTCGCACACCTGGAAGCTTCAGCTCCAACCACAACCTCCATCTGTCATCCTCCCTCGCCGCCGTCTGCGAACCCTCCCTCTCCCCAGCGCTCTGCCGCCGCCGCAACCACGATACACCGGCCGACACAAATCGACCCTCTCGCATCGCGCCCCACCGTCACAAACGCGCAGACAGGCCTCCCTTTGCCCTCCATCGCCATGCAACGGGCGTCGTACGGGCAGTCGCCCCCGTTGCACCACCCCGTGCCGCAGCACGTTTCCACAGTACCCCAGCTGCGGTCGCCGCCGCCGCCGCCCGGCTCGGCGCAGTCGCATCAGCAGGGCTACGGCGGCACGCCCTACCAACAGCAGGGCGGGTCGGCGGGCAACGTGTTTGGCGCCTACGGGCAGTTCATGAACGACCCGACGGCGCAGGTGGCCGCGCAGTTTGGGCAGACGGCCTTTAAACATGGCCAAGAATACGTCGAGCAGAATGTGCGTGTTTCCGCTCTCCGGGCTGCTTGCCAGCTAGCTTTGGACGTGCTGGGGACGACGGAGAAGCCGAGTTTGTGCTAACAGATGCGCAGTTTGGCCGCTATGTCAACGTCTCGGCGCTAAAACACTACTTCAACGTCTCTAACTCGTACGTCGTCAACAAGCTCTTCCTGGTCATCTTCCCCTGGCGGCACAAGCCCTGGTCGCGCAAGCAGGCCGTCGGCGCGAATGGCCAGGAGGGCTGGTACCTGCCTCCGCGGGAGGACATCAACAGCCCCGACATGTACATTCCAGGTTCGTTGACTCTCAATGCTGTGGTGGAAGCAAGATTGATACTGACAACTCGCTTCAAAGTAATGGCCCTCGTCACATATATTCTTCTCTCGACCCTGATCGCGGGTCTGAGGGGCCAGTTCCAGCCGGAGCTGCTGGGGTACACGGCGACGACAGGGCTGGTGGTTGTCATCGTCGAGATAGTGGCGCTGAAGCTCGGGTGCTATCTGTTAAGCATCTCAAGCCAGTCGCAACTCTTTGATCTCATTGCGTACTCGGGTTACAAGTTTGTCGGCATCATTGTCACCATTGTCGTGGCTGAGCTGGTCAACGGTGGCAAGGGCACGGGCGGCTGGGTCGGCTGGGCGGTCTTCTTCTACACGTTCCTGGCCAATTCGCTCTTCCTGGTAGGTTCTCCACATACCCCTCCCTATGGAATATGCGCCTGACTGTTCCCAAAGATGCGCTCGCTCAAGTACGTCCTCCTCCCGGAATCAGCGGGCAACACCGGCGGCCCGATGCAGACCGACTCAAGGGCCAAGCGGAACCAGAGGACGCAGTTCCTCTTCTTCTACTCTTACATTGTGCAGCTATTCTTCATGTGGATTCTCACCAGGGCTTGAGCGGACATGGCGAATGGCGACGAACTGGAGGGGCGAGAGGCGTCCGATTGGAGGTCGCACGGGTGATGTTTCGGTGTCAGCATAGACTTTGAGCGGCAAAAGCCGCATGGCTGATTCACGTAAGCACCCAGACAGGAATTTACCTGTCTCATGATGATGGACGACCTGAAGAAGGGACGAGGGCAAGGCCTTGAGGACAAGAGCTGCTGCGCATCCGCCATCTGAGGGGTGGCTGAGCCGGGCGGGCGGGGACGTTTTCATCAGCGGGCGACGGAGTCATTAGCATATAGACAGGATGACGAAAAAAAGATGACAAGCACCCTGCTGAATGCACGAATCGAGCAAGATCACCCATCGGGGCGTCTCATCAAGGCACCGTGCGCAGCTTTCTGAGACGCAGCCACGAAGGCGGGCAACCCCTGACACGTTGACACTTTTGCCGTCTGGTGGTAGACGAGCCCACCACGTGACAGCTCAGCCCAGCCTAGCTTTCATACAAGTAAAGTACGTCGCCTCATCATCGAGCCAAAAGAGGCCGGGCGACACTGCGCAACGAACAAACTCTCACACGTTGCAGCTCCTCGATTGAAGAAGAGGGGAAGCTTCTTCACAGCGAGTTTTTTCTCTCGCTATTCTTTTTTTTATTTTCTTGGGCTATCCCCTACAAACGAGTTGCTGCCCCTTATTGACCGCGGCAAGAGGGAATAAAATAGGAGGCGATTCATTCAGCAATGGCACGCAGCCCAATCTTCAATGCGACGCTGCAGGCGGCCCTGCTAAGCGTCGTGTCCAACGTCCTGGCGCAGCTCATCACGGCCAACAAGAACAAGGTGAGAGCTTCCCCCTCCCTCACCACCCCAAACGAAAAACAAAACGCATGGAAAGAAGAACCAAAAAAAGGAAAAAAAATGGAGAGGGAAGCCGACTGCTGGGCTCTTTATGTGGATATGGAGAGCATGGTACTACTCTGGCGTTTCTACCAAGTACACGCAAGCCAAAAAAACAAATAGAAGGGGGAAAAAGAACACAGAATATACGAACCCCCCCCCCAAGTTGCTGCTTGCTGTATCTGGGATGATGTCGCGAGACGGAGGAGGGGGTTACTGGCTGGCTGGCTGGCTGACCGACTGACTTAATGGCTGACTTACTATTGTTGCAGACTGAGATGGCGATAGACTGGATCCCCGTGTTCCAGTTTCTGCTCTACAGCGTGATCAACACGCCGCCCAACTTTCTCTGGTACGTTTCTCATGATGGTGATATAATGGCAATAGAGGACTACCATGACCTCTGCCTGAGAGCCGGCTCCTGGGACCCGTGGAGGAGAATCGAAGAGAGAAGCCGTCTTGCTCACGCAGCAAGCATCGTACAGGCAGGAATTCCTCGAGTCCGTCTTCCCGTCGCACCCATCCCAACAAGGGGCCGGCGGTGCGAAGCCCAATAAGGCCACGCAGTCGAGCAAAGCCAATAACGATGAGTCCAAGAAGGAGGCACAGCAGCAGCAGCAGCACGACGCCGCCGCCGCTCCCCTCTCCCTGCGCAACACCCTCGCCAAGTTCCTCCTCGACAACACCCTCGGCGCCGCCGTAAACACCCTCCTCTTCAGCACCTTCACCCACGCCCTGCGCGCCGCCATGCACCCCGCCCCGCGCATCACCAGCCTCGTCGCCGCCGTCCACCACTGGACCCGCTCCGGCGCCATCGACTTCGCCGCCGTCGACGGGCAGGCCGTCTGGGCCGCCGCCCGCGCCGAGTTCTGGCCCATCGTCCTCGCCGGCGTCAGGTTCTGGCCCCTCGTCAGCATCGCAAACTTCACCGTCGTCAGGACCGTCGAGGGCCGCAACCTCGTCGGATGCCTCGCCGGCGTCGCCTGGGGCGTCTACATGAGCATGTTTGCCGCGCAGTGACTACGTGAATCGTCTTTCGCGCTTGGCATTCGGCGGAAGTGTTCTAACAGTGCTGGAATATATGGAAAATTTTCTTCACTGGTGGTCTTGTGAGTTGACTTTTGTGTTGGATGATGAGACGAATACACCTCCGCTGTGGACGGAGCTTGCGGCATTCGTTCTGCCCGCGGGTGACTGTGCAACAGTTGTCATCTTCGTTCTCCCCTCGACGGATAAAGGGAGATAAAAAGCGATTAGGCCCTTGCCGGAAGGGCGGGTTAGACTGGCGTTGGGGCATTAGACAGAACCATCAACACGATCGTCGACATGGCGCGTTTGGTACTCAAGGGTGACTGTACCAAAACGTATATCGAAACGACCATTTATCTGAACCGCTTCTCGACGCTGATTTTATACAAGTAGCTGTATACACAATACAAACATGGTCGACGCTGAAGCAATCTCGTCAGCACCCCTGCCAATGCTGTTAAACGCAACCAGACCTATGAGTGGCCCGTGGATATCAAGTACGTTGACCTGACTGTACAGAGCCCTTAAAACTGCGCAAAGACCCAACGGACGCCTGTCAAACCGACAAAGGTCTGTGTCGAATCAAGACCTCGTTGTCGCACTCGCTCTGCGACGCATAGCCCTCATCAGAGACATCACTGTGCGCGTCAGACGTTATTGTCGAGCAGACTGTCGGCGGTGGGACCGGCATGAACTCTGCGGCAGCTGGGTTGAGGTTTGATGATGCTGCCATGGAACTGTCCCGGGACCACCTGGGAGTCGCTGGGGGTATGGGTGACCGCCGCGACGAAGTGTAGCCTCCCGGGGCGGGGTCGAAGAATGCTGTGCCATCCACCTGCGGTAAATGCGATTGCGTCGACAACCATCCGTGTATGAGAGCGGCGTTGGAGGGCCAGATTCGACCCTGATGATCGCCTCCGACACTCCTCAGGAAGTTCTGGTGACGGACAATAGTCCTGGCACCCGACGAATCTGTGCCATGCGACTGGTGATTGACGGGTGGCTTGCGAACATGATAGGCAATAGGCTCAGACTCACCGCACGGGCGGCTGAACCAGTCCACCTCGGGACTCTGTGCAAGGATGCCGAAGATGTTGAAAAGCTCATCGGCAACGGTGTACCAGTGCACGAGCCAAGATCGCATCTGCCAGGCCGTGCTCTCTTCCGATGGTAGCCGCAGCACCTCGTTGGAGAAATTGTATATATTTGCGAGTACCCATCTCAGCTCCCTTGGTAGGGCCAATATGGATTGCGTCTCGCACGACCATGCCCTGGCCTCCTTGAAGACTTGATCGCCGTTTGGCTCGAGTGGCTGTAGCGAATCGAACAAGCCCATGGAGCGAATGTTCCTTGAGCAGGGCTGGTAGGCCAAGGCTCCCTGAAAGGTCCGATACTCGAGCAGGTAGGTATCGGCAAATCGCTTGTGGGGAATGAGCTGGGCACCGAGAGACCTATATGTCCAGTCCTGCTTGGGTATCTCGTTGAGGATGTTGCTGGATATGTCGCAAGGGGGCGTCGACAGGTCCAGATGCTCAGCCTGGTGGGGCTGTATTTGACCGATCTCGTTGAGGAGCCTTGTGGTGTCGATGACGACGTCGCGGAGAACCTGAGGCTCGTTGGATAAGACGGCGGCGACATCGTACTTCTGAAGCCAGGCAGCGTTGTGGGCCTTGTAGAAGTAGAGAAGGGCGCACTCGCCGCAGGGTGGCTGGGCCGATCCCGCGAAGAGAAAGATGGCGTGGAAGGCCAGATGGGCCGGGCAAAAATACTAAGTGAGACCGATATGGCTGGCTTCTTCGTGGACGACGGGGCTGCACTGGGATGCGTCATGAACCGCGAAGCAGCGGCCGCGGCAGACCCAGGAAGGGAGAGACATGGCGTACTCGGTCGGGTGCTGGGTGTTGCCAGCGAGAGGTGCTAATAAACAGTGACGAAGCTCATTAACGAAGTAAAACAATGAACGTGTGGGCTGCAAGAGACGAACGAATATGGCGTGATGAATGCTTGGGTGGAGAGAAGGAAGACGTGAAAGTTTTCAACGCGATGCGTTCAGCCCTTATTGAACTTGATGGAGGAGATCCGGATCGATGGGGAAGGTGCGCTGGGTCGTCGGTCGGGCGAGGCAGGTGCCGCGCCAGCTGGCAGTTGAGGCGACTGGAAGCAGGGACGGACACCTCAGCCCATGCGAAGCCAAGGCAATCAATCTCTACTGGGGAACGAGCTGACATGACACTTAGTCTTCTGCAACCTCCCTACACTGTCAACCGGGATCTTCCATGTACTTCGTACGTCTCCATGTAAGTCAACAGCGACGTGTATGACTTGCACTGCTCACTTACAGTGCGTCTGCTCGACGGCCGCCTCGGCTCGAAGCCCCGCTCCGCACGTTTACGGCCAACGCATCCTACCCAGCACACCTCCAGGCTCCGTGTCCTTGCCACGTTGCCGAGGCAGTGCAATCGCCATCGTTTTGAGCAAACGCTCTCAAGGCGCCTGCTTCCCTTCGTGGAAGTAGCAAGGACCGTTGTCGTCTGGCCGGCCGAGTGGTGGTGGGCGGTGTTTGCACTATGCCGCAGAATACCGAGACCGAGCCCAACAGAAGCCGGCCTCTCCAATAATAAATCCGCCTATGGCGGCGCCGGAATTACGCCGCGGCACGGCTCCTCTGACATTGAAGGCACTGCGGGGACCGGCAATCGGCCTGGGCGGGGGCACGAGAGGCCGCGGGTTCGGTGCCGTTCCTCAGCTATGTACGATTATAAAGCTGCCCTCCGCTTGTTCCGTCTCTCGACTAAATAACTCGACCTGCTTATATTGGCATGAATCGCCTCCTCCCTCGTTCCCCATTACAATTGCGATATCAGCGCCCGCTTCCTGCTTCGAGTGTTACCAACAGACTCTCACTCCTCCGTGACAAGAGGTGCAGCTCCCAACAAGTCAAAATGGCGGATCGTGTCCACAGAATCACCATGTTCAAGGCCCCCAAGCCCGAGGACCAACAGAAGCTGCTGGCCGAGTACAAGATTGTCAATGCCAAGGCGGAGCGGGTAAGTCTTTGCTCGACCTCACAGGCATAGCACACACAGCTCGCGCGGTTCGCTGGCATCGTTGACCCTGCATGGGCATCGCCAGACGCTGGAAGGCGGGGTTCCTGCCCACCGAGCGCAAGAAAGCTGACATTGATCTCTCTCGCAGAATGGCGCCCCGTACATTCTCTCGCTGACAGCCGGCGTCGCAGAGACGGACCCGCGGTCCAACGGCTTCACCGTCGTGGCAAAGACGGAATTCGCCAGCCTCGACGACATGAAGTTCTATGACAACGAGTGCAAGGCGCACCAGGCACTCAAGGCCGCCGCCAAAGACCTCACGATTGAGGGCATTCAGACGGTGTACTTTACGCCCGAGGTCGTGGCCGAGAAGCAATAGATGGTCAGATGTAAGAAGAGCAATGCTATAAATAACTAATTGATTTGGTCCCAAAATCGTGTTTCTTGGATCGTGGCTATCGCCCTGAAGTCTGGGGCGGCCTCGATGGGGAAATGTGTCGGGATGTGGTACAATGATGTCAAGCTTGCAGCAGAGTGACTACTCTGCCGTGAGCGGCCCCGCCCCTTGTGGTCGTCATATATCACCCACTGATAGACGGTCAACAACAGCCTTGTAGCCCTCAACCTCACGATCCAAAACGTGTTTCGCGTGGGAATCTCCTAGAAGCGACGCTACACCCATCGATACACGAAGCAAAGTCTCTGCGGCCAGTGGCTTTCTCGACGGTCAGGTCACAATGGCGAAACTAACGCCACTGTCTTCTCTCCGCGTATCCCGCCACTTGATCCCAGCGTGGGACATGATTCCAAACACAAGCATACAGAACCGGCCCCTTCTGATCTACCACGGCGTCTTCCCGGCCGCAACACCGCCCAGCGCGGTTGAGGCACACCTCGCCCGCGTGGGCGTCGTGGAAGCCCAGTGGCGCTCCACCATGTACGACACGACGCACTTCCACAGCAACACGCACGAGGTGCTGTGCGTGACGCGTGGCCGCGCGCGGCTCTGCTTCGGCGGCGAGGACAACCCGGGCCGAGTAGAGCCCGTCGTCGAGGGCGGCGACGTCGTCATCGTGCCGGCTGGCGTCGGGCACCGCCTGCTCGACGACATGGGGTCGTCGCAGGGCGGCGGCGGCGGCGGCGGCGGCGGCGGCTTCCAGATGGTGGGCAGCTACCCCGTCGGCGCGCCGGCATGGGACATGTGCTACGGACGGGAGGGCGAGAAGACGAGGCTCGAGGGTATCGGGAAGCTGGGCTGGCTGGAAAGAGACCCCATCTACGGTGACGAGGGACCCGTTTTGAGTGCGGAGACGTAGCAGCAGCAGCAGCAGCAGCAGGGGGATGCTGATGGAAGCTGCATTGGCTAATGGGGTCGGTGGCACAGCAGACGACGACGACGGCCACATGCATCTGTGTGGGCTCTTGCTGCTCCCTCCATCCTGCGCTCTGCAGGGGCAGGGGCGCGGCAGCACCAATGTGGGAGCAGATGCGGTGCGCGGAAGTGCGAGTTGCATTTCGCGTGCATCACCGCAGTGGACGTGTGTGGCCATTTGATGCGACGAGGAGCAAACGCCGAACCGAGGTGCGTATGACTTCTGCAAAGGGGAGGCCACACGATACGACGGCGGGAGGAGGCTCCTTTAACCCGCCTGAGCAGCGCTCTTCCGCCGCCGGACCACCAGAAGACGCAAGGCGAGGAGCAGGTTGAAGGGAGAAGGGCGCCCGTGAGAGGGACCTGACGCGGATCGATTGGGAGTTGAGTCAAGACAGCCCGCCAAGCAGCATCATATCATCAGGGCGTCATGCTGCCCGCTCGTGTAACCAACATTACTACGTCCTCGGCCTAGACGACGCAACTATCCGCTCGCACGTGCCTGGGTCTCCCTCCTCGACGTAAGCGAGAGGGCCATGTTGCACGTACTGACCGGCTCTGCATCGCTCTCGGTGCTCGCAGGCGCCATGTCTTCTCATGGGCGGATTGGGGATGAGGGCGGCGGACTCGACCTGCCTGCGGTGGAGGTGGCGCTGAGCCCTGGTCGGGTACCACATCAATGTGATGTTTTGGGAGTTGGCAGCAGTTGCGGTGTGCCCGAAACGAAGACATTGCGACGCCTGTACGTGCTGTACTTGGCACAATGGTCATAAGGTCATAAAAACCATGATATTTGTCAAACGGTCTCTAAATGTGTCTTTCAATTTGGTCAGAGTAGTTGAGTTGGTTTAAGAGCGTGTAAGTCGCAATCTTCATGTCAACGCGCTTTATTTGACATTGACCATGTATTATATCGACCCTGCCAATAACGCCTTGTTCGATAAATTGCGGACTAGGGTCTTCCTCAAGGTATATGACCAGCCCCGTTTCATGCAACTGCGGTGGCTGGTTTATCAACCTCTTCGGTGGCTCCTCAACAGACTCATCAATGAGAGCTTCTTCAGCGGCGCATGTGCTAACTCGAAAATAGGACGGCGATCTCAAATGGTATTGGCACCACAAGGCCCCTGCGATACTTGACTATGGAACGCTGGGCAAGGGCTGGTATACGGGGAAGGAAAGACTTGTCTCGAGGGCACGAGGTCGGTACGTCGCCCCTCAGAGATCTGTCCAAGGTGTGCGATACCTGGATATAATTGTCCTGATTATGGAGAGTTGCAGTGCTTGGTAGAGTGCCCCGAATGCTATTGGCGTCAAGGTGATAGTCACGCGTCTTGCACTGGAAGATACTAACACGTCGTGACGGAGGGCTGCCAGCTAACTGGAACTCAGCTCAACTGTTGGCTGGAATACATACATTGCTCCAACTCCTCCTCCAGCTGGGGGAATCACAGCAGTTCCCGAGATCAAAATCCGAGGATATCTCGACCATGGCATGCTAAAAGCCGAATGCGAGTGGTAAAGAGACTGGCTCTGCTCCTCGCTTTCCTCCTTTCACGTGTGCCCTATGCGAGATGCCACTGGGTAATCCACCTGTTTCTCGGCAGCCTTGTTCCGAGCATCAAATGACCCTTATAGCCGCATGCTTAATTTCAGGCTTAAGACCACAATCACATGTACTAAGGGCAGTTCAACACCCCTTCTCCCATGCGCCAAGTCCTGCCTGTTCATTCATTCCTCACGCTCGTCGTCACCGTGGACAAGCCAGGCGGCACGGAGCAAACCCCTGACGCATTAGCACGTCTGTGCGCGACGGTTCAACCAGTTGTACATTTCTGTACGCGAGTCGCTCGATCGCGGCGACGAAGAGTTCTGGTCCTTGGTAGAGGGTGACAGACGAACAGCGGCGACGCGGTTCTCCAACGGCGTCGGGTGCCGCTCGAGGGTAAAGAGCGACACGATGACCATGGCGGCGCACACGGCCATCATGACGTCGACCTCCTGCTCAAAGGCCGCCACGTAGACGCCCGTGACTCGCCTCCGCAAGTCCTCGGGCAGCCTCAAGCTGGAGAGGGGCGAGCGAAGCAGGTCCTTGACCTGGGCCCACGTCAGCACGCCGCCGCCCGACAGGTCGTGGTTGACGTGGGCGTTGAACATGACGGTGCAGATGGAGAGGCCGACGCAGCCGCCAAAGACGCGGGCCTGCGCGATGGCGCCCTGGGCCGAGGCGCGGACGCTCGGGTCCGCGGCCAGGACGCTGGTCATGATGGTGGCGGCCGAGAAGGACATGCCCACGCCGAGGCCGAAGATGGCCTGGTAGCCGTACTGCGCGGCCTGGCGGGAGTCGGACGTGGTGATGGTGGTCATGAGGCCCACGCCGAGCAGCTGGAGGCACGACGAGCCGAGGAGCGTGAAGCCCGTGTTATTGCGCTTGCTGGAGACGGCGCCGCCGACGAAGGACCCGAAGGCGCAGCCCACGAGGAGCGGGAGGACGTGGACGCCCGCCATGAGCACGTTGTCGCCGCCGGCGATCTGGAAGCGCTCGGGGATGACAATGGACAGGGCAATGTACGGGAAGCCGGTGAGGAGTGTGAGGCTGTAACGGATGTTAGTTCTGATGACAGAGAGAGCATCATGGTGATGCAGCTCACAAGAGTCCGGCAACATAGACCCGCAGGCCGATGAGGCGCATGGGGAAGATGGGCTCGATGTGCCCAATCTTCTTGGTCCCGAGAAACGTCTCCCACGCGACGAAGCACACGCAACACACGCCCGACAGCGTGAGCGAGACGATGACGGCGTCGCTGTCCCAGGCGTACGTCTCGGAGCCGGCCTGCTGGACGGCGAAGATGAGCAGGCTGGAGCTACAGAAGAGCGAGGCGCTGCCGAGGAAGTCGATGCGGGAGAAGCCCGCCCACGAGAATAAGCTCTCGGCATGCTCCGGCGGCCAGAAGTTGGCGATGACGACAAGCGTGACGAGGCCGCAGGGGAGGCTACGTGTGTGAGAGAGAGCATCAGGTCAGCTAATGGGCTTGGCCGTTGTTGCTGCGAGACATTCTGTCTGGCGCAGAGAGTTGGGGGGAGACGTTATCCGTACTTGATGTTGAAGATCCACTTCCAGTTTGAAAACTGCGTGATGACGCCGCCGAGGAGAGGGCCGAGGACAAAGGCGACGGCCAGGGTGGCTCCGATCGCAGCCCCGATCATGGCCGGTTTATCGACGGGACCGACTTCCATGAGCGCGATCTGCGTGAGGCTGTACATGCCGGACGCGCCGATGCCCTGGAACGCGCGACAGATGATGCTATATCACAGTCAGCTTCTCAGCATATCTGACTGGGCAGCGGCATATGAGCCGCCAGGTGTTGCGTACAGCGTGGTCATGTTCTTGGACAGCGCGCAGCCCAGCGAAAAGCTCATGAAGATGATCCACGACAGCATCAGCGTGTTGCGCCGGCCGTATATGTCGCTGAGCTTGGAGATGCACACGGCAAAGCCTACGGTAAAAGCCAACCATCATGAGCTCACATACGTCAGCAAGGAGCCGGCAGCTGGGGCGAGACGAACCCATGTAGGTCAAGAGGTAGGCCAGGACGATCCATGGCGCGTTGACAAAGTCGTCTAGCTCATGGGATATGGTGATGAGCGCCGTGGACACAATGGAAGTGTCGAGGCTGGAGAATAGCAAGCTGACCAAGAGTCTAAAGAGTCGCGTCAGCGTATATTTCTACAAACTACCAGCCGCTGCATAATTCGAGAGCACGCTGGGCGACGGGGAGGGTGGTGAGGGCATCGCACGCTATGAAGAGAATCGTTCGACGGACGCCGCGGAATCTCTCCTTGGCCGGCGTCGTCTTGTCCTCGGCCGCCTTGCCATTCTCACTGCCGGGGGCCTCCGAGGTGGCCACCTGGTCCAGCGACGAAGTGGAAAGATGCTCTTCCGCCATCGTTCACGCGGGGATCGTGCGTGTGGTTTTTGGGGGCGTCGTGATCAATGCTCGCAGAGCCAAGAAAGACGGCGAGAGGAACGGGCGGGCCCCCCTTCCCGCTGACGATGGCGATGAGAGAGAGAATGTGCAGGTTTCGGGGGGGAAGAGCTGACAGGGCGTGAACGTGACACCACCGTGCGCGTGTGATGGGGCCTGTGAATGTGCGCCCGTGTTTCTGGTCAGTACTCGGCGTTGAGGCGAGACTGTGCAGAGCACAGGGCAGCTATGCCCATGTCGCGAACGCGAGGGTGCCCGTCACGAAAAATGGTGAGGGTGAGTGAGGGTGAAGGCCGAAGTTCTGCGTTGCTTGTCTCTCCTCTCAAGACCACGGGCGATCCCTTAACTCGCGCCGCGTCAGCATATGCTTCAATGTTCTCGCCGGATACGAGGGGAGGAGGGAAACATACAACGATGACGCCGAGCTGAGCTTGCAGACGATCGACAAGGCGTGACAAAACAGGCTGGCTGGCTCGGTCACAAGTCAGACTCTGAGGGGCGTCGTCGGGCCAGCAACTGCTGAGACGGGGTGGCTAGGATTCGGCCACATATGTGATGGATCTTCTGGCTGTGAAGGAAAGAAGAAGAAGAAACTCAAGGGGTTCGGGAGGCAAGGTGACTGTGTCTTCGAGGAGGGAGGGGGGGCATGCACGTCCGACGTTGACATGCAGAAGAGAGGCTACTGAAACGGTCCCTCGGGTCTGTGTCTAGTTTCACGGGCCGACACGAGACCTTGCTCGACCACGAACGTTATGTATACAGGAGGAGGGGGAGGATAAGGAGGGGGGAAGGGTTCCCTATCCGACTTTCCACCGCCTGGTGGGTTTCCCTGCGGTGCGATAGTCTGCACGGCACCGTTGAGCAATGATGGGTGTCACAGCAACGATTGAAGTCGCTGTGCTCCCCCCTCCCTCTTCAGGCCCCCAACTAGAGCCGAGTCAAGGTGAGGCCTGCTAACATGGGAGATCAAATGGGCGTTGCCCGCCCCCTCCCCCCTCATCCCTGCTGTGAGATGGTCACCGACACCGACACCAGACGAGGGGAGGTGGACACAGATTTTAGGCGAGCGGCCGCGTCAGATGGGACGAACCGATGCAAGTCCCTGAAGCGAAACGGGCCGTCATTGGAGAGAAAGGGATCTGGTGGCTGGCCCAGGTACTGTTACTGTACTTACACACTACGTATTAGGTAGCCAGCTGGCCTGAGACTTGACGGTGAGCTTGAGAAGATACTACTAGTAAGTACTCGACATGGATTACCTACAAGTTTCCTGTGTTGTACGCGGCGTCGAACTGTGCTCTGTACCAGAGCTCTGGTTCTTGGGCCGCTGCATGCGCCGAGCCCTCGTTCGACGAAGCCGCAGTATCCGGCCGCGAGGTGCAAGGGAAGATTACCCTCAGTGGTCCGTGCTGGGTTTCAATGACAAGCCACCTATGCAGTACTAGTATACATACTTCGTCTCGAGGCGGCTGAGCCCTGCGTGTCTATCAAGTAACGTTAGTAACTATGGCGCGGGTTCCTATCTCCGGCCGCCTTCCCGCCAACAAGGGCGGGCTTCCCGTCTGCAGCGCTCCCTCGGCACGTACTGTATGTACGCAATTCCTGCATGGCGATATGGAGACGCCTACAGGCCAAAGTCTGGGGGCGGAGGTAACCTTCATGGATGCTGCATCTGGACGTTCTGGCCTCAACCTCAGGCTTTGTAAGTTGGTATTTGATGCAGGCAGTCTTGACGGAGAGCGAGGCCCGCCGCGACATCATACCGATCCTTTTTGTTCAAGCCGGGCATCGATCTCGGGATTGTTGTGGCCCAATGGTGCTACCTCAGTACGATCC
This sequence comes from Purpureocillium takamizusanense, assembly GCF_022605165.1. Lineage (NCBI taxonomy): Eukaryota > Fungi > Ascomycota > Sordariomycetes > Hypocreales > Ophiocordycipitaceae > Purpureocillium > Purpureocillium takamizusanense. Next base: position 1,125,418 of record NC_063077.1, read on the forward strand.
TTGCTGTCTTTTTTTTTTATTCGTCTCATGTTGATAGCCCTTGGCTGAAGGAAGGGACAACAAGAAGAAGGGCGGCGTTGCCCTCCCCTTTCCCCAGCTTGGATGCTGCCTGGGGCTGGCTGTTCGATAAAGCACGAGCGAGCAAAGGTTTTTGCCTTGTTGGTTGCACACGATGGCGCATGCCTTTCCGTACGCGCCCACTTTTGGAGTTTCACAAAGGACGCACCGACCGCTACGATCCCGTTGCACGGCAGCGCGGGCGTGAGAAACAGGGCGCCAAAAAGTGAGAAGCACAGGGGGATTCATGTTGTCGGGCGCGGCGCGCGCGGGCGTGAGTCGGGCCAAGTGTCACCCCAACCTCGTCTGAACCGAACCCGTCCGCGTGCCGCCCCTCCCCATTGATGTCGTGTCAGGAGCGGGTTGCGTTGCCAGTCGTCTGGCACGAAGCAGATAGTATGGGGGAAGAGAGAGAAAGGAGAGCCCCTTTTTCTTTGATGGACAGTGGACATGAAATTTGCAACAAAGTGGGACGAGGGCCGCCCGTCCTTTCAGGCAATATAGAGCGCGCCTCAAGAGCCGATGGCCCTCAAATCCATGTACTCACTCACTCTATCGATCGCCCGGTAGGGTATGACGTTGTAAGTGCCTAGATACATGTAGCTATCGACAACAATGCATGGGATCGACATGGTCGGGCCGACGCCCGCAGACCAGACACCAACTACTGCAAGATAGTCTCGTGGCAGCTGAGACAGCAAGACACCGACATGCGTCCAGACCTAGTAGCCGCCTGCACCTCGCCCCTGCTGTTTGCACGGGAAGGTGACACGCATGGGGAACTAGAGGCGGATCCAGAACGACGCGTTTCCCCTCCAAGCCCCCTTTCAGGTGCCGTGTAACTACGAGCGGGTGACTGGATTGTCTGGTGCCTGCCCGCGGAAGCAGCTTGAGCGCATGGGGCTCCGGGCGAGAAGGGTACGTGGAGGGATGGACTCGCATGCAGTTGCTGACGGACGGACGATTCTCAGAAACTAACCTTGGAAATAGACGCCTCGTGTTGAGGCCAGACGACTCCTGCGCAGTATCCCAGGGGGCAGAGGGCATCGACCTAAAAACCATCAGGATAAGGGTCTCGGATTACGCCATGGGCCCACCATGTGACAGCAGAGCAATATACTACTGCGAAACTATTCTGTAGTCTGTTTAGTACTGTAACTGTCATCAGTCTGGTCCGCGGCCGGAGACGGTCCTATGCGCGGGCCGTGCACGGGGCTGAATGAGGCTCACGTTGGGCCTGCCGCAGTAGCGGACTGGTAGACGCATGCCGTTTCGGGGAGTAGCAGGTATTGTACAGTACTCACGCTCTGGTGCTTCAACTTCATGTTCCCAGTATCCGCATGCGGCATGCATGTACGAAGTATGTATGGATGCCACGCAGGCTGGGCGGGAGGGGAGGCCCGCAGACATGGAAGTAACATGCTGACATGCACCCATCCATCCAGCTGCGGAACGCGAACCGGACAGCCACTCATGGGCCGGCGTGTTGGAGACTTGTCCAACGTTGTGGTACATTTCATGTTCTCAGTTTGTGCACGCCATCCTCTCCATGTACCAGACCCCAGCTCGTTGCCATGTGCTGTATCGTGTATCCCCTGTCTGCTGGACTTATGAGCGGTTCCCTCTGCCTCAAGTAGGTATTATTACGGTTCGTCGCCGCAGTTTTCGATGTTACAGATCAGACGTCATTGTCTTGCAGAGCCTCGTTGACGGGGCCACTCAACTGTCTTTCTGTTCTCAGAGAAACCACATCAGCAACGTACATACAGGGGAAAACATGTCTTGAAAGGGCAAAGACAATGCCTGGGCGGCGTAGAGCCCAGACGAGTTTCAGACGGTTCATTCGGGCAACGTCCTTTGCCATCCGGCTCCTGAGCTGCTGTCATACCCACTCCCAGTCCGACTCCCATGTCGCCCATTCCCGTGGCCTATGGCGGGCGGCAATCTCGCCGCGCAACCCATTTTAGGAAGCAAGTCTCGGGAACTCTACCAGCTGAGGTCGCATCATCTCGCTGGTGTTTGGTTCGGCGGTCCCTCCCCCCCTCCCCGTCATGCCTGACGAACGGCTGCAACAAAGCTGGCTTGGCCAGATGAGGCCCTCATCCGCGCCCGCCAAGAGCGCCCAACGGCCCGCAACTAGGTCGTTGTCATACCATACAATACGGAGTACAGCCACTAACCACTATTGCACAGCGCTACTGTATCGCCTTTGAGTTGTGTGTGGTCTTTTGGTCTCGACAACGCGTTCATCGGATAGTTGCACTTGTTGATCTCTAGCTCACATTGATATTGCCACCAACCAACTGTGTAACTAACTGCCCATGTCTGGTACGTGTCGCTATTTGATGCATGTACTGTGTACGCACCAAGTTGATGAGACTGGATGAACCTATAGCAAGCGACGGGCACTTACCGCAAGTGCGACTTGAGCTCTTGCTACTGTAGGCTTTCGATCCCAAAAACTTCTGACAAATCGTAGATCTGGGACGAGGGATCCGTTTCTGCTTGTATTGAAGGACTTGTTCGAATGTCTCATCCAGTCCGGGTAAAGTCTACATGTAGCTAGCCTCGTGCTGAGAAACGCAACATAGTCCCCCCCTTATACCATGCGGCAACGACGCCCAACTCACAAGATGCCCAGTTCCTCTGTACCATGGTTCCCGAAGCCGAAGCCGCGTGCCGGGTCAGCTTGCGTCGAACGGCCGTGCTGACCACCCACACAAAGAGTCCAGATGTCATAGGATCGCAGGGTCTGTCCACTTACATCACATTTGACAGAGGCCTCCCCAAGGTGGGCGGCGAGTTGAGGGCACGCTTCTCAACTGCCACGCCTCTCCAACAATGTAAGGCTCAGAGATCTTGCGGGACCCCTTGATTTCTCCCCCAGGTTGGAGCCGTTTGATAAGTACTGCGGAGGTGATATCTGGGGCTGAAGATTATTATGACATGTGACGGGTCCGTGTAAGTGGGTGCTGCTGCAACCTAGGGGGACTTGAGGGGGGGCCTCGATATGGTCACGACCAGACGGAGACTTTTTTTTTTGGCGGGCTTGGCTCTGCCATCACCCTCTCTCTTCGGCCGCGGACATAATCTTGTACTCTTGGCCCTACTGGTTGGGCGCTCGCATCTGTCATCCCGGCGGGTGAGGCTATTTATGACTCTTGGGTCCGAAGTTTTCTCCCCTCTCTCTGAAACCCGTGAAAGTACAGTACCTGGGTCCTAGACAAGGGCTCATCTAAGACCTCGAGGCTCTCTCCGCCTTTTCTTTGTGAAGAAGAATCCATGAGTCCGGCTCGGCTTTGGTCCTCGGCCTGACCGCAACGCCTAGGTCCATCTCACTTCAGCCTCACTCCCCGCTTCGAAAGCCGGCCCTCTTGTCTGGAGCCGCCCAGACCCAAAGCAGTGAATGGGGGCACCGACGCCGGGCGTCAGTTAAATATATCCGGGTTCTCCCCGATTGCTTGAGGAGATAAGCGTGTATTCAACCCAACTTGGAAGAGCCCGTGTACTCAACCCAACCTGGAACAACCCGGTGTCAAGAGACTGTGGCGCTCCTGCATGGATCATGATCGAGGCCCACAAGCACAACGACTTCATTCACTAATATCACTAGTATAAGATTAGTCCCAGAACCAAATATCTAGCATTTCTTCCCTTTTGCTTTTCAAAATCGAAGTCGACATCGATCATGGAAGACATTGCAGTGATCGGGCTCGGGCTGCGGTTTCCAGGGGACGCCAGCTCCCCTGAGCGGCTCTGGGACGTTCTCGCCGAGGGCAAGTCACAGTGGTCCGAAATCCCTCAAGACCGCCTCAACATCGATGGCTATTATCACCCCAGCGGCGACCGGGAAGGAAGCGTGAGTATTTCCAACCATGTACGGGGGCTCAAGTCTGGTGAGCAACATGTTGACGGCACTAGATCTCCTTTCGCGGCGCACACTTTCTCAAAGGGGACGTGGCCGCGTTCGACGCACCGGTAAGCGGGGGCTTTCATATTCGGCGACTTTTCTGCAGCCATGACTGATTCACGGCACGCTAGTTCTTTTCTGTTGCGGCCGAAGAGGCTAAAGCGGTTGATCCGCAACAGCGCATCCTGCTCGAGGTTTCGTATGAAGCCATTGAAAACGGTGAGTGCCTTGGTGAGATGGTACCAATAACGGAAGCACGACTTACACGGCTATAGCGGGACTTCGCAAGGAGGACGTCGACGGCAGCGACACTGCAGTCTACGTCGGCTCATTCGTCAAAGGTTGGCTAGCTGTCTGCTCTCGCGAGTTGGAGTAAATCTGACTCTACGTGTAGATTATGAGCAGATTTGCGTAAGAGACCCGGACTGGTCACCACAGTATGCGGCGACGGGCAACGGTATCGCCATCATGGCGAACCGGATATCGCACTTCTTCAACTTTCATGGTCCAAGCATGACCCTCGACACGGGCTGCAGCGGCAGTCTCGTTTCGGTCCACCTCGCGGCGCAAAGCCTGCGAAGCGGAGAGTCGTCTTTGGTAAGTTGTGCTGATCCTGGGGGGGGAAGAGGGAGGGGGGAGGGGGGTCCATGGCCAGAGATCATCGCTAACATGCTGCGAGGCCCTGGCTGCTGGTGCGGCCTTGATCCTGACGCCGGCGACGATGATGCCCATGACGGCGCTCAACTTCCTCAGCCCGGATGGCAAGTGCTTCACCTTTGACTCCCGAGCCAACGGCTACGGACGCGGCGAGGGCGTCGGCGTCGTGGTGATGAAGAGGCTCTCGGACGCGCTCCGGGACAACGACACCATCCGCGCCGTCATCCGCGGCACGTCGGTCAACCAGGACGGCAGGACGCCGGGCATCACGCTGCCCAGCAAGGAGGCGCAGGTGGCCAACATCCGCCGCGTCTACGCCAACGCCGGCCTCGACTTTGGCCAGACCGCGTACGTCGAGTGCCACGGGACGGGCACGCAGGCCGGCGACTGGCGCGAGCTGGGGGCCATCTCGGAGACGCTGGGCGCCGGTCGACCCGCGGACAAGCCGGTCCTTGTCGGCTCCGTCAAGCCGAACGTGGGGCACCTCGAAGGCGCGGCCGGCGTGGCGGGCCTGATCAAGGGCGTCATGGTGCTTGAACATGGCCGGATCCCGCCCAACATCAACTTTGAGAAGGGCAACCCGGACATTGACTTTGAGGCATGGAAGGTCAAGGTATGAATTGGAACCCCTCCCTCCTGCAAAGACAAAGACACACCGGGGAAGATAAAAGGCTTCATTCTCACAAACAGTTTGCTAGGTTCCCCAAGCGGTGTTGGACTGGCCGGTAGCAGGCGTCCGCCGCGTGAGCGTAAACAGCTTCGGGTTCGGCGGCACCAACGCCCATGTCATCATGGATGAAGCGCCAGTCTACATGTCTGAGCGCGGTCTCGAGGGAAACCACAGCTCTATCGTGGCCGCGACGACGCCCATGCCCGGACAACAAGGAGTAAGTGCCGAGAGCGGGCTCTCTGGCGGCGAACTCCTGCATCTATTCTGCTATTCATCACACGACAAGGGCGGCGTCTCGAGGATCATCGACTCTCATCTCGAATTCCTCCACGACGCAGAGGAGGATCGCGGCACGCAAGAGTACCTCCGCGACTACGCCTATACGCTCAATTGTCGCCGGTCCGGCCTGGAGTGGAAGGCGTTCATCCTCGCCCGGTCCCTCGCGGACCTCGGCTCCAAGTCTCAGTCCTTGGACCCCGCGACCATAGTCCGCTCCTCGAGGGAAAAGACCCCTCGAGTCGGCTTCCTCTTCTGCGGCCAGGGGTCGCAGTGGGCGCAGATGGGCAAGGGCCTCATGCCGCTGGAGCCGTTCCGCGCGAGCATCGAGCAAGCCAGCCGCTACTTGCACGATAAGCTGCTCTCGCCGTTCAACCTCCTCGAGGAGCTGCTCCGTCCGGAGGCGGAGTCGGCCATCGGAGAGCCGCACATCTCGCAGCCGGCCACGACGGCGCTGCAGGTTGCTCTCGTGGACCTCATGGCGACGCTGGGCGTGACGCCGACGAGCGTCGTTGGCCACTCTTCCGGCGAGATTGCCGCGGCGTACGCCAAGGGCGCTCTCTCGCGGGAAGAGGCATGGGAGGTGGCCTACTACCGTGGGCTCACGGCGGCGAGCATCCCCTGGCGCGCGCCCAAGCTCAAGGGCAGGATGATGGTGGTGGGCATGTCGCAAGACGAGACGGCCAAATATCTGCGGTCGGTGAACAAGTCGGCTCAGATTGCCTGCATCAACAGCCCTCGATCGATTACGATATCGGGTCAGGAGGAGGCCATTGAGTTCATCGACGCGGACCTTCGAGAGAAGAAGGTCTTTTGCCGTGTCCTCTCGGTAAAGACGGCTTACCACTCGTCGCATATGAAGCTCGTGGAGCACGACTACAAGGCCCTGCTCGCCCACATGAGCCCCCGCCAGGGCCGTTCGTCGGTTCGCATGTTCTCGTCCGTCTCGGGAAGCGAGGTCGACGGCAGCCACCTGGACGCGGCGTATTGGGCCGCCAACATGGTATTTCCCGTGCAATACGTCGCCGCAGTCGAGGCCATGATGGCCGCACCTGAAGAGGAACGGCCGGGCGTTTTGATCGAGCTGAGTCCGCGGGCGGCTCTTCGGTCTCCAACGGCGGATATCCTGTCGAGTGATGGCCCATCGAGCACGCAGCCCTCGTACTACTCCGTACTCGATCCCCGCCAGGACGCCAGCACATTGTTCCTCGGGCTCATCGGTGGGCTCTGGTCCCGTGGATGTGACATCGACATGGCGAAAGTCACGGGTCTCGTGTCTGGTGGCTCTCGGGCCAAGTGTCTCTCTGAGCTGCCCCCTTACCCCTGGAACCACAAGAGATCGTACTGGCACGAATCCCATCAAAGTCTGTCCGTCAGGTTCCGGGAGCACCCCCGGCAGGACCTCATCGGCGCGCTGACAGTTGACTCTACACCCTTTGAGCCCCGGTGGCGCGGCTTCCTGCGCGTGTCGGAGAACCCCTGGATCCAAGACCACCAGGTGCAGAAGACGATTGTCTACCCGGCCGCGGGCATGATCTCCATGGTGCTGGAGGGCGCCAAGCAGATTGGGCGCAACGTTCCCCAACTGCTCGGCTATGAGATTACAGGCATGCAGATCGACAGGGCCATGATTGTGCCCAACACGGCGTACGGCCTCGAGGTCATGCTCGTCATCAAGTCGCCGCACCGCGAGTCGGCAGACGGGTTCAGCCTTGACAAGAATGACTTCTCCATCTACTCGATGCATCAGGGCCGTGAGTGGGAGCGCAACGCCACGGGCTCTCTTTACTTTCGACAGCGCTCCCACGGCCGAGAGGCGGCCTTCCGCACGCAAGCGGCGCGTCACGAGGCCCTCGAGGGCTCTTGCAAGGAGACGCTCAACCCGCGGCAGCTCTACGAGTTTCTCGACACCGTCGGCATGAACTACGGGCCGCTGTTCCAGAACATGACGGAGATTCGCAGGGACAGCGGCCTCGGCGCCTGCGTCAGCACCGTCCGCGTCCCCGACACGCGCTCCAAGATGCCCGCCAGGTTTGAGTATCCGCACCTCCTCCACCCGGCGACGCTCGACGCCATGTTCCAGACGCTCTTCGCCGTCGACTCCTCGCCCATGGTGCCCACCTCCATCGCGAGCATATTCGTGTCCGCCGACGCGGGCGCCGCCCCCACAGACGTGCCGTTTAGGGGCTACGCCGAGGCGAGGCGCAGCGGCATACGCGACGCGGACGCCACCATCGTGATGAGTAGGCATGGGGGGGAGTCCATGTCGCGGACCGAGCACGTCATCATTGAGGGGCTGCACATGACGGGCCTGTCCTCGCCGTCGCCTGCCGAAGGGGGCTTCTTGCCGAACCATCGCAACTTGTGCACTGAGATCCTCTGGGCCGAGGACGCGGCGTTTGCGAAGCCCACGTCGTTCGCCGAGTGCGTGCGGCTCTTCGCGCACAAGTGTCCGGCGCTCGCAGTGCTGCAGGTCGGCGGAGGTATCTCAGCTGCGGCGGCAGTCGTTGAATGTCTGCGTCCTCAAGATGACGAGACGCCGCGCCTCGCACGTTTCACGGCCCTGGACCCTGACACGGACGTCAGCTCCCAAATTCTTGCCCAAGTGAGGGGCACGACGCTGGAACCTTTCGTCGAGCTCCACCCAGATGGCTCTGGCTTGTTTGCCGACTATGACCTAATAGTCGTCCTCGATAGTGCCGTTGTTGAGGATGAGACTCTGCGGACACGACTCAAGCCTGGAGGCGTATTGCTGCGGCATGGTGCCGGTGTAGACCAGGCAGAATTGTCGTTTGAACCTTCGTCAGGACCAGCTCTGCCACTCACAAGCTACAGGAAGGCCTACAAGGCCACTGACGGCCAAGATGTCGTTGTTCTCGTGCCCCAATGCCCCGACCAAGACGTCGCCACCCTGTCCGACACCGTCCAGGGGCTCGTCAAGCAGGCCTGCCCAGGGATCGAAGTGACCTCGATGTCCATCAACGACTTAGAGAAGGAGTCAACATCTCTCGGCGGTAAGATCGTGGTCTCCCTCCTCGACTTCGCCGGCGCCAGCGCCTCGGAGAACTACTCCGTCTTCGCATGGACCGAACCCGACTTCGATGCCTTCCGCACACTCCAGCGCACGGCAAAGGGCATCGTCTGGCTCACCCGCGGAGCCCACATGACGCCCCTCAACCCCAGAGGCGCGCCCATCATCGCGCTCGCCCGCACGCTCATGTCCGAGGACCCGCTCAAGACCATTGTCACCCTGGATCTGGACGAGGCCTCGCGCCTCACCGATCCTGCCGTCGGGCAGGCCGTGTTGCGCGTCCTGCGCCAGACGTTCCACGTCAAGCACGGCGCTGAGCCGCGTGAGACGGAGTACGCCGAGAAGGACGGCAGGCTGTACATTCCCAGGCTCGCGCCTGTGTGGGGGCTGAACAGACTGGTTGAGGATGAGCACTTGCACGGCGGGTTCCTGCAGTTGCCGTTTGTGCCGGAAGAGGACGTTGTTGAGCAACAGCATCAGGGCTTGAGACTCACTATTGCGAAGCCGGGTCTCACAGACGGGTCGCTCTACTACACCGAGCTCGAGCATCCAGAGCTCGGGGACGATGACGTGGAGATCTCCTATGAGAAGGCATCGTTGACACACCTCGATCTGGACACGGTGATGGGAAGGACGGTCGACGATACCCTCGGGGTTGACGTCGTGGGCCGCGTCAAGCGCATAGGCGCCAACATCACGCACGTACGTGTCGGCGAGCTCGTTGCGGCTCTCGCCCCCGGCGGGACGATCCAGAGCACCGTCTGCACCAAGGGATCCCTCGTGGCAGGCTACACCCCCGGCTTCTCACCAGCTCTCCACGTCAGCGCCTATTACGGCATCGTACACCTGGGCAGGGCCGGGCCGGGCCGCAAGGTCCTCGTCCACGCGGGCGCGAGCGCGTACGGACTCGCCGCCGTGCAAATGGCCGTCTCCGTCGGCGCCGATGTGTACGCCACCGTGCTGGGAGCCGAGGCGTCGCAACAGCGAGAGGCTCTCGTCGCTCATGGTTTGCCCGAGGAGCGTGTTCTCGATGCGGACTCGGACGGCTTCGTCCATGGTGTGCTGGCGGCGAGCGGCGGCAAGGGATTCGACGTCGTGTATAACCCGACGCAGGCTCACATCGAAGCGAGCTCCAAGTGTGTCCGCAAGTGTAAGCCCGTCTCCTGAACATTCTCCCCCCCTATTTCCAGTCAAGCACGTGCGGCAGCGATACTGACCAGGCTCTCTAGGCGGGACGATTGTCCAGTTTGCCAGCAGGTCAGCCGCGGCACGAGCACTGCCAGCAGCACCAGGTGGCTCGGCGACTATCGTGAGCTTTGATCTCGGCCAGCTGATGCGCGAGGATGCGGACTTCGTCGCAGAGCTGTTTGATAAAACGGCGCCGCGCATCCAGAGAGAAACCTTTGACGCATCACGACGACAATCCAACATTGACCACGTCTTGGAAGTCGGCCAGCTACCGGCTGCTCTCGACAAGATCCAAGCGACGCCGTATCTTGGGCACATCACACTTACGGCCGGCGGTACAGTCCCGGTCATCAACACCAGCCCGACGAAGCCCCTCTCAGCATGTCTCGACCCGGAGCGCACATATCTCCTCGCCGGCGGGCTCGGCGGCCTAGGTCGCAGCATCTCGGATCTTCTCGTCGCCAATGGCGCCCGGCACCTCGCCTACCTCTCCCGCGGTGGCGCCTCGTCCGCGACGGCGCGCGAGTACCTCGCCAGCCTGCGGGCACGGGGGGTCGACGCACGCGCGTACGCCGTCGACATCTGCGACGCGGACGCCCTCACGGCCACGCTCGGCGAGACCCTCGCCGTCGAGATGCCCCCCGTCGGCGGCGTCTTCCAGTGCGCCGCGGTGCTGCGCGACGCCGTCTTCGACAACATGACGTGGGAGGACTGGGACGCGGCCATCAAGCCCAAGGCGCTCGGCTCGTGGAACCTCGTCCAGGCGATTGAGGCCACCGCGGTGGTGGCCCCCCACGCCCAAGACGGCGAGACGCAATATCAACACGGCGGCGACGACGGCGACGGCGACAACTCGAGCGGCCGCCCCTTCTTCGTCTTCCTGGCCAGCTCGGCCGGCGTCATCGGCAACCGCGGACAGGCCAACTACGCCGCCGGCAACGCCTTCAAGGACGCCCTGGCGCGCAACCTGCGGCTCCGCGGCCGCCACGCCGTCGCGCTCGACCTGGGCCCCGTGCTGGGCGCGGGTATGCTCGCCGAGGACGAGGCCGTGCTGGACATTTTGCGCGCGAGCGGCTTCTACGGCATCCGCCACGGCGACTTCCTCAAGCTCGTCGCCCACGCCATCACCGGGGAGACGACGACGACAGGCATCCCCGGCGCCGCCTCCTCGCCCATCCCGCCGCAGGTCACCCTCGGCGTCGGCACCGGCGGCATCATCCGCCAGAACCAGCCCGCGGACCCGTACTGGTCGCGCACCGCGCTGTACCGCTACCTCAATCTCGTCGACGTGCCCGCCGCGCCTGACGGCCTGTCGCAGGCCGCGGCCGGGTCTGCCGCCTCCTCCTCCTCGTCCGGCGACCTCAAGGCACTGCTCGCGTGCTGCGAGAGCGTGGGCGCGGCGGCCGACGTCGTGCAGCGCGGGCTCATGGGCATGCTCGCCAAGGCCATGAACATGCTGCCCGAGGAGGTCGATGCCGGGAAGCCCCCCAACGCCTACGGGGTGGACTCGCTCGTGGCCGTCGGGGTGCGAAACTTCGTCATTAGCAGCTTCGGCGTGCAGGTGTCTGTGTTTGAGATTCTTAGCGACGGGACCATTGCGGAGCTGTCATTGATGATTGTCCAAAAGGGGGGATACGGGAGAGCCTAGGACGAAGCCGTGCTGAGCTGATGAGCAGCGAGAGGTGGATCAATGTACATGTTTTCGAACATGTCGCTGTCGTTTACTTGAGCGTAGGTTGGCAACGTAGTAATTCGTTTATATTTGCCATCATGTTGTGTTTATAGATCAGACTGCTGCTGACTTTTGCTCTCTCTGCACATCACGATTCACCGCAGCCAGTGACCAGACTACATAGACGACGACTGCTCCAAACGTAGCAGCACCTCCAAGCCCCAACAGCAAATCAGAACCCCTCCCAAAAAAGACAGGGAAACCGGCAAAAAAAGAAACGCTGCGTGATCTGGGAATCGAACCCAGGGCTCCCCGACGTTGCGCGGATGGCAACGGAGAATTTTACCACTAAACCAATCACGCTGTTTTAGGTGGATTTGTATCGCCAGAACCGGAAGGCATCCGATCTGATTGATGGAAGGGAACTGCGTTATTTTCCTACAAGTTGTCTGCCCCAGAGAACGATGGGCTGCCACAGGCTGTGGGTTGGGGCTGCGGCCCGGCGCGGCTCAATCGGAGGTGTGTGTGGGGCCGGGACTTCCATTTTGAGGCCAGGGGCTCGGAGGCCGCACATGCAGGCATAGCGACACTTCAGGTGACCGGAGAGGAGGAATAGAATACACACTTTTTGTCCCTATTTATTAATCTCATATGAATACGTGACTCGACTAGATGGCTCTTGTCCCGGTAGACATCTTGTATATGACAGATTTGTACAGTGCACACCAGCAATGACTCGCTCGGCCCCTCAGCTGCTCACACTCACTCACCGTCCGCGTCGGGCACTTCCGCGTCGCCATTCTGCTCGGTTCCTGTGGCTTTGGAAAGCTCGGGCTCCCACACCGCCTCCACGATGCTCATGCGGCAGCCCTCGATTCGCTTGGCTCCTTTAAAGGCGAACCGCGGGTCCGCCTCGGCGAAGAGCGCCTTGAACTCGTCCTCGCGGCGCTCCTGGGCGTTCAGCAGCGCCAGCATAACCATATCCATGCTGCGCATCAGCTTTTCGTCCCACGGGCCATCAACCCCAGGCTGTTCCAGGCAGTGCTCGTTGATGATAACACGAGCGCCGGGCTTCAGCGCGGGCACCAGGTTTCGCAGAAGCTTGACCGCGTATGGGGTGGAGTAGTTGTGCACAATCCATCTGAAGTAGTACACTGAGGGTGTCGAGTCAGTATGACCATGAACGACAACAATCGGGTCGGTGTGACGTACCGTCGGCGCCATGGATGGGCTGCTCCTTGAAAAAGTCGTGCACCTGAAAGTCAATCCGCTCCGCCACCGACTCATCCTCATATATGGGCTTGGGCGCGGACTCAACCGTCTTGGGCAGATCCTGCACCACAAACTTGATGGCGTTCCATCTCCTTGCCAGCTCAACACAGACGAACCCATGACTGCCGCCAATGTCCACGAAAGTGCCCTTCTGTTCGTTCACGGCACCAAGGTCACATCCATCGACAAAGTACCGTACCTCGTACCCGGCCGTTCCCGTCAAGCTCATCATTGCACCACCGAACCGCTTTGCTCTTATGGGATCCCTGCCCAGCGTTACAAACATGGGCTCCTTGTCGACAGTATCAAAGGCATAGTTGAAACCCGTCTGTGTAAGTGAGGTGGCTTCCGGGTGCGCTTGTAGGGCGTCCACCACGCGAGCTGCCGCGGGAAAGTGGTCCTCGGCGTTGAATCCAACCCAGTCCCGCAGGCCGATGTCACTCGCGAGCAGGCGGGAGGCGGCCGTATGAGCTATGACACCGAGCGATGGCTCGCAGAAAATGCCGTTGGTCATTGCATGACGCAGGACGCGGGCAAGGTTGATTGGGTCGAGTGTCGTCTTGGTCTGCAGCTCCGACAGAGGAATAGGGGTATCCAGGGGTACAAGCTTGGCTGGGTCGGTCAGATGAGACAACATTTGCATCGACACGTACGCTGACTTACCAATATCATATTTGTTGACGACTTGCAGACTTAGCGTATCCAAGAACTGCGGTCCAAGTCAGCTCGCGCGGGTGGTGTGGTGTGTCGATTGACGGAAAGACTTACAGCCCACGCGCCCCATCTCACACATTCTCTGGGGCCCCGTGCGAGTCTCTCCAGCTCCTGGCACGAGTTGGCAATCTCTTGCCGACTCTGCTGGACATCGCTCGGTAGGTCGGGATAGTCTTCTGGAGCGTCGACGCCGAATGCTGGCTCTGGTAGGCTGTTGTTCTTAAAATACGTCTCTACCCTTTCAGACTCGGCGACAATCTTCTTGGCGAGCTCAACCATGCGGAATTGGCCATTAGGCGCTCCCTCTTGAGGCACAGGTTTTTCATTTGGCACAGCACGAGGTTCGGAGGCTACGGTGGTCTCGGGCCGCGCCTTGAGACTGGAGAAGCCGGCAAAGGAGCGGCGATTCTGCTTCTTGCGCTCTTTCTCTGCGTCCGCGGCGGCGGGCGACGGCGACTGGAGCCACGACGGGACCCTGAACTTGGCCATGACGGTGGGGAGGCGTCGAGGTTACCTCCGGCTCTGGGGAGGAAAGGCAACTGGACGCTACCGCTGGTGTAGCTCGAAAACCTGCTCCAAGTCAGCATTGGCGTTCCTCAACCGGCACGCATCCGCCATCGAGGGACATGAATCACGGGACGATCCGGACGGCAGTTGCACCAAGCTCTCGTTTGCATCGGCCTTGGGCCGAGAAGAGGCTTCGGGCCGCCCAACGTTACACAGAGCAAGGCGGCTCTCTGCGCCACATGGCAAACGTGCCCCTTGCGCGAGAGAAGACGGACCGAGGCGAGGAGAGGGTCCCGGGGCTATGGCACTGGTGTCTTCGTCTTGGGAAGAGACGCATCCGCCGCGCATCACGATCGATGAGCGAGGCCGAGCGGCATGCGATCGTGGGAGCTTTCGTCGACGGCCCGACACCGCAACTAGCGGTCAGTCGTCCGGCGAGCGCAACACAAGGGAAGGCGGGCGCGCCACGGCGTGCAAGCCCAGCGGCATGCTGGTGCCCCCTCCCCCTTGTCCCGTGTCCCGGGGGGCGAGGGAACTAGAGAGAGAGAGAAAGAGAAAGAAAATCTCCGAGGGCTGCGATCCGACCGCTCGGTAACGAATCGCGCCCCTGGGGTTGCGCCGTCTTGTCACACCCGAGAGTTTCGGGGCAGCCCCAGGGGGGTGGCGACCCGGGGCCGCGGGTCGGGGCCACGTGGTGGCGAGACAAACGACGCCGGACAACCTCAACGGCGGGGAAGGAAGAGTCAAGTGGGATGGAAGAGTTTGAGGCACAAATTTGTGTACGTGGTGAGGGGACGCGACGCGATCATGAGGCAGAGCAAGGCAGGCGTCAAAGGAAAGAGCGACTGGACGGGACGTGAGAAGAAGCTCGACCTGACGTACAAGGAAAGTACCTCGGCGGCGGCAGGTGCGGTCTGCGTCGGACTTGCTAGCGTCTCAGAGAGGACTGGATGGTGACACCAAAAAGGGGAGAGAGCCGTGTCTGCCGTGGCCGGAGGCTGCACTCGACGCAATACCGGATGATATACACACAATTGGAGGCGAGGAGGGATGCTGAAAGGGAAGACGATGAAAGGATAAGGAGAAGTCTGGGCGCGGTCAGACTCGCGCACAGGAAGAGCTCGCTCGACAATATGGGTCGTCGCGCCTGGGCGCCCCAGTCTGATCCGCGCATCCCCCATGGTGCTACGGACTAAGAAGGTGCTGGTAGTAAGTGCTATAGAGAGACTACAGCGAAGCTAAGCTAGAGACCCTTTCCGCATGAGGCCTTGTACGGTGCGGTACAGTACGGCCCTGCTTGTACCTCGACCGAACGGACGGGCGGACGGACTCGCTTTGTCCTGGTATCCATGCATCCATGTAGCATCCATGTGCTGCCCCCCTCCCCACGCTAGCTGCTGGTAATAATGACATCCACCACCATCCCATCCCATCCCATGGACCCGGACGCTGTCGTGACTGTCACTACTGTCACTCACACGAGGCAACCACGGCTCGTTCGCGTGCGTGGGAGGGCGCCAGCGAGCCACCTAGCAGGCCATCCCCCATGCCCCCCCCCCCCCTTGTTCCTTGCGCTGCCTTACCTAGCCTAACCCCATCTTGTTCTCTGCCTGCCCTGAAAAGGACATACACGAGCGTCGACAGCCGTTTGGGGCAAGCACCAGAAGCAGAATAGCAGACAGATGCCGCTGCTGATCGGCCCCCCTCCCCTTCCTCCTCCGACTCCATGTCATGTCTGGCCCCTCGATACCGAAGCCGAGGGTTGCAGCCGGTCCCGGTCTCAAGTGGCTGCAGCGACGCAACGCAATGCAATATGCGCCTCCCAACGCTCCGCTGCACGTCCGCTGCTGGTTGAAGGCTGGTAGCCGTCCCCAATCATGCATGCATGCATGTGGTCGGGGCTTTTCTTCGCCCAGCACCGGCTGGCTGGGCCCAGCCGCCAGAACCCCCCCGTCGGATCCTCGTCCTCGCCAATGGTTGAGATACAAGTCTACCGACATGCATGCAGCAGGGGCTGCCTGCCTTGCTGGGCGGGAGGCGGGGGCTTGAATCATGACGACGGATGTGCCCCCCGCCGGGACGGGACCTGTCACTCGCCTGCGGCACGGCAGCGCAGCGTCGGGTGCTGCACAGCGACCTTATTGCTTAGACATTTCCATGGTCGGTACGCACCTACATAAGTGCGTACATTCGTGCAAGGAGGCGTCCTTTGACGATGGGGAGGGAGGGCTCCAAGCTACCCGGCTCAAGGAACGCACCACGGACCATCACGGCGAGTGCCAGACTGTCCGTCTAACTACCAAGGGCCCCCCCGCGGTTGGGAGAGACATGGGGCCAGCAGCGCCGCGAACCCTTGGTACAGTGTTTTGCTCGGACTACAGTGCTTGGCTTGCGAAACATGGTACGTGAGTACGGATAGTTAGCTCACTCTTCCTTCCTTCTGTGGTCGTCATTTGTCATGGCAAGACGCCGCTCCCATCGTGATGAATCGCGCCCCCGATATGACAGACGGAAGCGACGGGGGCCCCGTGACGCCTGGCTTGTGCTTGAAGCTTCAACCAGCAGGGACCCAACGCTCGCGCCGTCCCGGGCTCCCGTGCCCGTCGGTCGGTCGGTCGGTCGTCGGCTTCTGAGGACCCGGGACACTGGGAGGGAATCCGGGGGTGGCGGGGGGGGTGACGCGCTTCTCATCGGGTCGCGACCAACACGCGGTCCTTTTGCCCCCCATAAATGACTTCTTTACACTCTGCGCGCCGAGCGGTTGGTACAGGACAGCACAGTACATTGGAGAAGGCAGGGTACTTGTTGCGTGAGTCGTATACAGTACATACATGTACTGTAGCTAACCCCCCGGTCCAGAGCCTCAACTAACGGGCTCGCCCGACTGGTGACGATGTTGATGATGATGACGACGATGCTGCCGCCTTAGCCGCCACCTCCCTTTTTTTCCCCTGAGCCACAGCATCCTCCTTATTAGCACTGAGCAGCAGCACCTCCACCACCGCCCGCACAGGTAACCAGCTAAGAAAAAAAAAGTGTCCGCGGTGCTTCCTGAATCCGACAGTGCACGTGGGACATCGACACACTTGTTTTACAAGAGCCGCCAGCCCCCAGGGGACCCTGTCTCAACGCGGAGGCTAACTGTCACAAAATGCTCGCTGTGGTGCATAATATATAGGGGACATGTCATGTGCATGCAATCCAATACATGCTTTCTCCCGGGCGGCCGCAATCTCCGCCGCCGCCGTCGCTACCACTCCCTACCCCCCAAGAGAAATCCAGCGCCTCTGCCTCATCGGGCATTAATAGAGTCGGACAGGGCTGATGTGCCAACAATTCGACTCATCATCAGTTCTCAGGGCGGTCCAGATCCGGGCAGCTCTCCCAACAAGCCCAAAAGGTCCATGACACCCCCGGGCACCAGGTGCGAATGTCGTCGCGTCTCGCCATCATCATCAGTCGGAAAGCAAAAGCCGCAACAGATATCAGGGTACGAAGAAGCTGTTGGTAGCAAACAAGCGCGGGTGGGGGTCACGCCGCCCCCTTGCCCCCCCTGCCCAGGCATCCATCCAAGTTCCCGGGCAGGCCCTCTCTGCCAGGATTATTGCTGCACGTCCACGACGCCCACGCCGCCGCCGCCACGCACGGCCACCGCCCCCCGGATCATCCCCCCCAGCAAGGGCTCCAAGACGGTTTCCCGACCAGGAAGGTTTTCTGTGTTGCCTCGTGGCCGGTGCTCCAAAAAAGAAACACGTGTCAAGCCACACACATGGGGGGAGGATGAAGAAAAAGCAACGTGTATATTGATTGATCAATTGCCCGCGTGCACCGGCATCACCCCAATTGTCGATTTTCGGCGCCCACTGTGGCTTTCGCCGATGGACAGGCAGCCATGTCATGCCAGGCCGCTCATGCGAGGCGCCCAAGTTGAAGGCGCCCGGTAAGCAAGCCTCCCCTGGTTCGCCCCTGCCGTGCAGGTGAACTGTCATATCTACGTGCATACAAAAGACATCGTGGCACCCGCGTACCAAGAGTCTATCTTTTTCAAAGTATCCGTCAACGCCTGGCGCCCGCCACTGCGCAGATGCCATGGATTTATCCCCCGTCCGTAAGCCGTCACCGGACCACCCCTATAACTCTCTCGCCGCACTCACCCAGCCCTCAAATATGCCCGCCCACATGCCCATCACATGGCGTACTCTGGCTTCTGTCCGTAGACAATGTGCAGCGGCATGTACATGAGCGCCGAATTGTCCTGGTACCCCCGCCGCACGTCCATGAGGAAGAGCTCGACCTGCTCGCGTTCCCAGTGTAGCCCCCGTGTTAGTGGCCCCAGCGCGATGGCCTGAATCCCGTCGAGCAGGATCGTCCGCCAGTAGAGCCCCACCGTCTTGAGCACCTTGTTTTTGGGCCACGTCCCAATGGGCACGTGAAATATCCGCTCCGTCACGTTAACGAACCCTACCTCGCGCATCATGCTCGACAGCAGCCCGCTCGCGGCCATGTCCAGATTGACGCCTAGCGTGTTGAGGCCCTCCGTGACTCGCGCCCAGAACTGCACCACGGCGTGCCTAGTATCTACCATGCCGCCGGGCTTGGCCGTCTTGGGGCAGTGGTGCACCTCCTGGAGCTCTATCCAGCCCCCCGGCTTGAGATGCCTATCCCCCTCGGGTCAGCGACGCCCGCTTCACGTGTCACATAGCAAACGGGGGAACCTACTCGAAGGCCCGGCGAAACATCCTCGTCCAGTCCTTTATGGCCATGACGGTGTGTCGGGAGTGTATGTAGTCGAAATGGTTGCGCGGGTGCAGCCACGGGGACTCGACATCGTCCACGAGAAATCTCACGTTGGGCGGCAGCCAGTCTGGCTGGATGGGTGACAGATCAATGCCAAGCACATGCGCGCTCGGGAACTGGTCGCCCACTTCGAATCCTCGTCAGCATACCGTCCATCGCCCGACACCCAGCGTCCAATCATCAGGGAGCTCACTCTCAATGGCCCAAATGCCGGTCCCAGTGCCTATGTCGAGCACCTCCTGCGGATAGTCACCTATCGGCGCAAAGTGGAGCTTTTGACTGCACAGCAGCTTGACCATGGCATGCTTCATGTCCTCCCTCTCCTGCTCCACGTCGTCATTCGGAAAGTTGTACGTGCCTTCGCGAAAGCGATGGTACCGCCGTCCGTTTTCGAACATGTAGTCCCGCACCGACGACTCCGCCGACGTGCTGCCCGAGCTGAATCCATCGCTGTCGTAGCCGCCATCCGTGCCGTCGTCCGGTATCGAGGACGCGTCGAGGCTCTCGGCCACGATAGAGGCCTCTGCCTGAGACAATGCTTCTCGGGCCATCTCCTCCTGCTCAGAGGTCGACATAGACGGGAACATTGACTGGCCGTTGGGGTATGTCAGCGGAGAGAGGAGCAACGACTCCGGCCTCCTCCCGGCGGCGCTGCTCTCTTCAGTGGGGCCAGGGGATCTCGGTCGGCAGGAGGAAGAGGCCTCGTCGGCAGCATCTTGTTCCAGCGCCGTGCGACCCTCCGGAGGACATGGCCGGATCTCGCAGTGCGAGGCTCCTGAACCTTCCTCCCGGGTTTCGAGCGCGTCAGAGCCTATACGCGGCAGGGGGGCTGGCTCTGACGGCAGTTGCATCTCTTGCCGACAATTCAACTCGCTCGTCTCCGGACGCAGGGCGTGGGTCCCATTCGCCTCGTGTGGCTGCTTGTCGACCGCCCCATCGTCTTGTGGTACGTGGCCGTCTGGTGGCGCCGCCAGCGGTTGCTGCTGCTGTGGTTGCGGATGTCGTGGCATATCTAGCGGTACGACGTGCTTGACGCCAATCCGATCGCTGTCGGGGATTTCAAGCGTCGCGCGCAGGGCTGGTCGGGAGAAGGGTTCGCCATTCGTGTCGCCCTTGTCCTGGGAGAAGGGGCCGAGGCGGCTTCTGACCGCGGCGACGTCAAGGGCAGGATTATGTGAGGGCGCTGCGAGAGAGATCTCGGGGTCATCGCTCTTCGGGGTCTGACCAGCGGCTCCCCAGGCGCCGACGTCGATGTGAGATGGGCGTTGCATGGCGGGCGGCGCTCGCTCCCCGGGCGGCGGCGTCGAAGCACGGAGCATTCGAGCAAACTGCCGGGGTTTCTCCACACACGGCGGCATGCGTTTTGTGCCTACTCAGACGCGAGGCGTACCATGCCGAAACGACACGAGGGGCGCGGACGTTGAGTCTGGATGGTGCCGACGGAGGAAGATGTTGGACGGCGGGGCGGCGAGACGCAACCGGGGAAAAGAGGGCGGACCCAGAGACTGTCAAGCGGACGGTCGGGGCCGAAGGCAGTCTGAGTTGGTCCAGAAGGGGCGTAAAAATGAGCCTCGATGTGTAGGCGGGCTGCGAGTGGCCTTGCCTTGGGGGTGGAAAGCAAAGGCCACCTGATGAGGCGACTAGTGGCTGTTGGTTGCCCGTCGTGAACGGGGCGCCGCAGGTCTCCGGCCCAGCGTGTCTGTCGACCTTGTTGCGTGCGGTATGCGAGCCGTGGTGCGACGGTGCACGGGAGACGATGGCGATGCCTGTCGTAAGGTATGCGTGCGTGCGTGCGTGTGTGTGTGTGTGCCTTTGCGTGTGTGTGCGCGCGCGCGTGCCCGTCTGTGTATGTTGCAGCAGCAGTCGCGAAGTCGGGCAGAGACGAGGGAGGGAGTTCGTGGGGTTGATGGACGAGGTACATTGAAGTAAAAGACTTGAGGAGATGCGGGCGGGCAGGCCTGATATCCGTGGCCGCAGTGTGTGGTGGTGGCGGGAACCCCTTCCTTCCAGTGGCGGCAAGGACCCCGACGGCTGCTGGAACTCAATAGAGATGGGCGGGACGGCAGAAATGGGCGGGAACCCGTAAACGGGGGGCGGTGGTCGTAGTGGGTCTCCTCCATGTTTCTCAAGCGAGCGGGTGAGCGGGCAAACATTCTGGGGCGCCACCGAGACGCGCTGGCAGCGGAGGGAGCAGGGGCCTACAGCAGACGACGACCACGGTTAGGTGGGTGGGCGCTGCCAGGAAGCGGGCTCCAACTGGACGGAAGTCGGGTAGTAACTGGAAGATACCTAACCTTGCATGCCCAGATGCCCGGTTATCACAGTGGGATGAGTCGGATCTATACACTTCACCCGCAGATGGAGTGAATCTGGCAGGCCGGGGAGCCTGGGAGCCCGGTCCTGAGCTCGGGCAAGCCTCCAGTTGAGGTGGGTTCATCGTCCAGGGCATCTGCGGGTTTCCAGGGTTGGCCCCGCCCTTCACCCGCTCACTGAAAGCCGGGGTGATGGAGGCATGGCATCCAGGATGGACCCATGGAACCGATCGCTAGGGGGCACCTAGGTACCTAAGTACCTACTCCGGTACCTGAGGCAGCTGGAGCCCTGCCCCCAACCCCCCTGTAGCCCCCCCGCACCCCACGGCTTTCAGGAGCCCTTGGTTGTGGCCGTGGATTGATGTCCACCACAGACTGAGATTCATAGATGTCGTGTGACTTGTGTCGACCATGACTAGACTTATCTGCCCCATGGATACGGTATATTGTCTGCCGACGCGCTCGGTTGTCAGATGGACACGCGAGAACAATGCGATCGATGGGCACTCAGCGTGGCGCTGTCGCATCCAACCCGCCCATCCATCCATCGCCCACGGTGTCCCGCGCACATCACAATCCACCATGCGCACGTACAGTATGAACCTGGTTTCGACAAAAAAGAGTTGGGTGGAGCGTTCGAGACGGTCCCCCATTGGTATGAATCCTCGGGACGCTCTCCTGCGCCCGACCACTCGAGAGCCTGGTTGTGGTGGATGCGCGCATGATGCACTCCCACGAGGCGCGGGCCGTTCGGTCCAATATCCATTGTTTGCCGCCCGTCCGTTACGGACCGGACTGCTTCACCCAGCCCCCCCCCCGGGGGCCCCTGCACGCAGGCGCACTGTGAGTTAGTTGCGAGATGGTCCTTTGCACATGCAACTGTGCCTGCGAATATTACTGTGCACGATACGAAGTGGTAGTCATCGCCGCCACGACATGGGCAAGCGACGGACACGCTCGACGGTGCCGTGCCGTGCCGTGTCGTATTGGTGACATTCATCCCTGTGCACGCGTCGGTGCGTGCCCTTTGCAGACAATAAAACACTCACCTCCCCTTTGCACATTGCTAGCAAGTCAGTTGCTGAGTACTACAGCAAAAGGCCCCGGCGCGTGCGATATTTCCCCCGAGAAAGGATCGTTCCGAAAGGTGACGAGTCGACTTTGGTCGTGGCTGCATCTCGACTCGCTCGGCAGAAATGCCCCGAGACGGACGTGCGTAGAATTTCGGGTGCTGTTCACTAATCACGACGACACGGGGGACCAAGCTGACGTCGGCGCTGTGTCACCTACCTTGTTATCCTGCCTGCCGGTGATGCGTGCGATGCGACGCGTAGCGATGCGATCCCAACCATCGCCGTTGCGCTCGCGAGCATCTCGCGCTGCGTGCGCGCCGTGTTGTCAGACTGCGAGTATGCATGCCTCCGCCGCTGCCTGGCGCAATCGGCGCGACAGATGTTGCAGCAGCGTTTTGTACAGACACGGGCGTCGGGCCGCTCGCAAGTCCTCGGGCCTTGTGGTGCATGTTCTGAGTCAATTTTGGAATAGAGCGCACATGTACTTGGTCCGTATTGTCAAGTGTGATCCGAAGTCGGGGCAGATAGATAGCCCACCCCTCGACTAAAACTATTGCAGCCCTATGCGGCCACATATATAAGCGCACGTCTTAAGGAGCGATGAAGAAGGGACAGCCAAGGCGAGCACAAATGCGGGGCTCGTAAAGATGTCGACATGTTCAATGACCACCATCACCGGTCAGGCACGGTGGAACAATGAACGCAATCGCGCCAACCCGGCGTCGAGCTCGAGACGGACGGCCTCAGAATTCCAGCTCCCAACGCAACAGGAACCAGGTACTGTAGATACAGAGTACTGTACCAATTGCAGTTTTAAAAGGTACTGTAGGGAAGAAGGGGTCACGTACGATGTACTGTATGGACGACAGCATCGCGCCACGAAGCGTGGCGTTTGCAACTTGTCGCTACGTCGGGCCAACTGCAGGGCAGAGAGCGCTTCGCGCACGCACGGATCGCAAAGCGGTCATGTTGCATTTCTGGGTCCACGTCCGGCTTTGTTCCTGGCCGTGCATTTGGCAGGAACGTCACCAACGACGTTGCAGGTCACGAGCCTGACGATGGGATGGCTCTGCCTTATAACGGAGGGCTGCGTGCCGCTACCCTGGACGTCCATCCGAGGCAGTGCGAATCATCACCGATGCCAAGGCTTCCCCTCTGTGCGCCGTATCGTCCTTTGCTCAGCACCGAGAGCAGTTTCAGACCGACTTGGATCGTAATTTGTCAACAGCCGTGAAAACATCCTACAACCCCACGGTTCCACGAACGAGGGAGGGGCTGCTGGACTTCAAGGCTCGTCGCGTTGCCGCTTTGCCGGAACCATGCACAACGCGGCATCAAGTTTGCCATGGCCTGAACGTGACGTGGTTCACCATGAGCCGCCGACTCGCACACGGGAAGAGTGGTTGGTGATGGAGATGAGAGGCAATAAGCGGGGTTGGGTGTGTTTGGCTTTGGGCGACGACTCTCACCAGTCAAAGACGCGACTCACCTCATCAATGACGGTGGTGGTGCCAGGCCGCCGTCCCGCTGCGGCAATCACTCACGACCTCACCTCCTCCGCTCCGCGACCTCGCCCCACCGAAATACTCGCCTCTGGCATCGCTCGGCCGCCCGCATCGCCGTCCACCGCGCCATGTCTCGCTCGTCCAGACCCCCGCGCTGCGTGGGCAGCCCCTCGTTCCGGCCAGATGAAGTCGTCGACGACGCCCCACGGCTGCAGCGGGCGCGGGACCTGCTGGCCAAGGATGACCTGTACGAGGCCAGTCGCGCCCTCCTCGGCCTCCCGGAGCGCGACACCTACACGTACCACGCCACGGCGAGCGTGAAGCTGGCCGAGGTGCAGCATGTAGTGAGCCTCGGCGGCGTCAACGGTCTGCACGCGTGGTACCGCAACGAGGACGGGTCGCCGGTCCGTCAGCCAAATCCTTGTCGCGACATGAGAGAAGAGACAGAGTGCTAACGGTGCGCGACAGAGAGATCCCCCCTCGCGGGCAGACATTGACGCCTACGTGGCCATCTTCGACCCGGCGACGGCGACGGCCTCTGCACTCAAGAACTTCGGCACCAACGCCAGGAAGGGATCGATCCGCGCCGAGGCGGCCGCGCACCTGCTCGAGAAGCGCTACGTGCACCCTGCGCTCGCGCCCAGGCTGACCATCCCCAAGGCCAAGTCGCCGCCGAGCCCGAACCCGTACTACGACTTCTGGGCGTGGTCGTGCCGCAACCTCGAGTGGTGCGGGCCCTGCGCGTCGTCGGAGCGCGTGGCCACGAGCCACCACGTCCTGCCCGTCCTGATGCACCACTTTGGCTGCGCCACGCCCTCGCACGAGGCGCTCGAGGTGCTCCGGCTCTTGGCTGCGGGGCGGGCCGTGGCCGACGTCGGCTCCGGCAACGGCTACTGGACGTTTCTCCTCCGCCGCTACGGCCTGACGGTGCACCCCGTGGACAACATGCAGAGCGAGTGGCGCGTCAACTGGGTCGACGACACGACGCTCACCGACGGCGTGAAGTGGCTCGGCAAGCACGCCGGCGGCAGGGACGTGGTGCTGCTGCTGGTGTACCCCGTCGTCGGCGGGGACGGCCGCGGCGCCTTCACGCGGGACCTGCTCCGGGCGTACCGGGGCGATACGCTGGCCGTCGTGGGCACGCAGAACGGCAACGGGTATACGGGCTTCAGGGACGGGACCATGGACGAGTACATGAGGCGGGAGCAGCCCGAGTGGACGCGTGTGGTGCAGATTCCGCTGCCGAGCTTCGCGGGCAAGGACGAGGCGCTGTACGTATTCCAGCGAGGCGAGCGGGCGCCGCAGACGACGACGACGACGACGACGACACCGCCGCCACCGCCGTGATTCCTCATGCAAAATGTTGCACGGCATTGGGCCATTGGTCGTTGAGTTGGGGGGTCGGCGTGAGGGGCGTGATGCGGTCATGTCGCCGCGCCGTGCCGCGCCGTGCCGTGCGTGGGTGGACCGATCCATATGGCGATGCATCATCATGCCCAGACGCTGCATGCACTCACTGTAAATGCCCGTCACTCTCATCGGGACTCACCACGTCGCCGCGAGTGACTGGAGCCACGCGACCGCCCACCGACAAGCCGTCATGACGAAGAATTACGTGCCGAGTAAATCGCACGCAGTGCATGCCGGAGCGTGCCTTGGAGTTGGCACCCCAACGCCCAGCGGGTTGACTCCATGACACGGCGCTGCAGGCCGGACACCTCCGGGGGGCTGAGCAGGCCCGCGTCCGTCCCGCACAGGGCCAAGCCCGCCTCCACTGGCTTCGCCCCCCCCAAGACCCGACCGCTCCATTGCCGGGCCTGCATCTGCGGCTCGGACGGTCCGTGGCGGCGCCGCGGATGGGCTGGGCAGTAGTATCGGGGGGGATCATGTCCACCCTGCCGCAGTTGGCCTGTTGAATTGCCGTGCGGTGCGTCGCCAACGGCATCCCGGATATGTAAGTAATGCTACTGCCGACGCCACGGATTCATGGATGCTGTCCAGCGGGCGCAGGCCGCAGCCCGTAGTACCTGTAGAACACAGGCAGCTTAGTGTACCTAAGAAACTCCGCAGGTGAGGTCCGGGTGGCGGTTCGTTCGAGGTCCCCCACTCCGTCCACGCCCAGCGCTCGCTGTGCAGGGCCCTCCACTCTACTAAGCCAAAGGCCCAGTGAGCTCGGGTGTTGAGAACCCGCCTCCAGCAGGGCTGCATCTCCAATCCATGCACGTCAGACGTTTGACGGACCCTCCTCTCCTCCCCTCACCCCGCCAGCGGTATGGGTCAAGGCAACCTGGAAGCCCTGGAGGTATAGTACTAATGGATGTAGGTACGCACGTAACTTAGTACGAAATATGTAGGTACATACGTACGTATAGACGTAGCGCCGGGGCCGCCGGGTGGCTGGCGAGCTGTGCTGCAGGAGGGCTGCAGCTGGAGCGTGGGCTGTTGCAGCGGCGGCTCAGCGCCATCAATGGATGGAGCCGCAACGCGCTGCACTGGATCCACCGCCCTGCACCACCTGATAGACGCCGGCCTCAACCACACCACAGGGCACTGCCTGTGTGGGAAAAGGAACGGCATGCACAACGGCGAGTATAAGCTTACCCGATGACCTACCTGGGCTGGCGCTCGGCTTGAGGAGCTTCCCCCAGCTCCTCCCTCATCCCAAGGGCGCTTCCCACTAGCCCCTCCCGTCAACACATCCATCCATCCATCCATTCATTCCTTCATTCATTCATTCGGATCGCTCTCCTCCCACCCACCACCACGCTTTTCCTCACAGGACCGGCCCGCACCCGCCCAAACCTTCCGCCGGCCCATCTCCAGGAACCAGCCCAGCCCCTCGCGCGACCCCGCAACACCATGTCGCTCGCCGTCGACGACCGTCGTGGCGGTCGCTCCAGGTCCCGATCGCGTGACCGCCGCGACCCTGTGCCGACCTACGCCGACGCGCGCGAGCCGAGCTATGTCTACCCGGAGGACGACCTTGACGACCGCTATGCGCCCAGCGCCCACAGCAGCAGCAGCCGCCGCCGCGACCCTACCTCCCAGGCGGGCTCCTCCGGCCTACCCTACCCGGCCGAGGGGGGCATGGACGCCATGCTGCCCGGCGCGACAGCCGGCCTGTACAGCTACGATGACACACGGCCCGTCTACCGCACCGCGTCGCCCCCGCGCGACTCGTCCTTTCGCAGTTCCAGAAGCAACCTCAACGGCGGCGGCGGGAGCGGCCACGTCCCGGGCTCGTTCCCCGAGGACGACCGCCGCTCCAAGCGCGACTCGGACGACGACAATAGGCGCGTCCGCTACGCCGCCGAACCCCCGCGCGAGTCCAAGTACGACGCTCGTAGGCGCGACAGGTCCGATGACGAGGATCCCCGCGTGCGCTACGCCGAGCCGCCTAGCAGTAGGGACAAGCACCGCGCGTCCGCTGGCGCCGACCTGCCCGACGACAAGCTCAAGTTTCTGCCGCAAAAGTACAGCCGCGGGTACGGCGACGACGACCGTGCGGGCGGCAGGGACAGAAAGGCCGATGGCCGCTCCAAGAAGGAGCGCGACGAGGATGATTTGGCCTACGGGCGCCCCCCGCCGCCGAAACCGTCGCGGGCAGACTCACCGCCCACCTATGGCAGCTACGTCTCGGGCTCGCAGCTGAGCGACAAGCGCTCATCCAAGTACGGGAGGGACGACGACGGTGCCGACAGGCGGCGTACGAGCCCACCCGAGGACCCATACGCGTCGCGCAGGTCGCACCGTGAATCCTACCGAGATGACCCCCGCAGCTCGGGCGCCAGCGTCCTCACCGCGGAGCCCTCGGACCGTGATCGGGATCGTCGGCGCGACAGATCGCCGGGGCCGTCTGTTCTCACCGCGGAGCCTTCAGGCCGCGACAGGGACCGCCGCCGCGACAAGTCTCCCGGCCCTTCGGCCCTCACCGTCGAGCCCGTAAGCCGCGAGCGCGACCGTTCGCGTGATCGCCGGGACAAGTCGCCAGGCCCATCTGTGCTCACCGTGGAACCGGGCCGGGACCGGGACCGGTCGAGAGACCGGCGTGGTGGCACCCGGGACAAGTCTCCTCAGCCTCCCACGGCCCGCATGTCCAGCCTGACGGTCGACACGGGCCGCTCTTCCAACCTGTCACTGGCCGCGGCGCCGGCCTCGCCTCTTCTTGAGTCGTACCACGGTACCTACCAGGACTGCTCGCCCATGCCGTCGCCTCTACTACTGGCATCTTCCCACCACGAGGATGCGCGCGTCATCGAGGCCCTGTCGCCCATCGGCTCCGATGTCGAGGGCGATGGAAAGAAGAAGAGCCGGCGCGCGCGGTTCCACGACCCCGAGGACATTGCGTCGACGCTCGCGCGCGCCCTTCGCGGGGACCGCGCCCCCGACGTCGCGCCGCTGATCGAGATCCTGCCCAGCCTGACACACGAGCAGGTCATGGAGCTGCGCGTCGAGTACAAGCGCATCGTCAAGACGGGCTCGGAGCGCAAGGGCGTCAACATTGCCAAGCACATCCGTGCGCGCCTCAAGGACGAGGACGCCAACCTCATGAAGGCTTGCTACTCGGTGGCGCTCGGCAAGTGGGAGAGCGAGGCCTACTGGGCCAACTTTTGGTACCAGGGCGACAAGACGCGGCGCGAGCTGCTCATCGAGTCGCTCATGGGCCGCTCCAACTACGAGATCCACCAGATCAAGGAGGCCTTTACCGACAAGAAGTACGACAACAGCATCGTCAAGTGCATGAAGACGGAGCTCAAGGAGGACAAGTTCAAAAAGGCCGTCCTGCTCGTCCTCGACGAGCGCCGCATGGAGGACTTTGACCCGTACGGCCGCCGCGTGCCCGTCGACTACAAGCTCGTCGACCAGGACGTCAACGACCTGCGCCGAGCCGTCAGGGCCGAAAAGGGCGGCGAGACGGCCATGATTGGTATCGTCGTCAAGCGCAGCGACTCGCACCTGCGCGAAGTGCTCAAGGAGTACGAACATCACTACCGCGCAAACTTTCCGCGCGAGGCCCTCAAGAAGAGCGGCAACCTGGTCGTGAGTGTCATCCCCTTTTATCCTCTCTCCCCTCCCACCCCACCGTATACATATGAGCGTGCGCTGACGCCAATGCCCAGGGCGAGCTGCTCGCGCACATCCTCAACGGCATCATCAACCGCCCCGTCCGCGACGCCCTCCTTTTGCACCACGCCCTCACCGCGTCACGCAAGGACGACCTCCGCCGCGAGCTCCTCATCAGCCGCCTCGTCCGCTTCCACTGGGATGCGGCCCACATGCAGGCCGTCAAGCGCGCCTACCGCGAGCGCTACGGCCGCGACCTGCAAGACGCCGTCCGCGACGCCACCTCGGGCCAGTGGGGCCGCTTCTGCGTCGAGCTGTGCATTGCCAGGATGCCCAACGACGTCCGCAGGATCGAGAGGGTCGACGTCATCCGGTAGATGCTGCCGCTACGGAAGGGTGCTTTGTTTGACGCCTTGGATGAGCGGGGCGCAGAGTACGACGATGATGAGAGATGATGGGGTCATGACTGCGGCATGCCTTTAATATACCCTCATGGGCGACGTGTGTCGGATTGTCTTTTTCTACATTGGGTATCGACAGAATATGCCTCCGCGGCCATTGTGTAATTACAGAGAGTTGCGAGGTACTTGATGGTCGGCTTAAATATACACGGAGTATACTTTGTAAACGTCCAAATTCACTTGACAAGCTTGCGAGTGTGAGTGTCCTGCACGTATATGACGAAACACGCGCGGCCTAGGCGGCGCCCAAGCCCGTCCTCTAAATATCCATACCTTACTGTATACCTGCTGCTGCTGGCTTGACACTCACCTCACCCATCCTTTACCTCACCTCATCTCATCTCACCTCACCACCTCACCACCTCACCACCTCACCACCTCACCACCTCACCACCTCACCACCTCACCACCTCACCACCTCACCACCTCACCACCTCACCACCTCACCACCTCACTCACTACCGCACCGTCTCACAGACCTCGCCGAGCACCACCGCCCGCAACCTCCCCACATCCAGAAACCGCTCCTCGTCCTCCCTGATCTCCGCCGCGACCTCCTCCGACTGGTACTGGGCGAAGAAGACCCTGAAGGCGTCCTCGTCGGCAAAAGTCAGCTCCGAGATGACGTCGTACGCAAAGTCCGCCTGCTCGCCGACGAGCACCGTGGCAGGGTAGTGGTCACGATGCTCCTCCTCCTCCTCCTCGGCGGCGCGCCGGTGAATATAGCGGCGGACGTGGGAGACGGGAAAGGCCGTGCCGAAGAGCCGCTTGAGCAGGTCCATGTGCCTGCCCTCGAGGTGGTCACGGAACTCGGTCGGACTCAGGCCTGGCTTGCGGTAGGCGAAGAGGAGGACCTTGAAGACCATGTTGGCTAGCTGAGTATAGCGGGGTGATTGATGGGGCGGCTTTGATCTGGACTGCTAATGATGACTCTGAGTCAGGAATGAATGAAAGCATGAACGAACGAACGAAACCAATGGATGGGTGGTAGTATTCGCTTTACATCGTGGTCAGACTAGCCGTCGATGTATTAATGGCCCAGAGTTCGAGACATAAAGGCGGCGACAACCCCCGTCTCACCGCCGCGGAAGCGCTTCAAATCAAGCATTATCAATTGACTGAATTACTTCGCAAAAGTACGCAGCAATAGCCTACTGATTTACTGGGGACCACCACATCTTTCTTGGTTCTGAGCAGGCATCACAGCATCCAAAGGATCGACTCGAAGCCCCGTTCGCTCGCTCCACTCCGCGAACGACCTAAATAATAAGCCTTACCAGAAAACTCCGTGCTAGTGATGAATCGGGGGCGGTGCTGTCAAAGAAAGGCCCCCCTGTCGCCGTCTGACCGTTTTCCTCTCGGTCCCGAACGCCGCGCCGCCCGCCGCCCGGGACTGGCATGAGACACGGCTCGGGTTGCTTTGTAGACCGTTCGGCCCCGGAGGGTCGTGCCGGTCGACATGGGTAGGTAGTTTGCATACATACATGCTCGACAGGCCGTACGAATACAAGTACCGACTACACGTATAGAATGAGGCCTCGAGCGTATAAAACGCCACCACCATGGCCAGCGGCAACGGCTCTGGCCAACATCAATCAAAGGGCCTCGTATACAAAGAATCAAACATCAGCAACCCCGCGATGAGCAAGCCCAGGCAAAAGACCGTCCTCGTCACCGGCTGCAGCGACGGCAGCGCCGGTGCGGCCCTCGCCCGCGAGTTCCACAGCCGCGGCCTCCGCGTGCTGGCCACCTCCACGGACGGACGGCGGATGCGCTCCCTCGACGCCCTCGGCATCACCACCCTGGCCCTCGACTGCACCTCCCCCGCGTCGCGCGCCCGCTTGGCCGAGGAGTTGCGGCGCATCACCGGCCACGACGACGACGGCAGCGGCGGGCTCGACATGCTCGTCAACAACGCCGCCGCCTTCAGCCTCATGCCGCTCGCAGACGTGGACCTCGACGAGGCGCGCGGCGTGTTCGACGTCAACGTCTTCGGTCCGCTGGCCATGGTCCAGACGTGTCTGCCCTTTCTTCTGGCTGCTGCTGATTCTGCTTCTTCTGCTAATGGTGGTGGTGATGGCGCCGCGGGGTCCTCCCAGCCCGCCGTCACCGTCGTCAACGTGGGCAGCATATCAGCCGTCATGTGTCCCCCATGGCAAGGCGTCTACGCAGCCAGCAAGGCCGCGCTGCTCGCCCTGGGCAACGTCCTGCGCGTGGAGCTGGCGCCCCTGGGCATCGGGGTCGTCACTGTCATGTCTGGGGGCGTGGCGACGGCCGCGATGCAGACATGGTCGGGCCGCGGGCGCGTCCCCGAGGGTAGCCTGTATCGGCAGCTGGCGCCGTACATCGAGGGCAACGAAGCCGGCAAGGCCATTCAAAGCACGGTGCCGTCTGAGTATGCTAGGCAGGTGGTGGATGATCTGCTCGGCACGCGGCCGCGGCCGCTCATCTGGAGGGGAGCGTTCGCCTGGGTGGCCTGGGCCTTTACATGGCTGGGCTGGGTGGGTATGATGGATGGCGGTCACATAAAAAGGGCTCTTCTGCATCGGGTACATCCTCCTCGTACACAGACTCTGCAGAATTAACAACTCTCACGCCACGGCAGGGCCGTTCGTGTTCAGTTATTCCACACTGTCTCTACGCGTGACTGGTTGAGGACACAGGAGCCGTGGGTGGAAAACCCCTGTCCGCCAATACACACGCGGACATGCTGCGCAGTGTATGCGGCTCAACGCGGAATAGTGGATGAAATCGGGTAGCGATGAACAGCTCAGGGCATTGCAGTACTTGGCAATGCAGACACTGGCTCTTGGCTACTTCAAATGCCAACCCATCGCCATGCCTCACTTCTTCGACCCCTTTCCGCCGCGACCCCCTTTGCCCTGGCCCTTCCCACCCCCGCCCTTGCCCTTGGCGCCTCCGCCTCCGCTACTCCCACCAGACACCATGACCCTCACCTTGCCCACGGGCACGCAGTTAATCACCTCCTCTGGCTTCAGTGCCTTGAGAAGCTCCACCTCGCGGGGCCACATCCTCTCCGAGTCCCTCGACGACTCGTCGACCACACCCTTCTTGCCCGAGGCCGTCTTCCACTTCTCAAGCACCTCCTTCACGGCCTTGCCCTTCTTCGTTGCGCCCGGTTGCATCTTGACTTTGTACTTGCATTTGCCGAGGGCGGGCCACGGGGCGCACACGGGTATCGCTTCGAGGATCTCGTCGCCCGCCAGTGGAGTCCCGACGAGGTCATCTAGTGACGTTGCCTTCTCGGCTTCCTCCGGCTCCAGCACGTCGACGCCTTCGTCCATCATGACTCGGCGTATCTCCTCGTGCTCGGCCGTTTCCCTTTGCTTGCGTTGATGCTGTGCCCGCCGACGCTCTCGGGCGGCCTCCAGCTCGGCCTCGCGCTCGGCCTTGGCTCTCGCTTCCTCGTCGGCGCGCTTCTGTCCAGTGGTGGCACCAATAAGAGCCTCGGCAACTCGACGATCCTCCTCATCTTGATCCTTGTACTTGTTGGCAATCTTCTTTGCCTTGCCTCTCTGGCCGCGCTTTGGAGGGGCTTGCTTGGTGGTAGCCGAGCCGGTCGCCTGCGAGGACCGAGCAGTAGCTGTCACCGTTGGCGCCTCAGAAACCTCCGTCGCCCGCTCTGACTCGTCCGGGACGTCCCTTGCATCTTCGCTGGATTCTTCTCCCTCTGCGCCTTCATCGTGCTGCCCGCCCTCGTCGCCCACTTCGAGCTCTGCAACCCGATCCTCCACCTCATCCAGTTCATCGCGCCGTCGGCCGTCGAAGGCCTGCAGGGGGTTGTCTCGCCCACCTCCGGTAGCGCCATCATTCACGGACTCGTTGTCGGACGCGTCCTCATCACCAGCCCCGGCAGCGGTATCTTCATTATCACCGCCCTCAGACCCGTCGTCCCCCTCAACTGACTCCTGCATGCCTGCGCGGGAGTCAGAGTCGCCGACGGTACTGCCAATGGCAGAATCGCCATCGTACAGCCGGTGCTTGACGTGCCTCGCTTTGCTCTCCTCACTGATCTTGAACATGATACCCAGGCCCAGCACAAGCTGCGCGGGGGCCAAGAAGTTCTTCTTGCCTCTGACCATGAAGCTCCCACTTGGTAGGAACTCTCCGGTGGGAGCAGACTTGGACACTTGATCTGCGTTGACCCACCATGCTCCCATTCCCGCCTTTGAGTCCCAGGCGTCGGAGCCACAGACAGATAGCGATCCTGCTTGCGACAAGGTCGCTGGGGGGATGGGGGCGTCCGGCGTGCTTGGGTTGTTCTTGATGATGACGCTCGGCGCACCCCTCAGATCTGCATGACAATACAAATCACCCTTGCGCAGATGTCGCCTGTAGAGCATCTCGTTTTGCGATGCGTCCTTGCCCCCAATGACCAGATAGCCGTCGGACGAGACGAACCAGATGAACTTTTCGAACCACATCTGTTTCCGGATGGGTTGCAGCAGGGCCTTTTCCTGCTTCAGGCCCTTCTTCAGATCTTCGTTGATCTTCTGTTCCGTGTTTTTCAACGCCCGAGCAGCCTGAAGCTGGGTCTTCTCCTCCTTTGAGGCGGCAGACCGGCGCTGCTCATGATAGTCTCGTGCATTTCCCCAGGGACTTATGGTGAGATTAATGTCAACGGACAAGCTTTTGTCGTTGGGTTTGGGCTTTACCGAAGCTTGGTCATCATCGCCATCTTCTGAGTCGCTGTCATCAGTTTCAAACGGGTCTTCCTCCTCCTCTTCTTCGAACTCTTCCTCGGATATCTTGAGCGTGATGGTGTTCTCCGCGAGTTTCAAGGGCAGCATGATGATTTCCGCCACAGGATTGTGCTTCTTCTTCTCGCGCTCAACCAGCTTGCCGATATCGACCCAATCCATGCCCTGGGCTAGGAGACCATTCACAGCATCCATAGCCTCCTGCACGCGCTCCACGTTTGCTTCGATGGCGGCAGCTTTGCGAAAGTTCATGGTTTGTACTTCCTGCAGGCCCTCGAGTCGCTTTTCTTGGTCTCGTCTAGCCGCTTCTAGCTTTCTCTTGGCCGTCGCCTCTCTCTCAGTCAAGCGACTTTCCAATTTCTGGCCCTCAAGAGATGAGAAGAACTCATCGACCGTCTGGTTGTAGCCCGTGTATTCCAGTATCTTGATCGAAGGGTCGTTTCGAAGTTTCTGTGGGACGAATGGATGGAAATCCTCGTAAAGGAGACTTTCCCTTGTCGGCTCACCGCCGGTGCCGCCAGTGGTGCCCCCGGATGCATCCTCTCTCTGTTTGGCAAATATGAAGCCAGTGCAGACGGGAGCAGAGGTAATGTCTTCGACAGTCTTGCGTGCCTCGCTCAACAGGCGAACGAGTTCGTCCAGAAGAGTCTCGTTTGCGAGCACTTCTACGGGCTTGACCGCTGTATCAAAATCGTTGGATTGAAGCGTGTGGTCGACGAGGACAGGCGGGAGCTCGGTGATCGACACAGCGAGGCTCTTTCTCAGATCGCCACCGGGTTTCCCCTTAAGTTTCTTGCTAGAGGATGCGTCTGCGCTGGCTTTTTGGACCGCCGACTCCAAGGCTTCTTGAACCCTGGCCTTGGTCATTGGCGGGATGCCATGGTAGTTTTGTCGGTTGTCCAAGTTGTACTGCAGTCCAACCCGTTGGGGTTCCTGGCCGTCGCCCTCTGATACATTTCGCGCGATCGTGAGGATTTGAAGGTCGGCGTCGGTAAGAATAATGTTGCCGCTCTGAAATCCGTGTCAGCCTCGACCTTTCCGCCTCTGGTGTCGCCAAGAGCCTACAGCAAAGAACTCCAGGAACAGACGGTACTGGCCGTCGCTAAACTGGAACTCGAGGATCCTGTCTGTCCCGACTTGCGCCACAGAAGTCAACCTCCTCGTCTTGAGGACCTTTCTGAGCCGGGCAACAAAGGCGGACGGCGCGGCGGCTGTGGTCCGGGCGAACTCGGTCAGGTGGCATCGGAAGCCGGTGTCGATGACGAGCTGCTTCTTGTTGTCCGGCTTGGCGAACTTGAGCAGCAAGATCTTGGACGAGAGATCATATATGTTGGCCAGCCGCAGCGACACCAAGCTCTGATTGAGCTCGTGCGCAATGACCTAAAGAGCTGTCAGCACTGAAGCTGCCGAGCGCGCCGAACTCGTGAATCTTCTGCTCACCTTGACGTCGAGGGACGAGAACCGCTGCTTCATTTTGGCTGCGCAACAGCAACGGCGACCTTCAACGAAGAGGGGCAGATCCAGGCCGCTCAAGCCAAGAGAATTGCGAGTTGCAGATCGAGAAATGCCCCGGTGCTCAGCGCTGGAATTTGGCCGGCCTGACTCAACGTGGGGCAATCGTCATCGCGGGGCAGCTGCGACCTGGCAAAGAGCCCCCAAGTCTTGCGCTCCCGCAAGTCAGTCACGTGTGGCATTGCTGACTTGGCCCACATCACGGAAGGCGCCATGGCCGCGATTGCTTCTCGAGACATTGGACAGCACAGCAGCGAAATGTCTGCAGAAGGAAGGGAAAAGTAGGTCAATGTGAAATTTTGCACCTTTCTCGATCCCGTGCTTGGTGGTTCGTGCGACGCACATGCAGAGGCGACTGGACTCTGTATCCCTAGTGCCCAATCCGCAGGCGCTTGCAGCACGTCTACAAGACAGCCTTCCTCCTCGTATCGCCGCAGGCCAACTTGCCATTCGAAGAGTGTCTGTGATAACAACCCGGCACGATGAGGTCGTCACAGGCCGGAGAGGCACCCCCCCGTTGCTTTGGCCGAGGTACAACGCATCAGCCCAGGACCCGCTTCATATCCAGACGCGGTGCGAGGTCCATCAACAGACGCGACGCTGGGCTGTGATGATCGGAGCCACAACCCCGACCGGCGCAACACCATTGGGCCCCTGCCCAACCGCAAACAAGTGCCCCGGGCAGCCAGGGGTCCATTGTTGTCACAGCAACGGCGGAGACCCCAGACTCAGCTGGCTTCGGGTGCTCACTACGGGGTTCGGGGGAAAGGGTGATCAGGAAGCCCCGCGGGATTACAATCTGCCAACGCAGAAGCCCGAGGCAAACTGGCAATGCCTCTGAGCTCGCCAGTGTCCCAAGGTCGAGGCGGATCAACTCAATCGACGGGGCTGGAAGAGGAGAGCCCAAGAGGGTTGCAGCGACGCGCCTCGCCTCGCAGGACCGTGTCGCAAGGTGACACAGGCACCTAACAGGCATCGCAGTGGCAATAAATCCTAACCACAACTGATGCAGATTTGAGCAAGGCAACCCAATGGCGGCGCTCCACGACGCCAGGTATGTACCGGGGTGGTTGGGCTCGGGCTGGGCTTTGCCGCGACAGGAGGGGGTGCACAGTGGCAGAGGACTCGTACGCAGCTTGTTACGCGTGTGTGCGAGATCTTCTTCGGTGCCTGGGCAGCAGACGAGCAAGTCGGGTGCCATTGGCAAGTCAATTCGAAGCGACTCGTGCCAGTCTTCCTGCCGACCATGCTGCTCCGCCAGCTAATTGCGGATTCGAGAGCGCAGCGGCGACAATGGGCTTTGTGCCAGCTCGACAGGAATGCTCGAAGCGGGAGCTGGTCTGACGGGGGCGTGGCGGCCATGAGGTTTGCTCCGATTGCCACGGGGCCTTCCCGCGGTGCCGCATTCCTTTGGCCCAGCCCCCCCCCTCGGATGCCGAAACGCCATTCGCATGAGGGGCCAACGCGACGCAACGCACCGCACCGCACCGCACCGCACCGCAACAGCACCGACACCAGCAGAGGTTGGGCTGGGCTGTGCTTGCATGGTTCGACGGCCGAGTCGGAGACGTTTGTTGGCGAAGGCTGGCGCCGCTGTGGGGTCGAGACTCACGGCTATGCCGCTTTGGACGCGAGTAAACAACGACCGTAAACACGGCGGCTCGGATAGACACACCCTGTCGACGCAACGGTGGGCGTCGTCCAATCCAGCCCCCCGTCCTCAAAACCCATCGCGCGTCTGCCGCTGCTGTCCTTCTCCATCCTTTCCTCCAATTACCTCCATCCACATCAGACAACCAGCGCAAAGACCACAAGGACAAGAAAGATTTGAAGAGGCAAACCCCAAGTCCTCGTCTTTTCCTTTCTCTTCGACTTTTGTTTCCCAGGAACAAAAGCCAGGGAACCTTCTTGTCTTCCTTTCGTGCTGTCAGCTACGGAAGGTTGTATGAGAAGATTCTCTCGCGCCAGCAAAAGTCGCCAATCTGGACTTTGAGGCCCGCGTCCCCGTCCCCTTCAGCATCTTCCCATCGTCATATCGGGACAGCGAAGCGCAGACCACCACCCAGCAGACTCACCAGGAGGTTGACATCCAACTTCCCTCCAAGCAGCCAGCCGGACGGGAAGGTCAATACTCTTCTTACACTGCCAACGTCGATCTCCCACACCGTGGTGAGAACCGCTACAGCGAAGAAGAGGTCCGCATCACACGTGAAGAAGAGCGTTACCGCCGTCCCGGTTTCCAGCACGAGCAGTACGTCAAGGAGGACCGCCGGTACGTTTGACGTCTCCTTTCTCTCCATCTCCATCCCTCTCGCTCTCTAGCCCAACCGGTCACACTCCCCCCCCCCTCCCCCCCCCCCCTTTCCCGCCACCCACGGTCGCCCCATCCACGGGCCCAGCGCAAAAAAGCAAGCCGTTGGGATGGCTGGATGCGGTGTGATCGATGACAGGGTGCCGTTCCGCGGAAGCAGCCAATACCTCCACCGCAGCTGAGTCTGCCAGGGCCCATGCGTCCGCTCCCGGAGGCCCCCGGCCCAGGGGCCCTGGCCCGATGCAGGACCTGTTGACCTAGAAACGGGGTTGCTTGCCCGCCCGCCCGCCTGCCTGCCTCCTCCCAACAAACAAAGACCAAGGGGCTGACATGTCTTCTCTTCTCTGTCAGACCTACACGCACCGAGTATTCCGACACTCACATTGAGATTGATACTCACCGCCACCCATACGCAAGCCCCATCGACGTCGCTGAGCGTGAATACCGAGAGCGTTACCGCCCCCAGTATTCCACCACCGTAGACGCCCCTGCCCGCCCTCAGTACACCGCCGAGAGCGTCAAGGTCAACGAGCACACCGTCGACGGAGCCACTGCCCGCCCTTCCTACACGGAAAACGTCAAGATCACCGAGGAGACCGTTGAGCCTTCCCGCTTCAACCTCGCCAGCCAAAAGTCCAACATGGGTTACTACGACGAGGACGGTGAGTGACAAGACAGCCCAACCAAGCCTTAGGGCCGACCCGCGCCCCGATTGGGCACGGGCATGTAAGACACGTCTCATCATGCTGACGACAGAGAGGGCAGGCCACTACCACTCCTTCCGCCACGGGATTCACAAGCTGGCCGACAAGATTGTGCACCCCGGCGGCCACCACCACCACCACCATGACCATGTCGACGTGGACATTCGCGAGACGGGGACGGGCCCCCGTCCCCGTCCCGGCGACTCTGCCGAGTCGTACCTGCCGAACACGGTCACTATCCCATGCCACCACATCCGGCTGGGCGACTTCCTGATGCTGCAGGGCCGGCCGTGCCAGGTGATCCGCATCTCGACGTCGCCGGCGACGGGCCAGTACCGCTACCTGGGCGTGGACCTGTTCACCAAGCAGCTGCACGAGGAGTCATCCTTCATCTCCAACCCAGCGCCCAGCGTCGTGGTGCAGACGATGCTCGGCCCCGTGTTCAAGCAGTACCGCGTCCTGGACATGCAGGACGGCCGCGTCGTGGCAATGACGGAGACGGGCGACGTCAAGCAGGGTCTGGCCGTCATCGACCAGTCCAACCTGTGGTCGCGCCTGAACAACGCGTTTGAGTCGGGCCGCGGCAGCGTCCGCGTGCTGGTCCTCAACGACTCGGGCCGCGAGCTCGCCGTCGACATGAAGGTCATCCACGGCTCTCGCCTGTGAGGCGTGAGGCACAAGTCGTCCCGCCCGCGCTCCTTTGACAAGGCCACACGGCAGGGTGCTACGTGCGCGCCTTGGGCGGCGCACGCATCCGGCGCCGTTGCGTCGAGGGTCACTGGATTGTAGAACATTCGCCGCGCTTTGGGTTTTAATGGACGGACATGTTTCATTGGAGATTCGGAGTCGCATGAGCACGTACGGTAGATAGGATGAACATGATGTATATCGGCTATTCAATGTCGTTTCATACTTGATTGTGCGTACACACTGTGATGCCACAATGCCGCTCGTGCGTGTTGCCGTTGTCGTGCTTGTGCGAAACCGCGTCAAGGCGGCCGTTAC
Source organism: Purpureocillium takamizusanense (assembly GCF_022605165.1). Taxonomy (NCBI): domain Eukaryota; kingdom Fungi; phylum Ascomycota; class Sordariomycetes; order Hypocreales; family Ophiocordycipitaceae; genus Purpureocillium; species Purpureocillium takamizusanense. Next base: position 1,164,837 of record NC_063077.1, read on the forward strand.
TGGTGTTGACTGGAGTTGATCCCGTGACAGCTCTCAAGGTTCTCAGTTGCGTGACCACGCATTGGCGGTGCGCGCCAGTCTGTGCCCGATCAGGAAAGTGGTTGCCTACCTCTACGGGTACCGCGCCCTTTCGCTGCCGTTTTATCGTCCACTGAGTGAAGCTTCAAGATGACGCTCTCGACGGAAAGCAAGGCTTATTTTAATCCAGCTGGCGACTATCATCCGCCAGACTCGACGCCTTGACAGAGCGAGACGGCGTATGCTGCGGTGCGTGTTGTGCGCTGGTGCTAGTACTATGTATGTCTGTTGACAGGGTCCGTTATGCGAGTGGACGAGGCACTGTCAGACGAACAATCGGCTGGCTAGGTGTTATCGCGTCGGACAGAGGCACGGGACACACCATGTGCATGCAGAGGAATGGCGATGAATGACATGGGCTTCCCGCCCCCCTTCCCCTCCTCTTCCCCTCCTCCTCTTCCGCCCAACTGGTCTCGGTGCAGCGAGTCACCTCGCAGCCTGCCATCTATTTATGCATCGTCCTCCTGCCCCCCTACACATCTTATCGTTGTCCCAACGTTCAGTCAGTATACAACGTGCCAGACACACAAGCCGTGCACGGAGCCGCGTGTTGTTCAAGGACCCCAACCCCAGCGCTTACAGCCCCTCGCACTGGGACTCACGCCCGATAAAGCGGGTGTGCTGCACTGAGCTAGCTACGTTGGCACACGGCTGCCTGCCGACGACGACCTTTCAGCATAGTATACCAGCGCCATGGGTGGCCAGCCGTCCAAGATTGCTGCCGCGGCGGTGGACGACGAGAAGCGCGCCGCCGAGCACTTCCGCGCCATGACCATCCGTGAAGGGGACGCGGGGCACGTCGACTACGTCGAGATCGGTGACGGCGCGCACCACGATGAGAAGGGCGGGCATCGCGGGCCCAGCAGGGAGCCCGAGGGCCTGCCCCTCGATGCGGTGGCCGCGCTGCCGTCCAGCATCTTATCGGACCCTAAGAACAGGTGAGATGGAGGCCCCCTCCCCCGCCCCTCTGGTAGGGTATGTACGCGATGGTGATGTTAGAGGGGCTGAGCTGACGGACTGCCTATGCAACGACGACGACAGACTCGCCCTCGCGGCCCTCAGCTCCGCCAACCCCAAGCAGGTGCTGGCGCAGCTCCCCGCGCAAATCGCCGACCAGCAAGTCTTCAACGTCAAGATCCCCTTCGAGGGCGGGCCCATCACCAACCAGCGCTCGAGCGGACGGTGCTGGCTCTTCGCGTCCACCAACGTCTTCCGCGTGGCGCTGATGCGGCGCTACCGCCTCGACGCCTTCGAGCTCTCGCAGGCCTACCTCTTCTACTGGGACAAGCTCGAAAAGGCAAACTGGTTCCTCGAGCAGGTCATCGAGACGGCGGGCGAGGACCTCGACGGCCGCCTCGTCCAGGCCCTGCTCGCCGGGCCCGTCTCCGACGGCGGCCAGTGGGACATGGTCTACAACCTCGTCGACAAGTACGGCCTCGTGCCCCAGGCCCTGTACCCGGACGCCTGGAGCGCCAAGAACTCGTCCGTGCTCAACGCCGCCGTCGTCAACAAGCTGCGCGAGTATGCGCTGCGCCTGCGCGCCGTCGTGAGGGGAAGCGACGGCAGCGCGCCCACGCCCCCGGCGCTCGTCGGCAACCTCAAGATCACCATGATGCGCGAGATCCAAAAGATCATGACGCTGCTGCTCGGCCCGCCGCCTAGCCCGACCAGTGCCTTTACGTGGCAGTACAACGACAGAGACGGCAAGGCACACGAGCTGACCATTACGCCCAAGGACTTTGCCAAGAACATCGCCAGCAGCGACCTGCGCGTCACCTCATCCGTCATCGAGAGCATGGTGTCACTCGTCAATGACCCTCGGCACGACCCACTGTCTCCCCTCACCGTGTCGCGCCTGGGCAACGTGGTCGGCGGCCGGGGCGTGAGCTACATCAACGTGGATATGGATACGCTCAAGGATGCGTGCGTCAAGATGCTCAAGGCCGGCCTGCCAATCTTCTTCGGCTCCGACGTAGGCAAGTTCAGCGACAACGCGACGGGCATCATGGACCTCGACCTGATCGACTACGAGGTCGGCATCGGGTCCTCCCTGCTCGGCATGAACAAGGCAGAGAGGCTGCGGACAGGCGAGAGCCAGATGACACACGCCATGGTCCTGACGGCGGTTCACGTAGACGAGCAGACGGGCAAGCCGGCGCGGTGGAGAGTGCAGAACAGCTGGGGCCCCGACGCGGGTGACAAGGGCTGGTTTGTCATGAGCGATGCCTGGATGGACGAGTTTGTCTATCAGGCTGTCGTCGACCCGCGCTTTTGGCAGCAAGGAAGTCAGGGACGTCCTGAAGAAGGACCCCATTGTGCTGCCATTGTGGGATCCCATGGGCGCTTTGGCTTAGTCGTTGGAAAGAGACTTTTGTACATAAGTCAAGGATGAGCCTTGTTGAGGCAGCATGCCAAGTGCGCCTCTGATTTTTTTACTCTCGGACGTCATGTCGTTTGGTTGTCTGGCAAAATGAAGGTCAGGCAGCAGTGTGGACCTCGTCCTGCACACTTACGTTCCCACGATGGCGATATACGGATGTGTAGAATCATCGAGAATCGATACTATGTCCTTCCGCAAGAGGCACAGTCTATCCATCGTCTTTTCGCACCAACAACGCCGAGGGGTCGATCTGTCTCATGCGTGGCTTCAACAAGGGCAAGCCAACGCCTGCCTGGCCTTTCGAGGTGTCAAAGGGGCGTGGTCGACTCCGGAGCTAGCACCTCTGCCAGGATCATGGATGCTGAGTAGACGGCTAGTAGCAGCGTCCATGCCCAACATGAGCATTGCTTGCGGGTCGACGCCTCGTTGTCGCCCGGCGATGCTGGTCAGGCGGGGTGCTTTGCGCTGACCCCCAAATCTTGATGTGTGCATTTTTCACGTCTCAGCAGTTACACAGAGACACATGGGGTTCGCACGACTCACCAGCGAGCCAACGCGCATTGGTAGACCGCGAACCCCACTGATGATTGATGTGGTCTGGTATCAGGAGCGTTTCCGTGGCTGTTGAGTGACCTCGTCGGACATCACACACGATAGCCGTGAGACATAAGGCTGATGACAAGGCCCCTAGCGTACCTCGGCGAGTCAAGCCAGCTGTGGAGATGATTGCAAACTGATCATCACAGCCTCCAGCGGGGTTGGGTCATCATGTCATGTCAGATTTGGAGCCCAACGATTGATGTGCGTGCGTACTGTTGATAATGGGGTTGCACATGACGATGGTTTTCTGCGGACCAGGGCTGACCGGGTCGCCGGAGCAGGAGCGGACCCTCCCGCCCTGGTGAACATTGACAACGCCCACCGATTCTGTGGACGCCAAGGAAAAGAGAATAGCATTGAGGAATTCGGAATCGCAGAATCGTCTGTGTGGCCAAGATTGGATGGATGGATGGCCAGCGAGACGTGAGCGTGGCGGTGGCCAACTTTGGCATGTTGCGCTCGGAAGGAGCCACCACGCCATCCACTGGTCCTTCCTTCCACGCTCAATTCGCAGTAACGTGACAGCTTTTGTTCTCCTTTGTCGGGGATTTTTTTCTTCTTTTCTTTGAGAACCGCAAGCAATGGACCGACCATGGCATGGCATGCGTCACCTATCACCAGCTCGAGCAGTGCCCCTTTGTCTCACACCGCACCGTTGACAGAGCGGAGCGCAATTGTCGGGCAGCGTCGTCGAGACGGCATGTCCCATACTCTCTACCTGGTGCCACACAGCCTTCAACCACCCACACGAGACAGGCCAAGGCGATGGCACACGAGGTACCGAAATACAAAACTCCACCCTCACGCTCGGCGGGTACGAAGTAACTTACGAAAGTAGTATCACTCGCATTGTCCCCCAAAGGGCAAGAAGGTTTGTTGGCCATGCCACATCGAGACTGCGCTGGGCCGCTAAGCAGCGAGGCGATGGCTCCGAAACACAGCCATGGATGGAGGCCAACGGGTGGCAACGGTCACCTGGCTAGCTTTGGCCAAGGGACGTCATTGCACCCACGAGCTGAAGAATGCCGAAGCCCGCGATAACCTGGGGAAACCTGGAGCATAGCACAGGACGCGGCGGCGACACGGAACAGGAGGCGTTCGGAGCTGTCAAACACGCGCGCCAAAGAAAGAAGGGGCTGAAGCAAAGGAAAGCTTGCGCATATGCGGCTGGACGACGGACGGAAACAAATCGCACGCGCAGCACGTAGCGCCATCGTCGACGCTGGCCTCAGTCAGGGTCCTGACCCAGTTGAAAGGCACGCCTTTGACGCCTCCAAACCCCGTCCCCATGGTTGCTGGCGCCCCTTGACTCGCCGTCCCCAGTTGGATGGCGTGAGGCGCCAGCATTCCAAGGAAACGGCCCGTCGGGAACAGAGGGGCCCCTGCGGCGCAGGCTGGATGGAGCCCAACCCGCCGACCTGGCCCAATGTCGCCCATATCTGCAGTGAGTGGGCTGGCATTCGACGAGTCTGACGTCGAAGCCCCCGCTGAGATCCAGGACCAGGGAACAAGGCCAGTCGCTCCGGGATCACTGCCATCCATCCTGATGTGGTGGCCCTGGCGACAAAGTCGTCATTCCCCAACCCAGCTTTCGCGGCAGTACGTAGCATCCCTGCGTTTTCGCCCAGTCCTCCACGGCCGCAATCTGGTTGTCTTGACACCCGACCAGGCAGTGCGCCGTTTGTCGCCCTTGCTCCCTTGACTTGGGCTTCAATTCTGCCGCCGCCGGCAAGATAAGAAACTTGCCCGCCAAGGCGCCACGCCTGCATCGCGTGTGCGCCTGCAGCAGTTCGTCATCGGCCGTTGAGCCCCGTGGCATAAGCGCGCCAGCGGCCACGCGGCGAACTACGAAGTACTCTGCTTCCACCACTTCGAGCGAGAACATACCTACGGACGAGCTGCTATTGCTGCTGCTACTCCTGCGACGGTGGTCTTCCCCCCGCCGGAGAGAGCACGAGCCCAGGTCCACCCGCATAAGCACAACACCGTCCGAGCAGGGCGACTGGTCTGCCAACCCCCTTCGCAACCAGTAACGCCTGATCTGGGCATCTCACAGCAGGAACCCCTCCCCCTTGCTGGAGGCTTGTCCACGACCACATCCCTGCTTCGGGCACAAAGTGCGAAATCCAAAGGGACCAACACCGAGCCTTTCTAGCCATCCCCCGCCCCTCACCTCGCAGCGACCGACTTTTCTATCCTTCTGCCACCGCTTCCCTTGCCTCTCGAGCTCTCGAGCTACCTCGCCAACCCCAGGCAGCACAGTCATTGCTTCCCGGGCGCAAGGAGGGCCTGCGAGCGTTGCGCTTCCCGCCGGGTCGTCATCATGGCCGACCGCTATCGAGGATATCCGCCTCCTCCTGGGCCACCCCGGCCGCCCACGTTCAACCCGGCCAGAGCGTCCATGCCCACCAGCATAGGATACAGCTCAGTGTATGCGGGCGACATGCATGTCATGCCATCAGCAACACCGAGACATTACGTCGCTACGCCCCGAGGCTACACAACCTCCACGACGTCTTCCGGTGTTCCGACCACCACACGCACGTACGGCATCGCCCCCGACTCGCGGCAGCGGGGCGGCACTCGCGAGAGCAGCCGCACTCGGCGCTCGACTCTCGACTCCACCAGCCGACCGGTCATCATTCTTTCGCAGGAGAGCAGGCCACACGCATCCTCGTCGCATTCTTCAAACACCCGCACCGGCAGCCCCATCAGAGACGAGTATCGTGCGAGCGACGGACAGTTTTACTCGCAGCCCGCTTCGTCCATTCGGTCCCGGAGCACCGCTCGTCCGTACCACGCCTCTTCGGGTAGCGAAGACTTTAGCAGAGCCCGGGATCGGAGTGATTCGCTGCTAAGCCCTCGCGAAGTCGATGCCTACCGCAGCTCCCGACCGTCGGTGGTGTATCCCAGCGATCCCAAGCACAGTAACGCCGCCATCGACTATGGCGACGACGGCTATCAGTACACCAATGCCGGTGAGCTGGCTCGATATGACCTCGATCATTCCAAGCCCGCACGGCCGCGGCGACACGACAGCACGGACAGAGGTTACTACCGGCCCAATGTCAACTACAACGCTGACCAGCGGAGCTTCAACGTCCACACGAGCAGCGATCTGGGAGGCAACTACAACATGAACACAAGCCGGCCCTATGAAGGCAGAGGAGGGCCGCCGCCCTCGAGTCGGGGTTTCGACAAGATCAATCGAGGCTATGACTCACGGAGCATCCCTCCGGCGGCACCTGTCCCACCCTCACCAACCACTTCGCAGCTCGAGATTCCTGTTGTTGCATCGGAGAGGGCCGAAGCAGGACGACGCGGCCGGCCTCTGTCGCTGCACCAGGAGGGCGCTGCTCGATCATTGCATCACGACGACTACTATCGCAGCCGTGAAGAGGAACGTTCTATGCGGGATCTACGCGATCGTGAGCGCGACCGTTCTCGTGATGTGGAGCGCGCGTACGAGCAACCGCGGTTCAAAGACGACAGCGTTGCCACTCGCGGCTTCGGCATCCGTACTGATCTCTTGGACAACCCGAGCGATGCGAGGGAGCGTCGGCGCGAGCCTCGACCAGAAGAACCCAAAAGAGCATCGGACGAAGAGCTTGCGCGCATAGCAGATGCAGAGCGGGACGACCGCGTCCGTGCCCGACAGACGACTCATGATGACCGCCGCGAAAAGCGGAAGGATAGTGACGAAGATGACAAAGAACGGCCTCGCATCCGTGACAAGGTGGCGGCCGGGGTCGGCGTTGCAGCGGCCGCCGTAGGGCTCGTGCCTTCGCACAAAGAAGGAGAGAAGAGGGAGCAGCCCTCCAAAGACGCCGCTCAACGTCGGAGCCCGGATGACGACCGTGAACGTCGCAGAGAACCGGACCCGCCCGAGAAGGCCCCGGCGTCAGCACGAGACCGCGAATATGAGAAGGGACATGAGGGAGGGCGCGAGCGACATCGGGATGAGTCCCGAGACCGCATTGCGGCTACCGATCGCCATCGACGAGACGCAGAAGCCAAGTTGGCCGGGGAAGCTACCGTGTCCGCGTCGGACTCGGATGACAACCGGCGTGCCTCACGGCGACATCAAGCCTCTCATGGCTTCAATCCAAATGACGCGTCTGATCTGAAGCAGCTCAAAGATCAACTCGCCGCCATGGATGTGACGGATAGGGAGGGGCGGGGTAAGGACCCGCCAGTTGTTGAAGAGAAGAGACATACTCGCTCACCATCACCTGCACGAGGCGGTCGCGGTTCGAGGGATTCTTCTCGAGAAGAGTCACGTGGCCGCGAGCTAGTACTGCCCTCGGAGGAGGCGAAACACGTCCGGCTGGTCTCGCCGCCCAAAGACAAGTCTGACGAGAAGCCTCTAAAGGGGATCCTAAAGCAGCCAAAACCCAGCTTTCCGGAAGAAGCCAATCCCGTCCGCGAGGGCGTTGCCCCCCATAAGGAGGATAAGAAACTGAAAGAGGCTCCTGAGGGGGCCAGGTGGACCAAGATCAACCGTAAGATTGTGAACCCGGAGGCTCTATCGTACGGGAAAGAGAGGTTCGAGGTGCGGGACGACTTTGTCATTGTTCTGCGCGTCTTGAACAAGGACGAGATTCAAGCGTACGCCAATGCAACTCAGGTTCTTCGAGGTACGTTTTATCCCGCTTCCTGCTGGTCGGCATCGTGGTGCTAATAACGCTCCAGAGAGACGGCGAAACAAGGGTGAGGCTGACCGCGGCCGCGGCCGCGACAAGGACCCTGATGCCGATGAAGAGCAAGACGATGATAAGGATACTGGTCGACGGCACCACCACCACCACCACCACCATCGCCACAGAGACGATGCCGAAGAAGACGGCAAGGAGCGAGAGCGTGATCGAGACCGCGATCGGGATCGTGACAGAGACCGTGACCGTGACCGCGACCGCGACCGCGACCGTGATCGTGACCGTGACCGTGACCGCGATCGGGATCGTGACAGAGACCGTGACCGCGACCGAGACCGCGACCGAGACCGGCGTAGGCGGCACAGAAGGGAGGACGAGGACGAATATGAAACTCGATCGAGGGAATCGGAGCAACCTCAGTACCACCACCGGTCGTTCCGAGAGCGCGAGCGAGCGGCAACTGAGACATGAGAAGGCGCGTTTCAGCGTTGCTTGTCACGAGTATATGGATATTATAGTGTATTGGGTAAAACTGTACGATGATGATGAGTCGAGGACAATGGGTTCGGATCGCGATCTGAAATCTACACAGCGCTTCATGGCATGTTGGACTCGCTCTCCTTGTGCATGACGTGATAGCTTGTGTTGATTCCCTTTCCGTCCAGACTTGCAACTCCAACTTTGCAAACTCTGACCAAGCATAGCCAAGTTGCTCTCACTTGCACATACTGGACTCGAGCAAGCCAACGATGCGGTCCAACGCAAAGCGCAGCACCCGAAAAATCATGAGCCATTTTCAAGTTGTTGCCTCAACTTCTCAACGCCTTTCTCATAGAGGCAGTCGCCGAACAGGATGATCATTATGTTAGTCACAGCATCACGAAGTATCAACATCTGAACGACGCCTTTGCTGGAGTTGTCGGCGCTCAGCCCAATGAGCTCGCGTCAAAAGCGACGTTTGCCCTTCTCTCCCCTAATCTCGCCATGTTTCAAGATCAGCAGCGGCGGTTCCAAGGAACTTTTGTTGGACCTTTTGTTGGAACTTTTGCAGGGACTTTTGTCCGCCCTAGTGGTGATATACGGCGCTAGCGGCATCTCCTGGACCTGCGATTGGACACAGCAGTTGACGCTAGCATTAGGGTTACTATATATAGTAACGCTAGCACGTCGTAATTAAGACAATTAGGCAGCCGCAGCTTGTAGCGTCGGTGTATCTATCTCGCGTGGCCAAGTTCATGCTGGCTTTGGCCAAAGCGTGTGTGTCTGGTGTGTGCGTGTGCGTGTGCGTGTGCGCTTGTGTAATGTTGGCGTGATGTTGGCGGAGAGACGGAACGGGGGGCTTGACGGACGTGGAGGCGGGTTCAGACAAGTGACTTTGCTTCACCGCGAAGATGAGGAGAGAAAGGAGGTTGCTTTCTGTTGAGCGGTACGGTATTGTACGGATCATGGATTGTACTCTTGTACGGAAGTAGTAGTAGTACTCGTGGGCCGGCGATAGGAGCTGGTCGGGTAGGACGGTGACTCGGGAAGAGAGAAAAAAAAGTATAAATAGGGAGACTGTAAGAGGCATCTGATGAACGAAAGGGGAGCGTGCAAGACAAGCAGAGCAAGAGACGACAGACAGACATACAGACATCATCATCATCATCATCATCATTGCGCTGTGGACGTTGACTCCAACAGTTTCGTCGTTACACTTGTTCAAGTCAAAACTCGGTTCAACTCTAAAACATCACTTGTCACGATTCAAGCTCGCTGCTGCTTCTGATATATATACATATATATATACACTTTGTATATATCCGCAGCCATGGCCCCTATCCCGTTTCACCTCGAGCCCAAGTCCTTCACTCCCCCGACCAAGACGCGGCCCATGCGCATCATCTTCGTGAGCGGCAGCGGGCGCAAGTCGAACCCCATCTTCCCGGCGACGTTTCTGCGGCTGTCGTACCGCTTCGCCGACGTCAAGCTCTGTAACGAGGATGACGACGACGAAGATGACAGTGGCGTCGAGGTCTTCAGCCCAGACGTTATCGTCCCGCGCGAGATGATGCTCGTGGAGAGGTACGACGACGATGACAGCAACAACAGCAACAATGACGACGACGACATCAACGACAACAACAACCAGGACGGAGGGTCCGACGACGACAATGACAGCAGCAGCAGGGACAGTCGCCGCGGCGGTGGCCCGTCGCCGCTGGCCCTGTACGCCATCGAGGTGCCTCGCGACCACATCCCCCACGTGCCGAGCTGCAAGCCCGAGGACGCCCACGCGGACGTGACGCTCTACGCGTGGCGCCAGGACAGGTACCTGGGGCAGTGGGCGGTCGGGCGGATCAAGGGGCTGGGCCACGGGGCGAAGAAGGTGACGGTGGTGCGGCGGCAGGCACAGGCACAGGCACAGCAGAAGCAGCAGAAGCAGCAGGGACGACGGCCGAGCAGCGATGAGGGCGAGTGGGAGCGCGTCTGAGTCAGTTCAGAGTCAGAGGCGTGTATACTCTAAAAGAAGGTAGGGGGAGGGGGGGGGTTACAAGAATTAGCGGTGATGGGTGTTGGTGTGCTGGATGGTGAGGCTCGGGTTGAGTAAAGCATTGGCGAACCGGAGACCTGCCCCGTGGCGAATGGGAAGCAGGAGTGGGAGCCGAAGCGGGAGAGGTATGAGGGACGAGAGGACACGGGCGAGCCGAGCTGTCATGTGTTTGTTTGCTACCCTATTTGCCCTGTGTACGATGGTTTGCTTGCTTAGAGTGGTGATGAAGGGTTGATATTGATATCTGAGCCGCCTGCCTACCTGCCTGCCTGCCTGCCTGCCTGCCTGCCTGCCTGCCTACGCTTACTTACATGCAATGTACAACGTGCGACGGGGGCCGAGGCGAGGCGGAGGGAGGGGGACCACACCACAATCACTCAGCCTCACGACTACAACGGTAGCAACAACACTGACGATGACGACGGCGTGACTGCTCTCCCCCTTTGATGACTGGACCGGTTCCCATCGATACCTACCAACAGCAGCAGCCGGCCGGCATGGCCCACTGCCGCGCCGTCGCATATATGTACGAAGTACATACGTGTGTATGTATGTAGGTAGGTATGAGGCATCTGAGCTTCCCGATGCGAGGCTGCGTATCCTCCTCCTCCTCCTCCTCATTCTCCCTACTCCCCGTCTCTCTCTGGCCCGCTCTCCCTCCATCCACCTCCACCTCTCAGCTCCAAGTGAGCGGTAGCACAAGGTCGCGGCAGGTCGAGACCCCCCCCCCCCTTCCTCATCCCCCCTTTTCTCCAGTCTCTCTCTCCTTGCCTTACCCGTTCAACACCACAACTGCCCCGTATCAATGTTTACCCCCCTCCCCTTCTTCTTCTCTCTCTCTCTGTCTCTCTCTATCTAGAGTCTCATCCAGCTCGTCGCCACCCGCCCACCCCGTCCTTTTCATCAAGGTCCTATCTATCCATCGCGTCCAACCAACCAACCAACCAGCCAGCCAACCACCACCGCCATCGCGAAACTCGTCACCTCATCAGCTCCATCCAGTCTGATGATCCACGAGGTTTCGTTCAAAACACGCCCGCCCCGCCCCGCGTGCGTCGCTTCTGCACCGAAACATGTCCCATCCCATCCCCCCCCCCCCGTAGTGCCGCCCCGCTGCCGTCTGGTGGTGCAGAGAACGCACGCACGAAGCGGGCCAAAAAAAGAAGGACCAGGATCCAGAATAGATACAAGGCAGTAGCAGTAGGAGACAGCAGCGTAAAATGGGAAAGGTGACCTGTCTATAGTGGGATGTCGTCCTTGTATGACCATGACCGCATCGAAGTCGCATCGTCTCCTCCCCCCCTCACTCTTCCCGCGTCCCGCATGTCGCCTCCTACCCTCCCCTCCCCTTTTCCCGCTCGCACGCGCACATATACGTGCAAACTACATACAACGCGTGTCCGTCTCTTGCACCCCCCCCCATCCATCTTCTCACTTGCCGTGTCCTCGACTCAGCCGCATGTAAGAGCAACGCCGCCCCTTTGGCTCTTATTTACCGAAGCAGACGCACCTCCTCCCCACCACCTCCTTTTCCTGTGGGAGCCGGCTCGGTGAGGGAGCGGAGGGTGAGGGAGCTGTCTTGCCGACCTGCGTAGCAGCAGCAGCAGCAGCAGTCGCGAAAATGGTTCTGGTGAGCTTAGACAATCAACAGCCGGGAGGGGGGGGGCGGGGGGGGCGGCGCTTGTGTCAGGATCATGGAGGTTTTCAACAATAGAACCCGCGGGTGGGTGATGCAATACCTTATCCGTCGGCAAGCCCTGGCCGCTTCACGCCCTTTGTGCGCACGTCGCCCGTGCATACATACATGTTACCATACATAGAGCCTTGCCCACGAGGGCCACAAGGCACGCTCGAGGACCCCCCGCCGCCGCCGTATCCGGGACATTGGCACGGGATCCTGCATGCCTTTCACGTATGTGCGAAAGTAGCATGTAACTTACAATGTATGTGCATGCTCGCTCACTCGCACACGCTGGTCACTTCTCGCCATGCCATCAGCCGACTGATGCCGCCGTAACGATGGGCTATAAAAAGAGGCTCCGTTCGGGTACGCACATGATGCGACCTCATCTGTGTCTCCCTCGGCCCCTTCCAGGCCATCATCATGTACGGTATTGCCTCTTGTTGTTCATCACAGCCCCAATGTTCCGAGGCGGCCGGCTCGTTCGCAGCTTTCCAGCCAAGCGCGCAAACGGCTGGCTCTGTGGCCTCGTAGCCTTCCTGCGCCACCCTCCCCCCCTTTTCTTGTGTGACCTTGGCTTCACGCACGCTGGCCTCGATGGATATCGACGTCGTGTAACTCACCCCCATGTCCCGCCACGGCCTTCCCTCTCTTTGGATCCCCCGATCCGGAGGGACAGCTCCATCCACTCCGACGTACTACGCCAGCGTGCCCATCGAGCATGTAGGCAAGCTATGGCAAGCGGGACCTCTCCCACCCCTCTTCCTGCTTCTCCGTCACCGCCGATTCCAGGCTTGGGAGCACCGGCCCCGGCCATCGCGCTCTGGGGGAATGCGACCCGTAATAAAACGTGAGCTCTCTGTGTTCCCGGGCCCAGCATCGGCCGGCCAGAGGGTTAGGTGGGCCGGCACGCGCGCGGCACGATGCCACTGTTGCTGTCTTGGGTGCCACGCTGCATGTAGTTATATGGGCCTGCCGGGAAAGGTGAGGCAACTCTGCAGGCGGTCAGAAATTAAAGACAAACTCGGCCGGGTTGTCTTGTCTTTCGACACAATCGCGCCAGTCGGTGTGGCTGCTTTGCGTGGATGGGCGATGCCATCACTTGCCTGACACGGCGCGGCCCGTTCCATGCGTCCTGGTAGAGGCCTGCACAGACACTTCGCGGAACGAGGATAAGCTCAAGTCGGACCGCCGTACAAAGTAGCACCTCCACACGGTCGTAGCCATTGTCGTTCTCTAGAGACGGACGGCGCTAGGAGGGGGAACTCTCTCCGCCAAGATCATCACATTCGTTGTTGCACACGCAAGGCACGTGCCTGCCCTCATGTCATGTGTTGTACTGGGGCTCCCGCTAGAAGAGTTTCCGGAGAGGCTGCGGTCCGAAAAATCACATACTGTACAGTATACGAAGTACGCCGTTTGGCCTTGAGGGCGGCCGGGCAATAGACCCCCCAGGCTTGGCGCACGTCGAGGCTGTCCCGGCCGTGACGGGAGGTCAGACCGGATTGTGACCCACTAGTCCTGAGTTCCGTTCGGTTTGGCCAGTCTGCCTGATGGCTCCCGGCTGTTATTCATCAGAAACTCTAACGCGCATGTTGCGATGTGATTGCTGGACACGAGTCGTCCGTCTCCCATTCCTGCCCTCCCAGAACGGGCAGTGGCCGCGAGTGGTTCTAGTCTTGGACCGGGCTGCTCTCCGCGTCCATCCTGTGTGCCAGCTTCGACAGGCGAATGAAACGGAGCACTGCCCCCCTTGTTTGTCTGCCCAAACAGTTGTCGGTGCGGGAAGGAGGACACAGCCACTTCGAGGCCGTTCGGCTCGTCCTAACACCAGCTTGTCTTGCCGCTCGAACTACGTACGTAGGTCTGTGTGTCGCCACGCATCGACGTCTTCACCGCGACTCCTCGGTGGCCCCCGCCCCCTGCTCACAAACCGCACTACAAGCGCCTTGCCGCTCAGGCTGGAGAGGACGCAGGGGGCTGCGGGCTGTCGACGAACTGAACACAATCGAGGACCAGCGAATGAGACATGCCGCGGGGATGGTTCGACGATGCTGAACAGCGTGTCCCGTGTGTAGTTCTTGGCCTTCATGCCTGCTCCGTGTAGTGTCCGCCTCGTCCCGATGAACCATCGCCGGCCAGATGCCCGTGTCCAAGACTGACGTGTCCCGAAGCTTGAGAGCATAAACCCCGTGTTTGACCGCGGTTGAATGTTTGTCATGTCATTCGTGGGCGATCTTAGTTGGCGTTCCGCGCGCCTCGAAATCCAGCTCCTACACCGTCGGGGAAGAAGCTCCTTCCTGGGAAGATGCCACAGAGCTCTCGGAGACGACAAGCCGCCCAGTTCTTGTGTTCCGGCCGCGAGGCACACACGGCGCCGTGTATCTCGGCGGATGCGACGGCCACCTTGGCCTCGTCATGCCATGTCCTACGTAGGCGAGCACTTGTATTCAGCGGGCACCTTGTTCGGCGCGGCTCCTGACCGACAAGTCCAAGTGCTGAAAGGAAAAGCAAACACAATCGGATCAGCCTCCCCCTTGGCACAGCCAGAATTCGTTCTCGAAGCCCCTCTGTGGGCCGCCGCATTATGCCTCGAAATGCGAGTCCCAGCATCCCTGCTGCCCTTGCACGCTCGGCCGGCGGCGCGGAAAGCGGGAGCGAGCCGGGACGGGTTTCCGTCACGAGGATCATGGGCCAAAACATCCGCGATGCAACGCTTGCAGCCGACTCGAGAGACGACCACGCCTCGGCACGTACCAGGTCGTGACCGACGGTCGGTTTGGCCGGGCTCATCAGGCCGTCGAGTGCGGCCCTTGCCAAGGCAGCACCTTCTGATAGTCCGTTTCGTGTCCTGATGAGGCTCATCTAAATACGGACGCAGACTCCATCGATACTGGTGCTCCGTTTGTCTCTGCGGTCAAGTGGCGCCGCCGATGGTCGACAGCGACACCGGGAGACACAACAGGGGGGGGGGGCCTGACTCGCCAGGGCCTCGTGCCATCCAGGCTTGAGACGGTGTAATGACCAGGGGGCCAGTATCCATCTTGAGTCGGGAGTTGCCGCCCACGGCCATGGGTCAGTCTTTGAGACGCGGCTGCCCGACCTTGCAATCACGGTGCTGCTCCGCCAGACATTCCCGTGCGCGATTGCGAAAACGGCGTCCTTCCTCACATGGAGGGGGGAAGGCGGCCGCCCGTAGGCTGGTGGTCAAAATGACGACAAGACGTCGCGGCCGTTCCGTGGAGAAGCACGCGCGCGCAACGGACGGGACGTTGTCGGCTTCCGTCGAGTGGAGCCATTCGCGTTGTCGAATCAAGGACGAGCAAGGCAGATTAAATCCATCGGAAAGGTGTGTGTATCATGGTGTCTAGCCTCGAACGCCGCATTGGTGGCCAGCGAATGCTACCGGCTGGCCGAGATTTCTGGTGGAGTAGCTGAACGAAGCGCCGTCTCTCTTGACCTCCTTCTTTCGTTGACGAAGATTCTGCTGTCTGCCTGTCCAGCGGCGAAGCAGCTTTTCGAGAGTCGACAGCGAAGTGTCTCTCACATTCGGGAAGGGTGTGACGCGATGGCGTCTTCAGCATCAGCACCTGTGGAAACAGAGGCCACCAGGCCGGACATGGGAAGAAAGGGGACACCACCCGTTGGGAGGGGGGCCGCCCCTTGACTGGGCATGGGCCTTGCCGACGATGGCCATGCCCCCCCCCCCACACAACCCGCGCATCCCTGCCCGGTCAACGCGTGCCTGGCGGGCACTTGACGAATCCAAAGCCCTTTCCAAGTGTGAGAGGCGCCTGGTCCTTGGCTTGTCCCACGACTGCTGACTGGGACGAGTCGGGGCTCGAGCGTTCCTCAACCCCATCTCTCTTTGGCACCGAAAATGCAGCTACGAACATACATTCGCATGGAAAGTAGGTCCGTTCGAAGCGTTCGTCATCCCACTAGCCCGAGCTGTGTGTGTGTGTGGCCGATGCGAAGAAATTGAAGGTTCGTTGCGTGACGCACGTCGCGGCTTGCCACGCTTTTGGAAATGACGCTTTTCCGCAACCGACTGCCAACAGGGGCAACAGGGCACCACAACGTGTTGGCACCTTGGTCCTCATGTGAGGCGCGGGCACCGTGCATCGGTAGCCTGGTGGACGACCGGCACGCGTAGCGAGTTTCTGATGTTTGTTCGTGCCGTGGCTGGCGTGTGAGGGAGACGGCCGAGGCTGCCAACAGTGAGGTACTATCGCGTTTGACGCGATATGACAGGGGCGGGTCGCCCTTGTAGAGAGGCGGTCCGCCAGTGCCCATCGCTGTGCCTCACTGGTCGCGAATAGAATAGCGGACGCTGTCGTCCTGACTGGGCGTGTCCAGAGTGATGATCGCGTCAGTGACGTCTTTGGGGGCGGAACGTGCCACAATGTCCTTCCCGAAAGCGCGGTTGGATATAAATAGTAGACTGCGCTGCAACAGTCCAAGACCGGCCAGGCCAACCCTGGCCATGTAATTTGAGACAATTGTTGTGCCCGCCAACGCGCTCGTTCGAGTCCTGGACTGTGAGCACGGCACCAACAGGAGAGGACGGCTTGCAGTCTTGTCTCAGAGTGAGTAGACTTGGTTGGAAAGTCACCCGAGCCCTGCCGAACGCCTATAATCGGTGATGCAGAAAGTTATCGTCCGCCACACAGAGGACTGTCCCGTGCTTCATGGAGCCGTTGGCTCTCCGCCAATGCTGTGGGATGCAGTGAGCGCTCTCCACGGCCCAAAGCTGATCCCCGCGTCAGCAAGTGCGAACGCAACACACAAAGGCACAAGCACTGGCCCTTGCGGCCCCGAGGTTGTGTCTGTGGTCGGGGGAGCCCGTTGCACCGCTTCCCGTCAGTGACTGTCGGCAATGTCCACTCGCGTCCGCTTGTTGGCTGTTGCCGTTCAGTTCACTTGGTGCCACGGCGTAGTACATTGCCTTCTCGCGGCCTGAGATGGAGTCCATGTGCAACATCCCCCGTTCCGGTGGCACAGAGTTATTCCTTGTGCTGTGCTTGGATGTCAACCCGCGTCCCGGAGCCGGTGCATAAGCTCACACCATTGACTGCAACGGCCAGGGGCCCCAGCTCGGCGCCCGTCTTCCCAGTTGGATGTGCAGGGGCCTCGTTCGCTCCACTGTGACCCGGGCGAGCGGGTGGCGGGCAAGGCCGCAACCCCCCTTGTTGCACTCCGCACTCTGGCACGCGAACGCTGCGACTTGGTCACGTTTTCTTTTGGAGGCGGACATGGCTGTGACGATGACCGAACCAGCCCTGGCTCGTGGAACAAGGCGATGTGAGGTTCATCCATCACGACAGTGTGTGGAACTCAGCCCTATGGAGCACGACCTCTCCTCGTCTGGGCTGGGCGACAAACCCGCCGTTCCTGGATCGAAGCTCGGACGGCCCTTGGGCTGGCGCCCCCGATGTGACGCCATCCACCAGCGCATTGCTGGGAACAAATACCATCAATAAAGTGAGAGCAACCGCATTCCTAGCCTCGACACAGCCACGCTCGATCCCGATGCTGACCGCCACGGTTGGCGGGGTTTTCTCCCCCGTTGTTTCTGCCAATGCGTTTGGCGGCATTCTCGAATGCCGAATTACCCAGAACAACTCATCCTACCCTGAACACAACGTTTCGACGTTGGCGATCCACGTCAGCAGCCTCTTGTCGTCCGCAGGCCAGGGTGGCTGCGTGTTGCCGATTCGTCACCGGCATCGCGGATGGCTCCGACAAGCGCAACAGTCGGATTGTAGCGGCCTCGAGCCAAGACTGATGCATCGCCCACGTCATAGAATGGCGGCAAGACTCATCAAAGCGCGATCCTTGCACTCACCCACAATCGCTGCCGGCGCTTGACAGGCTTCTGGCGGGCTGCACGCAGGGCGCATTCCACTGGCAGCTACCATCCACGTGCTTGTGGCGGGTTAGCCGTGCTATCCTGGACCAAGGCGGCCTCACCTTGTCAGAAGGAGCCACGCGATGGAGGCAGGGGGGCCCTGCTTACGTCGTCCTGAACCCATCTCGACGCCATCTACTCAACCACGACGCGCCAGAGCGGGACCTCTGGGGTGGTGACAAGCTGACACGAGTTGGGCGACTGTCTTTGGCGGGCGGACTCGATGCTTGTGAGTGATGAGTTGGCTGTGGAAATAAAACAAGGCGGGCGCAGTTCACGCGAGTCGCCCAGTATGGAAATTATCGGTCAATATACAAGATACCTTACCTGTACCTACTGTAGGTTAGTATAAGATACTACTAGGTAGGTAGTAAACAGGTACGTACACCCCTCCGTCCTCTGCCTGCCCAGCATCTGCTTGCACTGGCTCGCGGCGTTGTGGCCGCGGCGCAGGTACCTCGTCCAATGTACCTCACGAGGTCGGGGTGGGCCGTCATGGGTTGCCGGGAGCATGGGTCGCCGGCGAAGGTACGCGCCACTATGTGTGGAATGGTCCCTGGTACCTTGCCCAGCTTTAGTACTACGTAATACCACCCTGTTGTACGGAGTACGTAGTGCCCGAATCGCTCCTTCTGTGAGGCGTGCAAGGCAGGCGCTCTGTGCATCGACCGACTAGTAGACTCCTCCGTCAACGGAAGGAGCACGGGAGCTGTGGCTACTTTGGCGGGTCCGGTGAGTGACTTGCAAATCTCCTTTTTGCTGCAACCGAGATCATCATCTCTCGAGGCGCCGGCAGAAAGGAGGTAAGGTGGCAGGAAGAAAAATTTGCAGTCGCGACAATCGACAATCTCTCTCCCGCTCCGACGCAAACGCGAGACGCGTTTGGATGCTCATCCAGAACGTCTGTCCGTCCATCTCGCGCACCACCCCCTGCCAGCCGCACTGTCCCGCAAGCTTGCAAGGAAATACTGTCGCCAACCAAGGCCCCCCTTCCCATCGACAACGCCTGTTCCTGGCCTCTACCCCAGATCCGCTGCCATCCCAAGTTCAACATCGTGCGCCACTCACCGTGCAACACCCTCCTGTCCCCCTGGCCGCTGCGCCCAACGGCCCGTCCACCATCACAGACAACGGGCGAGGCTGTCGTCACTGGCGCCCCGTCGAGTTTTGGGACCCTCCTATTGCGGGTACACGAGTAAGGCACCCACTTTGATGAGGGACGCCTCCGAGCGTACCTGAGGTACTTTCTGCCGCGTGACGACGGCGCCCTCGTCGTTGCAACTTTTCATTGTGGCTCCCAAGCTCGCGCCTGGACAGTGAGAGAGACAGAGAGAGAGGGTCCTGCATCCTGTGCTGCGCTACTACGATCTACTGCTGTTACCAGCCATTGCATACCATATTCTGCATTCACTTTTAATTTTTCCCCCCGTTTCCCCAACTCTTTTTGCATCCCATATCCCTTCCCACGTGCAGCTGGACCCTGTCGCCACCGAGGCTCTCAACTGCAGCGAAAGACGTGTCTGACGTCGTGGCCAGCCCTGCACCAAGGTTCCCGTCAAACGACTGCAACCCCTGCGCTCTCGGCCGTCTGTCAGGTTTTTTTTTTTGCTTGACCACCTTGCTTGCCCGACGCGCGGGCTGCCGCTTGGCCCTGCCCAGCCCACTCGACGAGAGGACGACCCTGCAGAATCCTGCACATCACCAGTGACGTTCTCCGCAGGAACGCACCGCGTCTGCAGAGCCGTTGGAAACGCGAGCCGCCTCCGGACGCCATAAAGCTTGATTGACCAAAACGGCGCCAAACGACTCCCTGTGCCTGACAGCGCCAGCCTTTGTCTTGCGACTCAAATCGTCATTGGTAACGACCGCGCCCTTGTCGGCCGCGTCCATCGGGGCTGATAAGAACCAAATAGCTGTGTTCGCGCTGCTTCAAGATCCGGCAAGAGCCGTTCCGGTTTGGTGCCACCAGAAGACGGCCGGCCGGGTCTGACGAGTCCAACCTTTTGGGAGCCAAAATCGCCTTTCTTTTGCGCAACCCGACGCTCTTGATCAGGTTTCGTCGCAGCACGAATCCCATCATAAACGCCTATCCCCCCCGAGCCCAAGCCCGAGCCCAACCCGCAGCCACCCAGCAGGGACGGTTTGCTGCCGTCGCTCCAGGCGTTCTCCCGCACCGACCAGCAGGGTTTAGTGCTGACCGAAAACCGCTGACGGCCACTAACGGTCGACATTCCCCACCACCCCAAACGAGGTACCCGACGAGCTCCTGGACCAGGCCAAACCCTGTGCTCCGCTCCTTCAGGCGCCAATTTCAAGGTTAGTGGACCTATTCCTCACAAGCCACCACTGTCCAGTCCTGTCCTGTCCTGCTCGGGGCGCAACGGGCTGCCCTTTTCGATGCTGCCACTGCGCGCAGCTTGCCGGCCGGGGGCCACGAGACGTTCGTCGTTCGGCGTCGCGTGCGTCGTTCTTCCGCGCAGCCCGTACCTATCTGGTGCAGCGGCGCACAGCCAGGCCACAGCGCAAGGTTGCACGAGCAAGCCCACGCCCACGCCCCAGCTGTCGAACCTCGATGTCTGCTTGGCGCCAGCGTGCCGGCTGCTCGGGATTGCGGCGCGTCGACTCGCACTAGAAAGGGGTAGGCGACCAGGGAAGCGACCAAGGGGGGGGGGGGGTGGTCGGCCAAGTCGCAAAGCATCAATCAGCCTGGGCACTCTGCGCTCTCCATGCATGTGTGCGTGCGTGCTCGATCAAGCATGCCTGCCAGGGCAACGGGTCCATGCAGTCGGTGCCTTGTCAAGTTGTCATGCAACTACCGCACCCTGTTTTGATCCCCGCCGCCAACGACAACCACCAGTTCAAGCGCAGTGTGCTGACTTTTTGCATCTGCCAGCTCCGTCACGGTCGTCGGAACCACAATCCGACACTGTATTTCGTACATACCGTTGAGTCAAAGCGTACGTCACATTCTGTCCGTCTCTCCGCGAAACCGTCGCCCGCCCAGCCTCGTCTCCAGCATTAACGGATGCGCTCAGTATCGCCCAGTGGTCTTGGCCGTCACTCTAGGTCTGGTAAGCTCCGGCCTGCCACCGCGACATCGCGTCCTGCGCGATATCCCACCCAACGCGCGCCGCGCCGCGCCGCGCCGCGTTTCTGTAGAACCGAGGCTGATAGCGCTGTGTAGGATCTGGCGAACGACTCTTCGCGCGGCCTCGAGGCTTCCAGTTGCTGTAAGCCTGGGCAACTCCTCCAAGGTACGTTTTTGCATGAGATGGGGCGAGCTCAACCGCAGACCCGCGCTCCACGCCT
Source organism: Purpureocillium takamizusanense (assembly GCF_022605165.1). Classification (NCBI taxonomy): domain Eukaryota; kingdom Fungi; phylum Ascomycota; class Sordariomycetes; order Hypocreales; family Ophiocordycipitaceae; genus Purpureocillium; species Purpureocillium takamizusanense. Next base: position 1,185,984 of record NC_063077.1, read on the forward strand.
TTGCAATTTTCCATGGCCTTTTGCGCAAGTCGAGCCAGTCGAAGCTGCGTGTCCGTGCTTCCCCGACCGGGATGGCCTGTCTTGAGACCGACTTGGACGTGCCGTTTATGATTTGGTGCGGATATGTCCTGCTGCCGTGGGGCAGCCTGGGCGGCACCCAGACCATCAACGCATCGTCGCATGAACCGCCACGATCCACATCTCATGAAGCCCGACTGTACGTGAAGTCAATCGCTGACTCGGAACAGGCGTCAAGTCGACTGCACTATATCGTCCGGGGCAGAAGGCGAGAGCACTCTTGGTCGAAAGCCAAAAGACAAAAGAGAGACAGGGATTCGTGTTGGGGCAAAGCCGACGCGACTCGATCGGTACTTCTTCCTTGAACCCGAACGTGCCCAATGTGGCCTACAACACAATACCTCTTGGCCCCGAAAGCCGACTGACAAGAATCGCGATAGGACCACGCACCCTTCCGTGTCCTGCCAGCTTTCATGACTGCGGCAATGGCTACGCACCGGCAAGTCCGCGGCCATTTCAAAGAGGACCCTGTTTCCGATCCGGTGAGTTATGCCTAATTTTTCTGCGTCTGAGACGTCGTCTCGAAGTCTGTGGCCGAGTGGCGTCGTTGCGACTGCGAACTTGAATTTCCGGACGCCTCAATCAATGCGCGGCAGCAATGACAATCATTCGGGCAGTGCCCGACGAGTGGTCCGTTGTCCCCATCGCGCGTCCAGCCAGCGTCGGCGCGTTTGGGCGGCATTGAGTTTGGCACGAAATGCACACCTCCCGCAATTTGCCCTCTGTCGTCGTGAGTTTGAGGTTGGCTCGGCCTCAGAACTGCACAGCGCAGCACCGCACTGCACAGCAGCACTCACTGCACATCGCGGTCGGAGCTGGCCTGTCGCAACCTTGACCGGGTCAAGACTGAGCGGTGGTGGGTTTGGCAGGGTGACTCCTGTTTCACCAATGACTAGGGTGCCCGCATACGACAAGGCGAGTGGGTCGTCCCGGCGTGGTACGTGCAAGTCGACGTCGAGAGTGGGAGGGGAGGGCTGAGCCGGAAGGCTGCAGCCTCTGCATCAGCTCTCATCACCCGTTCACACACGCACACACGCACACACACACACACACACACGAGCGTGCGACACGACGGCAAGGACGTCGGCCCGCACAACGCCTCGAGCTCTCCGCGGCTCAGCTGCAGAATGGCGGTGGATGCGACGTTCTCGAATGTGCAGGACGCGGCGGACGGCACGAGGAGATGGACCTCTGCGACATCTGCCAATGGGCCGCGAGGCTGTCGAGACGTCCGGCGCTCCCCACCCCCCAATTCGCCCCGGCTCAAGGGTGCGCCAACAGCGACGACTGTGGGCCAACTGTCGTTGGGCCTGCCCGGGAGGTGTGTGTGTGTGTGTGTGTGTGTGTGTCCGCGTGTGGCGTGGACCGGGGAACGCGCTTATTGTACCCGGGAGGTTGAAGCGACCTGGGCCAGCGCCATGAGTTGGTGGGGGCTGGCGAATCCAGTGTCAGCCCAAGGCGCTGGACCGCACCGGGTTCGACAGCGCAGCGCAGCGCAGCGAGCCAGCACAGCCAGCCAGCCCAGAGAGGTCCCTAGTGGGATGCAGAGGGTGGTGGCTACCGTCGAGGACGAGGGCGGGCTGGACAGCAGACGGATGCCGACGATTCACGACCGTGTTTGCCATGTGTGGCGTGACGCCAGCCGCGACACAAAGCACCCTCTGAGCCGAGCAGCACGCAAGCGTGGTGGACAGGCTTGGGTGTCTTGCCCGCCGGCACCAGCAGCGAGATTGGGAACGGGGCTTGCTGCAGGACGAAGCGAAGCGACCGGCGCAGCTGCGAGCCAAAGTTGCCTCGCAGCGCGGCGCGGCGTGTGGGGAACGCAGCCAGCGAGCACCTACCAGGCGCCGACTCGGCGCCAGCCGGAAGTCTGCGGCGACTGCGTCCTTTGCCTCCCGTCGGCCGACCGTTGTGCGCCTCTTTTTTTTTTTTGATGCTGAAGCCGCAGCCACCACTGCGACCACCACAACCACTACCACTGGGGCGAGCGCCTCCCCGTTGAACTCTGCCGCGTTGGACCGCCATCGGCAGCGGCAGCGCGGCCCAGCCCAGCTCAGCCCAGCCAGCCAGCCGTTGACAGCGTCATGTCGAAGCCGACGGCGACAGGGGGCTGCGACGGCGGGATCCATGCCGTGGCGGGTTCTGGGGGCCGTGTGGCAATGGCTGAAGAGCCACGGCTGCCGCTGCTGTCTGTCTGCTGCTGCCACCACCACGGTTGTCTGTTACCACCACCTCCTGCTGGGTGGTGATTGGGATGGGTGTGGTGATGCTGGTGGGTGGTTGAGGTGCGCGCGTGGCCGTGCCTTGCCTTGGCTTCGACACCTTCCCTGTCCACACCGCCTGAGGACCTCTTCCTCATCCCCCATCGCTCCCCTCCCCTGGGCCCATGCCACTCCACCCCACCCCCCCTTCCTCCCAGCGGCGGCGGAGACGAGGAGCTTGGGAGCATGCAGACGCCTGGATCCCGGTCGAATCCTGGTCCACTGGCTAGCCCCGGCTCTCGAGTGCTCCATTGGGCAGCTGCCCCTTGGAAAACGCACACTGTCCCCCCAGGCGGCTTGTCCATTGGTCGTTTAATCAAAAGCGTCCCAACCCCTGTCGCCCGCCTTCCATGCGTTGGCCCTGCCCGGGCGCCCCCGGCCTCTTCTCTCCTCCCGCCTGCTGGGCCTCTTGGGAGGACCCCCGTCGCTCCCCCGAGGCCCCAACGCACCCCCACCCCTGCGCGGCGTGCGGGCCCCTGGCTGGCCTTGCTGGTGCCCAAGTCCCCCCCGCCAGGGAAAAAAAAGACACTGGAGCATGGCTTCGCGGCGGGAGCTTCTGCACCTGCCGTGGTATTCTTCACCGTCCAACTTGTGGCCCGGCTGCAAGGCGGCACAGGCTCCGGCGTTGCGTTGCGGTGCGGTGCGAGCACCTGCATACCGGCATCTTGCCTGCCCTGAGCTTTTTTGGCCGGCAAGTTGTCGAACAGGCCATGGTAAGCAGAGCCTTGTTGGGGGGGGGGCGAGGGGGAGCTCTAAGCCCGGCGGCACAGCACAGCCAGCACAAGGAGTGCGATGCGAGGCGGAGAAGCGCAAAGCGCAGCACTGCTCAACACAGCACAGCACGGCAGCGCAGCGCAGCGCAGAGCAGGTGTTGAACACAACAGAGCAGAGCAGAGCAGAGCAGAGCAGAGCAGAGCAGCTTTGTCGCGACCCGCCGCCGCCGCCGCCGCCGCCGCCATCCTTGCAGTACGGTACATACATGCATTGTCAGCCCATTGCTTCCCCACTCGCTACAGATGCCACCTCCCTCCCTCCTATCCATGCCCGTCACCCTGCGTGTTCAAATATACCTCCTCCCCCTGCCAGTCTTCCATCTGCGCCACCACCCCGATTCGCCTTTTTTTTTCTTCCCCTTGCCCTGCTCTGGCGCGCTTCTGTCATTGTTTCCCGGCCCTGACCGCCGCCGTCGTCGCGCTTCAAGACCACGAGGTTTTTTGACTAGGAGGTAGTTGACTCCCGTGATCCTGTCTGCCCGTTGCAGCCCCCCCTCCCCCTCCCCGTTTGCCTCGTCCGCTTTCACCACTTTTTGCCGGCTGCAGTCGGACGGCAGATGTCTTCTCCCCCCCGTCCGCCCACATCCATGGTGGTGCCCCCCCATTGCCTCGCCTGGGGCTCGCTCGAGTAAGCGGGTGCAAGGTTGCTTTATCAGCGTGGACCTTCTGGGCCTAGCACGCCTCACCCGTGCCATCCCAGTCGGTCCGCCGCCAGGGGACTGGCCCACCCCACTGAGCTTCCCAGACCTGGCCTGCTGCCGTCCAGGGGCCCCCAAATAAAACACCAACGCGTCCTACCTCAGACTGATTCTTGCGGAGGCTTTAGCCCTTCTTTTCACTGTCGATGTCTTACTGATGCATCTTGTCTCTATGCAGCATCATCCCCACCACCAACAACAGGGTCCTCCGCCTTCGCAACACCTTCAACATTCGCGACCGCCGAGCATTGTCCACCAGCAGCATCACCCGCAGGCTCACACGCCGCAGCAGCAGCAGCAGCATCAGCATCAGCAGCAGCATCAGCATCAGCAGCAGCATCAGCAGCAGCAGCAACACCACCACCAATCTCAGCAGGCGCAGCACCACCAGGGCGCATATTCGGCCACGCACTCCCTCCCGCAGGCCTACCAACCAGGCAGCCACGGCGCCAGCTCCCAAGACAACCTGGGCTACTATAGCCATCCGAGTCCCTATAGCACTCCGGGTGCCAACAGCGGATACACCTCCGCAGGTGAGTTCAGGAGCGAAGCCGTTGACATGACATACCAGGTGCTGACGTCGGCCACTTGCTAGCAGACACCTCCGACATGATGGCCGCCGCGCAGATGCCTAGACCACCTTACCCTCCCATGTCCTATCATACGCCGCAGTCCAACTCGCCCGCGTCGGTCGCCTCACCCTCTCAGCATGACCAGCATCGCAGCATATACGGGCAGCCCCCGTCCCAGCACCTCCAGCAGTCCATGTATTACCAACCGCAACCGCACTACCAGTCGATGCCGCCTCACCCTGCCGCCTCGCCCTATGCCCAGCACGCGCATCACCCGCAGCAGTCGATGACCTCGCAGCCCAATATGATGATGTCGCACCCAGCACCTCAGAACCAGATGACGCAGCACGCGGCGCAACACGCTCAGGCGGGCATGACGGGTAGTCCGCGGCCCAAGATTGAGTCCCAGGTTCCCGTGCAGCTCCAGAAGCAGGCGCAGACGTCCCCGATGCCGCAACCGCAACACCAGCATCAGCATCAGCACCAGCACCAGCAGAGCGCGCCGCAGCTGCAGAGCCCCGGCAATCAAGCTGCTGGCGTGAATCCCAACGCTGCCCCTGGGCCCATCCCCGCCACGACTCCGCTCGTGGTGAGGCAGGACGGAAACGGCGTGCAGTGGATCGCGTTCGAGTACTCGCGCGACCGTGTCAAGATGGAATACACGATCCGGTGCGACGTCGAGTCGGTCAACACGGACGAGCTGTCCCCCGAGTTCAAACAGGAGAACTGCGTCTACCCCCGGGCCTGCTGCCCCAAGGACCAGTACCGCGGCAATCGCCTCATGTACGAGACGGACTGCAACCGGGTGGGCTGGGCGCTGGCGCAGCTCAACGCTCCGCTGCGCGGCAAGCGAGGCCTGATCCAAAGGGCGGTGGACAGCTGGCGGAACAGCAACCAGGACCCCAGGCTTCGAAGCCGACGCGTTCGTCGCATGGCCAAGATGAACACGCGCAAGCAGGTCCCGGGAACCCCCACGCCACACCCCGGCGCGGCGCACATGCCCGGCCCCGGCGGCCCGCCAGGGATGTCGGCCGCGCCGCCCATGGGACCTGGAGGTGGCCCCGCGATGGGCAAGCCGGGGTTGAGCAGCATGGGACAGCCAATGCACCACCATGCCGGGGCCCATCCCGATGGAAGCGCCCCCGGCGGAGGAGACGAAGTCGGTATGTTCCACCAGATGTGATTTGAGAGCCTCGCATCTGCCCGCGTTTGCACTGCTTTGATTTGCTCCCTGCAAGCACCTCGATGCATCGCATTGCACTGCACTGCACTGCACAGCACAGCACAGGGGCCCGACGTCACGAGAGACGTTGTGTTGCTTTGATGATACCAAACCTTCTTCCACCCCTGTTCTCGCATTTGTTTCTTTCTCTCCCCCCCACTGTCATTGCAAAAAGAAAAAGGGTTCGCGCACATTTGGTTCTTCGCGTCTTGTCTCCTATGTCCTCTCGAGTCCCTTCTTCCTGTTGAAGGGGGACGAGCATTTCCTCTCTTGTCGCGACGTCTGGGAATGGGCCTGTATCAAATCTTTCTTGCTTCACACATTTTCCTGTTATATATAGGCAAGGGTGGGGGGGATTCGCGTGCTGCCGCACCAAGGGGCCCCCCTCCCTCCGTGCCACCCCCGTCACAGCGACACAGCAGCCTGCTGCAGAGACGGCGAGTTTCAGAACGAATCTCGGAATGTCACAACCTTCTGTACATTATCATAAAGTCGCACACGGCCGTCGCCGCTGTCATGTCCTCTTTATCCCTCTGCATTAGCATCGCTGCTGGTTTTCGTGCGACTCATAGACGAGCTCAATCAGCCTCTTGGCTATATTAAGTTGCAACCATGTTGGCAGAATCAATTTGTTTGCTTGCTTGTCTCAGGCAGGAACAGAGGATGGGGAGAGTGCGAGGGACGGAGAGAGACAGAGCAAGAGCCAAAAAAAAAAAGAAAGCAAGGACACATTGAGACAAAACAGCCACACATCCCGGGGTCCCCGACACATCCCTCCACCACACGACACGGCCGCGTCGAGACAGCATGTCACTAATGATCTTGGGCTAACATTTCTATTCTGTTGAGGCAACGGCAATTCGTACGAGGATCACCACCACCACCACCAGGGCCCGGCACATCCAGGACATGCGGGTGGCGGCGATGACGTGAGACAGTCGCACGTCTTCACCGGGTACGGGGCCCACGGCTACCCTGGCGGCGCCCAGGGAGGACCCATGTCTCACATGGCTCCCCGGGCCGGCGGCGCGATATCAGCCCGAGCTCACAGCAGGACCACGGCCGACGAGCCCGAGGGGCTGTTCCCCGACATTCCTGAGGCCAAGAAGCGCAAGTTCATCCTCGTCGAGGACAACGTGCGCGGCTCGCGGCTCCGCGTGCGGGTGACGCTGGACGGCGTCGACACCAACGAGATCCCCGATAGCTTCCGCAAGGGCGCTAGCCTGTATCCCCGCAGTTACTTTCCCCGCGAGATGCAGAGCCCTCCGCCGAGCGCGACGGGCTCGCGCTTCTTTGTGGATGACATGGACGATGACGGGACGCAGGAGACGGAGGGCCGTGAGGCCGGCCGCGGCCGCGGCACCAAGTCGATGGGCGAAACGGTTCGGGTCACCATGGCTGAGGGAGATGACGGCGAGGCGACGGTCCCGAGAATGAGAAAGTCGATCCGCGGCAGGGAGGTCAAGCTCAACGACCTGGCGTACCGAATGGCGTGGCTGCAGAGCCGCGTGTTTGCCGGGAGGACCGTCTTCCTCCAGCGCGCCAGTAAGTCTAGATGGAAAACGCGAGTCGGGTCGCGTCGGGGAGCCAGAGAAAGCTAACGCGGTGGGCCACAGTGGACTGCTATCGCAACAAGACGCGCGCTGCCATTGAGGCGACCATGCAGGACGTTGCAGCCGTCGCTCCCCACTACGAGACCCGGACGGGCAAGAAGCGATGGACCGACCGGAGTAAGCGAGGCGAGCAAGATGAGGTGGAGGATTAGAGAGTGAGGATTGTGGGGTTTGGGGAGGGGCGGTTCGGGACCGGGAGGATTTCTTGCCATTCTTGTCACTCCTTGTCCGTCTTTGGTGCTCTTTACAGATTCCCCGAGCGTTAGCGACTCTTGTGGTAGGTTCTGTAATGGCGGGTCATGGCCTCAACGAAAGGTCGACTTTGTGACTTTGGACGTGGAGGAGACGGCGGACGGGTTCATTTATTTCTCCAGCTCATGGCCGCGTGCGGTCTTGGGCCGCGTCGACACTATTTGTGCGGATATTTTGTATAGCCGATTGAAAAAACATATGTGAATAGACAAAGACCTTTGGCACGCATACATATATGGCTGGACGAGCAGGCGCGCGAAGACTACATGTTCTGGTGGTGAATAGATTGCCTTTCTGACCGAGGGCAGTGGCCGCCGATTTAGGGGTGTGTGCACACGCGCGCGGGGGCCCGGGCCCAAGCCAGCGGTTCGTCCCGGTTGGTGGTGCGTCCTGCAAGACGACGGGTAGACGTGCATGCATGCGTCGCTGCAGGACACGATGGGAACCCTGCCATGCCTGCCTGCCTGGCGAGAGGCGGGGAGGTGGGAGGGGGGAAGGGGGGAGGGCTGACGAAGCGGGCCGGACACGGGAGGGGAGGGGGATGGCTGCGGTACGGTACGGTGGGCAGGGGAGGCGTCGGAACGGCGGAGAACCTTGAAAGCAGGACGGGAGTGAGTGGAGGGTCCAGGCAGCCAGCCCAGGGGGCCTGGAGGTGGGGGGGGGGAACGGGGGACCGGGAGGGCCCGGGCGGCGGAGCGCCGTTCGCGGGAGGGGGGTCCCGGGGGTCGGGGGTCGGGGTCCGGGGGTTGGGCGTTTGAGCAGGCCCAGGGTCCTATCCTGTCTGGATGGACGGATGCGTCGGCTGTTTTGTGTGGATGTGCAGAGCGCTGACGAGATCTGAATTCGCGGGGTTTGGGGGGGGGGGGGGATAAAGACGCGGGAGGGACAGTACCGAAGGTACGAAGTACATACCAACTTAGGTAGGTAGGCTGGCTGGCATGGACGGGAGGCAGGGCGGGGTATAAAGTACAGAGTGTGGGGGAAGGGAATTGCTGCTGCGATTTATTACTATTACTGCTAGGGCCTGGCTGGGCAAGGCATAGATAGGTTACGCATAGGGTGAGGTGAGGCTAGGTGGAGAGTGCCCGGGGGCGGGGCGGCGGATGGAATGGGGGGATGGATGATGGATGGATGGATGGATGGATGGGGGGATGGGGGGACGGACGAGGTGGTCTTGCGCGAGTAACTAGCGGCCGTGCTGCATGGGAGCGGGCAACCTTGCTGGAGGTGCGCAGCAGCTGCTGCTGCAGAATGCCAGGCAGGGCAGGGCAGGGCGGGCGGCTCAACTCGACACAACCAACCTTGTAAACCCCGGGCGGGGCAGCAAGCATCAACACTCCCTGGTAAGCGGGCCGCCGTGACGGACGGAGGACCCCCCCGGGGCCGTGATCGTCGTCAATTTCGGCCTCGAACTGCTTGCGAGCTGGATGTGCGTGACCCCGAGTAAGGTGACGCATGTATGTACTCTTCCCTCGCCGCAAGGCTACCTAAGATAGGTTTAGAAGAAACAAGGCGGATGGATCCTTCTCCCCTGCTCCCCCGCAAAGCTGCTGCGCATCCCCCCGCGCTCCTGACCTCCCCTGACCTCTATAATAAGGTCGCCCAGGCTTCGTCTGAACCCCACATCCCCATATATCAAACGGCCCCTCCTCCTCCTCGTCCGCGGTATAGCAAGGGAATATCTGGTAATGCACTTCGCGCGCAAAGACGGAGGGGGGTGGAGGAGGCGATGGGGGCGATGGCGTCTCGCCTCCCTTCCTTCGGGTCTGTTCGTGGGAAGGATCTGTGGGTGGGAAATGGGTAGGGACCGAACAAACGAGTCATGAGATCTGCGACATCGTCTGGAGACGTGACGTGAACGTGTGCGATTGACAAAGACTACGAATCAGAAGTCCATTATGGTCTGCGCGTGTGTCGTCTTGTTCTCTAGGTGCGTGCTCTCGCGGGTCGGTCGCAGGCACTGGCGATCCAGAGTGCCTTGCTTGACGCGGGGACACTGCCTTGCAGCATCGCTCCCGTGTCCTGGTGGACATTTTACTAATTGGTATTCGGGTATAGACGTGCTCTAGCAGCAGCGTATCAGGCAGTTTCACGCCCAGACTCAAGTCCAAGTGCCTGGCTCAAGAATGACTCTGACGCGCGAAAGCACTGAACTCGAGGGGACGGGAATGAAACCCTTGAAGTTCGAGTCCAGCTTGTGCACTCCACGATAGAGCCAAGTGTAGCAGCCAGCGCGAGCCTTGACCAAAGTTCACCTATGCCTGTACTTGTCTCGAACGCCGACCAGCTCCGATGCTCTGCCCTACTCTCTCGGGGCGCTGCTTGCATCCTCGCCGCGACGGGAACCCCCTGTGAGGCGGGAGGCCGTAGGGAGTCTGCAATGTCTGGCGAGGGGCGAGGGCTCGCTCGTCGTCTTGGCCATGTTTTGTCTCGAGAGGCTGTACGATTCGAGGTGGAACTGTATAGACGTGCCGAGAGTCTTGCGCCTACGACGCGGCCCTTGTGCGGTGCGGGTCTGCCTGGCCTCTATGAGGTGTCCTGAACAGCGTCTGGAGCCAGGCGTTTCTGCCCGGTACCCCCTGGACAGGATGTCGGGAGGGCTCTCCTGAATGTGCCAGGCCGGGTCCCGCTTCGTTGGGCAAGGCGGCCGACTTGTTCCTGGCTTGGCTTGCACTTCATGGACTGCCTTGCCTGATTCGGCCTCATCGTCGGCACTCTTTCTTCGTTTGGTCTTCGTATAAGTCTTAGCCTCGGTCATGTCGGACGGCATTAATCCGGCTCCAACGAGAGGGACCTGCCTCAGAACCCACTGTGCCGCGACGGCTTGGCTGGGTACATCTCTCCTTGCGTCCACGTAACCAACATGGCCCGGATCGACTTTTGTCACTAGACCGCTACATGGTTCAGTCGACTCTATGATTCCTTTCGCGAACACCACCTTGTTCATGGCGGCTTGCAGCATTTACTTGCGCTTCTCCTCTGGGCGCTCTGACGGTGAGCATCTTTCTGGGATCGCAGATAGACCCGACGGACTTCTGCTCTGCCTCAAATGTAGTCTCCCATGCTTGGCCACCTTCATCCTGACGCTGCATCAGGGACGCAGTCGTCCGGATCACATTCCTAGTCGTGTACGGGTTTCGGTATCTGCCCGTTTCACCAGCGTCCGCCAGCGTTTGTCGTGCTCTGGCTTCAGTCGCACGACTCAAGTCATTGAGCAGCAGCGCCCATCGTCTGCAGCCACAATCCGTTGTAGCACCGCCTAAGCTATGACGAAAGAGAAGGTATACCGATGGTGCCCGTGCTATTCTGTCCTTGTAGTTGTGTAAGTGGCATTGACTGCTTCAACGAAGTTGCGAGGACGCAAATAGGTGCCATATGCCGGGTTTTGATGGTGGGGGAGAGGGGAGGGGGGGGGGGGAAGGCTAGATTTAGTTAGTGCCTGCTTAGGCAGGAATGGAAGGTTCAGCCCATCAGTAGCGTCCGGGGGGGGTTTGGGTTCGGTGCCCGCAAACCCGCATTGGACCCTCCGCTAACGAGAGGGTTGGCATCGTTTTTGCCCCCTTCCACCTCAACCCCCTTTTGACGTGCGGTTTGTCGCTCGACACATGCTCGCGACAGCGTCGTCCAGCCTCAAACCGCGTCCCTCCCTCAAGCGAGCGAGCTACCGGGCGAAAGACAACCCCCCGACGCAGACGGTGAGCGAGCGACGGCTCGGGCGATGCCACTCGGGCGTCTTGGCCAGGCTGGCAACGGCGGCGCGCCCCAGGGCCAAGGCGGCACTTGAGACGGGTCTTGGCTTTGTCTTGCCTGCCTGCCCGCCTGCCTGCCTGCCTGCCATCGCGGGGACCCCTCAGTAGCCCAACCGGCGGGAACACTACCGACGACGACACAGCGGCAGCGACGAGGGTGGCGGATCGAGGACTCTGACCTGCATACGTGCACCCATACCCGTGTGCCTATCGAGCCGACGGGTCGGCCCAACCATGACACGCCACGAGCAGCACGAGAAGCAGCAGCAACTTGCCAGCGGCGGCAGAACGAACCGCGAGAGCTACCCGCCGCCGCTCTTCGTCGCCGAGCTCGACGCCGCGCCAATGCACGGCACCGTCCCGACGCCCGACGGCGGCCTCGCCTTTGAGATGCCGGGCGACTCGGCGACTCGGCGGAAGCAGGGCCTCACCCCCGAGCCGATCAAAAGACCGCCGCCGGCCGACGTGGATTCGGCCTCGGTGCAAGCGAACCCGTGGCCATTTTATCTCGAGGAAACTCCCGCGACCGCGGCGGCGCACAAGTCGGAACACAAGAATGACGACAAGGAGGCGGAAGGGTCCGCGGCGCGGGAGCCCGCAAATCCGTGGCCGTATCATGGCCCGTCAGGGGAGGGCGATGATGCACCCCGGGCGACAGTGTACCCGCAGGCGCTGACGCCTGGTCCGCGAGAGGCAGGCGATGGTGATGCCGATGCTGGAGACGAGGGGCAGCACGTGGCGGCTGGCGAGGCTGATGGCGTGGCATATCCGGCGCCGTTGAGGATATCGCGCCCGCAGGCGATGTCGCCCAAGTCGCCGACGGTGTACCAGCCCTACTCGCCGCCCCCTGAGCGCGAAAATGACGGCCCGGATGCGAATGTGCGTCCACCTGCGGCGTCCAAGGATGGGACGACAACGACACTCGCATACCGGCCGTATCAGCCGTCAGAGTCTCCGCCGCCGCCCCAGGGCGACCCTGGCCAACGCCCCCCGGCGCCCATGGGCGCGGCCCCGCATCACTTCTATATCTCACCGGAGACGAAGCCCGGATCGACGCCGTCTAGCCCCCGACCGCCCCAATCCACGACTCCTATCGCAGAACCAACCGTAGGAGCAGCAGCAGTCCAGGCCACGCAAAGCCAGGGCAAAACGGTTGAACCGCCTATGTACTCGCCTCAGCCACAGACGTCGAGTCCGCCTGCGCCGGCCAATGTGTCCTTGGCTGCTGTGCCGTCAGCCACATCGACATCGCTGTCGCCGGGTGCGGTCCAGAGCCAACAGGGGCCGGCGATGGGATCAGCTCTGCGACCGGCCTCTGCCTCGCCTCGCCCCCCGAGCGCGAGTATCCCGCCCAGCTCCGCCGCCTCCTCTACTTGGGCCTCTGCACCGCACTCTCCCCTCAACCCCCCATGGCCGGCGGTAGGTTCAGCGCCGCAGCAACCCATCTACGCCCCCCAGCCGTATTCCCACGACGCCCACGCCGCTCTCGCCTCTCCCGTGCCTGGCATGACACCCATCTCTCCCTTGCCGCAAGGTTATCCTCCTCATCCGATGCACTCGCCGTCCCCTGTCAACTCGACGTACAGCATCCCGCAGCAGACATACACTCCCACCACGTCCCCGCCGCTACCCTCACCACATCAGACTCAAGTCCCGGCAACTGCCGAACCACAACCGCAGAGACCGCCCTTCCATCAGGCCATGCCCGACCCAAGCATGCCTCAGCAGCACACCCCGCAGTCCCCTCCGCCGCCGTATCCGTACGGATCACCTGGTCCCGGGCCTCAGCCGATGCATCATCAACCATACATGCCGTCCCCGGGTCCTACGAATGGGCCTGGCGGCTATCCCTCTCCGTACGGACCGTTCCCGCCGTATAATCCTGCCGACGCAAAGCACCCACCCCCGCTGCCGCCTCGCCCCATGCCCGGGCCGTACGCCCCCATGGCGCCGATGCCCACGGGCTTCGGGTCCGGGCCTCCAGGCGCCGCCGCGTACCCACCGCCGCCCAAGACCATGTACCCTCCCAGGCCGCACCTGCCGCCGCCGCTGCCCCCGCGTAACGGGTCCGCCGGCGGCAGCCTGTTCAGCAGCGCGTCGGCCAAGAAGTGGCTCGACAAGACGAGCCAGGTGCTGGAGAGTAAGCTCGAAGCCGTGTTGCAGGGTCCGCCGGGCCCGCCTCACCGGCCGGCGTATACGGGCCAACCGCCGCCACAGCAGTACCACCAGTATCACCAACAGCAGCAGCAGCACGGCTCGAGGGGGCCGCCGGGGCCGCAGTACGGGTATGGACCCGGGGGACCGCCCGGCCCAGGTGGATACGCTGCCGGGCCGTGGGGACCGCCACCACCTGGGCCAGGGGGGCCGGCGCGGTACGCATGAGAGAGTCGCATTCGGAAGTGCATTGGAACAAGGAGACGATGGCACGCTCGTCGTATATGCGGTGTGCCGCCTCACATTCTATTTTCGGGGCAGTCTGCTGTCGGTGTACAGTCAGTCACACACGGGAGGTTCTCATGGGTGAGCGGGCTCGCGTAGGCTGGGCCATGCGGCGCACGAGCGTAGGGGACGGAAGGCGTGCTTCTTTCTCAGTGGTCATTGCATAGTCCCTGGCGTTGGTTTGCCGGATCGACGGCCTGCATATTAGGGGTATACCAGCCGCATCTATACTTGATATAATACAAGTGCTGTTTGCAACAAAGCTATTGACGTGAGCGGCCATCTAGAAGATTTTGTCGTGGCTGTTCCTCCTTACCACGGCCTTTTGTTCCCCAATCATACTTTGCGCAACCTCGCTGAAAGCCCCCAACGTGTCGGGGGTTGGAGAATATACCTCCACGACCCGGTCATGGACGACAGGCTATCGCCGGGAGGGTTACTTGCACACGACGCCCGTTACAAAACCATTCTCGTTGACGATAACATCGCATTTGCCAGTGCTCTCAGAGCACTGCGATGTTTCGGAAGAGGCAGGTTAGCTTTGAATCTTTGATAAGGGGGGAGGTGATAAGGACAGGGAGGGCCTCTTTTTGTTGCCGGGGAGGGAGGGGGCGGGCGCGTACGGGCGTACGATGCATATGTGTGTCCGTTTGTCTTTTGCAACAATAGGGGATGGATCCTGGCAACATGGTATTGATGAATAGGGCGTACCTGTGACTCTGAGGGGCAGGGGCGATCGACGACGTTGATGACTTTGTGCTGTGCCCCGTACATGTCTATCGAGCCAACGCGCTGGATCGCCTTGAAGTAACATTTCTGGTTGACGGCCAGGCAAAACTGTGTAATGGGGAGAAAGCGCAAGGCGTATTAGCTTAGTACCTTACTACCACCACTACCACCAGGTACTCTCTATTTTTCCAGCATTGCTGCCGTCTCGGGGGACATGTACTCCTAGGGCAACTCACTCCTTCTGTGTCGTGGACTTTACGCTTGCGGTCGCGCGCCGCGCCGAGGGCGGCGGCAAAGATGACGATGATGAAGCCGGACTTCATTGCCGAGGCGTGAGACGCGTTCCCGGGGAAAGGGGGGGGGGAGGGGTTTCGAATTGAGGCAGGCCGTTTTCTAGATGAAAGACAGTAGGATGTCTACTTTGATGTGTTCTTGGTTTTGTTTCATTCTTTCAACGGGACCTGGGGGCGGGGCAGAAAGGGGTCGGCGGCGGCCTGTATTTATTCTCCCAGTCTGGGGAGGGAGATGCGAAGCCGTAACGGAAACTCGTCATCGCCCGGAGGGCGGACGGGTTCGTGTGTGTGCGTGTGTGTGTGTACACGTGTGATCACGAACGACGGGTGCACATTGCGCAGTACGGCCCCCTTCCCCCATCCGTGCCAGTCGCAAGCAATGCGCCGTCATGAATTCGTTACGAAATCTACAACGCAACAAGGCGCTGATGCCTTGGCGCGCGGACAAAGAGGACCACAACAGAGGGGCCATCGGCGTCGTCACAGGATGGCTGAGCGCGGGCCCTTTGGCGGGCGTGTCACGGAAATACACAGCCTGGGGAGGAGGATATCGCCGCCGTTGTCGTTGTCGTCAATCTCGAGTGCTTTATACAAGTCCCGCACAGGCGGGTCCCTAGTCGAGCATCTCGGGAGACAGCCGGCCGGCCAACCAGCCATGATATATAAACCACTCGCCGCGTTCGGGACCAACCAACGCATGCATTCTATACACGTACAGAGTATGTACGTACGCAGTACTGGGCGCGGGGACAACACGGGAGGTGGAGGTCAAGTCGAAACAGGTTTTTTGGGCTACAGGAAGGGAAGCGAGGACAAATGGGCAAGGCGAGACGAGAGCCCCCCGAGGTCAGCTGAGGCGTTGGCAACTGCTGCTGGCGGGGAGAAGGGGGAGGGGCTTCGGGTTATTGAAGCGCGATATTAATGGGCGTAATGGCCCTGTCAGCCGTACGTGCCCTCCGTGCGAGGTGATGACAACGGCCGAGGCGCCTGGTTTTTCTTTTCCCTCACGGGCGATGAGGTGCCGAGTGGATAGGGAGGGAGGGAGGGAGGAGGCATCGAGCGATATTTGAACGGCGCTCGTCGGCGGAATACCGTGCCGTACGGGGTATACATAGATAGAATCGTACCTATAGTGCTGTTATTGTACATACATGCAAACGTGGCCGCCTGCTGCTCGGGAAGCATCCGAGATGATGGGCCTTTGCTTCTGCATGCGTCGTCTCAGGCCGATGGGATGGGCGATGATGCTGCTGCTGGCTGATGATGATGAACTGGGCCGGGGATGTTGCTCCGGACGGGTGACGGGCAGGGATGATCGTCAGCAGCATCAGGCAAGGCGCCCCCCGTGTGTGGACGGAATGCAACCACCACTTTCCTCCCCCCAAGAAGGCTCTGGATGGATGGTGAAGGAGGTGTGGTGATGGGTGATGGTGGTGATGATGGGTGGTGGTATACTGTACTTATTAGCAGCCATTCATAGTGGAAAGCACCACGGATGCACTGCACGACGGAAGCAAGTCCAACAGCCAGCCATGCCCAGCGTTGAACCCCTGCCTCATCAGCGAGTGGTTGGTGGCCGAGAGACGCAGGAGCCGCGCACGAATCGCGTGCAGTTGCTGGCAATACGTAGGTACGCACATACGGATAGATGCAACGCTGTTGTGGTGATATTATTAGTAGGACTGGAAGATGGGGCAGAGACGAAGAGATGAAGGACCGACCCCCGGCGCACGGGCGTTGATGCCTCCTGTCGGCTGGCTGACGGGGGGCCGGCTGCGTGCTGTGCGTGCGCTCGTGCAAGGGATTGGCCGCGAACCGTGAGTTGTGCCCGCGTTCTGCGACTTTGCCTCGCCTCGCCTCGCCTCGCCTCGCCTCGCGCGCGGACCTGGACCTGGAACTGGACCTGGACCTGCGATGGCTGGGCGGAGCGACTCTCAGCCCGCGTGAGGCGTGGCCACCGCACAACCCCATCAATTCATCTCCTCCCAACGAGCTGGCTGGCAGGCAGGCAGGCAGGCAGCATATTATACGTGCTAGGTACGGAGTACTAAGGCAAGTAAACGTGCCCCTGCCTACGTACGCCACAACCAGTAGCCGCCCCGGCCCGGCGTGGTGTCTCGTCTGGTGCCGAGACAGTGCCACGCAGCGGGGGGGGGAGGCCCGAACCAACAGACGCGGCGGCGGTATATGTACTACACCTCAGTACGTGATCGCGCGTCTGCCGCAGCTAGGAGATAAGAGACAGACAGACACACACGCGCGATCCCTCTCACCTGTTGTTGATGCCCGATCAGCAGAGAGGCAGGGAGGGCGGCGCGAGACACACGACGCGCGGGGGGCCTCTGGCGAGAGCCTACGCTTGATTAGGTCGGCGTCGGCCACACCGTCAGAGACGGGCGGCTCTTACGTTGCTCCACGTTGCAAACGGGGCCATGGATCAAATGCGCCCCCTTCCCCAGTAAATGATGGGGGCGGCGGCGGCGGCGGCGGCGGTCGTCGTTGTTTTGACTCTGCTCACGATGATTGTCTGGCTGGGAGGCTGGTGAGTGGCGGGGGGAGGATGGCGGTGAGGGCTACCATGTACTTCGTAACTAACGTATATGGCGGTCTGGTTTGCCTTGCCTCGCCTCGCCTCGCTCATTTGAATGAATGAACCACTCTGACTGACTGAGCAACTCGGTCGTGCGGATGTGGGCTGGGGACATTCATTGATTGTCTGATACTAAACGCAATCTCCGTACTGTCATCCGGTATCTGTGTACTCCGTAGGAGCCGCCGTGTTGGCCCGTCTTTTGCAGCAGCTGCGGCACCCGTACTACATTACGGTACGTACACATGGACGTGTGAGAGACGGGTGATGCGGGCATGAATTGCTCGACGCACAAGCGTCCATCCCGACGTTCCAGAACGGCGCAGAGGCATGAATTACGGGGGGAGGTTCGGCGCATGGTCCGGACCATCGGGACCCCCGCGGCCGGCAGGCCATCGGCGCCGTGCTGCGCAGTTCCGCGGCGCAGGGTTCACTGCCTCGGTACCGTGGCGCGGTGGGTAAGGGGCATAGATGTCGTGTAATTCAAGGATGGGAGGGGAGGGGAGGGGGAGCAACGCCGCTTTGCAATGGATTCCCCAACAACGTCCCTGTTGTGCCGATGGCGCGCGGTGGCATGAAGCAGGCGGCTACTTCGCTCATTACCTGCTAGTCAGCCATTCATTCAATCCATCAATCAGGGTTAAAAGCGGAAACCGTCGTCGAAAGGGCGAAGAGCAATGCCGAGGTGGCAAAGCCCGAGGAGCGAAAGGAGGAGGTACCTAATAATAAGCAAATCAGCAGGCCGTACCAAGCATGTACGTGCTGCAGCGAGTGAGAAACTTGGCCCGTCTCGACTCGGCCATCATCAGCAGGCGTGCATGCGTGCTTGGCCGGAGGAGGGCGTGTCATGTCTGCCGTACTGTAGCACAGCAGCCATCGCCGGCCCCATCTTGGCAATCTTGGCTCGTCTCACCCTGCGGGCGCCCTTGGGCCACTGCGGGCGGCTTGCACCAGTTCAACGGCAGGGCGGGCTGCCTGGCGACGGTGACGTTCCGTGACGACAGGACGGAGTAGGTGGGCGGTGGGTGGCAAAGGCAAAGGCAAAGGCAAAGGCGCGCGTGTCGTGTCGCAAAAGTCAAGTTCACTAACAACGTTAGTGCTTTCCATTGGTGCTGCCTGTCCGGGTCCGCCAAAACCCATTATGAGGGGGGCTTGGGAGGAAGTCATGCTGGGATTCCCCAGATCCGGTATCCGTGGCAAAGTCTCTTGCAACCAGTATGAATTTTCAAGTTTTTTTTCCCGGGCCGGACACTTTAGTCTTGTTCCAATTTATTGGCCTGGGTCGCCCGCCGACGACGACGACGGATAGATAGTATGTGGACTGTCGGTCGGTCGGTCAGTCGGACGACGTGGAGGGCGGTCAAGGACGAGGTGAGAAGCTGTCTCTGGCATTCCGTCATCGTCCCCTCAATCCAACCATCATGTGCTCCTCTCCCGAGCATGCAGCAGACCACGGCGCCCGGTGCTCGTGACTCGCCCAGGGCGTCCAACCTTGCCAGGAATATCACGAAACACGTGCCCTGCCTCGCTGCACATGAGCTGAGCGGCTGCAGCGGAGCGACGCAGCTGGGCCCAGCAAGTCGTTTGCAATGGTACTCTACTGTTGTACTTGGTCGTGCATGGGCTGGGATGACAAGGGCGCATTGATTGATGAGCATTTGATACGAAGTACATAGTAGGCATGATAACGGCACGCTATACTAATAAGTGACGTGACGTGCCGCGAGACCACGACTACAAGTGCTAGCTGATGCACTATCCGCGCCCTGGGTTGCCTCGCTCGTGGTTCGCCGAGGTAACGGACGAGTCAGTGGGCGGGCGTAACTACCTTAACTAGTCGGTATCCGAAGGCGACGGCTACGGCTGACTTGGGGGGGAAATGCGAGAGCGCGTTGCCGTCCGTGGTGGATGGTGACACGGCCGCCGCCAGATGGGGCCCGCTGTCTGAGCCACCGACTACCTAGGCATGTCCGGAGCAATGGAGCGTACTAGGTACCTAGGTAATCCCAGGTTCCCGTCTGCATCGAAGGCCCTTCCCGCCCGCTTCCATGAAGCTTCCTCGTTAGGCAACCCGGAGCGCGTCTTGACCTCCGCGCGCGCGTCAGCTTCGCCGGCCCGTCGCCCGTTTGACGCAACCCCAAAAGAGAGCACCCTGTACCCCGTTCGTCCGTCCGTATCGGGACCTCGTTTGAATAAAGGTACTAAGTAACTTGGTTGGCAGTAGTAAAGCCATTCGGTCCTCGGTAATTCTGGTAGAACCGGGGCCCGTATATGTGGCAACGCACGAATCGAATGCCTCAAGCAGGCATCAATCATAATGCCGCAGCGCTGTATCAGGCACTCACGAAAACCTTGAAATGGCGCGCCCGAGCCCCCAGAGAGACTGACTGACTGGTTCCGGTCCACTTTGGGCAGCGTTTTCAGGGTCGTTACGGCCCAGAGATGCGATGCCCAGCCAGCCAAGCCCGCACGCAGTGGCGTCCACGGCGGCGGATGGGATCCTGCCATGGATGATGACGGGTGGACGCATTGGATTGATGCCCTGGAATGCGCCCACTCCCGGCAAGTCGGGTGCTGGTGGTCGGGTCGGGTCCCATGAGGCACTCCATGCGCCCGCGCCGCACCGCAGCGGCAGCACGCTGAGGTGCGCTGCACAGCGCGCTGGCGTCCAGCCCGGGGGGGCATCCATGGATCCACGTCGTCGGCTGTAGCACTCCATCATCGTCGGGGCAGCCACTGCCTCCGCCGGCTTAGTACGTACCTGAGGTACCAGCCAGCTGGAGCCCCTGGAGACAATCTTAGTACCGACGAGATGGAGTCACAGCGCGCGCGCCCGTGCCACCCCGCCAGGTTCAACTGAGGCGGGTTGGCGAGTTCCCGTGTCCCCCTAGGTACCTACGGAGTAGATATGCCTAGGTTAACCTAGGTGGCATCAAGGATCGGTGGATCAAATCTCAATCCGAGCGAGGTCACAGGCGCTAGCCTCCGCGCCCGCCCGCCCGCCTGGTCCCGCCAAACAAACGGGCCTGGCCTCGCCTCTCACTGCAAGCGCCGGGCCAGAAGGTGAAGCCCAGGGCGGTGCCCTCGTCTCGTCCTGAATTGGTGGTTCCTTTTTGCCTGGGCTCCCATCTCTGGCGCCCGGCCCGAGCGCCTCCCTCCCTTGTGCGGCGCGCGCACTCAGTGACAGGCCCCCCCCTTCCACTCTCCCAGCCCTCCTTCGCCTCTTTCTCTCTCGCCTTCCCCGTCCTCTCTCCTCCTCCTCTCCTCTCCTCTCACCAAAACCATCCACCAACCCCACCCTCGCCTGACCCCGTCGTCACCCATCATCGCTCAAGGTCAATCCAACCGCCGAGCACAAAGACGCGCATTCCCACCGACCGCGTCTCTCTGCCAACAACAAACGTCCCGACTATCGATTTCTGAGCGTCCCTTGACGGCCTCAAAAAGCCGCCTCCCAAATTCGGTCGGTCAAACCAGCCGCCTGCGTTTTCGCTCTGACGGCCTGCACCCGCGTCGTCCACCCCCGTCCGTCCTCTTTCGTCACCGCCACCGGGTCAGAGGCTCTGCGCGCCCCCTCGGGTGTCCTGACCGCCTCCTCACCCACCGCACCGCGACAAGCGCACCACCTCGGTGCAGCAGGTACGTGCAGCCCAGTGCATCCAAAAATACCCGCCTTTGAACTGCCATGGCATGACGCCTGCCTCTCCTTCTCTCTCCCTCTCTCTTTGCTGCTTTTGCTCCTGTGGCGGCAGGGCTGCTCGTGCCTCCCTCTCCGCCGCCTGTTTCGTGGATGCCCAGCCGGCTGCAAATCGAGGCCCGACCCTTGTCAGCAGCAAGCAGCACCACCACAGCGCTTGTGGGCGGGCCCCGGCCACAGGCTTGCTGGGCCCCTTCTGCACCGAACTTCCCCCGGTGGCGCTGCAGCCCTTCAGAGACTGCACCCGCTCTCCACATCATGCCAACGCCCTTTGCTCTCTTCTGTCCTCTCCACCACCCTGCCTCCGCACAATCAATCAATCGCCCACGCCTTTTCCATTTCTCCTCTCGCCATCATCGACCACCACTGACCCCGAGCACAGCGTAAAAATAGGCGTGCACCCGATAATACTTGCCAGCGAGCTCGCTTCATCCCTCGCGGATCGAAGCACTCACGCCCGACCGCCAAGATGACTACCATGGTATGTTCGCCTAGCCTCCCTCCCCTCTCCCTGTGCATCCCTTCGTCGGGTCCATTTCGACGCCTCTGCCAAGAGCAGACGTTCGTTGCATGGCAACCCGACTCCTCGGTGCCGGGTATGGCGAGGAACCGGCTCTCGAAGCCAGAGACGCGGCGGCGGTGATGACTTTTGCGTGCCTGCCGTCGCTCGCACTCGTCGTTTGCCTCGTCCACGGCCACCCATCGTCACCAGTCATACCGCAGTCGGCACTTGTTCATCGGCATCCCGTTTGGAATTGACAACGCGATGCTAACTGTGCCGCACAGGATCTCCGCGTCGGTAACAAGTACCGTATCGGCCGCAAGATCGGTTCCGGCTCATTCGGCGACATCTACCTCGGCACCAACATCATCTCCGGTGAGGAGATTGCCATCAAGCTCGAGTCTGTCAAGGCCAAGCACCCTCAGCTGGAGTATGAGGCTCGCGTCTACAAGTCGCTCGCCGGCGGCGTCGGCATTCCCTTCGTCCGCTGGTTCGGCACCGAGTGTGACTACAACGCCATGGTTCTCGACCTCCTCGGCCCCAGCCTGGAGGACCTCTTCAACTTCTGCAACCGCAAGTTCTCGCTCAAGACGGTGCTCCTCCTCGCGGACCAGCTCATCTCCCGCATCGAGTACATCCACGCCAAGTCGTTCATCCACCGCGACATCAAGCCCGACAACTTCCTCATGGGCATCGGCAAGCGCGGCAATCAGGTCAACGTTATCGACTTTGGTCTTGCCAAGAAGTACCGCGACCCCAAGACGCACTTCCACATCCCCTACCGCGAGAACAAGAACTTGACCGGCACCGCTCGCTATGCCTCCATCAATACCCACCTCGGCGTTGAGCAGTCCCGCCGTGACGACATGGAGTCTCTTGGCTACGTCATGCTCTACTTCTGCCGTGGCTCTCTCCCCTGGCAGGGTCTCAAGGCGGCCACCAAGAAGCAAAAGTACGACCGCATCATGGAGAAGAAGATGACGACCCCCACCGAGGTGCTCTGCCGTGGCTTCCCCAACGAGTTTGCCATCTACCTCAACTACACCCGGTCCCTCCGCTTCGACGACAAGCCCGACTACAGCTACCTGCGCAAGATCTTCCGCGATCTCTTCGTCCGCGAGGGCTTCCAGTACGACTACGTCTTCGACTGGACCGTCTACAAGTACCAGAAGAACGCTCAGGCCATTGCCCAGGCCGCCGGCGCCGCCAATCCGGATGAGGACGACAAGGCCCGCGCCTCGCGCACCAACGCCGCCACGGCCGGCCAGAGCGGTGCCGCCAAGCCCAATGCGATCCCCAGCTCTCGCCGCAAGATGCTCGAACGCGGATCTGGTGCTGGCGTCGACACTCCGGATACCAACCGCGCCATTGGCGGCAGCGACAGGATGTGAGTGTCTGATCAGCCCAGCCCAAACCAACCGCATCCGTTTCCTTGTAAGGGATCATTTTTCCTCCGAGAGCGTTTGGTGTGCTTGAGAACCGCTGGCAATGAGGGAAAATGTGCTGACATCTATCGGCTGACTCAGTGGACGATAAACAGGCTTCGCTCTGCTTCAAAGGGAGCGAACTATGCCACTGGCAGCTACCGACCGAAATGAGTTTGTGAACTGGCCCCACCCCGCTCTCGTGCTTTGGCGCACGTCGGAAGGGCGGCCGAGACCTGGGGGAAACCGCCCTCCGCTGCATCATTGACAGGGCCTCGAGGCCGAGGTAGCCTGACCGTCGCCCGGCCACGAATCAAGGCCGACCTACGACGCAGGCATGCTTGCCTCTTGGCCCGCAGACTACACTCGATGCGACGGTTTTCCCTTGCGCGGTCGCAGCTATTTCTTTATTTCCTACGCATTGCTTCATCTCGTTCTTCGACTCTGGATGCATCTTATGGTTCACTTGACGCATGGCTCGGATGGCTCCGGACGGCACGGACAGGACGCGGCGGCAGGCTCTGCCTGCCCGTCGTCGACTGCCTTTTGTCTCACCCGGAACTTCATCTGAACGGCATGTCCGGTGACCGACCTCGGTTGGGCCACCGCGCAACCATGGGCGTGGCGAAGCCGCACACACGGGCGGCCGGCTTTACAGCTCATGGGCCGTTCAGACTTGACCCGCAGCCGCGAGTGCCCAGATGCAACTTGGGATTCCTGGAGGCGCCCGCACAAGACCTCCTCCTCCAGGCCCGACATCAGTCGTTGCGGTACAGCTGCGTTTCTCTGAGCAGGCTATTTTCTTTACTTTCATCGGCCTAATTATGCACGTCGAAACTCGCACTTGTTCGGACTCTTGATTTGGACTTGCCCCCGTCGGGGCCGGCTTCTGGGGAGGTTTTGGGGATGAGAAGCCGAAATCGAGCTCAGGGTGGCTGCGGAAGCCCCTCGGGGAACTTGTCTCAAATCTGGCAGCACGCGCCTACGGACACCCGAGTGGCCAAGCGACACGCGCCTGTCATCCGGGCGAGTTATCAGTCACGGTGGATTGGGAGTTTAGCCTAGACGTCCCCGCTTCGGTGGCGATGCTAGTCGTTGCTGAGGTGGCAGACCGTCTGTGGCAAGTCGGGTCGTTGGTCTCTGCACCCGAGCCGGCTGCCGCGTCAGTGCCTCGACTAGGGATGTTCGTCCCAGGCCCGCCGACAAGGGCAGGCTCATTTGTATCCACCTCTGCTGGTATGGCTGGAGTCGCAACGATCCCTCAACGGCCGAGGCGACGACCAGTCTGGAGCGGAGCACACGGCAAGGAGCATTCGTCAGGTAGTCTTTTTTAAATTGATTGTTCATGGCTTCGTCAAAATGTGTGCCAAGGCCCGTGCCAAGGACGATGGTGACGGTGCAAGTAGACATCTCGTGTAAGGCCGTTGGGCAGGCAGGCAGGCAGGCAGGCAGGCAGGCAGGCAGCCCCGGGAGCTGAACTGGCGCCGTGCAGGCACAGCCCGGATGGGTCGCGTGAGGCTTGGTTGGGTCACCCGTCACGCGGGGTGGCCCCGTCGGCGGTCGTAGGGGCGAGCTAGCATGGGGCACGAGAGTCAGCAGTGATGAAAGTGGACGAACTGGACGAGGCACCGTTCAGCCCGTCGCGGGGCATCGCAGACGGGGCTGGCAGGTATATAGCCGTGGCTGTGAAGCTATCACCAGCCGACGTGCGACATCGCTGCTCTGTCACCTCTGAACAGTTAGTTGGTCTGCCAGTTCCCAGCCCATCCGCCGTGCAATAGCCGGCGCCACAGCAAGCTTTGCCCCTCCCTGCTTGGCTTTGTGCTGTCCGCCTTGAGCTGCCCGTGCGAGCGTCGGGTGCTCTTTGTCCGCTTCAAGCACAACTGAGGTCAGCCACTGGGAAGCCACTGGTGGAGCGGCAAGCCCACTGACCGAGTGCAGCAACCCCCCCAAGAACCACGTTGACCCCTCCACCACCTCCACCACCACCGTGGACCGGAGACGGGATCCTCCAATCTACACCTCGAACTGCCGACCGCTCTTCTCGGCCATGACGACGTTGCTGCCCGTCGACCGCGACGACGAGCCGGACAGCGCTTCAACATCGAGCATGTCGCCCTCGACGCTCGACCTCTTGGTCCTCACGTTCAACTGCGCCAAGAACCTGATTAACCCGGGCGTCTTTGCCACACACCTGGCGTCGGCGTTTGGGCACAACGCGACGGAGTTGCCCGACTTGGTGGTCTTGTAAGCTGCCTGCTCCCGCGCCGTGACATCGTCTTTGTCCCCTTAGGCAATTGACGTGCTGACCATGGTCTCCATCAAAGCTCGCTGCAGGAGATTGCCCCTCTGAGCCAGGCTTTCATCGGCGACTACTTCCTCAACCCCTACGTGGCCCGGTTCGACGAGGCCATTAACCTAGCGGCGGCGCTGCAACAACAGCCGCAACAAGACGTGGTGTCGGTGACGCCGACAGAAGGGGGCACGAGCAACGAGAGACGGTACACGCTCGCACGGGCGCACAATGTCGGGTACACGGCGATCCTGCTGTTCGCGAGGGACCCCGCCCGCATTAGGGATCTGCAAGAGGCGGAGGTGGGCTTTGGCGCGGCAGAGATGGGCAACAAGGGCGCCGTCGGCCTGCGAGCGCTGTACGACGCCGGCAAGGAGGGCGACGAAGCGCAGACGACGGAGCTGACGTTTGTGGCGACGCACCTGGCCGCCATGGAGTGGAACCTGCCGCGGCGCAACGCCAACTGGGCGGCCATCATGAGGGGTCTGACGTTTGACAACCCGGAGGCGGTGGTGCAGCGGATGCGCGGCCGCGAGGGCACGTCGTCGTCGTCGTCGGCGGCGGCGGCGGCGGCGGCGGCGGGGAGCTCGTCCGAAGACGAGGCCGACGACGAAGGGCAAGGAGAGGAGTCGGAGCGGCACCGCCTGTTGCACGACCACCACCACCGACGACACCTCGAGCTGCAGCGGCAGCTGCACGACATCTCCGTCTTCAAGCCCTCGTCGCACCTGTTCGTGGCGGGGGACCTCAACTACCGCATCTCGACGGTGTCGCCGGAGCCCAACGCCGCCTTCCCGAGCCTCGACCCGGCGTCGGAGCACTACTACCCGACCTTCTTCCCGCTGGACCAGCTGACGCGCGAGCGCGCCGCGGGGCGGACCATGCATGGCCTGACGGAGCACGAGGTGCGCTTCCCGCCGACGTACAAGTACGACATCCAGGGCGGACACCACGACGGCGGCGACGATGAAGACGACGACGCCCCCGTGCCGTGGACGTTTGCGCCGCACCGGTACCCCAGCTGGACGGACCGCGTGCTGTACCTGGACCTCCCGCCGTGGGTCAAGACCGGCGACGGTGATGCGACGCCGCGGATGCGCGTCCGCGGGTACGATGCGCTGCCCGTGGTGCGCACCAGCGACCACCGCGCCGTGTTCCTGCGCGTCGACGTGCCGCTCATCCCGCCCTCGCGCCTCGCGCCACCCGAGACGCGGTCCCCGGTGAGGGGCAGCGAGGACAGTGCGGACGCGGACGCGACCGTGAGGGCGACGGACCCGCGCGTGCGCCTGCCCGTGGAGATTGACCCGGAGGCGTGGGAGCGGCGCAAGGCGGCGCGGCAGAAGGAGAAGCTGCTCGGCTGGAGCATGTTCCTCTGGAGCACGCGCGAGGGCGCGCTCGTGCTTGCGACGCTGCTGGTCGCCGGCGTGGGCGGGTACTGGATGTACAAGTGGGCGTAGGAGGGAGGGCGGTGCCGTTTCTACTTCCCTACGTCTCTCTTCCCCCCTCACTTGGCCGGTCGTGTTTGTCATCGTGGCTTTTTTTCTTTTTCCCGTCATCATGTTGGTTTTCCGGCGCTCCATATCTGCTACGCGCGCGGCTTTTCAGCGCGGTGCGTTTCGGCGCCGTCTTTTGCATTCAACCTGCGAGTTAGTTCTTTTTTGTTTCTGCCTCATGGCGGTCACGATGGAGTTCTCGATTGGAAAGACAGATGGCGAATGTGATGTGACGGGGGTGGAAGCGGTGTGTCTTTGTAATTCCCCCTTGTTTTTGTGGCGTCTACATGCTGGCTATAGCGTAGAGAGGAGAGAGAGGGACACGCACGCTGTCTAGAACGAAAGACGAGAAGGAGAAGAGGAGGCAGTTCGCACGAAGGGGAAACCACCGCGGAGGACGGTTATAATTGTAGAGTAGGCGAGCAGACAGACAGACAGACAGACGGGTCGTCTCACGTCCCAGGAGAGGAGTCTCGTCGGGGGGTTCAAGTTTAGTATTAGAGGAGAAGGGGGAGGGGATGAGCTACACATGAACGAAAGCATGGACTTGATACTCTTAGTTTGGGGGTAGAGGTCGGAGCGCAAACATGATAAGACGCCATGATGAGCATGATGAACGGGACGTAGTTCCCTACGTAGATAATGTAGAAGACTCCCCCCCCACCCCAAATCTCCCCTCGCCTCTTTCCAGATCTCGTTGCGGAATGCCGCGGACGCTCCTCGTGTTGATGATGTGATGATGAATGCGGCGCCGCGTCCCCCGCCCCCGCCACACAGGCGCACGCGCGCGCCCTTTCCGCTCTTCGCATCTCCTGCTCTCCAGCCTGGGGCCGCCCTTGACCCTTACTTGGCCTTTGCTCGCTTGCTTGCCTGCTCTGTGAGTGGCGCCTCTCCCCCGGGGGGGTATTGTCATTATACCAACGTCCCATAGGGTGGGTAACCCAAGATGGCTGGCCAACGGAATTGGAGCGAGTGAGGTGGTTCGGCCTCCGACGCTCCAAGTCCCGCGGCCCAATAACCTCTCAGCGGGCGGGCTGGTATCGGGTGGGGGGAGTAGATGAGCATGCCGGGCTTTGACAGGCGGCCCCTCCCTCGGCACCCGAAACGCCCGCCGCGCCTTGGGGATAACGTATGAATTTGTATGTTCCAGTGTGAATGTGAGTGTGAGTGTGATAGTGTGTGATAGTGTGAGTGCGAGTGTGTGTGAAGGCCATGGTGAATAGCCCCGCATCAGCAGGAGGGCAGATGGCGTGAGACGAGATGTGGAAAAACGTATATGGAAAAAGAGCCCCAACACGGCGTCGCAAGGCACGTAGATGGCTCTCAGTCACATTTTAGAAAACGTAGGCCGACCCAGCGGCCGGCCTTCTCCCCACCCTCTCCCCACGACGAGACACCCAGGTGCCTCTCAAAAGTCCTCAAAGTAGTGGTCGTACCGTTGCGCCATGTCATCCGTGTACTGGGCGCGGCGGCCGTCGTCCTCGGGGTACGTGTCGAAGCACTGGGCGTCGCCGGGATAGCGCACCGGGGGGATGATGGGGCCCTGGCCGCGGCGGGCGAGCAGGCCGTCCCAGTCGACGTCGGCGAACCACGGGTGGGCTTTGACGCGGGCGGCGCCGCCGGAGATGTTGCCGAGGCGGCGGGAGCGGTCCGTGGTGCAAAAGGAGCGGATGAGGTCCTTTGCGTCGGGAGAGATGGGGGGCTCCTGGGGGAAGATGACGGGCTTCTCGACGATTCTGGCGCAGCGCGAGTCAGCGGGTGCTTGCTTTGGGAGGGAGGGGGGGAGGGGGGGAAAAAAGGCGTACTGCTTATAAATCTCAATGGGGTTCTGGTGCCAAAAGGGCGGATAGCCCGTGAGGAACTCGTACATGAGGATGCCGAGGGCCCACCAGTCGACGGCGGTGGTGTGGCCCTTGTTGTGGATGACCTCGGGGGCGAGGTACTCGGGGGTGCCGCAGAGGGTGTAGGTCTCGACGGGGCGGTTGTCGTCCTTGTAGCCGAGGCGCTTGGCGAAGCCAAAGTCGACGAGCTTGATGTGGCCGTCGCGGTCGAGCAGGAGGTTCTCGGGCTTGAGGTCGCGGTAGGCGACGCCGCCCTGGTGCTCGTGCAGGTACTCGAGGACGAGGACGATCTCGGCGGCGTAGAAGCGGGCGACGGGCTCGTCGAAGCGGCGCAGGCGGCGCAGGTAGCTGAAGAGCTCGCCGCCGGGGACGTAGTCGAGCAGCATGTAGAGCGAGTCGCGGTCGGCGAAGGAGGCGAGCAGGTTGGTGATGAAGGGGTGGCCGGCCACGTCGGCGAGGATGGCGCGCTCGTGCCGGACGTGGTCGACCTGCTTGAGCTTGATGACGTCGGTCTTGCGCAGGATCTTGAGGGCGTACACTTCTTGTTGTTGTTGGTGTTGCGCGTCGCCGTCTTGCTGGTGCTGGTGCTGGTGATGTTGCTGCCGCTCATCGTGGTCTGCCGACGTCGCGGGTCGGACGAGGCATACGCGGGCAAAGGTGCCTAGTAGACGTCCATTGTTCAGCACACACGCAGGTCACTCGTTGATGCGTCGCGCGCGCGCGCGATCTCGCACGGCGGGGTTGGAGTTGCTCACCCGTGCCCAGCGTCCGCACGAGGGAGAAATCGCTGGGTTTGAACGTCGGCGCGGGCGGGAGCGGCTCGACAACGGCCGATGGCGACGAGGGCTGCGCCTTGCTTTCGCTGCCCTCGCCGCCGCCGCCGCCTTCACGGCTATAGACGCCGAGCTGCGCCTGCGACGAATTTGCGACGGTGGCCGCCATTCTCGGAGGGATACACGGACAGAGATGGAGAGAGAAAAGAGAAAGAAGCGCCTGCAATGGGGGACGTTTTCCGCCCAGCCGCGCGGGCGGCAACGAGAGAATGGAGGGAGTGAGTGACGACGTCCGGGTCGTTGGGCTGTCGCGCTTGCGCGGGTGCGTTGTGCGGCTCCTGGTTTGGTTTCAGATGCGGTCCATGATCGGCCGCCGGTCTACGGCGAGGACGAGGAGGGACGGGCAGGAGGAGGACGTGGAGGAGGAGGCGGAGCGGAGCTGCAGCAGCGCGAGGGCGGACGTCGGGGACATTGGGCGGCGCGAGTGCAGCGAGCTGTGGTGTTGCCTGCCGTCCACCACGGATATGAGATGTCGGTGTCGGTGTCGGTGTTGGTGTCGGTATGTTGAGGGTGCGGAGGAGGAAGAGGAGGAGGAGGAGGAGGAGGAGGAGGCGGCGGCGCTGGGCCAAACAGACGAGGTTCAGCTTACGGTTACATGCGCGTCACTTTCTTTGCCTTGGACACCACCACACCGTCCATATACATACATAGATACCCACCACTAGACGACATCCATCAGCTCTGCCTTGACCGGCATGTGGATGCGCTACGTAGCAGCAGCACGAGCGCGCTATTACACTCGCAAGATAGCAGGGCAGCAGCAGCGGCAGCAGCAGCAATGGGCCGTGATGGATGGATGGATCCCTGGGGAGCGCCAGCCGCCAGCCCATCCGCCATCCGCCGATCCGCCGCGGGGCAGCGGAGAGCAGCAGCGGGGGGACGCCTGGTCGAGAGTCGACCGTCTGTTGGTGATTGATTCCCTTATGACGCAACGGCGCCTCCATTCGCCATCGGGAGTGGGGGGACGGGAGGGGACGAGGAGGGGAGGGAAGAGGGGCAACAGATGGATGTCCCTTGTGTTCCCTTTGCTATGCAAACGGATGGCAGCCTCCCTCTCAGCCATCCTGCCTTTATAGATGGTCGGCATGAACTGGATTGGGCCAGCCTGGGTGGCATGTAATACCCTTTAATGGCTTGCATGTGCCCATCGCCATGTCCTCCCTTTTGACAGTCAGTCCCGTCTGCGCCGTCCGGCATCGTCAGCCATCAGCAGCAGCAGCCTGCGCCTGGACCTGGGCCTGGGCCTAGGTCGTCGCCGAGAGGAATGCGCACTTGGCCACGTCCATTTCACTCCAGCCCTGTGCAGCGAAGACGACCAAAAGCCAGGACGGGCATCGATCGTGGTTGGCCTGGCCCTCCCCGTAGCGCCTGGGCAAGGTAAGCTGAGGTAAAAGCCAAGGTTACCCTCGGCCACGGCGCGCAGCGTGGCACTGCATGCCGTATGGTGCATCGCGGTGTGACGCCGCGTCCAAGTTCCAGCGATTCGGCAACGGCAGTCACCTTTCCACACACACACACACACACACACACACACACCTCCCTGTCCCGTCGCTCTGCTTGCTTGCTTGCATTCGCCGCCCACTGCTGCCGTCCTCCTCGTCGTCGTCGCCGCCGCGTTAATGTCGCATGCACCAAACAAGCCCCAGATATAATATATCGAACCTATTAGGGCACACCGTGGGCTGTCCCGCCGCCCGGTAAAGTGCTCAACGGTCGTGGTCCGTCCCTGCAGCCATGCGCGCGCGGCGCCGCCTCCGTGGCGTAAGGTACTTGCTGTACTTCGTAGGTTGCTGCTGTCCCTTCTAACACAGCGCTGCAGCAATCCCGCGCGAACACCATCTGGGCAAGACACCTAGGGAGGGAAAGGACGCGCTGCCAGAGCAAACTCAATGCGACAGGTTGCACCGTCGGTCAGGGTGGAGGTCAGGACGTCAGCCATGCCCCGTCTTGCAGGGTCCATTGATGGATTGGTGGAGGGATGGGTGGATGGATGGATGGATGGCTTGGATGGATACTGATGAGCCTGGGGGCCCGCTACTGCTGCAGCAGCCTACCTCAGTGACCGACCGACTCCCCGGGGGCAACCTATCACTGAACCGCTGCTGCATGAAGTTCCAGCTCCACCAGCCCAGGGCAGACAGACTCCATTGCCGGAGTGGCCGCCGCTGCAGACGCCGAGCGTGCCCCGCCTCCGCTGCCCGCCCGTGCTGCCGGCGCAGCGTCCACGCCCCGGCTCCAGCCCCTCCAGGGC
Organism: Purpureocillium takamizusanense; assembly: GCF_022605165.1. Taxonomy (NCBI): domain Eukaryota; kingdom Fungi; phylum Ascomycota; class Sordariomycetes; order Hypocreales; family Ophiocordycipitaceae; genus Purpureocillium; species Purpureocillium takamizusanense. The sequence continues at coordinate 1,217,587 of NC_063077.1, forward strand.
TCTCGGCGAGGCGCCCCCCGCCCCGTCACCTCACTGGCCCCCAGCCCAGGGCAGCCCCTCCACCCCCCCCCCCTCCCTTGCGCCAGCTAGAGGGCTGTGAGCTGAGCTGGTTAGGTGCCCAGGTGAGGTGCACGATGACTTTGATGGGAGGCTTCTGAGGTGCCTGGGCGGAGTCGACGCGAGTCCAGTCCAGTGCGCTCCAGCACAGGAGCTCGAGCACCCGGGCAGGCACGTCCGCCCGCCCGACTCGTCAGCACCCGTCCGCCGCCAACCACCCAACCACCTTAGTACCAGACCCAGAAGACAGCACTGAGGTGACAGACGACCGACCCCGACCGTCTAACCCATTCCATCCAGGTCCGCCGTCTGTCCACAACCACCTCCATCGTCAGACCTCTCCTCCCATCCACCTCGCCCTTGCCCGACATCACCGCCAATTACCGACCGCGAGGCCGCGACCCTCGACACACGACCGCACCCGATCGTCTCGCGCCATCCCTCCGCTCCCCCGCTATCTAGCTGCGGCCGTACACCTTCCCCTCTCTCGCCGCCGCGTGTCGGCACCGCCATGCGCCGCCGCTGAACCCCCGGCACCCCGAGTCACCATGTTCTCCAACCTGACCAACATCGTGCAAAAGGCCCAGCAGCTCATCGACCCCACGCAGGGCCTCAACCTCTCGGGCTCCGACCGCAACCCGTCCAAGGCCTCGCTCTTCCAGAGCCAGTTCCGCCTGCCGCCCTCCCAAACGCCCCTCTACGAGATCAACGCCGAGCTCACCATCCCTCCCTCCAATGCCACCCGCGGCGAACGCGACGCCGAGCGCGGATGGCACTATCCCGGCAAGCTGCACCTCTCCGAGGCCTACATGTGCTTCTCGACCACGCCTACCAGCTTCGCCCAGTCCGCCAGCACCTCCACCTCGGCTGCCTTTACCGGCCAGACTCACGGTGCCGGGCCCAGCGGCAATGGCTTCACATTTCCGCTCTGCGCCATCCGGAGGGTCGAGAGGCTCAACAGCCAAAACTTTCAGGTACGCCCCGCCCTTTCGTGCTTTTGTAGACACATTGCGGTCGCCCCTACTGACGCGTCTGTCGTCGTCTAGTTCGCGCTCGCGATAACCACGTGGAACGGCCTGCTCGCCGACAGCCCCAAGGACAAGGACTCTGCTGCCAAGGATGCCGCCCGGGAACAGCGAATCACCATTCATCTCGCCGGCACCCGGCACGCGTGCGAGCGCTTCTGCGATGGCCTCAAGCGCGGGCTGAGGGCCGGCGTCGGCAACGTGGCCAAGCTGCGCAAAGTCGTGGCCGAGTGCTACTCGGAACACCTCCTGCGCACCGAGGAGAGGAAGAACGTGAGCCCCCCCGACGCCGGCCTGGGCATGGTCTTTCGCTATCCTGGCGACCCCAAGAAGCTGCGAGACCGCGCCAAGATGCGCCTCTGGGCCGAGTACCTGCGAGACAACGGCCGCAACACCACGCTCATCCGCCAGCCCACCTTCCACAAGCTCATCCGCGTCGGTCTCCCCAACCGACTGCGGGGCGAGATATGGGAGCTCACCTCGGGCTCCATCTACCTGCGCCTCGAGAACCCGACCCAGTACGCCGACACGCTGGCCAAGTTTGAGGGCCAGGAGTCGCTCGCCATCGACGAGATCGAAAAGGACCTGAACCGAAGCCTGCCCGAGTACCCCGGCTTCCAGAGCGAGGACGGCATCGGGAGGCTGCGCCGCGTCCTGACGGCGTACAGCTGGGTCAACCCCGACGTCGGCTACTGCCAGGCCATGAATATCGTGGTGGCGGCGCTCCTCATCTACATGTCCGAGTCGCAGGCCTTTTTCCTCCTCTCCGCCCTGTGCGACCGCCTGGTGCCCGGGTACTACTCGACGACCATGTACGGCACCCTCCTCGACCAAAAGGTCTTTGAGTCTCTGGTCGAGAGGACGATGCCCATTCTCTGGGAGCACCTGGTCAAGAGCGACGTTCAGCTATCCGTCGTCTCCTTGCCTTGGTTCCTCTCCCTCTACGTCAACTCCATGCCCCTCATATTTGCTTTCCGGGTCCTCGACGTCTTCTTCGTCGAGGGACCCAAGGTCCTGTTTCAGGTCGGCCTGGCTATCCTGCGCATCAACGGAGAGGAGCTGCTCGACGCTGCCGACGACGGGGCGTTCATCTCGGTCCTCAAGTCGTACTTTTCACGGCTAGACGAGTCCGCGCACCCCAAGTCCGAGAACCCCAAGCTGCGCGCCGTCACGCGGTTTCAGGAGCTCATGGTTGTGGCGTTCAAGGAGTTTTCGGGCATCACGCACAGCACCATTACGGATCTGCGGCTCAAGAAGAAGGATGCCGTGCTGAGCAACATTGAAAACTTTGCGAAGCGGACCGCGATTCGAAACCTGGGACCCGACAGCAAGCTCATCAGCACCGACGAGCTCGGCGCGCTGTACGACCGGTTCTACAGCGTGCTTTACGAACGGCAGCAGCGGGACATGATGATTCAGGAGGAGGCCCAGCGGAGGGCCAAGTCGAGTAGGATGAGAGCCTCCGAGATCTTCGCCTCCGGGCTCCCCCAGGGCGAGGCTGTCGAGAAGGGGCGGGTGGCCCTCGGCCCTAGCACCAGCCTCATGGATTACGATGCCTTCCGGGAGTTCCTCGCCGGCATGTGCAAGTGGGCCATTTCCGACTCCCCGAATCACTCGAGGCGCGAGACGGGTGAGATGGACAGGCTATCCAAGAGCGCCAGGAGGCCGGCCGACATCATGTCGCCGTGGGGGACCGGCCCGGCGCCTGCCGAGCACGACTTTTTGCAGCGGCTGTACAGAAAGTGGGACGTCGATGGCAACTCGGCCCTGACGCTGCAAAACGTCGTGACGGGGCTGGCCGGGATCAAGGGCAAGCGGGACATCATGGGCACCATCACGTACTTTTTCGAGCTCTACGACGACGACAACGACGGCAAGGTGGACCGCGAGGGCATCTTGCGGATATCAGAGGCGCTGCTGTTCTTGTCGCGACGCGGGCTAGAGGGCACCCTGAGCCCCAACGCCTCGAGCACGGCACTCAACGGCGACGCAGCCAGCGCGCACGACTCGCAGAACAGCCTTCCCTCGGGCATTCCGACGAACGAGCGCTTTCTGGGCAGCGTAAGCGCCTTTATCCGTCGGTGCTTTGAGTACGCGGACCCCGACCACCCTCAGCATCAAAGCGATGGCGAGGCTCCTGTAGCCGGCGGGGCCACCGACAACAGCGCCGCTTTTGCCATCGGGGACGACGACGACGACGAAGACTTGCTGGGCCTGGAAACGCCAGCTGCATCTCCGTCCAAGACCAAGAAGCCTGGGGACGTGTCCCCGGCCTCGAGCGGCGACGCCGCCCAGCGCACGGCGTCCAGAGCCAAGTCTGAGGCCGCCAACGCAGCGCTGGACCCGGCGCACCCGCTGCACATTACGCTCCCGACGTTTAGGATGGTGGTACTAGCCGACGAGCTGTTGGAGCAGTTCTTTGAGTCGTCGTTCCCATCGTCTTTCCACATCATCGAGGGCGTCCCGAGTGCGGCGGCGGCGTCGTCGGCGTCATCACTCACCACATTTGCCAGCCTTGGCTTTGGGGTGCGGCCGCCTCCCGTCCAAGCAGGCCCGCCGGGCGCCGGACGAGGCCTGCGCGGCGTGCTCGACAACATCGTCACGGACGGCATGCGCGTGGCGACCGAGGTGCGCAGGCGGATGGAGGAGGCGCAAAGGGAGCTGGAGAAGAACGCCTTGCCCGGACAGCGCCCCGAGGATGACGACGAGGATGACGACGACATTGGCGTGGCCGTCGGGGCCCGGGCCGGACCGGGCGGCACGAGCCAGGACATTGAGCGGCGCTCCGTCAAGAGCACGGACCGCGACCTACTGGACGGGCTCGACGCAGAGGCGGGCGCGCCGTCCAAGGATCAGGAGCCGAACCTGATGGACATGGACCCGGGCGAGGGGAAGCGTCCCGCGGGGCCGGCAACGACGCAGGGCACGGGCGTGGTAGAGTTTGAAGGGTGATGAGGTGGCGGGGGGACTGTACGAGTGAGGAGCCGCGCCGCAGTGCGGATGGAGGCCGGCTGGTACGACCCGGCGGAATAGACGGCATGTACGACGGCGCGAGGGCAGTTTTAGGATCATCTCATGTGCGAGGGAAGGGGGCAGGCAGGCAGGTCGTCTGTATTGGGTATCTGGGACGTGTATCGATTGGCGCAAGATGGGGCGTGGTGACTACAGTAAGAGCATCTCATACGGCCAACAAGAGCAAAGAACAACAACGCGCGCATCATGTCGAGGACGTTGCGACCCGGGAGCGGCGTTGGTCACGGGCAAGCGCCCAGGCTCGTGTACATTATTCCAGTCTTTGGGCGGGGGGCGATTTGAAAACAATACGGGGTCTCTCTGTGTAGCGGTCTGGGTGGGGGTATTATACGCTTGCAACGTCCATGTGCTCTCCTGCGCGCGCCTTGGATGCACATCGTCAACCACAGTTTTGATACTCACTCTCACTTTCTCGTTGTATGAAGACACTGAAGCGCGAAAACATGGAAGCACAGAACACACGGGGAGACCGGCAGCCAAAGACCATCATTCACGCCCCCCGCCCCCAGTCACAGGCACGATGTCCCCCATTTTATACCCTACTTCTGGGCTACCACCATAGCGGACGGATTGGGCTCCAGGGCGTCTGTCGGGGTCGTTGAGCCAAAGAGGGGGGGGGGGAGACAGCGGCAGCTGTGACAAAGGGGGCCGGGGTGTTGTTTGGATCATGTCGTCGTCGTCGTCGTAGTAGTCAGGTGCTCACCTGGCTGGCGGATGGTCGTCCATCCTGGCCAGAGGCGCCACCAGGCTCAAATGTCGTAGCCGGAGCGGCGCATGTCGTCGAGGGCCTTCTCGACGACGCTGGCGTCGGTCGGGAAAGTCATGCGGCCGGGCGCGTCGCGAGCGTCGACCCACTCGAGGATGTAGTGCGCCTCCCATGCCTCGCGCGTGTCGGCGGCGTGCGACTCGGCCGTCGAGTCGCCCTCGGCGACGTACCAGAGGACGAGCTTGAGGGCGAGGGTGCCGCGGCAGCGCCTGGTGGTGACTGCGATTGGCTCCGTGTTGGGCTGCCAGGAGGTGACGTCTTCGAGGTTGTGCCACTGGGCGTCGTCGTCGTCGGCGGCGGTGTCTGCTGTATCAACCTCATGTCCTTGGCCATTGCCGCTGCCGCTGCCGTTGGAGGCAGTGGCCGCTGCTGATACCGTCGGTCCCCCTACAGCACCAGCACCACCAGCAGCGGCTTCCGCAGCCGCCGCCGCCGCAGCGCTAGGCGTCGCAGTGCCAAAGTGCGCGTCGAGCATCTCCGCCGTGGGCGTGGCGCGGGTGGCGACGCGCAGGGGCAGCAGGCGGAAGCCCAGGAGGCCCGTCTCCTCGCAGGTCTCGCGGAGGGCGGCGCGGGCCACGTCCTCGCCGATGTTCTTGCGACCCTTGGGTAGCTGGGTGATGCCGGTGTGGGGGTCGTGCAGGAGGGCGATGAGGCGGCGGGCCGGGTCGACGGGCACGCAGCCGCACGAGATCATGAGGTTCTGCGAGGCGTGGAAGGAGGCGGTGAAGTCCGAGTCGGGGAAGAGGGCGGCGGAGGCGTGGACGGCGGAGACGGGGGGTTGGTGGTGGTGCGCCTGTTGTTGGTGCTGGTGGTGCGGCTTCGTGGGAGACATGATCGGCGATGAATGAGAGTGGTAGTGGTGGTGATGGCAGTAGGCGAGGGTGAGTGAGCAGGTCGAGGCTGTGAATCGCCTCGATGATGCTGACGAGTGAACGGCGCGGCGAAATGTGGCGACGACGACGACGACGATACTAACTGACTAAGAGACTAACTGAAGAGGATGATGATGATGATGATGATGATGATGATGGAGAAAAGACGCTCAAAGACGCATCCCCGCCCAGGAGCCACGATATATCAGCTAAAGCGGAGAGCAGGTCGGTGCGCCGACGCCCTGAGCGTGAGCGCAAGGCGAGTTGGGCTTGAGTGAAGTGAAGTCCGTGTGAGGTCAAGTGTGGATGCGATGCGATGCGGATGCCGCCCGGCTGGCCGGGGAAAGAGTCACACGGGGCTCTCTTTCCCCTGTGGCGCCGCCGCCGACGCCGCAATGGGCTCGCCGGAGCAGCAGCTGGCTGGCGTCGGGAGGCGTGTGATTGGGCGGGCGCGGGGAGGGAAGACGCAGATGCAGCCGATGCAGGTGCAGGCAGATGCAGATGCAAATGCCGAAGTGGCGGCCCTTGCAGGGGCATCGGAATGTACCTACTAACGTTACTCTGTTTGTGTTGTGCGTGCGGAGTGCGGGACATGGAAGGGGGGCATCGTGAAGAGAGGTACGTCCGCACACGAGTGAAGACGTCCAATGTTGTAGAGCGTCGCTCCAGCAAGGGGCCAAGACTCTCTTCTCTCTCCGGCCGCCAGATCCATTTGCTCGTCCGCTCGCTGACCTCCCGTATGGGTGCTGGGTGAGTCTCTCCCGGGCAGAAAGAGAGTGGGGAAGGAGATGCGCGATGCCCAAGACGACAGACACGGCATGTCAAGCTTGTTCCATGGCTGTCAGCGCCCATCCATCGCCCATCATCCTCAGCTTCCGCGGCTCGTCCGCGACGCAATCTGTATGGGATCCAAGCAATGCGCATCGAAGATTTGGCTTCGCACGCGCAGCGCGGCGGTGCTGCACTGCGGTGACGTGATTGTGGCCTCGACCGCCCCGACCGCGACCCTGACCCCGCCCCCCGCTCACTGCGAGCGAACGAACGCCAATGACGCCAGTGAGGCAGGTTGATATGCCATGCGGCAATCAATCCATTACATCACAGCCTCCTCCTGCCACTGTCCGTCGTCGGTCGCCCTTCACCCTTCACCTCGCGTCTTCCCCATCTCCACTTGCATCGCCATCTGCCTACGATCCCTGCCGCAATGTCCACGTCAACGGTCCTCATCGTCGGCGCCACCCGCGGCCTCGGCGCCAGCCTCGTCCGCCAGTACGTCGCCCGTGCCGGCGCCACCGTCTTCGCCACCACGCGGTCCAACATCATCCCCAGCGGCTTCCCCGTCCCCGTCAAGTGGCTTCCGGGCATCGACCTCATGAGCCGCGACGCTGGCGACACGCTCGTCAAGCTCCTCAAGGACCCGCACGCCTCGCCGCCGCTCTCCACCGTGGTACGTCGCTTGGACCCCATGACCATTGCGGCACACTGACGCCTCGAGCCTCTCAGATCATCACGGCCGGCCACTTCACCACCGAGGACCTCACAGCCGAAAAGGGCCCCAGCTGGGACGAGGAGCAGCGCATGTACACCACCAGTTCCATTGCCCCCGTCTTCCTCGTCCACCGCCTCGTCCGCGCCGGCCTGCTCGCCAGCGGTTCCCGCGTCGTCCTCGTTTCCTCCGAGGCCGGCAGCATCGCCCTACGCCACGATAAGGAGGGCGGCGGCAACTACGCCCATCACGCGAGCAAGGCCGCTCTCAACATGGTCGGCAAGCTGCTCAGCCTCGACCTCAAGGACAAGGGCGTCGTCGTGAGCATCGTGCACCCAGGCTTTATGCGTACCGAGATGACGGCCGGCGTCGGTTTCGACAAGTTTTGGGATCAAGGCGGAGGTATGACTGTCTTTGCTTGTCCGTGTCCGTCCCTTGCGCTCTCGTGCTGACCGACGCCTCTGCAACAGCCGTCACGCCGGACGAGGCCGCCAAGAGCCTGGTCGAGTGGACCGACGGACTCGACATGTCCAAGTCGGGCGAGTACTGGGCACCCCGAGGCCCGCGTGAGTTGAACCCTCACCCATTGCCCAGGCGGCGCGAGCGCTGACCAACTGAAATGACAGGCGATATTGGAACGGCCGAAGTGGTTCTCGGCAAGGATTTGTCGACGCCGCTACATCTCCCGTGGTGATTACACCGCGCCCATTGTATCGAGTAGCGACGAGGCTCGTATCAAGCAGATGCCAGCCTCGCCGTTGACTCAGTAAGCGGCGCATGGGGAAGTTAAGGGACGGGCACCGTCGGCCACCTCGGCTCATTGGCGCCCTGCCGGTCCACTATAGCAACGTTCCCGCTCCTGGCTCATCAAGGCCAGTGAACTGGCACTCGACGTAATCAATAGATGGCCGGGGCAAGGGGTTTGGGCCCCGTATCTGGAGCAGGACCCTGGCTGACATAGCTCGACTGTGGATTGTGTGTAATGAGCCGTGAAGAGAGCTATCCGCCTTGGGGATTAGTCCATTTCGCCGACATCACGGAAAGCCTTGAGATCATGATAGGGAAGCTCGTGCTCTCGTCGCCGAAAGGCAAGCGCCGATCCTGTAGATTGTAGCTTCGCCCGTTTGTATACAAACCTAGCTCCGCATAAGGTTCAGGACGCGTGATACCGGGGCCTGACGCGGCGCGCCCGCGGCTGGCATTCCTCTCGAGACGCTTCGTCCGGGTCCCCGTCGCCGACAAGGTTCACAAGAGATTGCCGGGCGAAAGAGGGCCATTTGATTATATTAGTATACGTATTAGCTTGCCTGGCAGCGTCGTCCACAGAGGGTCGCGGTGGAGCATGTCGCCGAGGCCCGGCCTGGGCCCGGACACGAACGGCAAACGGGTTGGATCGAGAGTCAAAGTGGCACCCCCGGGTTTTTGGCTTTCTTGGCTCAGGGGCTGCGGGGCCACAATCCAGGGGTTCGTCTCTCGGGGTCCGTGGCGGCGCCCGCTGCAAGGCGAGCGTCACTGGAGATCCGGTGGGTTGGCGGGCGGGCCAAGGGAAGCAACGGGATGGAGTCATGGACGGGGGGCCCGCGCGAGAGCTGCGCTGCCCTTGCCTTTTTGCCTCTGTCATTGCACCCACAATAGAGGGCCCGGCTCGTTGGTTGATGAGTGAGCTGGATATCGGGAGTGGTACGAAGTAAGGCATGGAAATGCGATGGAGCTGTTGGCCCTGTGATGTGAGATGTCAAGGTTTTCTTCTCTCTTTTTCTTTCAGGCAATTGTTCCAAGGGGGCAGGAACGGCACCCTCCCGGTCCCGCCTGCTGTGGCGACGTCATCCGCCGGCAAGGCAGGGGCACCCGCCTGAACGAGCACATTCATTATGGCCTGGGCGAGGAGCGTTGGCATCTTGTTTGCGTTGGAGCTCCACCGGCATGGCATGCCTCTCTGCGGGCGCAGACAAGCAAAAGAAGTGCACCTCGCGCATTGCCTGCCTCTCCGCCTCCTCGTTTGGTGCCTGGACGGGGGAATTACATGGTGGGTTTGTGGGCATGGATGCGTGCCCGCATTATTGGTGTGTCTGGTGGCAGGCCATGCATGGCATGGCGGTGCATGGCGCCCAACCCGGGGAATCCACAGAGTCGCACACCCGGTCGGTCGGTCGGTCGGTCGGTGGCACGTCAAATATGGCATTCTACATTAAATTTGACATTCGTAAACGGGTCCAATCAATCCTGCCATTTTAATGCCCGCCGTCTGTTCTTTTCCTAGCGGCGTCGCCTTTCGAGGCGGATACCCTCGCCTGCCTGTCCGGCTGAGGCCAGAATCGCCCGCCCGAAGGTCTCCAGCTGCATCGGTGGGCGTAGGTGGGCTGCGCACCTCAGCGGCGGCACCGACGCCCGGGCGGCCTCGGAGCCCGCCCGCCGGGCAGGCTGCAGGCGGGGTGCTGTGCGGCGGCAGCTGCCACCTGCCTAGGTAGTAGGTACGGCACGAGTCACTGGGGCAGCCCGCTGGCACTCACCGCCGCCGCCACATGGAGGCAGCTTCCAGTCGCATCCATCGACCTCCGCTGCCCAACAGACAGACAACCTGTGAATGGGGTTTACCAAGTACCAAGTACTGCTTTTACCTAAACGAGGTGCCGGCGTTCGACCTTGGTCTCGTCTCACCTTTCCCACGGCCTCGTCGCCAACACCACCGCTGGCATCACCGCTGCCCGCATCACACACCCGCATCGCACCGCATCGCTGTTTCTCTCAACAACGCACGCACGCAAGTTTATACCGGGGCATCAATTCTTTGCACATTCAAAGTACAGACACACGCACACACGCACACGGATTACTGCCAAGGGAGCAGCCGCGGTCCTTGTCTCGCCCGCATTGACCGCACGCTTCCGCGGCACCACGACCACCATCCGCCAATCGATCGACGAGACCCCCCCTCCCCCTTTTCGTACGCAACTCTTAGCCCCCTGTCCATCGCAGCAAAGACCTCGAGCGACGTCGGCCGAGGCCACCTGACCACACCGCCGGCCCAGAGCAGCTCGTGGCATCCGATCGAGCAACAACCACCTCGTCCGTCCGAGCTCCTCCATCGTCCGCGGCTAGCAACTGCCCCCCCAACGTGCCCTGCCGTTGCCGCCAACCCCTTTCCAGACTGCGTGGCGCGCGCCGTCGAAGCCCAGGCACTCAAGCAGCCCGTCCGCCCAGCCAGCACCCCGGCAGCCACGGCCCCCCAGTTCGTTCGTCCTGGACGGGTCCAGTATTCCAGGTCGGTTGGCTCCACCGTCCATCCCAACCCCGAAGCCCCACTCCATCCCCCCTATCCCTGGCAGTCAAAGTAGCAGCAGCAGCAGCCGCAGCCGCAGACGCAGACACAGACGCAGACGCAGACGCGGACTCGGACGCGGACGCAGACGCAGACGCAAAAGTAGTAGCAGGAGCGGCAGAAGCAGCAAGAATACATACTGGCACCCCTCCGCCCACCCACTGTCCACGGCCACACGACAACAGCCGGGGTTGCGCCAGGGCCCTGCTATTACCGCCTTCCTCTAGCTGCTAGACTTTTGTTCCTTCGTGGTACCCAGTCGTTCTCTTTAGCTGCTAACAGCCGGCTGGCCCAGTATTAGACCCTGAGCCTCGCCCGTCAAACCGCGCTCCTCGCCACCCCCTTTTGTGCCTGAACCCTCTCTCGTCGACCTTGCGCAGCCAACGACTCCCCACTGACGGCATCACCTCGACAAGCCCCCGTCGACACACAGCCGCCTACCGTTCGACTCGCCTGCCTCGCCCCCGGGCTGTCCTCCGCGACGACGGAGACGCTGCCGCCGCCAAGTTTGGCCGGCCCGCCCTCAAAACGGAAAAAAGGAGCTGTGGTGGGACAACAAATGCCGTCCACCACCGCCGAGCAAACTCCATCAGCCAAACACCGATCGCCAACCCGCTTCCCTGTCCGCCTGCCCGCTCGCCCGCACGCGCCCGGCCCAGTCGCCTCTTCAGGTTCCGCGAAATCTCCCACGCGTTTCCTCGCCGCCCCTACTCTCACATCCAAACACATCCCAAACCCAAGCGCTGCTCCCCCCGTCGGCCGCAGATCAACACCCACGACTACCAGTTGTCCATCATCCACCGAGGGAGGCGCCCCTTTTCCTGGTGGTGTTGGCGTCGTCGCCAGTTCCGCCCGCCCTGGCCGAGGCCAGCCTGCCCCGCTAATAAACCTCCCGTTGCAGTGCAGTGCATCTCAGTAACTGCACTGCGCTGCGCTGCGCTGCGCTGGCTTCGCGTCGTGCTCCCGCTGCCCGTGGAGCCTATCCATCTGTTTCTCCCCCCTCCCCCCTTTGGTATGACACCGCGCTAGGCCTCGTGCGCCCGCGTCCAAGGAATTTACCACCTCTCGCTCGAGCCCCGTCGCCCGGTGCACCTGCAACTGCAACAGGCGTCGCCATCGATCGACTGGGTGTCTGGACACCAAACACCCATCGCCTCGTCGGCCTCTTCGTCGCCGTCTCGTGCCCAATCGTCATTCATCACAGCCGCCGCCGCAGCCATGTCCTTCTCAGACCCCTTTCAGCCAGGTGAGCAGCGTGTGCCCCTCGATTGTTTGACCCTCATTCCACGCAATCAGAGTTTCTGCACCGCAACCCACCGCATGCGTCTTCCCTCCCTCGCCAAGGGAGCCCTTGCCGCCCGCCTGCCCGCAGCATCCCAGGCAACCTGGCCAAGGCCGTCGGGCAGGTTGGCCGCCCACGGCCAGCGCTGCAAGCACGGCGAGCACTGCAACCGTTGCAGGCATTGCCCGCGGTCCACTCATCTAGCTGCCGTCCCTGTTGTGTCATGTGGGCGGGATTGTCGTGTTTCATGTCGTCTGCCTTTGCACGGATACTACCCGGTTGCGTATGCGTAAATGCACTCGGCCGCCGGCTAACCTCGTCGTGTGAAGCAGGGCAGCAGCAACACCCGTCCGGCGCACAGTCCTCCTCTGCCGGCCTAACCATTAACCTCTCCTCAAACAACCCCTTTCGCAATCGCGCCGCCTCCCCTTCGAGCATCGAAGCCGCTTTCGCCTCCCCAGCCTCTCCGTTCGACGACCCCCCTCGCCGGCCGCTGTCGCGAAACCCCTTTATCGACCAGGCTGCTCAGCTTCCTCTCCAGTCCCCCGGGGCCATGTCGACTCGTTCCGAAACCAAGTCTTTGTCTGCCGAGGACATTTTCGTACGTCCCTCCCCACCCGGCAGCCGCTCGGCCATGTTTGCGGCCAAGGACGTCATTGCGCTCCTGGCGTCGCCGCGCCACATGCCGGCTGGAACGCAACCGGGCCAGCGCATGAGACGCTAACACGCTCGGTAAATAGGACTCGTTGACGCTCGACGACAAGACCGCTGCCTCCTCCTCCTCCTCCTCTGCTGCCGCTGCCGCCGCCGCCGCCGCCGCGCCTGCCGCAACACGCCAGCCCATGGACCGCCAGTCTGCAACTGAACGAGGCGAGAGCCAGCCGGCCAACGGCAACCACCGTCCCACGCGATCTCAAGAGGAAGCCCTGAGAGCTCGAAAGCCACCACCCGCTGGTGCTGCTGCTGCGCGACCGCCCGGCGACTCACCTCAGCGCAAGCCCCAGCGCCGCCCCCGCCGAAATTCGGAGTCGTCCGTCATGGGCATCAACTCCCTCACGGCCGAGGAGATGAAGATGATTGAAGCCAAGAGGTTGCGCGACAAGCAACGCCGCGAGCGCGAAGGGCGCTCTTCCGGCCGCGATGGCCAGGAGCCCCGTGAAGCCAAGGACGGTCGCGATGGCAAGGACAGCAAGGAGACGCGCGAGGGCAAGGACAGGAGCCGGTCGGGCCGACCGAGCCGTCGCCTGGACATCATCGACCAGCTGGACGCCACGAGCATATACGGAACGGGCCGTACGTCATTTCCCTCATCGCCCGCCACCGGTGCCCCTGCTGACCACATACAGTGTTCCACCACGACGGCCCCTTTGATGCCCTGAACCCCCATCGGAATCGGAAGAGCAGCCGGCGGGCCCCCATGCACGCGTTCCCCAAGGACTCTCTCAACAACTCACTCGGCGGTGCGGGGCCTCTTAACGCGAACCCCGATCACGCTGTGTTCATGGGCAATGCCACCGACGAAGCGTTCCGCGACTATGCCGGCGGCGCCAAGAACAAGAACGGCTACACTTACCCGACGCCTTCCAACGGAGAGACGGCGATATTCGACCCCATCGCTCGCGGGTCCGTCATCCACGGCGACGAGAGCGTCGGGCTCGGCACTTCGACGTTCCTTGAGGGCGCGCCGGCGGCGAGGGCAGCGATCGCGCGGAGACAGGCAGAGCAGGCGCAGGAGAGCTTCGAGGTGGGCATTCAGCGCAAGAAGTCGCTGGCCCAGCGCATCCGGCACATCAACAGGGGGCCCCGCGACATCACGCCGTCGGGCCGGCTGACGAACCCCGACGGCACCTATGGAAAACGGTCTCCAGACGGGATAGCGACGGGCACCAGCGTCGGGTCCGACAACAACCCCTTCTTCGCTGAGTTCAGCAAGGGCGAGGAGACGCTCAGCGTCAAGGCCCGGGACGGCACCATGTCGCCCTCGAGTCCTCCGCCCCCGGTGCCGCGTCGAGGATCGTCGGGCGGGCCGCTGGAGCGGCGGGCGACGACGGACGCCACCATGAGCGAGGAGGCGCCGCCGGCCAAGCCGATGGGGATCTTGGGCAGGATGAAGAGCCTGAAGGGAGGGCGACGGCCCAAGAACATTGACCATGGTTCATTGCCGGGGGCAGCCACGTAGGGCAGAGGAAGAACGGCGCGCAGGGCCCGTACCGGCCGGGCTGTGTGACGGAAGCCGCGCCGTTGCGCAAGGGGGACGTATAGAAACCGCGCCGCGGCAGCCATGAGCGAGCACATGGGCAGCCTCGGAGCCGGGACGTGGGAACACCGCGACGCTCGAGGGCGACATGGAGACGACCGAGCCAGCCAAATGTTGCTGGCGATGTGGCTTCTTGTTCAATACTTTCAAACAGTGTGATGGAGTATTCTTTTTACATTGGCGCACGGGTCAGGGCTACGAGGGCAGGTCATACGCCAGAGAATCCCTAGGCAGATTGCTACGAATAACACTTTTGGTCATTCCAGCTGGGTATCGGCCTGATGCGGGTGATTTATTGTCGTGATGATTGCCGGGGGCCGTCCACCATGCGTGGGTGGTGTCGAGGGAAGCCAGCTGTGTCCCGCTGGCCAACCTAACCGATACGGGTGGGCCCGGATTTCCAACCGCCGTACATGAACGTCGCCCAGACATCATCACCACCACCAACAACACACCCCCACCTCACAGAGTCCCAGACCACAAGCACGATCATGCCCGCAGCAGCAGTAGAACCCATCCGCCCAAGCCAAGAAGCCGAACGGGAATGGGGCTCGCGGATCATGGGCTCCTTTCTCGCGCAGTGACCTCGACGCTCCGATCACGGTGGGGGGCCAAGGGCAACAACCAGCAACAACACCTCCCCGGAAAAGGCAACCCCGGACAGAGTGAAAGATAGATAGCCAGACCAGCAAGCAATAATTCCGAGCACACCATCAACCAACTACCCGCCCGTCATCCCGAGCGACATGAAAGCAGCAGTCATGGACGGCGGTGACGGCGACGCTGACGCTGACGTGGACGAGGAGGGGGTTCCTCCGCAGGCCTCGCAGGCGAGCTCGCACTTTGCGCTCGACCCGGTGCCCGCGACGGTGCTGGCGGCGCGGGAGGCGGCGCGCAGGAACGCGGCGCGCGCGTTGGGGCCCTGCGGCGTGGGGTGCGCCGAGGTGGATGACGAGGCACTCCTGGGGGCGGGTGGGCTGGAGAGGGGGACCGTGGTGGGCGTGAGCTGTGAGGACGAGGATGGGTTTGGCCTGACGGTACGTACGTGCGTTTCTTGCTCTATCTTTTGCTCACCGTGGCTCATGCCTCCCCCCGTCCTTCTTGCGTCTTCCTACTCGCACGGTCAGTGTCCTACTTACTGATGTCTTTGAGGGCGAAAATAGCTGTGCCTCCAAGTGGTGGCCAGGGCGCTGCTCGCGCACGAGCACGACAAGGTGCTGGTGGTGACGCCTCGGCCGGCGGGCGTCTTGCTGCGTGCTCTGAGAGACGGCATCGCCGCGGAACTGCGCGCGAGGCGGGAAGCCGCTTCGGCGGAGGAGGCGGCGGTCGCGAGAGGGGTCTCCGGGGCGGAAGACGAAGAAGGTGGTGCTGCCGACAAGGGCGGTGCCGGGCGAGGCGAGGAAGATGCGGCGGCTGCTGCCGAGGTGCGGGCGTGTCTGGACAGGGTGATGCTGTCGTGCGTCTTTGACGTCGATGGGCTGTGGGAGGTGCTTGCGGAGCTGGACCGTCCGGCCGAGGGAGAGATGACGACGACGACGACGCCGCCGCCGCCGCCTGAGTCTTTGGTTCATGGACGGGCAGATGAAGTGGAAGGGAAACGACAGCAGCAGGTGGTCGACACTGCGGCGGCGGCGCCGCTTTTGGAGATCCAAGACAGCGAGGACGAGGGCCTGACGCCATCACCGCGCTCGACACCGGGAGCACCGCAGCCTCATGCCACTGCAGAGCCGGACGGGGAGGCGACGACCGCGACTGAGACAGCACTGGGTGAGCACAGAGGAGCCGGCGACGGTCGTGAAAACGAAGGCCCCAGCATCGTCCTCGTCACGCACTTCTCGGCGCTCCTCACCTCGCTCTTCGCCCACCGCGAAAAGTCGGCCGCCCACTCGTCCCTGCAGCTGCTCGCCTCGCAGGCGCGCTACCTCTCGCGCAGCCTGCCCTCGCAGCCGCTCTTCATGCTCCTCAACTCGACATCCTCGTCGTCGTCTGCTCACGACGGCTCACGCGAGCCGGGCGCCACCGGGTCCGGTCCTGCTGCGGCCCCCGGTCCCGGTCCTGCTCCCGTTTCCGCTCCCGCCGGCGGCGGCAGCGCCATCACGACCAACAAACCGCTCGACCCGACCCTCCGCTCCGTCTTCAACCCGCTGGCCCTCCCGCTGCCCGCCTACCGCGCCCCCCGCGCTGCCACCCGCCGCAACAAGCCGTCCTTTGGGCTCATCTTTAGCCAGATACTCGACACGCACCTCCTCTGTACGCGCATGCCTCGCACGCGCGCCGACGCCGACGCCCTTTACGGCGGAAGCAGCAGCAACAGCACGGGCGACGGTAATGCCGAAGACAACGGCTGCCGTCCCTTGCCACCCCAACGCCAGCACCAGCACCAGCAGCCGGGCGCCATCAAGTACGTCACCGTCGTCGAGGTCCTCCTCGACGAGATGGGCCTGTGGCAGGGCCGCGCGGGACCCCGCCCCAACAGGGAACAGCGATGGGGAGTCGTCGACGTCGTGGGCGGGCGCGTCGTCGACGCCTTTGCCCGGACGCAGAGGGTGTACGGCGAGATCCGCACGTCGGGCGGCTTCGGCGGCAGAAGGCCGTGACATAAGTTGCTGGCCGTATGCCTTACCTCGTCGTTGGCTTACTCCCCCCTCTTTCGGTTCGCAATGGGTCTTGCGTCCTCGACTGTTGTCAGGTCAGGTCAGGTCACCACGAGGGATTGATGAACAAAGCAGGCATGGCATATGGGGGATACGATGGGTGTATATATACGTGCGGCACCAAGCCCCCAACGACAAGGTAGAACGACAAGGTAGCTTTCGAATCGATTTACGTGCAAATTACCATCCCCCCCCCCCCCCCTTCTCCTGACTCTCCTTCTCCTCCCAGGCCCCCCCCCCCCCCCGCGCCCTTCTCTCACCACACAGCCCGCTCTCACACACACACAGATTTCACACACTTTGCCTCGCAATGGTTCACGTATCACAACATTTCGCTAATTCCCTAACCACCATATCCCCCTCCCCTGCCCTCCTCCCCTTCGCCTTTCGCATTCCCCTCCGCACAACCCACGCCATTCTCCCAACGTACAAAGACACACCATTCCCATCTCCCTTGCTCGCTCGCTCGCTCACTTGCGCCCATCAGTTCTCCATGCCCCATCACACACGGTTCAACCCATCTCCCGCACCTCCCTTCTTCGTCAGTCCGCCAAGGCCGGCCATTCCGTCGTCCCTGGCCTCGGCGTCTCCTGCGTCGCCTTCCCCAACTTCACGCGGATCCCCCCCCACACTGAGGACCGCAAGAAAGGAACATTAAGACCACCACCCCTTGCCACAGGCTCGGAAAAAAAAGTGAGGTATGGGTTTTGCCGCAAGACGAGAGAGGATAACGAAAAGAGGAAGAAGAAGAAGAAGAAAATGAAAAGAAGAGGGCTGGCCGTCGCGGACCGAACCAACCTCCCTTCTGCCTGTTCGCGGCCGGTGCGCGACGCTGCCTACATAGTCAACACACCCCGCCTCGCCTCTCTTGCCTCCACCCCCGGGCGAAGCATGCCAAAGTGCATCCCGTGACCCCTTCTGTCGCCTCGCTGCAAAGACCGCTTGCCGTATGCGAAAACTGTAGGCCGCTGGAGCCCCGCGCGCTGTCGGCGATGAGGGGCGGCTTCCAGCAGATGCGGAGGACGCGAAATGGGGCGTGAAAAAACATGGAGCGCAACGCAAAACATGCCCTGCCCATGCAGCAAAGAGTTTCCTGGCAAGGAAAATTCTAGTCTATTCAGTGCGGGAGGCCTAACGCAGAGGATGTGGGCTGCTACCGTGGCGACGACGGATTGCTGAGGTGTGGAGAGGACAGGGAGCCGGGGAGCAGTTCTGACTTTCGCGTATTCTTCCAAAAGTCAATGGCCTCGACGACGTCTTCTCCTCGCTCGTCCTCGTATGCAAACAAAATCTACACATGGGTCAGCATCTCGTCGACGTCGACGGGGGCGGGGGGCACCATCGCGACTCACCTCGTGGGTGCTGCTGTGAAGCATGCGAATGTTCTTATGCGGCACGATGTGGACCGCGCCGTTCTCAATGTTGCGCAGCTCGATAAAGTTGGGCTCAAAGGCCAGGATCCAGGGGTAGCTGAGGGCGAAGCTCTGGGGCGTGCCCTCCCAGTCGATGCGCCACTCTGGCCGGGCTCGCCAGCCGTTCCTATTGACAAAGAACGAAAACTCGGAGTAGTTGAGGAGGAACTCGCCGTTGAGACGCTCTATGTGGATGGGCCGGACGCCCTCCTTGCGCGCCACAAAGTCGAGCGACGTGTCTGCCTGATCCAAGAGCGACTGCGTCTCGAGGGTCTCGAGCGACACCACCTCGAAGCCTCTCGCGCACGCCACGCACAGCTTAGACTTGAGGAAATGCACAGAAGAGGACTCGGTCGGGATGTAGAATTCCTTGAACGGCCGCAGCTCGTCCTGGCCGCCGGCCATGAACTTGCCCAGGCCCTTTTGCTTCTTGGCCTTGGTCATGGCGTCGTTGGGCTCAAACACCTTGATGGTGGTCGACAGCGCAGACGACTTGACGCAGCAGACGAGGTGCCTGCCCAGGCAGATGCCCGTCTTGAAGAAGCTGCAGTGGTTCTGGATCTTCTTCGGCCGCTTGGCGAGGGCCGGCTCGTCTGGGTTCAGGGCCGAGAGAGAGTATGACTGCAGCGTCTTGTTAGACAGCACGAGCAGCAGCTGGTACTCCTCCAGGATGTCAATCTGCGTCACGTTTGTCGTCTCCAGCACTCTCCTCGGGACCTGCTCGCGGTTCTTGCGATCTGCGAGGTAGATGCCGTTGTCGGTGCCAAACAGGAGCTTGCGCCCGCCGTCTTGGCAGGGGTCAGCGCGATGAAGCGTGCCGTCAGTCTCGGGAGGAAGTTACTTACCAAACGGCGTGACACAGTTGATCTGGTTGGTGCCCACGAAAAAGTTGCTGGAGATGACGGTGGTGTTGAAGAAATCGGCGCGCGACCGCAGGCGCTGCTGCGCGTTGTCGATGAACTCGAGCCACTTCTTGCGCGCGGCTTGGTTGGCGGCGAAGAGCATCAGCTCGTAGCCGGCCTTGCCTAAGTGGCGGAACGTGATGGGCCACCCCTCTCCCTTCTTGGCGTCGCTCGTGTTGGTCCTGATGGACGGGATCAGGCTCGACGACGACCGCTTGATGCCCTGGACGGGGATGACCTCGTCCATCTCTCGGATGGAGAGGAGCTCGAGCGGAATGGGCCGGCGGTACGCCTTGATCTCTTCGGTCTTGCCGGTCTGCTTGATGCGCACGAGGAGCACGGCGTGGTCGAACAGGAACGCCGTGATTTCCGTCGGATCCGTGGGCGACTTCTTGAGCTGGCTCTTGAACACGAGCTCGCGGCCCTCCTCGGTGAGCTTGAGGTCGACGCGCTCGTTGGGCCGGAACCGCAGCTGGTCGTGCAGCCGCTTCAGGTTGAACCTGTTCTCGGCCTTGCCCGACTCGGCGTTGACCCGGCCGAGCAGGTCTCGGATCACCGTCAGCACCTTGGGGATGTCCTCCTTGTCGGGGTTGTCGCCCTCGGTGTACTTGAGCACGTTCTCGAGCAGCAGCGGGTAGCGGGCCAGGCGCGTCGTGGGCTTGGTGAGGTAGCCGTTGAGCTCCAGCTTCCTCGACTCCTTGCGCCGCTCAATCTCGTCCACGAACTTGGTGAACGCCGGGTTGCTAGACCGCTCGTTCTCAAACTCAAACTTGCCTTCCAGCTGCCTCGAGCCGTAGTAGATGAAGGGCTCGAACTGCGGCACGAACTCGAGGAAGATGTCGCCAATGTTGTGCACGATGGGATCCTTTTGCTGACGGCCTGTCAACGACGTCGCGAACCGCGAGCTGACCGTGTGAATGCTGGGGTGGTCGACAATGTTGCTGAAGATGTTCTTCACAACCCTCTCCCTGCGCTGCAGGGGGATCGGCGACGCCTTGGACCGCAGGGGCAGGATCCAGAAGTCGCGAAGATACTCGAGGTCCTTGACAAAGTCTCTCTCGGTGTAGCAGATTTCCGAGATGACCTCCTGCCTCTTCTTCTCCCGCTCGGTGACGGCGTCGGCAATCTCCTTGGGCACCGAGTTGATCCAGAGCTTCTGCTCGTCCGTCTGGTCGACCTCGTCGTCGTTGACGTTGGCCGAGTCTTCCTTGCGCAGGCCGGGGCCCATCTTGAGGTTGAGCCGGGACACCTGCTCCAGACGGCGCGGGCAAGCGATGGAGTAGCAGAGCTGGTCGCGCGTGCAGGTCGGCGAGTAGCACTCCGAGAGCAACACGAAGACGCCGTTGACGGGAGACTTGTCCTCGGGCTCGTCCATCAGCGTCTCCCTGAGCTGGTACATTTCCGACTGCGAGTCTCGCAGCCGGTGCTCATACGTCACGTCGTGGAAGAACTTTTGCGCGTCGAGCGCTCGGCCCAGGAGCAGCGCCAGGTTCCGGTCCGTCGTCCTGATGATGTATGACAGCACGTCCACCGCCTCGGAGCCGCTGAAGGCGTTCTTGTACGTGAGCTCGTTCTTCGTTCGGTCGCCGATGATGATCTTTCTGCGGAAGCACTCTGCAACCCTGGAGAGGAGTGCCGGGTACACGAGGGGCGGCCGGATCTTGGTCGCCGTGGCGGGGCGATCGCTCTCGACGGACTTGCTGCGCGACGGACGCTGGACGAGGGTCGAGGAATCCGACTCGGACGGCGTTATCGTCGGAGCGATGCTCGACGCCATCGACATGGTCCTGGAATGGTTGGGCCCGGCTGTGGAGGACGACATGCTCGTCGTGCGCGTCTGCGAGCCAGGCGCGCTCGGATAGCCATTCTGCGCCGGGTAGCCGTTGGAGATGGGCGGCTCAGCGGGAGCCCGACGGTTAGGAATGACCCGGCCGCTCATTGTCTGATGGGCGTCTCTGTCTTGCGGGTGATAGCCCCCCGTCATGGACATGGTGCGGTCCTCGTGCCTCTCCGGCACGACCCTGCCCTGGGCCGTGGTCCTGGCCGAATTCTGGTGGCTATACTGCGCGTGTCGGAAGTGGTTCGCGGGCGACTGCTGTTGATACGAGCTCGGGGGCGGGTGGTACATGGCTGGGCGCGGCGCCGAGGCGAGAGACTGCGAGCGATACGGGTCGTTGTTCAGCGCCGGCGCGGGACCGGGCCCCCCAGGGTACGGCCTCTGCTGCGGCTGATATCTTGCTCCGGCAGCCTGCGGAGGCGGGCCGCGAGACTCAAACCGCGGGGGCGGGTTGCCGGGGCCTGTGTAGGGTCGCCGGTTCTGCGGGTGGTGTTGTTGTTGTTGTTGCTGCTGATGCTGCTGCTGTTGTTGTTGCATATAATGCGCCTGCGAAGAAGGCATCGGCCCCCCGGAGGCGGAGCGCTGGGAAGGATAATAGCCGTTGGGGTGGTCTGCCGGCCGGCTCCTCCCCGCCATGGGATCGCGGTCGCCATAATTATGATAGCCCTGCGGCGGGCCCTGTGGTGGCGCTCGGGGAGGCGGCGGGCGGTGCTGGCCCGGGCCGGCCATCGATGACATGGTCTGAGTTCTGCCCGGTTCCATCATGCCCGGGTACGCGCTCGACGAGGTCATGGTTTGGGACCGGCCGGGGGGCGGAGCGGCGCCAAAGATATTGGAGAAGGCGGCATCTCGCTGATGGTTGTTCGCTTCGGGGTAGCCGCGTGGGCGCTGCGGAGCCGCTCGAGGATCATAGGGATAATCCGACATTGTGAGGGCTGCGAGGCGCTCCAGTCAGCCGGGACACGGTGCTCACGCGAAACGCAGGCGTGGCGCCGGCCTAGTAGTAGTGTTGAACACCAGGCACCGGCGAACCAGCGAGGCAAGGGGGAGCGGGCGTTGCAACGAACCGTAGCCAAGCCTCGAGGGCCGCCAGCAGTCAAGAGCCCAAAATCGCGGCTATCCGGATGGCCGGACAGTCGACGTTCGACGGGGGAGCGCCGCCGCCGGTGTCGACGTGCTCGATCTGCGTTTTGTCTGTTGCGTGTGCGGCAAAACGTGTGTGACAAGGGGTGCTCGGCCAGGGCCTCAGCGACGCCTCGCTTGCGTGGCTTCGCAGGACGTGGCGGCCGCGGCGACAACGACAAGAACGCAGACGAGGCCAAAGAGGGTGGCGGATGCGGCAGTCGTTGGCAGCGCTTCGTCGTCGGCCGGCAGCGGCAGCGGCAGCGGTGGCGGCAGTAAGAAGGGGTGGCGGCAGCGGCGGCAAGGAAGAGGCCAAGGCCGTGTCGTGGTCCCTGCCCAAGCCCAAGGGTATTCTCGTCCGGCTCACTTCGCACGCTCGGGTGGACGATCGAGGGGGGGGGGAAGAAGCGCAGGAGCGGAGTCGCAGGGCCTGGCCAGCAGAAACGGGGGGCGAGGAAAAAGGTGTCCAGTGCCCGGGCGATGGCACCCTCCGGAGACACAGGAATGTTCCGCCGGGGCGGAGCTGGCAATTGGCAGTCAGGGTCGTCGCGGAGCCGAGGGAAGGCGGGCGGGCGTCGGGGTGGCTGTTGCGAAAAAAGGAGGGAGGTTTGAAGTGAGGTGAGGTGAGGTGAGGTGTGAGGGAGCGGAAACAGGCAGCGAGTGGATCGAGAGGGTTTGCACGTTCAAAACGAACTTGGCTCTGCCCGATGCCCAAGTTGGCCGTTTGTGTCGTTGTGCTGAGGCGCAGGTTGCAGCGACTGGGACGCCGCCTGCCACTCCACTGGCTGGCTGGCCAGCCGGCGAGAGGGGGGGGGGTCTGGGTCGCTGCACTGGGGCGCTACGGTCAGGGTCGGGGGGTGGTGGTGGTGGTGGTGGTGGTGGACTAAGGTACGGGCGGTGGTGGTTTGTGTGTGGTTGCGGTGGTCCACCAGCTGTCTGCGCTGCCATCCATCCATCCCTCACCCACCCAAAGCCGTGGCGCCGCCTGCCCACAGGAATCTGGAAGTCACGGCACGGTACAGTATAGGTGGTCTTGCCGGGTGCTGCACTGCGCCGCGCCAGCCACTCCATGCATGTTCTGGGCTGCCGAGCCGCCGGCGGTCGATTCGTCGAGTTCATGATACATATCGTCAGGGCCGCCCAGCCTAGAACACGCCGGCGCCTGCGGCAGTCCGACGCCCTTTGTCAGGGGCTACAAGTTGAGGTGCGCGCGGCGCGGACGGCACCGTATCTCCGCCTGGCGCGGGCGGCCAGCCAGCGCACGCCCGTCCAACCGCGGCCGGCGGCCCTGGCTCAGCCCACGGACAGAACAGTGCAATTGCAAGCTCATCACACATCCCGCCCGCACCTTGTTGACGGTCGTTGTGTCTGCTGCTACGTAAGTTACTTCGTACATACATACATGCGTACCACTCCCAACGCGCAGGTGCCCATGGCGGTGCGCGTATTCGTATTTCGAGCCACCCGCGCGCGCCGCCGAGGCATGCACGCGCTCCCGCCGCCCCTGGGCAGGAAGGGCGAGAACGCACAAACACGAAAAAACCGAGGAGCACACAATGCCAGGGACGGAAGACCCTTTCTTTGGCCGTTTGCCCCGAATGCAACAAAGGCATTGCGCCTAAACCTAACCTACCCATCGGTCAACTTAGGGCGCCTCCCCAAAGGCGCCCTGGAAGTACCCGTTGGCCCTTTGGAGAGCCTGCGAGGCTGCTACTAAAACAAACCTCGAGGTACGGGGGTACTTGTGATTACTAGTCGGCGCCGCCTCCAAACGGCTCCCCTCACCTCATCAGCGAGCGAGCGAGCGACGAGGGTGCCGAGTCACGTGCTGGATCAGGCGGCCGCCTGCCGCCCCCGTGATTGGCTGCCATGACGCCAGCTCGCTCACCCGCCTGGGCGACCAGCTTCGCGGCTCCAAGCTCCGTTCCTCGACCTCACGAACCCCAAGTCAACAACCCCCCTCCGGACTGCCGACGCTGACGCCCAGCGCACACTCCGCCGTCGCCATCATGGAGTCTGAGCTCTCACCCAAGTTCGCCCCCTTCATCGGGATGGTAAGGCCCCGCCCGATGTCACGCACCCTCGGTGCTCCATCGTTGCTAACGCGGCTCGTCCTCCTCCCAGGCCGGCATCGCCGCCGCCATGGTCTTTGGCTGTACGTCCCCGGCTCGTCCCCCGCGCACCGTATATCGCCCCTAGTTTGGTCCGGGCTTCTAACCGTCACTTTCGCAGGCATTGGAGCTGCCTACGGGACCGCCAAGTCGGGCATTGGCATCGCAGGTGTGGGAACCTTCCGGCCCGACCTCATCATGAAGGTAAATGCGCCTTCCACCTCCGAATACCGCCTCGCGCCGAGCAATTCCGTCTAACATGTCGCAGTGCCTGATCCCCGTCGTCATGTCCGGTATCATCGCCGTGTACTCGCTCGTCATCTCCGTCCTCATCGCCCAGGACTTGAACCCCCCGGACAAGGAAAGCTATTCGCTCTTCTCGTACGTTTCGACTCGTCAACATATACCCCTTGGCGCGTATCTGTGAGGTTTGGTTCTGACATTACGCGGCAGAGGCTTCCTGCATCTCGCATGCGGCATTTCGGTGGGAATGACCGGCCTCGCGGCCGGCTACTGCATCGGCATCGTCGGCGAGAACGGCGTCCGCGCATACATGGAGCAGTCGAGGATCTTTGTCGGCATGGTGCTGATCCTCATTTTCGGCGAGGTCCTGGGTCTCTACGGGTAAGACGCTCAAACAAACCTCGTAACGCCGCGCGCTCTGACAAGCCTGATAGCCTCATCGTCGCCCTGCTCCTCAACACGCGCGCCAAGGGCTGAACGCCGCGCGGGAATACATGACATCCGAAACCAGATCGAGACGTGTACAGAGTACTATTGGAGCGCAGAGCACTGGCCTTTCGTACCCGGGCGGCAAGGGCAAGCAATTTCTTACAAGCTGCATGGGGCATGGCGTTATGGAACGTGTATATTTACGGCGGCAGGGTAGAGCTGAGGCGGGGCGCGCGATGGGAGCGAAGCTGCACTGTCTTGCGCAGGTACATGAATGTCTTTTGTCACGCGCTTCCACGCCGCACGGCACGTCGTGGCCCATCACTCTACGTGGTAGGGTATGCAGTTTTGCTTCAAGCCAAAGCAGCGGCCCTATATTGCGCGTCCTCTGGAGCGCGTTTGTCAAGGACTATATACCGCACATCGAGCAGAGATGCGTTGCGTTTCCCCCACCAGACCCATATCGAATGAGAGACGAGAAGAGCCAAATACGAGCAAAACTCCGTGGCCCCCGGTGGAGTGATGTAAAGTGTGCACCCTGAAGGAGTCCAGTCTAGACAAGTTGCGCCGGTCAGATGCGGTCATGCGTTCGTGAGAGATGTGGATGTGGTCGGTCAGTGCAGTAACAGGGCGAGGGTGCACCCCGGGCGAAATACTGGATGGTGCCGTCGACTCTCTTTCAAGAGAGGAGACGGCCACCGATGCGGTGGAGCAGCTTCTTGCGCTGCGTGTTGTCGAGCTCACGGCGAAACTTGGCCCAGCTCCGCTCGCGCTCGTCCCAGCTCTTCATCTGGGCTATTACCCGAAACACGACACACGGTCAGCTCAGCTCCGAGGGTGGGGGGAACGGGGAAAAGACAGGGAGTCCGGGCTTGACGAACCTAGGAGCCAGTCCCACTGCCGGTCCTCTCGCAAGAGAACATCATCGCCCGACTCACGGGCGAGACGCTCCCGCCGAGCCTGGGCGGCGGCCACCTCTCCCACCAGGTAGGGATCCTCCAGGGGGCGGACCTCGTGCGTGCTGGTCGTCTGCATGCCGGTCGTCTGCGCGCTGGCCTGGTGGTCGAGCGTGCGGTCGCTGCCGATGGCGCCGCTGTAGCGCCTGGCGGCCGGGCTGTCACTCAGATAGCGGCCATCGGTGATGCGGCGCTCGGCGACGTTGCGATAGTGGCGCGCAGCGGGCGCGTTGTTTGCAGACCAGGTGGGGATGCGGAAGTTCGGAAGCGAGACGGCGCTCTGGGGAGCGAGCGGAGGGATGGGTGGGAGGCCTACGGTCCGGGGCCGCGGAGCGGAAGACTCGCTCCGGACGGCCGCACTTGCTGCGGACGGGGCTGCCGCGCGAGGAGCGTACGGCGGCGCCGAGTCTGAGTACTGGGCCGTCGAGTGGTACGATGGAGCCTCGGAGACTATCACGGGTATCAGCCGGATGCTGCCCGGCGGTCACGCCGGAGGATGGAGCGTGCGTCGGGCGTCAACACGCCGAGGGCGCTGCAGAACTCACCATATGAAGGGGCGGCAGACCGGATCGACGCCGTCTCAAAGTCATCGCGGCTGTAGCGAGGCGTTGAAATAGCTCCCGTCATGATGGGCCAGCGGGTTTGAGCGAGCTGAGAGTCGAGGTCGGGCAGAGAGGAGTGACGAACGGGCCAAGCATCGGTTCTGGCGCACGTGCTTATGTAGATGACAAAACCGGCCGAAGACGCGGGCAAAGAGTATGGTCAGACCCAGGACACGGACAAGTGGTACGTGTACGCGGTCGACAAGTCTGTCACGGACGGCCAGAGGGTCGAAGCCAACGCGAAGAGCGTGCTCGGATGATGCGACCTCCGTGGCGTGGGTCCAAACACTGGCACCACAGATCAGGCCGTTGTACAGAGATGAGAAGGGTTGTCCCTTGCAAGGTGGACACAGCACGATAAGAAGCAAGCTCAGGACGTCGTCCAGGTCCGCTTGCCGTACTGAGAGCCGCGAACTAGCCAGGCGTTGCTTGATGAGGCGAGGGAGCGAGAGCACACGTGAGGTCGCACGAGGCGGGGATCAGGAGGCGGGCCGCGCCGACGACGCAGTCTATCCAGACAAGAACCCGCTTTACGGTTGGTGCGACGGGCGTCGATGGGGTAGAGGCTCGCAGACGAAGCGAGGCCACGGGGGAGCAAGGGAAACGGCTCAACCTGAGGTCGACGGGACGAGGGAGCAGAAGGAGAGAAACGTCATTCGTACGCATAACCAGCCCGTCTACCATCCGTGGGCGGCGCCCGCTTATATCCCAAACCGGACAGGGTTGCCTCCCTCGGCCGGTGGATGCTAGGCGACGGCGGGACAGAGTGGTCGGCTGGGGACGGACAACTCGTCGTCATGCACAGCATGCACCGCTGAGACTCTTTTGGCAGGGGCGGAGCAACGCCAGGCAAGGTACCTTGCGGCTGCGAAGCTAACAAGGTGCCCTGCTTGCCTGCCTCCGTTAGCAGCTCGGCGGGGAGGGGGGGTGCCAGATGGAGGGAGCTTCATGGCTGGACTGGGCTGGTCTGGGCTGGCCCGGGCAGGTGAGGTCGGGTGGCGGCGCAGAGCATGCGTCCTGTTGTGTCCATGTACGTATCTGTCTGTCTATTTCCATTAGTAGAAGCGCAGAGGAGCGGACCAGGCGCGCCATTTTGAGGGGGGGGCACTTACACGGCGTTGCGGGATGGCGGGGTAAACCGCTATCATGGAATGGCCTGGGAAACGGATGCATGGGTCCATCAGACTCCTGCAGACTGCCCGCCTCATCTGCCCCAGTGGCCCATGCGTGCTGTGGCCCCGGCGGGCAGCGTCGCACCACGATTTCACCTCGCTCTCGCCATTTTCTCGCTCCATTTACTTTGCCTGCTCCGAAGCCGCTTAGGCCGGCGCTCGACGCGCCATGGCGTGGTGGAGGCGCGACACCTGCGAACACAAAGCTGGCCGGACGCGTGTAGCACCAGCACCGACTGCGCTTGCCAGGTGTTGTGTGGGTGTCCTTGCACTGCTTCCGCCCCTCCCACTGGTTGCCTCTTGCACACCTCTTAGGGAGGGGGGGCCGGCCCCGCGGGGGTGGAGTGACGAGGCGCCGCTGCGGGAACAGGAAGTCGACGCGCGCGCCCCAAACGGCTGGCTTTGGCGCCCGGCGTGATCGTGTGGTCACCATCCGCTGCTGGGCTTCCCGCTGGCCTCTGACGGCCACCGTCAGCGGCTGAGCAAAGCGCGACAGCTGACACTGTGGTGGTTGGAAGGATAGTTGCGCGGGTGCGCGATAGAGGTGGGAGCCGTCTCCGCTGTTGAAGAGGGGAAACACGCTGCTGCCAAGGGGGATGCCAAAGCAACGACGGACTCATGCTGTTGCAAGAAGTCTTACGGGGCATATCATCACCAACACCAGCAGGCACAGCCCACTGTGCGCCTGCCTTGAGTGAGATATGAGAGCGTAAATCCTGCGGCATGGGCGGCGAGTTCGGCGGGCAAGAGCTGCCCAGACGGCACTTGCCGCGTTCACCACGACCCGATTCGCTACAGCACAGCATCCATTAAACTGTACGATGCACTCTGTGCAGTTCATTTGCACGTCGTCAGCAACGGCGTCGCGGCAGCATCGCAGCAACATCAACGTCGGTGATGGCAGTAGAGGTGCGCGTTGCATGCAAGCCTGCCTGCAAGACGCCGACTTGGCTGTGTTCGTTGCAACCCAACCCAAGCAAACAGACACAACGCTCGACACTCCAACCGACAACTCGTCGACTCGCCTCGACCTCGTATCATTTTCGCGCGACCGCGCAACCGCCACGGGCGCAGCAGCAAACCCGAGCCTCCCGCCTCCCGGACGCCGACCGGCGGGCCCTCTATCTCGATTGCCCGGGTGGGGGCCGCAGCGTTACGGTCCATCTGCTCACACAGAGGACCTCACGCGTTCCCAGTAGTCCAGGCGATACGGCCTTCTCAACCAGTCCGCAGAAACGGCAAACGATGGAGCTTTCTCCACCCACCGTGGCGTGCCTTGTTTTGGCGTCTGTGCTGGCTCCGGTTGCCTGGTCCATGATGTAGTCCAAGCCGAGTCAATCGAGATGTCTGTCATCGAGGCGCGGAGAGCGGCGAGCACAGCATCTCACGCCGTCCTGACCGCAAATTTGCCAGAGGCAATGGAGCTCGCTCACTTCAAACGAGTCGTGGCGCCAGGGCGGTGCCCGCGCAGTCTGGTCTCTTGGCACTGCACGCCGCGGTCTTTCGGGTGGGCATTTGTTCGCGTGCCTCGCCCCAACCCATCCACTAACTAGTTACACACGCCTGTTGTCTCGTCAAACAGAGGCGTGGCGGACCCGACGTGCAGTAGTCCGCCGGGTCAGGGGCTCGGCTCAGGGCATGCAGTTTTGCCCAAGTGGCTGACGGAATCTCTTGTCTGGACGACACCATCTCGCCGTGGATGCGCCAGCCCTTCACTCTGTCGAGCTCGTGAGACTGTTGCAGCAGAAGACGACCCATACCTCATGTGGCAGTCCAACGCAGGGCCCGCGCAGTCGGTGCCTGTCTCGGCGCCGTGCTGAGCGTCTGGCACGGCACCCTCAACCAGGAGGAAATGGAGTCGCATCCGCCGGAGCAACAAAACCGCTCATCGCTCATGTCCTTGTCCAGGCCTCCGCTACGGGCTGAGACCTGCAGCAGCCGCGATGCTTGGCCTCCAACGTGGGCAGGCGCCACGAAGCAAACTCGTGGATATGCTTTTTTCTAACCTTGCTCGGTCGACGACAAGGGCGCAGGGTGGTCCGAGATGTCGGGGCCCCGGAGCTGCGGCCGCGAAGTTGCCCGCAGCTGCATCTGAGATGGTCACAAGCTGGTGTGCTCGATTCGGGTTCAAGCCAGGCTGTCGTCGCCGTCTGGAGACCAAGGCAGTTAGTTGGTCTGCTGGACACCCGAGACGCGAACCACCTGCCAGCTCGGGGGTTCTTGTCTCATGACACGTTGTGAGTGACGGCTTGTCTGCCACTTACACCCCGCAGGCTTTACGGACGCGTTCTTCCCGCCGACAACAGGCCACACCGCCCAGCGCTGCTGGACTTTACATGACACAGCAAGGTACACGTATCAACCCTTCCTGTCAATATGCAGATAGACACATGCAGCGCCCTGGATCGGGCTCGGGCCGGAGGGGCGGAACCATTGTCAAATGCGACGTCGTGGTCTCTTGTCACCATGCACAAGGCAGAGACGATCATTACCACACCAACAACTGCATAAGATTGACCCTGCCCAGCGCGCTTGAGGGCGACGGAGGGGGAAATGTACATAGAGCCCTGACTTGAGCCCCAGGGATGCCACATGAATGCCACATGAATGCAGACGATGAGAACCAACGGCTGCCAGCAGCCCGTCGTTCCGCCGACTGGCAAAATGAAATTGAAGTGAAGCTCCAGGGTAAGGTGATGAATGTGGCTGTGAGTCTCGCGTGCACGCGGTGGGAGGACGTCCAGGATGCGACGCGGGGCGCCACTTTCCCCACGAGTGGCGGCACCCACGTTGACTCGTCGCGTCAACCACATCGACCTGATCACGGCGCGACCCGGACCCTCCTGCTAATCAACGCCCGGCATCGTCGTTCGCGAGCGCAGATTTATTTCACGGAAGTTGCATGCAACAGACCGCCCGCGACAGGACCACCAGCACGCGCTCCACAGTCTGAAGTCGGGCCCGGGCCGCGATGCCGACCCGCGTTCAGTCCTCTCCCGATGAGGACGACGACTCCGCCACGTCGTCCTCGCCCTCACCCTCGCAATCACCTGCTCGCCAGGGCCTGGCAGTCCGGCAGCGATCCGAGGCGCGGTCCGTCTCCGGAAGCAAGCGAAAGCGCGGCAACAACACCAACGGAGCAGCAAACCACCGACAGAGAACGGCACCGCCAGACGAGAGCGATGGCGAGGCCTCCGACGACGTCTACGACCCCGACCAGCCCGTCGAGGAGCGGCGCAGGGTACAAAAGGAGTACAGGGACATGCTCCGCCAGATAACCGAGCACGGCGAAGAATTCCTCAGCAAGGACTCGAGGGGCCTGCACGACACCATCCTCCAGGCCGACGCGCTGTCCAAGAAGCTGAAGCAGACGACCGAGGCTACCATCGACTCGCGACTGCTCGTCACCACGACAGATCTCTCGTACCGCAAGACGCTGCGCCTGACACAAGGCAGCCTTTCGCAAGGGCTCGACGTCGACGAGTTTGTCTCCAAGTGCATCTCGTACATGCGTCGTGGCGGTGGCATATCCGACGATAATGCGCCCGAGCTGTCTAGCACGCAGCGGCATCGCCGGCGACGCGGAGGCTACGAGGACGATGACGACGATATCGGCGACGAGGGCGACATGATGAACTGGCCTCACCTCGGCCGCTTCGCCTGCTTGCCGCACATTCGACGGCCTGCGTTGCCCGGCTTCCTGCTCGGGCCCCTCTCCGTGGAGAAGAAGGCGCGCAAGATCACCAAGAGAACTGCCCCATTCCGGCCAAACAACCTGACGGAAACGCGGCCCGAGGTGCTCAACGTCGATGATCTCGCAAAGAAGGAGAACGACCTGACGGCCATCTGCGGAAAGATCCTGCAGCAGCTGCAGAAGATCCAGGCCGACGCGCAGGAGACGGTCATGGAACTACTAGACGACGATATGGAAGACGAGGAGAAGACGAGGATCATGCACGAGCATGGCCTGCGAAGCACGGGTGGCATCGACCTCTTGCGCTTCGTCGTCAACCCCAAGTCCTTTGCGCAAACCGTGGAAAACATGTTTTACGTCAGCTTCCTCATTCGCGATGGGAGGGTCGAGATTGCCTTTGACGAGTCTGATCTACCAGCTCTCGGTGAGTCCGCCGGCCGTACATGACCGTGACGCCGCTAACTTTGACAGCGCCCGTTGACAGGGAGGCAGACGACGAAGGGGCCGTGCGTCACGGTGCGGCCAAGCAGCAGGCGGTGCTGTCGATGGACATGAAGACGTGGCGAGAGATTATAGAAGTGTTCGATTTGAAGGAACCTATGATTGAGCACCGGAGAGAAGCAGCGCAAGGTGGCCCCGGCGCACGGGGCTGGTACAGCTGATTTGTGAAAGCAGTTGACGTCTTGGTCGAGTAAGCCGGGCCGCGACAGACACCTTTAGACTTTTGTACGACGATTGATACCATGATGAATTACAGCCTGCTCTTCTTGATGGGTTCCCGTTTTGGGCCGCGGCTTTGTCGGCCGTGCTACGTCCTGCGAAGTGTTCAGCCCCCGTTGTGCGTGACGCGAGCCACCAGGCGGCCTGGTACGCCGTCGACTTGAAAGAGACGCTTGCAAGAGAAGGGAACAGAGGCGGAACAGAGCTTCCTAGCTTCAACAAAGACCGGTCCCGCGACCAGGCCGGTGGTATGAATTCTACAAATGAAGGGGGATGGAGCCCTCCCCTCGACCGCTCTGGACTGACCCGGCGTTCTCCCCCTCAACATTGGACATTAAGCACCTTGTAAGCGATCTACCACGTGTGTATTGTCGAGATTGAGGATACGGACAGAGCCACCAACATGAACAGGGCCAAAGAAGTGGCCCGCAACAAGGCGGCGGCCGGACGCAAGGATGGACCAGCCGTTGGCGGGGATCGAGCGACTCCCCTTAGCCGGGCACCGGGTCAGATGGCAGACCCTCGCGATCTTCTCGACCACGGTGCCAAAGCCGCGCAGCCCAAGAATCAACCATCCTCGGGAATACCAGTCAAGGGGCAGCATGGAACACCCGCCGGCGGTGATCGAGCGACTCCCTTTGGCCAGGCCTCGGGTCAAACGGTGGACTCGCGCGACCCTCTCAACCGCGGTGCTAAAGGCGCCCAGCCCACAAATCAACCACCAGTAAAGGCACCTGTCAAGGGGCAGACCGCTCTGCACGACGACCTAATCGACCAAACAGACTACCTCAACCCGAAGGAGCAGGAAAAAATCATCACGGAGTGCAACAGGCTCCTTCAAGGGCCCATCAACGCCGACAATGAGCACGTCAGCCGGGAAGCCCTCCTCAAGACCATCGTCCCCATGACCAAGATCGTTCAGGCTCACT
Source organism: Purpureocillium takamizusanense (assembly GCF_022605165.1). Classification (NCBI taxonomy): domain Eukaryota; kingdom Fungi; phylum Ascomycota; class Sordariomycetes; order Hypocreales; family Ophiocordycipitaceae; genus Purpureocillium; species Purpureocillium takamizusanense. The sequence goes on from NC_063077.1 coordinate 1,250,467, forward strand.
GCACCATGGCGGGCGGCGACGGCGTATCGAAGATGCTTGCCTCGCAGCCCAAGTGCAGCAGCCGCGGCTGTCGCGAGACTCGAGACATGCTCAAGAAGATTGCGGGTCAGCAAGAAACGCTCGGCAAGATGGTGGCGGTGAACCACGACGCTGCCGCCAAGCACCTGCGTGCGAGCGCGGACGGGCAGCTGAAGGGTCTGTCGCAGGAGAAGGCGAAGCTCGTCGAGGAGAACACCAAGCTCAAGGCGGAGCTCAAGAACAAGGACGACAGCCTACTGACCCTTCAGAAGCAGCTGGGCGCCAGCTCGAACGACAAGGGCGACAAGGAGGCACTGCAGAAGAAGGGAGGGCTCGGCAGCTCGTGGTTCGGATTCGGAGGCCAGGCTACGCACAAGGCTGATGGAGAAGCAGGGGCGCCGGACGAGAAGCGGCAGCAGCAGGGCAAGGACAAGGTGACCAGCACCGGCCTGGCGGGAGGAGGTGGCGCCACGACCAACACCGCCGCTCTCGAAAAGCAGGTCGAGATGTGGAAGCAAAAGGCAACCGAACACCAGAAGACGGCAGACGGCCTCAAGGAGGAGAACACCAAGCTTCGCCAAAAGCTCGACGGGACCAAGGACGGGGCGGATGGCATGAAGAAGGGCGGGTTCGGCGGCATCTTCGGGAGCACATCGCGGGCTGGTGACAAGGACGGCACTACCAAGTCGAAGGCTACACCCAACATGGGTTCACCCCGAACGCCGTCGATGCCCAAGAACACGTTCCAGCTCTGGGGGTCAAAGAAGGACGCCACGACCCCGGCAGCGGGGGGCCGCAAGCCGCCGCCGCCCCCTTTGACGTTGGTCCCTGGGACTTCGGCCAAGGACACGCAGCAGCAGAGCGTGCCCAACGACAAGAAGAAGACGGGTGCCGGGTTCCTGGATACGTTACAGAAGACAGTGGCGGACACGGTGACTCATGCGTCACAGGCGTACGGAAGTGTGCAGCAGCAAGTGCCGTGCATGAGGCGCCACGTGGAGCCGGAGAGCTACTCGTCGTGGCTCTCTGGAGAGTTGGCGGCATGGCGCGAGGTCATCGTCTTCCTCTGGCTGTGGATCTGCTTCGCCTGCGGATCCCTCAAGGACAGGCTGTTCCGGCGCGGGGCGACGGCGTCCCGCACGGGACCGCCGCCGCCGCCGCCGCCGCCCAAGGATCCAAAGCCGAACTCGCAACCAGCAGGCCGGCCGGGAACTCTCGACTCGAACGCGCTCGGGTTGAACAAGTCAAAGAACCCGGCAGGCGGCCGGCCGGCTGGAACCGTCGACCAGGGCGCGCTCGGGGTGAGCAAGTCCGTCCGGACGATACGGAGGATGCCCACGCCCCCGGCGCCGGACACGATGCTGCGGGTGACGCGGCACCTGCTCTTGCTCATGTCCTTGCACGCCTACTTGGAGTGCCTCGCGCAGCAGCGCATGTGGCACCAGGCCAACAACCAGACGCGGTCGTACCTGGCCGGCCAGATGCGCGGCAGCGCCAAGGACCCGACGACGCTGCTGGCCATGGTCGGCCTGGACCCGACACTGTGGCTCGCTCGGCTCCGGTTCCTCGGGCTGGGGCTGGTGTTGACGTGGGACTGGACGATCGAGCTCGCCCTCAACATCGAGTGGCTGCGAAACCTCATCTGCCGCTGCGCGTCGTGGGTCGTGGGCGAGAAGTGGTTCTACAAAGGCGTCTGGTGGGTGTCCGGAGGGGTGGGCGTCCGCGTCTGGTGGGCCATGAAGGGGGTAGGGGCCCCCGTCTGGCGAGCTGCGAGAGGGCTCTGGGCACAGATGGTGAAGCCGTATCGCAGGCTCGGGTGGGCTGGCCGGGGCATCGTCGTTGCGGTGCTCGTTGTCGCCGTGGGCGGCGGCGGGTGGTATCTGGCGGCCAGGTTCGGGCTGACGGCGTGGGGCGCCAGGGCTCCCGCGCGACCTTCCCCTTGGTGGTCCCGCTTGTGCTTTTCACGGTTTGCAGGGAGGAGGCGTTGACGTTGTCTGATAGATGGGATTTTGGAGTTTTTTCCTTGGCGTTTGGGCCTTGCTGGTGTGAGCGAGCGGCGTGGCTGGGCGCCTCAATTTCTGACGTACATTGTGAAGGGCTTCCGGGTGGAGGCCGTCACCCTCTAGTGCTGCTTCGTACGTACAACAATATACTGCTCTGTTCCGACGGCCGGTCATGTCCCCCTCCCCTTCGCCGATGAATGGGGTGCTATTGGTAGAGCGTGCATCATCGTATCCCTACGCACGCGGTTGCCGCATTTGCGTCGCTGTCGGGTGCCATCAGTACCAAATTGCGTCGGAACATGGGCAATATGGAATCATGCTGGCTGCTGCCCTGCAAGCATGCATGTAGTAGTTACTATATACAGTTCCATCCATGGAAGCTCACAGCCCCAAAGACGGCATCAGGCACGCACGAGGTACGAAGTACGATGTAACTAGTAGCCGGACAAGCCTGCTGAAAAGACGGCCGGACTGGAGACCCTTGAATCTCGGGGAGCGGGTCCACGGCGGGCGGGATCGTCAGGGCAATCCCTCCGCTTACCTGAGATTTGAGGTTCAAGGTTCTACTATGCTGTGCGTCCTCCGGGGGCGCGGCGGCCGGGGCCGGAGGAAGTGGAGCCCGAGGTGCTTTATAGGTGGATTTCGTTTGGACGGACATGGATGGCATTTCCAATGATGGAGGATATTGTCCAGGACTCCCTGGTGGCGGCTGCGCCGAGGCTCGGGACTCGAGGCGTGATGGTCATCGAGGGCAGCCCGGTTTGTCGGCAAGGCGGCGGCGGCAGCAGCAGCAGCAAGAAGCCAGCCCGGCCCAGCAATCCATGGCCCCGCCGGAGCCGAAAAGCCATCCTCAGCCCAGTTGGTGGATCGATGTTGGCGGCCATGCGCGGTGGCTTGCAGGCGAGTGGCGGTGGTGGTGATGCGCCTCGTGGCTTGTCGTCCCACCCACTTGGATCCCCCCCCCCCCCTCCCCCCTGCAGGCGTGCTCTGGGATTTTATTTTATGATTTGAGTTGCTGATGTCATGGACAGACTACAGCCCCCGCGGACGGAATGGGGGGGCATTTGAATTGGCCTGTGCTTATCTCTCGCCTTCTCTGGAGTCTGGAGCACGCCCGTGGCCCATTTTCGTGCGAATTGGTCCGGGCCTCCGAGAAAGGCGTGGGTTCCGCCTGTTGGAAGACGGGCGGCGTTTTCAATCACTCCCGACGCGGGAAGTTCGCTCATCCATTTCCTCGGCAAATGGAGCGTCGTTAGTGATATGCCACGTTTGAAGTAGTCGTAGCTTTTGATACCCACTTACACACACACACGCACGCACACCACCTCGGGGACAGGATGATTCCACACACCCCGGGCCCGCGCAGCCTCGTCACAGCATTTGTCATGCGAACAGGCCCTCCTCCGCTGCGGCCGGGGCATTGGAGCCGCTGTCGTCTCCATGGCTGTGGTGGTGCTCGTGGCTGGAGCTGGGCCACCACCGGCCGACGCGGAGGAGGAGGAGGCGACGGCGGCGGCGGCGGCATCGGCGACAGACGGCCGGGGGGAGAGCGCGGCGCGTCGTCGTCGTCGCCCGTGTCTTTGTCGTCGTCGATGAGACGCCGGCGGCCGCTACTGCTAGGTGTGCCCCGGGCCCTTTGCGTCATCGATAGCGCGGCGTTTGCTATAAACTCTGTGCCTGCTGCCGCGGCGGCGGGAGTCGCGCGACAGCAGAAGCAGCTATCCCGACAATTGCAACAGCAGCAAAAACAACATCGTCGCTTTACTTTGTCTAGACATTTTCAGCTCGAGCCGCATCGGCCATCCAGACCACGGCGGAAACATAGCTCCCGGGTTGTGGTTCTTTTCGGAGTCGCCCTAGCAGCAGCAGCAGCAGCAGCAACAACACCACTCGTGTCATCGTCGACGCCAGCTACCATGTCGGCCGAGCTCATCCCGTCCAACCCGGCCGACGTCATGGTCATCCGGAACGTGACGCCCAACGTGGCCACGTTTTCGGTGCCGTTTCTGCGCTTTGGCAAGATTAAGATTGGCGGTCGAGGGACTGTCGGTACGTGTCATTGCCATCGTCGTCGTCATTGTCGTCGTCGTCATCCTTGCAAAGTGTCTTCCTTTTTCACTGACAGTTGTCCCACACAGTCAAGCTCAGCTCGGGCGCGCTGGCCGTCTTCTCGCCCACGGCGCTGACCGACGACGTCAAGGCCAAGGTGGCGGAGATGGGCGGGCAGGTGGCGTACATTGTCGCGCTCGACTTTGAGCACCACATCTTCATCTCCGAGTGGTCCAAGGCGTACCCGGGGGCCAAGCTGGTGGGCGTCGAGGGCCTGCAGGAGAAGCGCGACAAGGCGGCGGCGGCGGGCGGCGACGCCAAGATCGGGACGGAGCGCTTCGACGTCGTCTTCACAAAGGCCAACAAGCGGGAGACGCGCATCGGGGCCGACTTTGACGTCGACTTTGACTACGAGTACGTCGACGGCCACCCCAACCTGGAGCTCGTCTTCCTCTACCGGCCCGACCGCGTCCTCGTCGAGGCCGACCTGCTCTTCAACCTGCCCGCCACCGAGCAGTACAGCCGCGTGCCCGAGGCCGAGCGCAACAAGAGCGGCGGCGGCCTCGTCGAGCGCATCTTCCTCGGCGCCCAGGGCAAGAAGGGCGAGGAGCCCACCTGGGTCCGCCGCGCCAACTGGTATCTGTCCAAGGACCGCGCGAGCCTGACGGAGAGCGTCAAGCGCATCGCCGCCTGGGACTTTGACACGGTCGTCCCGTGCCACGGCGACACCCTCGAGGGCGACGGCAAGGAGGTGTTTGTCAACGTTTTCAAGTGGCACATTGAGGGCAAGAAGTGATGCTGTCGTTGTCGTTGATCTCGTTGTGTTTCGACTGATCTTGTGTGGTGTGTCACTGTATTGTGCTGTGTCTACGTTTTGGGTTGTGCTGCTGCGAGAGATACCACTGGCGGGGGGGCGGGCCGGAGTTGGCGAGAGGGTCCGTTGTTGCGTTTCAATTTGTACTCGCGGGGACGATTGAGCCCGGAAAATAATCACGAGTGAGGTGATAGTTATAATACCACTTTATAGACTTGCTTTTGGCGACCGCATCAGCCTCGCAGGATGTGCGTCGAGGTCTTGCCGTGCGCTGTGCTGCAGAAGCTACCTACCGACAAGCTCCTCCAACCAACCCCAGCTCCAGCTCCAGCTCCAGCTGCTGGCTGCCTGGGCACCTCACCTCCACTGATGAGCCGGTGGGTGATCCACTGGAGGGGTCAACTGCAATGGAGGCTCCTGGGCACAGCTCCAGCTGCAGCTCCGCCAGGCGCCAGCGCATCACCTCTCGAACTTGCCTCCATGCATCCATCAAGTCAACTGCCCGCACCGCCATCACCAGCGTCCATTGGGACAGCTCGCAGTCCCCTCCATCACCTGCCCTCACCACCCCCCGCCCTCACCAGCACCCGCCCTTTGTGACGACTTCGCGTGCGCCTCGCCTCTACGTCTCCCAGAATGACATGAGGCTCGCTCCGCCGCCGCCGCCGCCGCCGTCACCATGACCGACTACGGGAGGATGGACCCCTTCTCCTTTGCGGGCTCCAAGGATGTCGACCACCCCATAAGCGTTCGCATGTACGGTGCCCTCGGCTCCAATTCCACGGCGTCGCTGACTTGCCGCGTCTAGAATGAACCTCGAGGGAGACGAGCCGCCCGTCAAGTACTCTACGCTGCTCGACCGACCCGATCTGCGACATGTTGGATCAAACACGAGGTGAGCCGCCCTCGACGTGGCCCATCGCGACTCGGCCTCGGCAGAATGCTGACCGTCCAGCCCGCACTCCGATCTCTTCGTGACCGTCCAGGTCTGGGCGGGATCCAAGCCGCTCACCGTCCCGGTACAGACAGCGTACAAGGCGTTTCGATCGGAGAGAAAGTACGTCGTGCCCTGCCCAGCGCTGCCTTGGCACCAACCGTCAAGTTTCGTACCATGCTGACCGCGTAGCAGATGGAACGAATGGCTTGAATTGCCCATATCGTACAGACAACTGCCGGCCAACGCCCGCCTGGCCATCACGATATGGGACCTGTCGCCCACGGGCGGCAAGCACGCCTCCGACCACGCCATCCCCTTTGGCGGCACCACCCTACCCATGTTTGACGCGGAGAACCAGGTCCAAAAGGGCCGCCAAAAGTGCCTCGTGCACCGGCACAAGCACGCCGACGGCACCGACAGCTCTCGCACGCCAGCCCTCGTTTCGGCTCGGAGGCGCCCGGGGTCTCAGGGCGGCGACGCGGCCGTCCTCGACAAGGACGCCGAGGAGCTCGACAGGATGGAGAAGCTCTTCAAGAAGCACGAGATGGGCGAGATCCCGCGCGTCGACTGGCTCGACCAGATGGTCTTTCGCAGCTTCGAGAAGCGCGGGCTGCAGGCGGCCAAGTCGTCCATGAAGATGCTTCAGCGCCAGCGCGCGCTCAACGGCGACGGTAACAATGCGGGCTCTGGCGACGACGACGACGACGACGACACCGTCGACGACGACGACACCGTCGACGACGGCCGCGCCGGCACCTCGACCTTCTTGCTCAACGTCGAGCTGCCGCGCTTCGATTTCCCCGTCGTCTTTGCCGACCACGAGTACGATCCGCCACCGATATCATCGTTGCAGTCGCTCTCCCTGTCGCAGGGTAACCTCGCTCAGCACCAGCCCCAGGTCCAGTTCGGCCCGGGCATCAACGCCCTGGGCGAGAGCTCCGACGGCTTTGGCTCCCGCCTCGTCAAGGTGTACGACCCCGAGGTCGGCCAGCGGGACAACCCGGCCGAGGCCAAGCACCGCCGGCTCTTCCGAAGCTCCCACCGCCACGGCATCCTGGACAAGGACCTCAAGCCCAACGCCAAGGTCCGCGACGAGCTCAACGTCATCATGGCGTACTCGCCCACGCACGTCCTGTCGCCCGAAGAAGCGGATCTGGTCTGGAAATTTAGGTATCACCTGACCCGCGACAAGAGGGCGCTGACCAAGTTCGTCAAGTCGGTCAACTGGAGCGACCAGAGCGAGTCCAAGCAGGCGATCCAGGTCCTCGGCCGCTGGACCGAGATTGACGTCGACGACGCCCTCGAGCTGCTCGGCCCGTCGTTTGACAACCCCGCCGTGCGCTCATACGCCGTGGACCGCCTGCGCAAGGCCGACGACGAGGAGCTGCTCCTGTACCTGCTGCAGCTGGTGCAGGCCCTCAAGTACGAGCACATCTCCGCCGACGCCGACCACGAGGGCACCCACGACTCGTCGCTCGCGCGCTTCCTGATCCAGCGCGCCGCGGCCAACTTCAAGCTCGGCAACTACTTTTACTGGTACCTGATGGTCGAGTGCGACGACCACAGCCCCGAGCAGGGCGTGGACAACCGAAACGTCTACCGCAAGGTCGCGTACGACTTCATGGCCGAGCTCGTCGTCCAGCCCGGCGGCGCCGAGGACCGCAAGACGCTCCTCCGGCAGGCCGAGATGATGGCCATCCTGGCCAAGATCGCCGCCGAGGTCAAGCTCTCCAACGAGTCCATTGCCAAAAAAGTGGACCGGGTCAAGGGCTTCCTCGCGGACCCCAAGAACGAGCTCGTCGCCATCGACCCGCCGCTGCCGTTCCCGCTGGACCCGTCGGTCAAGGTCACGGGCGTCGTGCCCGACCAGGTCATGGTCTTCAAGTCGTCCCTGAACCCCATCAAGTGCACCTTCAAGACGGTCGGCGGGAGCACCTATCCCATCATATACAAGCTGGGCGACGACCTGAGGCAGGACCAGCTCGTGATACAAATCATCACCCTCATGGATCAGCTCCTGCAGAAGGAGAACCTGGACCTGAAGCTTTCCCCGTACAAGATTCTCGCGACGAGCACGACGGCCGGCGCGTCCCAGTTCGTGCAGTCGCAGAGCCTCTCGAGCATCGTCAACAAGTTCAAGGCCAACCCGGCCCTGGCGTACCTGCGCCACCACAACCCCGACGACCGCCAGCCGCTGGGCGTGCGCCAGGAGACGCTCGATACGTACGTCAAGTCGTGCGCGGGCTATTGCGTCATTACCTACATCCTCGGCGTCGGCGACCGCCACCTCGACAACCTCCTGCTCGCGCCCGACGGCCACTTTTTCCACGCCGACTTCGGCTTTATCCTGGGCCGCGACCCCAAGCCCTTTGCGCCCGTCATGAAGCTGTCCAAGGAGATGGTCGAGTGCATGGGGGGCGTCAACTCGGAGCACTACCAAAAGTTCAGGCAGCACTGCTTCATGGCCTACACGGCCCTGCGCAAGTCGTCCAACCTGATCCTCAACCTCTTTAGCCTCATGGTGCACGCTAACATCCCCGACATACGTCTCGAGCCGGACAAGGCCGTCATGAAGGTGCGCGAGCGGTTCCACCTGGAGCTCAGCGAGGAGGAGGCCATTGTGTACTTTGGCAACGTCATCGACGGCACGCTCACGGCCTTTGCGCCCGTCGTCATCGACAAGCTCCACGAGTGGGCGCAGGCGCTCCGGGCCTGAGGGCGGCCGACCGCGGGTATTTTCTCTATAGACACGACCGTCGCGCCAAGAATAGCACAGCACTTGAAATGCAACTCAAGAGACCGCCCTGCTTGGACTCCAGCCGTGCCAAGTTATACTTTGCCCTACTCATTGCCTTTTCGCGCTTCGCCAACTGTCGTGCCGCCGAGCAGAGCGACTTGAGGCGCTCTATGACACAAGACACTGTGCTAGGGGGCTCTGCCATGTTGTTTGGCTGGGACGCCTGACCAGAGCCGCCCCCCGTCTTGCGCCGTCCGTCAACGCCATCTCCTAGTGCAAAGCCAACCCCTTATCAAGACGCACCAAGCTCCAACTCTGTTGCGTCGCTCGACTTCACAACGTGCAGTCTCCCCGAAAATAAACAATGAGAGATGGAGCGTGTTGTGTTGACAAGGTCCTAGCGGCTGGATGGATGGCATATAAGCGAAAATGCCTGGCATTCTCTCCCTGTCCCTCAACTTGCACCTTACACTGCATCTGACATCCCCGACACGACACCCGACAACCTGCTCTCGTCATCTGCTAGAGAACTCTACAAGCTGTTTCGATTCAGAAGAGTCTTCTTTTCATACGACAATTTGCAAAGTTGTCTCGCCCCCCCGCCATCTTCCTCAGACGAACCCCCTTTCCTGTCCCTCACGTACTGTGCGCAGCTTCCTCGCCATGAGCTGCCTCTATTTCCCCCCTCCCCTGGGAGGCTGCATGCCGCGGTCCTCTCCGAGAAGACTGCTGCCCCAGCAGCGGCCCGCCGACGGCGCGGCCAAGAGGACAACAACTTGGTCCTCGCATCGCAACATCCCCCGGCCCATCTCCACGCTTTACTACTTGCCTGACTCCGATGACCATCGCTCGGCCGGCACGGAGGCCTACCTCAAGATGTTCCCCTACCACGCGCAGCCCAGCTACCAATACACATGGCGGCATCCGGCCGGGGTGTACTTGGACGCGGAGACGTGCCTCGCCTGGGGCGTCCAGCGCCGCGCCTTCACGCCGGAGACGACGGCCGCGCTGCGGGCACTGCTCCGGGACTGCCGGAAGTTTCGCACCAATGTCCGCTCACCGGACCTGGAGAACGGCAGCTGGAGTGTCTACACGCTCATGATGGCGGCCAGGAGGGTCATCACCAAGGCCCGGCGGGAGCAGACGTACTGGCGGGTGCTGGACCAGCTGTCGCGGCTGGAGTGGGACAACCTGCGCGCGCGGTACCTGCCGCTCTCCATGTGCGACTCGGACCGGGCCATGTCGCAGTGGAGCTCGCTCATGCCGTACGTGTGCACCATCCTCGGCGAGGTGACGCGGGAGCGGTGGCAGTTCGAGACGTGGCGGGACGCCGTCGGGGAAGGGCACCACCTCACGGACGAAGCGTTGCTGCAGGCCCCGTCTCGCCGCTGGAACCGGATGCTGCTCAAGGTGGCCAAGTACTCGTACCAGGTGAGGATGTACGCCGGGCGCGCTCTGCCGTGGCCGTTTGCGCGCATCATGCGCGTCCTCGAGGACACGCACTCGCGCATCCACGAGTACCAGCGGGTCGGCACGTTCCTCAGCGCGCCGCTGCTGCATCGCGTCCACCCTGTCGAGGCGGCCTTGATCGTCGCCCGCGACATCTACCTGGCCGGCCGCGTACCGCCCCGGCACGAGCCGCAGGAGGTGCAGGCGATTCGCAAAAGGGCCCTCGCGCACGCATCGAGGCTGCTGTATCGGGTGGTGCTGTCCGAGGCCGGGGTGCCGATCGCGCTCTTCTTCAGGGGCGATGACGGCAAGCCCGAGGCGTTTGCGCCCAACAGCGCGCAATGCCGGGCCGTCATCACTGCCAAAGAGTGGCCGGCCGTCCCGCTCGCGAGGATCATCGACGGAGAGCTCATCGACCTACAGCAGGTGCGGGTGGAGTCTCGCTTCGGCTCGAAGACGTACATGCTATGCTTCGCAGGTGAAGACATGGAAACCCGTTACGTGATCGATGCCGTGTGGAAGGACAACATTCTACGTTTCCGTTTACAGCACGGTAACTTCCCCTGGGAGACCAACCCGCTGGCGGAGCTGATGGGCAACCACGCGACGGGACACGGGATGCTCAACGCCAACGACGCCAACCAGGACGACCACGGCAATGATGACGATCACCAGAACTACCACCACAATCAGGTGTCTTGGGAGGCGGAGACGCAGTCTTCGGGGTACATGTCTGCGCGCTGGGACGGCTATGTGGGCTGCCACCACGAGGTCGGGGACCTGCCGTACGACGACGAGATCGAGCCCAAGCTCGAGAACAAGCAGGCGCAGCCGGTTCCGCGCCCGCCCATGTGCCTACCGCGGCGCGTCAACGAGGCGGTGCACGCATGGCTGGAGCACGTGGAGAAGATGGGGCCCGACGGCGCGGGGACGGGATGGATCGCGGGGCAGCGGCCGCCCGCCGGGGAGGCGTTGGAGGAAAGCGAGGACGACGAGAGCGAGGAGGACAGATGGTGGAGATGGCAGTGCGAGGGCGCTGGCGGCAAGTGGGAGGAGGAAGATGAGGATGAGGATGAAGAGGAAGATGAGCAAGAGGAAGAGGATGCGTCAGGCGAGGACGTGGATGGTTATTATGGTTACAGCGGGGGTGAAGACTGGACGGAGAGCGATGAGGATCTTGAGGGCAGTTGGGCCCTCGCCGGCGACCATGACGAGGAGGGCAATGACGCCGACGATGAGGAGGAGGAGGAGGAGGAGGGCCACGGAGTGGGGGGCCCTTTGGTGATCATTTGAGGAGCCGCACGGCCATGACGAGCAGGACGAGCGAGGGCGCTGCACACTCGCACTCTATCCGCGCACCGCCCACGGCAGCAGCAGCAGGAGGAAGAGCCTGTCCTCCGCTGGACATTGTTTCAACTCTGCCATCCTCCGCCGGCGGTCGAGCGACAGGCACAATCTCTGAGGCTTTTATCCATCGCGGGTTTTGATCCAGAGACAAACAGGTCACACATCAAAGGCCGCCGCCTCGTCCTTCTCTCTGGCCCCTCCCTGAAGTTGACGACGACGACGACGACGACGACAAAGATATAAGCAACGCATCATTACCAACACTGCCATTGCCATTGGCAGACATACACGCACACTCACTCACGCACGTACGCACGCACGTTCGCATGTTCGCATGTTCGCATGCTCGCACGCACGTCTATCAGGACAACCATACATACTGTTACATACCTGTTTCCTTCTTTCTCTCTTTTTATCACGCACACTCTTTCTCGCTCTCTCTTTCTCTCTCACACAGTCTCTCACACATACTCTCTCTCGCTCTCGCTCTATCTGTCGCTCTCTCTTCGGCACTGCGTTGCACCGCGCCGCCAGGGACATCATCACTATCATCATCATCACCACCACCACCACTACTACTACAATTCCCCTTCGTCACCCAGGGGCAACTACGACTCGCGCCAGGCAGTCAGACGACACGCTTGCTCTACATCACGACATGTGCGACGACTTTACAGACTACGAGCTGTGCCTGCTGTTTTACCCGGTGCTCATCTGGGCGGTGCTGGGCTTGGACCCCGGGTGGATCATCTTTTTTAGCCTGCGGTGGCTGATTACGGTGCCGTACGTGGACTGACGAGGAGGAGGTGGTGGTTGTTGGTATTTGTTGGTCGGTGACATGGTCTGGCGGCCTGATTTGTTGACCTTGACTATGTAGGGCCTCATCTTGGCCGGCTGCGCGGTTCCATCGACCGGTTTCTTGCGGTCTTGGGCTTCCTTGTATGTTATGAGGAGGGTCTTGATTATCGCCGGACTGGGTACTGGGGTGGCGGCTATTACACTGGAGTTCATTAAAATATCTAAAAAAGACACCACTCAGGTATCGCCAAACACGTAGACCCCCTTGCCTTGCCTGAACCCCTCGAGGCCGCGCTGCGCCGCGTTCCGCAGCGTGGCCTCATCCGTGTCCCAGTCCCACCGGACCTCGTCGACGGGCGCGTCGCGGAACTTGCCCTCGCGCATGAGGCCCAGGATGTCGGCCACCATGTGCCGCCTGCCGACCACGTCCTGCTGGTTCCACCGGGAGAGCCAGAAGCCGACGAAGCGGACGTCCTTGAAGATGAGCAGGCCGACGGGGAGGGCGACGGGCTGCTTGGCCATGCCGCCGTACGAGACGAGCGTGGCGCCGTCGCCCAGGGAGCGGGCGAGCGCCGTGGCCGACTTGCCGCCGACGCAGTTGAGGCCGAGGCCGACCTGCTCGCGGCCCTTGCGCGTCAGCTCTGCGAGCCGGTCCTTCCACCCGCGGGACAGGAACTCGGACTCGGCCACGACCACGTCGGCGCCGAGGCCCCGTAGCTCGTCCTTGAGCGCGTCCGTGGCCTCGGCCGTGTCGCGGTCGCGGATGACGTTGATGCTGCGCAGGCCCCACAGCTTGCCGAACTGGATGGCGGCCCTGCCGACGCCCGAGTTGGCGCCGTTCTGGATGAACCACTGGCCGGACCCGACCTCGAGCGGGCGCATGCCGAGCCCGGCCTTGACGCCGGCGCTGGGGCCGTAGGACCGCAGGATGCGGTACGCGGTGCAGGGGTTCACGCTGACGAGGGACACCTGCGTCGGCGTCAGGCCCTCCTTGTCCACCTTGAGCAGCTCGTCGGCCCCGAAGACGGCGTGCGTCCGCCAGGTGCCGATCTGCGAGGCGGCGGGGATGACCCAGTCGCCCCTTTTGAGCTCCGACGAGGGGCTGCCGGCGGAGAGGACCTCGAAGACGCCCTCGTTGCCGGGCACGGCCGACGGCTCGGCGGTGCCGATGAGGGACGTGAGGGGCTGCTTGGAGCCATACGTGCCCTGGATGGTGTTGACGTCGGCCGGGTTGATGGGGGCGGCGAGGCAGCGGACGAGGACCGACGTCGAGGGGATGGAGGGGGAGATGGAGTGCGTGTGAAGCCTGCCGGGGGAGTCAGTCAGTCAGCAAAGGGGAGCTCGAGCGCTTGCCCAACGCGCGAGAGAGAGGGGCGTCAATGGCACCACGCACTTGAGAACGTCGGCGGGCTCGCCGTTGTTGGAGTAGACGAGGGCCTTGGCCTGGGTGTAGCCGTACGGACCCGACCTGTGCCGGACGGCGGTCCGGGGGAGGTGCGGCTGCGGATGCGGCCGCAGCAGCGTCGTCGCCGTCTCAGCCGCGGCCCGGCAGTGGAGGGCGGCAGCCGGCCGCGCAAGGCCCGACGACGACGGCAGCCGGAGCGGCGGGCCCAGGATGCGAGAGCTGGCCATTGTCGAGACGAGACAAGATGAGACGGGAGCCGATGCGGCGAGGGATTGGTGGCTTGCGGCTCCGGAGTCGAGGTTTGCCGCAGCTCGTGTCGGCGCGCGTCGGCCCCAGTTGGTAGGCGCAGCTCCAGCGATGACGTTGCCGTGTTGCCGGTGCGGCGTGCTGGGATGGGTACCCAAGTTTGTGGTGTGCCGACGCTCGCGGCACAAGTATACTGGAAACTCCCCTGCTTCGTGCTCAAGCCACACCAGCCGCCAAGCAAGGGCAACGCCTGAGCACCAGCCTGAGCACCAGCGCAGCGGCGGAATTCGGCGCAACGAAAAGCCGTACATATTACCTACCCAGACCTCCCACAGTGGACGAGAGGCCGCCCAGTGCCCAGCCAGGGTCTGCTCCAGCGCTGCACCTCCACCTCCACCTCCACTGGCGGGGGTTTGCGAGTCTTTGTGTCGCTCGTTGTCTTGACCTGTCGTCGTCGCCTGAGACGGGGGGAAAACGCCAAGCCGGCTCGGCTTCCCTCTCTCCCCTCGCCGTCGCCCCCCTCCTCGTCACCCCCTCGCTCGACGGGCCAGAGAATTTACAACGTGTGCGCGGACGGGGCTGCTTGATAGGTACGCCGGGTCTCGCCAGCCCTCGCACCCCAACGCCGGCCACCCGACTCGGTATCCCGTCTGGGAAGGAAGCAAGCAGAGCCCGTGGCCGCTTCGGCGCCGACACCGACGCGGGACGCCGTGGGGCTGCGGAAGGGGGGGGGGGGCAGGCTGTTGATGTCATGTCCGCGTGGCACCCACCGCCCACTCACCCCCAGTTAAAGAGAACGAAACGGTCGGTCAGACGAGCCTAGTCAACTCGAGTCGTGGACAGGCCTGCCAAGCACCTCGCAGCCGCGCGTTTGGTGGCAACTCGAGGGGGGGGGGACTCAGGGAGAGCCGCGGCGCCGCAAGCAGTGGGCGTCTGGCTTTGGGTGCAGCAGCCCGCCCAGTGGTTAGGACGACTGTCTTCAGTGGAGATGGGCGCCCGTCGCTCGCGTTAAGATTCTGACGTTCAGCCAATTTCTGGCTAATGGCGAGCCAAGGCGGAAAAGCTTGATCTGGGTCCAAGTGGGCTCTGGGCGACGCCGCCGCCCTCGTTGGTGGCCGGATCCTGTGGACGCCGCCTGGTTGGGTGTGAGGAGGTGCAGTGGTTGACGCCCCGAGGCAACGGAACGAACCTCTGGTGCTCGACAGCGGAACGGGCTTGCCTCTGGACAGCGAGCAATGGAATAAGGTAGGTAGCGACGCAGCGACAGCGGCTGGGCCTGCAGCAGTCTCCGTGGGTGGTCCGCCATTATCCCACCCCAGTCCCCGTAGTCAGGGGTGCGCCGACATGGGAGCGGGCCAATGGCAGGCGCTCCGCATTTCTTGGCCCAACACCTGGGACTCGGTCGCCGCAGATCCTCCTAGTCCTGAGTCTTTGACTCTGGCGATTTGCGCCGCTGGGGCTGCTGGTGCTGGTGCTGGTGCTGGCGCTGGTGCCGCTGCACGGGTGGCGGCGGCGGCGCGAGCACATACACACACACACGCACGGAGATGGACGGTACGTAGAGAGAGACGCGCACACACACCACACCTCTCCCTCACTCTCACACACGCTGGCGCAATGCCAAGCATCTCGCGCCCGCGCGACAATCCACTTGGCACAAGCCGTCGCCCGTTCGTCCTGGCAGGCATGGCAGTCGCCAGGTCAGTCAGTCTCTGCGCGGCACTCGAAATCGCCGTGCGCCGTCCTCCTCCCGTCCCCGGTCGCCCGCCCGCCCTTGTCTCCCCCGGCCTTGCTTGTTGCTGCTGCTACTACTACTACTACTACTACTACTACTCCTGGTAGTCCTCCTACCTCCACCACCACGCGGCCAACCTCCTTCCCCCAACTCACACCATCCATTGTTGGCTCTATCCCCGCCTGTTCGTTGCCGTCTGTCCTTCCGTTGTCGTCGCTCCTCTTCTCGGCCTCACCAAGATCTCGCCATGACCTCTTGACGCTGCTCAACCCTCACCACGAGTAGTCTCCTCATTCCTCCCTCTCTCTGCCTGGCCGTGAGACACCGACGAAGAGAGTACTCCCCCCAACCGACCGACGGACCCCGGGGGCCCAACAACGCCTCGTGCGCCCGACTGCCCCGTGCGCGTGCGCGCCTCACCCCTCCAAAGAGACGTCCCGTCGATCTGCTGCTCCCGCCGCCCGGGGGGCCACTGCCACCGCCATGGTCAAGCTGCAGATGCACGACGGGCCGGCGCCCTCGTCGAGGAGACGGCACTTTCTCTGGGCCGCCGTCCTGATAGCCGTCACCTGCGTCTTCTGGTTCCGCCACCTCCTCTACATCTCGTGGACGCTGACGACGCTGCGGGCCAGCTGGCGCAACGACGCCGACGACTTTATCCTCTCCGAGGCACACGACAACTTCGACGTCACCTTTACAAACTACACGCGCAACCAGCTCTCCGCCGCCCCCTACGAGGACGTGGTGCCACCCATCCTGCACCACATCGCCCTTGGCACGACCAAGGACCAATGGCGCGAGTCGTGGCAGGAGGCGGTCCAGAGCTGCCTCGACCTCCACCCGGGCTGGAAGTCCTATCAGTGGACCGACGACGACGCGGCCGCCCTGGTGGCGGACAAGTTCCCCGAGCTGCGCGACATGTGGGAGAACTACCGCTACCCCATTGAGCGCATCGACGCGCTGCGCTACATGGTGCTCTACGAGTACGGCGGCGTCATCCTCGACATGGACATCAAGTGCCGGAGCTCGCTGGGCCCGCTGCGCCGCTTCGGCTTCGTCGCGCCCGAGGCCTACCCGACGGGCTTCTCCATCAGCTTCATGATGGCGGCCAAGGCCAACGCCTTCATCGGCGAGATCCTGCGCAACCTGCCCGTCTACGACAAGCACTGGTTCGGCCTGCCGTACGCCACCGTCATGTTCAGCACGGGCGGCCACTTTGCCTCGGTCGTCCACACCAACCAGCCCGACCGCGCCAACTTTAAGATTCTGCCGGGGCCGCTGCATAGCCTCAACGGCCGCGTCGTGACGCCCCTGTTCGAGCACCTCGGGAGCTCGTCGTGGCACTCGTACGACGCGCAGCTCATCACGGCGGTCGGGGCGCGGGCGAACCTGATCTTTTTCTTTTGCGTGGGCATGGCGCTGGCCCTTTTCATGAGGAGGCGCATCATTCGCCGGCTACGGACGATGTAGGGAAGAAGGCGACATGTTAATACAAGAGAGACGGAGACGGGGCGCATGTACATAGGCACCGCCGCACCGCTTGCCGCGATGACACGACATAGCATAATTGAACAAAAATGACAACTGAGAATGTATGCGCGCGAGGGGCAGTGACATGGCTTCATTTCGTGTGTAGTCGGGCGAGGGCGCTTCCAGTCGGTGGCGGATGGTCGCGTGAGTGCCCCCGATGGACGCGCTTATTCCCGTGCCAGGGCCGTGCTGCGGTCGCCCGTGGCAGCTCGACCGGCCGATACGTACGGAGGAAAGCAGCTGGCCGCTCAGCTCAGCTTACGCTCGGCCGAAGCGTCTGCTAGCCCGGCGCCCGCTGGTGGTACTAGGTAGGTAATCCGCGTGGGCAAAAAAAAAAAAAAAAAAAAAGGAGAGAATGCGAATGCGACGCAAAATGAGGCTGGTTTGGGCAAGTCGGTCGATGCACGGCGGAGACGTCGCCGCCGCCGCCGCCGCCGCCGCGCTGCCCACGGACTTTATATATGAGGCGCAGGTCATGTATAATTAACGTGGATGTAACCGCAGTTTTAGTAGTATGCACACCTGGCGCATGGTCCGGTCCGGACTCCGGAGTTTTATGTTGCCCCACCGTGGTGGTATCGAGCCCCTTTTCGGCAATTGAGTGACGAACGTACTCTGTAGGTGGAGTGAGTGGCTTATGACAAGTGGCTGCTGTCATGCAAGTTGCAAGGTGACTACATACGTACGTCGTGCTCGCAGACGGAGCGAGCACACGGCAATAATAGGTTAGTATGTCGTTCATCTGGCCGGTCTTTCAAACTTTCGTGTCGGATAGTCACGTGGATACACCAAGGCAATGAGAAGGTCAAACGTGGGCAATTCGGCTTTGTCGAGACATCTTTTGGCCAATGTCTGCGTGCCCCGTCTACAGCACCTGTTGTTGATACGTGGCTACGCAGGCAGCGCACGCACAAAACGCACCGGGACTTTGTACGGCAGGATTGAAGCTGTCACTTTGCGGCCTCATGTACAGATGGAAGCAGGTATTTCATGTATTCTCTAATCGTGAAGATTGAGTGTACTTCTACATGGCTTGCCTTTTAATCTCCGGTAAAGACAGTATCGGGTGAGTTGGTATTCTCTTGTCGAGCTTGTTCCGAGGCGACCGTCTCTTGAAAGACATTCGTTCGTGCAGCGGCTTAGTTGCTCGAGGGCCGGCATGGAGGCTGTGCCTACGTAAGAGGTGAGCTTTTTGCAATGTACACGACACTAAAATTCTGGAGGAACCTACCTCTTTCTCGCGCTATTACGAGTCCAACACCTTAGCATGTATTTCTCATGACCGTCGATCTGCGCTAGTAGTAAACTTACAATCTTCTTTTCGATGAGTTATGAGCCCAGTTAGCCGTTGATCTATTATTGAGCTTTCGCAGCAGGGCAGAAATAAAAAGTCTTTTACCTCTTCGAGACGTTTCCCCTCGTAGGGATCATAGGAACAGAAATTGGGAGCCCCTGGCATGAGGACAACGGGTTCTCTGCAGTCCCAGCACCATAGCTCTTCCGTGAAGTTACCCGCCTTGATCATTGCAAGCAGTTCATTCTCGCCGCGACCATCCTTCTGGAGTAGTTCATAGGGAGGGTGGTTTTTGCAGCCACCATCGCCGCATTCCAAGCTTGTTGAGCATCCGGACCTTGGTTGGAGGCCTCGCTGCGAGAGCGACGGAGGAGCAGCCGTAGCCGTCCCAATGGCAAGGGCGTAGAGTGCAGCGGAAGCCTTCATGGTGGATAAGGGCAGGCAATATCCGTGCATAGCTGCCAAGTAGGGGGGCCGCTATTATGCTCTTTTGACTTTCAAACGACAGAGGGCGCAACGCCGTAATGAGGAAAGTTATTCGCACGGCTATTGACATTTGCTATTCGCGCTACAGCAGCACAACAGTGTGCCTGCCTCGACACATGGTAGCCGACGCCTCTCAACGCTGCATCGCGCCGGCACGAAGCAGCTGCCGCATGAGGCCGTTAAATAGCGCTCTCTCTCCCGGGCCCCCCGACTAGAGAGAGACCTGGATCTCAACCTATTTTCTCAAGGCGCCCGACCCGACGAGCCGCCTGCTGCTGCCAACGATGCTGGTGGATTGGATCTCTTTATAGACCGCAACGCCCGGCGGCGCTGCTTGAGGCCGGCCGACGGCGTCCGTGACCTTTGGCCTCGCAGTCGTCGTCGGCATCTGGCAGGGGCGCGTGCATCCGGACCAGACTGGAGTCACTGGACCGAAGCAACTGGCCCCGTTGGCATGAGATTGGCAGGAAAACTACGGAAATGCAATTTTCCAGCGAATTAGCTGCGTTGTGACGAAGTCACTCAAGAGAGATGTCGGCATGTGTTTGCGGCGCGTGGCTGCCCATGCATCCCATGCCTGCCCACACGTCCGAAATGGCCGGCGTGGCATGGCATGGGGGTGGGGGCGGGCCGAGAGAAATAAATGCCCGTGGAACGGTCATGCCAATAGCATAGAATCATGCTAATAGCACGACCTCTACGAAGTATGTGTACGTACTCGGGCATAGCGACCCGGGGGGGGGGGCTGCGCATCCATGCGTCGGGCCGGGGAACCTCACCTCACGTCACTTGTTCGGCGTCAGGGCGGGCGGCGAGCGCGGACACATAAGCGACGGCTACGACAATGACGCCGCGTACGTAACCGCGCCGATGGCAGATACATACGTGCGTTCGTGCAGAGACGGGAATATGGTGGCGCCTTTTCCTTGACCGCTGACGAACTGGGGGGCGGCACGGAGCTGAGGGCGCATGTCGAGACTTGGGTCGGGAGGCGGCCGGGCACGGCCTCTGTGGCTTGCACGGCACTTTACCGATGTGGCGGGACGCCTTCGAGGTGCTGTCCGAGGCGGCGCTACAATTTACGTGCTGTTTTCTTGGACAAGTCTGCCCGGTACGAAGCACGGGCGTCAGATGCCTAGCCGTTGGAGGGCAATACCGTGCCCCGTGCGGCTTAAGCTCGCGGTATATGGATGCTGGGTCCTGGACGTACGTACAAAGTACGAGGGATCAAGTATGTACGAGGGCGTATGGAGGGTGAGTGCATTGGACGTTGTAGAGAGAGGTGAAACGCGCAATGACAATGGGCCCGTACATTTCCGTCGTATCACGCCCGTATATGGACAGACGTCTGCAACATATATTCGCAGTCAGTAATACTTGCTTGGGGCGCGGACGCGGGCATTACCAGATCCGGAATCTGATCCATATCCCATCGTCAGCACGGCGCGCAGCCAGAATATGCACGAAGGGTGTGAGGATGGGCTCCACCCCTGCCAAGGGCGAACGGTCCGTGGGCCGGCCGGGCCTCGGATGCGTGCGTGCGGGAGCGGCGCCGTGGCGACGGAGCAGCGTATCTCGCACCTACGGACCAAGCGCCAACTTGCAACGAAACTACTCCGTACATACGTAGTAGATGGCTTTCCCATCTGGGTCGGCTCGTCTGCTGTGCTTTCATGGTCGTCGGCTCAAGCCTGGATTCCCAAACGCACCCACCACCAGTGCCGCACCACACCACACCACAATGCCCTGCTTCCCGTTCCCGCGCCGGATCGCGCCCAATCGGGGACCCGTGAGGCGTGCGGCGGCGCTTCCACGTGCGTTGCATCGGCATGGGCGGGTGGGCCGGCGCATCAGACGGACCGCTGGGCACCACTAGTACTACCTCAGGCGAACGGCAGATGAGAGTTTTGAGTTGCTCAGTACGGTGGTACGGAGTACATACATACAAGGTGCACACATACTTCGTACATATAGTATTCGGTCGTGCAGGGTGCGGCACGGGGCCCCCAATGGCAATGCCGTGCCCGGCCGGCATCCCTGGATATTCTCCGAGCACCGAACAGCGGGCGCACAGCGCATAGGGGGCTGAATCTTCAATGCCGCCCAGCGTGCGTGTGTGCATGGGCAGGGCGAACGGGCGGGAACGTAGGCAGACGACGAGGTGGCGGCGGCGGCGGCGTGCATGAGGGCGGCAAGGGGGGGGCGAGCTCTGCTTTTGTGACATGTCTGCCAGCTTGTTCTGTGCGGCGGCGGGGATTTGCTTTTCGATGGGTGGACAAGTGGTGAGGTGTGCTGTGCTGTGCTGTTGCTCGCCCACCTCAATTGCTTTTAATCGTTAGCGGGGGGGTCTGAGAGCTGACGCGCAGCCCGCGAACGGCTCCTTTTTGGGGATCCGATGGTCTGAGGTGAGAAACAGCGGAAGGGCTGGGGGCGGGGCGGGGTTGCATCATTAAAGAAGAAGGAACAGGGCGATGCGTTTGGGGTTCGTTTGTTGGCGACGAGGGGCCGGACAGAAGAACGAAAGGTACTGTAGGTGGGACGGATACAGACGACAGCGCATGCATGTATGCGCATATGCATCAGACGGACACCATGTCTGTGGTTTTGGCGGCGCTGTCATGTCGTCCCGTCTCGGTCGGTCTCGAGAGCCGCCGCGAGCTGCGTGCTGCCAGTTGACCTGACTGCCCGACGCCCAGGCCCAGGGGAAACACCGCCTGGACGCCAAGGCAGCGACCGTGAACCTGCAGACGAACGAGCGGCAGCTGTCGTGCCACCCGAGATGCCACCACCAATCTACAAAGCTGCTGCAACGTGTGGTCATCATTGTCGCCTAACAATAAACCTCGTCATCTCGCGCAGTCTATTTGCCCCTCCCCTCGTGCGGATGCTGCCATGGCACGAGGACTTGGGTCGCGCGCAACTTTACCACGGTGGCAAACACAAACGCCCCTCTCTCTCAGGGACCAGCAGGCGCCACCACCACTTCAGGGCCGCAAGGGACGGGAGCGTGCCCACTCTCTTATTAGGTTATGGGCGGCCGTGGACGGACCGGTTAGAGGTTGCTGCTGCTAGCACCTCAGGGCTCGGGTACTGCCGCTGTGACGCCTGTGTGACTTCTGCGTCGAAGGCGTCGGATCCAATCGAGGGAGCCTGGAGCACGGCCGCGCGCAGAGGCCGGCCCTTAGAGTGGAGCGGCCCCCGCCCAGCCTCTCCTGCCGACCCCTGCTCCGCCGCCACGCCCGCCGCAGCAACCACTGTACCTGTAACTTGCCCTACTACCATCGTCGGTGCCGGCCATCTCAAGACCCTGCGCCGTCGTTGCGAGGTCAGCATCAATGGCGACTTGATTACGCGTCGGCGACGAGCTGGCCGGCGCGGTGCCTGTTCAACCAAGTAAGGACAGCTGCACTGTCCGGACGCTTCCCCCGGCGAGCACCCCCTGGTACCACCGTAGGTACCTGCCCCGCCGCTGCCGAATTGGCCGGCCGCCAACAGCCCAGTGCAGTGGACAGGACACGGTAGGTGCCTGCCTTATCTGGGTTGTCGATGCGCTGCAGACTTTCTGAGGTGGTGGCACCCACCCACGGCGCAGCACCTACCCTGCCTTGACTGCCCTACCCAACCACCACCAACCTCGAGGCAGGCGTGCCTGGCCGCGTTAGTGACGGCTCTCGCCCCTGACGCCGTACGTGCTGCAGCACAGCGCACGCACGACCTTTGTCCATGGATCATCCCATCTCCTGCTTCTCCTGCTTCCTAATCCTCCTCATCCTCCTTCTCCTCTCCTCATCCTCGACCTCGACCTCGACGGTCGCTTTCGCCCATCATCAATCACCCCAGGATCCCACCACCTCAATTGACGCGCACACGTGCGCTGCCGCCCCGAGTGTCCTGGCCATCTTCATACCCCTGGCACCTGGCCTGTGCCCCTCATCTCGTCAAGGCCCCCGTCGTCGTCGACGCCGCCCCGGCTGCTCTCCTCCGTCTCACCCTTCTCGGTCTCTCCCTTTGCAGCGCCCACCGAGCCGGGAACTGCATCCCAGGCACTGGCAGCAGCACCCGTGCCACGCAGCGCCACCACCGCCCAACCCCCGACTCAGACGACGTCCACTGGAGATCCCGGTCAGGATCCAGAAAGCCACCTCCTCCCTGGGGCAGAAGCCACGAACCGACAGAACCCTGCACGGTCGCTCGCTGCGCAATCTGTACGAAGCAATCCATCCATCCATCCGGCTGCTCCAGTTTTCCGACCCGACCCCCGGGCTCTTCATCACGCATCAATCCAGCTGTTGCTCGCCTCCTGAATCGTCGCCTGCCGTCGTCAATCCCGTGCGGAGCTTGGACTCTTGCTTGCGTTGCTCAATTCGCTTCCTGCGTCGACCCAGCATC
This sequence comes from Purpureocillium takamizusanense, assembly GCF_022605165.1. Taxonomy (NCBI): domain Eukaryota; kingdom Fungi; phylum Ascomycota; class Sordariomycetes; order Hypocreales; family Ophiocordycipitaceae; genus Purpureocillium; species Purpureocillium takamizusanense. The sequence goes on from NC_063077.1 coordinate 1,273,704, forward strand.
GCATCGTCGACCGCCTTCCGCACCTGGCCTGCCCACGTCGACGTGCCCTTGGTTTGCAGCCGTCTTGTCTCACTGCCCACCGACCACCCCCCCGGGGTCCCCTAGCCGACTCGTTCCTTTGTTCGTTTCCTCGACACGACGGATCCGTCGTCTCCCTCTGTTTTCTTTCCAGCCCGCATCGACCACTCGTCGCTCTCGCCCGCTCCCGCCGACGCCCGCCGCTCCGTCCCATCATTTCCTCCCCGTATCCATTGTGCAGAGCGGTCCGCCGAATCGAATCGCCCATGATGCCTTCTCGCCTCAGCAACGGGGCCTCGCAAACCAAGTTCGAGCTGCCCGCCCTCAACCTCGACTTTGGCAGCATCACCGACGGCACAAACATCCCCCCACCGCCCGCCTCCCCCCTTCAGGAGGTGCCCACGCCGCCTCAGACCCCGCCGGCCGACAAGAAGGAGCCTGCCGTCGCAGCAGCCGCCACCGCCACCGCCGCCAAGGCCGCAGCTCCCAACGGGACTGCCAACGGGGGCTCTGACAAGCCCATCGCTTCCACACCACCAAATGGTAATCTCGCCGGAACCAAGCGGCCCGCCGATGAGCCGCCCCTGAGCCCCGCTGGGTCCGGCCGCCAGGGCAGCCTCCGCAGGCTGTTTAGTAGGAATATGCTGAACGCTAGTTATACAGAGGGCCGATCGCCCCTGACGGCCAACGGCTCCGTCACCAACCTGCCCCGACCTGAGAGCCGTGGCGCCTCGAGCATCGTCGACGACCGCAAGTCTAAGCGAAGCAGCGGATGGTTCCGGCGCCTACGCGGCGGCGACTCCAAGCGGTCCAGCCTCATCTTCGAGGACGCCTCGACCACGACAACGGCCCCTTCTCCGAAGAAACCCTCTGGCCCGCCGCCCCCGATGATCCCAGAGCTCGCCGACCTCGAAAAGGACGACGGAGGCCTCGGCCACGACATGTTTAAGAATATCAAATAGCCTGCGCCTGCCAAGTCGAGGCGCGGCGGCCGATGCAGCACGACATCGTGCAAGAGAACCCCTCTCTTCTTAGCTGGACGAGCCACGACGCCTCCGACGCGAACCAGGTTTTCTCATCAACTTTCATCTTTAACTCCCCCCTTCTTTAGCAACCCTCTATCATTGAACTTATCGAGTCTGTCGGCACCAGAGCCGGAAGCACGCGCACGCGGCCGTGGAGCCAGAAGGGGGAACGAGTCAGGGCACGCCAGGGACGTGCGAGAGCAAGAGGAGTGGCTAATCAAGATACCCAGCTCTTTTCCGAGCTCATTCATCTGACGTGTGGCCGTTTTGCGTTTTGTCCTTGCCGATGCACTTGTCTCGGCACGCTGCGGCATCTTCATCTGCGACCATTCGCCGCGAGAGGATGGCGCCACGTCGGACCGCGGCAGGGCATTATTTTCGGGGGGCGGAGGAGCGGACCGGACGCGGTCTTGGACGCGGAGAAGGACTATTATATTGGCTCACAGGGGGCATTGTGTCTATTTGAGTGCAGGTTTTGGACCATGGAGAGAGCAGTTTGGCAGAAGCTAGTCCCCAGCGTGGCAGGCGGTGGCTTGCACGGGCGTGGGCGACGCAATGTCTTTATATAAACGACGAGCTTTGGCGCGGGCAATTTACTGATGCACTAGCCACAAACGACTCTCATTGCGGCTGCATGTGTTGATTGCTGATGGACAGACTGTCTGCTTTGTGAGGGCGACTGCGGTGGTGGACTCTCCCGGTCCTCTCCTCGAACATACATGTAGAGGGGTTGTCACGATGGCCACGCGGTGGGTCATGATCTACATGTACTATTTGACTACTGACCGGTCTGCCCAGACAGCCCGCGTGCGGACACTTCCAAGCCTTCGCGCCGCCAAAGCCGCGGCTTCGCACCCCCACGACCCGCTTAGACGGCAAACTGGTTGGAGGCGAGCTTCTCGGCCAGCAGCTGGACCTCGCTGCGCAGGGCGGGGAGCATCTGGTCGAGGGCCTCGGGAGGGTCGGCGTTGAAGAGGGGCACGACGCGGGAGCCCGAGTGGAGGACCTCGAGGATGGTGCCGTCGCCGAGGGCCGGGTCGACGACGAGGCGGAGCATGGCACGGGCGACGTCGGACGCGGGGAGCCAGTTGACGGTGCCGCTGGCGAGGTTGGCCTTGGAGGGGTCGTTGTCGAAGATGGGCGTCTGCGAGCGGTCAGCCGGGGCCGCGAGGAGTGCGAAAGAAAGGGGAGGGGGGGGGGGTTCGATCTGGGGAAAGGAGCGCCCCATTGGGAGTGCCAAGGTGGGATAAGAGGAGAGAGAACGTCGACTGGGGGTCAAGGCGGGACAAAGGGGACAGGAAACGTCGCACCTTGACAGCGCCCGGGGCGACGGCACCGAAGCGAACGCCCACAGCGTCCCGCAGCATGCCCATGGAGCGGACGAAGCCGTGCAGGCCATACTTGCTGGCAAAGTAGAGCGGGTAGGCGGGGGAGGCGGTGTGGCCAGCGATGCTGCTCACGGCGACAAAGGTAGGGGGGTGGCGGTGGTGGTGGTGGTTGTTGTTGTTGTGACCGTTGGGCGTCGTCCCATTCGCGGCGGGGGCGGTGGTAGCAGTATTGGCGGCGACGGTGGCAGCAGTCATGCCGTTGCGCGTCCAGTGCGCGAGGGCGAGCTGGGCGAGGCGGATGGGGTGGACGAGGTTGATGGAGAGGGCGGCAAAGGCGCCAGGCTCTGCGGCCGCGTCGTCGCGCGAGGGGGAGAGCGGGTTGGAGTCGGTGCGCGGGGGGCTCCAGAAGGTGGACCAGGGGGGCTCGAAGATTCCCGCGCCGGCGACGACGATGGTGAGGGTGTGGGGGAAGGTGGTGGCGGCGAAGGAGAAGAGGGAGGTGAGCTGGGGGAAGGAGGAGACGTCGGTGCGGTGGAAGAGGGCGCGGGGGCGTTGCTGCTGCTGCGATGGGGGCGGCGGCGGCGGCGACGGGAGGGGGGAGGAGGAGGAAGATGTTGTTGACGTTGTTGTTGCAGAAGAAGAAGAAGCAGGGGGAGGAGGGGAAGAAGAAGAAAAAGCAGGAGAAGAAGGGGTGTACTGGTCGACGAGGGCTTGGGCTTCGGGCTGGAGGGCGAGGTCGCCGATGATGACGGAGCAGCCGCTCTCGAGGAGGAGGCGGGCGAAGGCGAGGTTGATGCCTGGAGACGGAGCCGAGTTAGAGGGGTCGTGCTATGGACGGTATTATGATGTGGAAGGGGGACGGGGGAGGAGGAGGAGGAGGAGGAGGAGGAGGAAGTAAACGAGGATGGGAAAGTGGACGAGAGCGAGCAAGAGCAAGTCTAGGGGCCCGTACCTGAACCAGCGCCGGTGATGAGGGCGGCCTTGCCCCGGATGACGTCGTCCATGGACATGGTGGACGGTAGACGGTGGACTATAATCCAGGGTTGCACTCGTGTTATGCTGCTGGCTTGTCTAGAGCAGACGGATGGTGGTACACGACAGAAGAGCACGCGAGATGTCGTTCGGCTTATATGTATTCATAGATAGGCAGGACCGTAGAGTAGGCATGCATGCTGCCCCACGTTCATCGTCCTGTTCAGCTAGTATCGAGTCCTCGTCTAGTCTTCTAGACGGTGGCACCGCATCCCCTCCTCCAGATTGTCCAAAAGGGGAGACGGGGGGGCGCTCAGCCGGGAAGTTGCTTGCGACGGGCATCGTGACACGGCATGGTGGGCTGCTACCTATCCATCTACTGTACAGTATACGTATTATTAACATTGACTTTGGGGGACTCCACCTCGCATGCGTTTGATGGTCGGTCTATAGTGCAGGCTTGCTACGTCAGTAACTGCTGGTGTACAATCTGTGTCACCTCATCTCGAGCTGGCTGGGACAACTGCCACCCACACCCTTCCGAATCTCGGTCCACGCTATCGTATCGATGCGACCTCGCTACTTGCCGTCAGCCGCTCCGGGGTCCCTTCTCTGCGCCTGGGGCGGACGGTTCATGCGTCGCGGGGGTGTCACAGGCCGCCGCCGACGCTGCCGGTGGCGAATGGCCGGTCGCAGCAGCACCCGCGGTTGTCTTGCCGCTGGGCCCCTCTCCGTCTCTGGCTCTGCCTCGTGAGGAGGAGGAGGGGGAGGGCAACAAGGAGGAGGGGGACGACGGGGATGAGGAGCGGCAACCGCGCACGTCCTCGGGCCGGCCAGGGCGGCACGCCCACGCGTCGACATGGGCGAGCGTCTCGCGGGACCAGAGGCGCGGCATGACGGTGAGGCGGAGCGGCACGAGGGCGACGACGAGGAGCGGGAAGGCGGGCGCGGCGACGGTGAGGGTGACGCCGAAGACGAGCGCCGTGAGGAGCAGCTGCGCGGCGGTGAAGGCGTGGACGCCGCGCCACGAGACCTTGCCGTTGCCGTTGCCGCTGTCGAGCGGAGGCAGGGCCGACGGGGGCGTGACGAGGTGCCCGACGCGCGCGAGCATCGGGTTGGCCCGCAGCGACTGGTACGCCATGAAGAGGAACAGCCCCGCGAGGACCGACGTGGGCGTCAGCCCGAGCACGCGCTGCAGGGGCGGGGCGATGAAGGCCAGGATGAGGGCGGCCTGGAGGAGCGGCGAGTAGCGCTGCTCGTGCGTGCGCGTGCGCGTGCGTGCCGCGGGTGGCGATGGGGATGGTGGTGGTGGTGATGGTGGTGATGGTGGTGATGGTGTTGACGAGGCCGCGGGGCGCACGGGCTGCTGCTGCTCTGGATCATCGACGCCCCGAGGCACGTCACTCCTCTCCTCCTCCTCCCCCTCCTCGTCATCATCATCGTCATCATCGCCGTCGACAGCATCGCCACGGCCATCGACACGACGGTACAGCAGCGACTCGGTGTGCAGCGGCGCCTGCGGCAGCAACCCGTTGGCAGGCGGGATGCCCACGACGCCGCACACGGCCGTCGTCAGGCCCAGCAGCGCCACGTCCCACGCGAACCCGCCGGGCTTGCGGACGCCGTACCGGCCGCGGCTCGCGCAGATGATGCTGCTGATCTCGTGGTCGAAGAAGAAGAGCACCGTGACGATGGCCCCCGGCACCGCCGCCAGGAACACCCACCCGACGGGCAGCCGCCAGAACTCGACGACGAAGCCCCCGCGCGCGGGCCACGCCGACGGCCGCAGCGACTCGCCCTGCACCTCGAGCCGCGCGTGGTCCAGTGCCACGAGGTCGCCCACGTGCGGCACGCCCACCCAGAGCAGCACCGACAGCGCGGCCGCGTACTCGCCCAGCCCGACGCGCAGCCAGCGCGGGAGGAGCGGCGCCCACGACGACGGTGCCGTCGAGAGCAGCACGGCGAGCAGGCAGGTGCCCGCGGCGCCGAGCACGGCGTAGAGGAACGGCGCGAGGGCCGCCTCGATGCCCTCGCCGCCGTTGTCCGGGCCCAAGGAGGAGGAGGTGGCGGCGCGGGAGCGGGCGCGTGCGTGCTCCCGCTGCAGCTCCAGCGCCGCCTTGTGCACGTAGATGACGCTGTTGAGCAGCGAAAAGATGTCGGCGCTAAAGTGCGTCACGTACCGCATCGTCCAGTCGTGCGCGTTGAGCGCCGCTAGCAGCACGTGCATCCATCCGGCGTGGATGAGCGTCCAGGCCATGAGCGCCAGGAAGTCGACCTGCATATGGCAAACGCCCCCATCGTGTAAGTGTCCTTTGCTTTGGACTAATAGAAGACGAGTGAGGAGGAAGAGAAGAGGGGACGGCACCTACCTGGAAGCGCGTCTCGCACAGCTTGTAAATGTTCTCGGCGAGGACGGCAAACGGGCCCGTCACGCCCAGGATGGTCAGGGGCTGCGCCGAGAATCTGGGGGGGCAAATAGACGACCATGATGATGAGCTCGACAAACCCTCCCAGATCGCGACAAGGGGAGAGAAGAAATTCATCTACACTTACACGGCAAACACGACGCCGCACAGCCCCGTGCTGAGCACCACCTCGACCGTGCCCCATGACCGCCCCGTCTGCACCGCCAGGTCGCCCGCAAACGTGATGCCCGGCAGCAGGTTGGTGAAGAAGACGTACACGGCGCTCGCCACCACCTGCTGGTTGAAGACGGTCCAGTCCGACGGCCACCGCGCCCGCAGGCTGGCCGCGTCGCCGCGTAGCAGCCGGAACGGCCGCAGCGCGCCGTCCGGCCCAAAGTACCGCCCACGTCGTCGGCTCCGGCGGCTGCTGCTGCCGCGCGGGTCCGGCTCCTCGCCGACCGCCTCCGGGTCCTGCGTCCGAGGCCGCTTGCTTGGTGTCGCAGTTGGCTGCTGTGCTGGTGCATTGACGTCGACGTTGCTGCCGGAGTTCGTGCCACTGGCCCCGGGTGGTCGGGTCATGTCTGATGGTGTCCCGGTCACTCTCCCTTTTTCTCAATGGCTACCCCGAGACTCGGCGTTGCGGATGCCAAAGTCGCCCACCAAGCTCGAGCTCCCGCAATGAAGCCGTCAGCAACGCACAGGGAAGTGCGCATTCAACAACAGCTCGCTGTCTGTATCTCCAAGACACCGGCACCCCAGCGCGTCTCCTTCGTCCCCTTTATGTCGTGACGGACCTGGCCCCTCTCACACGCTGCACAGCTTTCGGCCAACCGACATCCACCACATTCAGGGCACGGCGAGCTCTCCAACCGTCGTGAGCCGCGCGCCATTGCCTCTTCTTGGGCGGCCGTGGCGGCGAGCCAAGCCCCCAGCGCGCCCTAGCTGCCATTGTCGACGGCCTCGATGCGCCCGTGAAGCCCCAGATGCGCTGCCCTCGTGCGGCGTTGCGAGCTGGTGACTGGATGCCGTCGCTTCTTGGGCCTTCTTGGCGGTGACGTCAGCTGCCCTGGCGTCCACAGGCCAAGGACGTGCCTCGCTGGGTGGGCAAACAAGGTTATCTTATCGGCACGTGTTAGGTGGGGCGGTCTTAGGCCGTTCCTGCACTGTGAATCGTGACTGCCTGCATCTTGAGTCCGCGCTGCAGTCAGGTTTCTTGTACGACCATCACCACCTCGAGCGTCTTCTCCGGCTTGCTCCCCCTTCGCGGCAGTAGACGCCGCCACAAGGGCCAGGTTCGGCCAAAATGATCAGCACACGGCCGACATCAAGGTGACAGCTCGCCGCGACCAAGGCTACTCCCACAATGGCCTCCGCCGGTGCTTCCGCCGCCGCCGCCGCCGCCGCCGCCACCGCAGCGCGCTTCGTGTCGCGCGACTCCTTCGCCATCCCCTCGTCCATCCCCAAGACGTACTTCCTCGGCCACCACGCCGCGGGCGCCAGCAAGATCAAGGGCCTGCTCTCGACCATCTCGGTGGTGCTCGAGTGCCGCGACTTCCGGCTCCCGCTGTCGACGCACAACCCGACGCTGGAGCGCGCCGTCGCCGGCCGCGAGCGCCTCGTCGTCTACACAAAGGCGGACCTGGGCGCCGACTCGGCCCGCGCGGCGCGCCCGGCCCTGCGCCGCCTCTACGGGCCCGACCGCGTCCTCTTCTGGGACAAGAACCGCCCCGCCACCACCGACGCCCTGCTCGCCCGCCTGCGCGACATGGCCCGCGAGCAGGACTCCCTCACCGGCTTGCGCGCCCTCGTTGTCGGCATGCCCAACGTCGGCAAGAGCACCCTGCTCAACGCCCTGCGCGCCGCGGGCGCCCCGCCAGGCCAGCGCAGGGCCAAGGCCGCCCGCACGGGCGACCAGGCGGGCGTGACGCGGCGCGTCGGCACGGCGGTACGCGTCGTCGACCCCGAGGATGCATCGTCGCCCGACGGCAGCGGCGGCGGCCGGGGCGTCGCGGGCGGCGTGTACGTGCTCGACACGCCCGGCATCTTCCAGCCCTACGTCGACGACGGCGAGACCATGGTCAAGGTGGCCCTCGCGCACGGCATCAAAAAGGGCCTCATCCCCGACGAGATCCTCGCCGACTACCTGCTCTACCGCATGAACCGTTGGGACCCGCACCTCTACGCCCGCTACTGCCCGCCCACAAACGACGTCAACGAGTTCCTCGACGCCGTCGCCCGCCGCGACGGCAAGCTCAAGACGGGCGGGCTGCCCAACTGGCAAGAGGCCGCCGCCCGCGTCCTCTCCCAGTGGCGCGATGGCAAGCTCGGCCGCTACGTCCTCGACGACCTCGACGATGCCCACCTGCGCGCCCACGAGCTGATGCTGGAAGAGCCGCAGCTGAGCCTCAGCCAAGCCCGGAAGCTGCAAAAGGAGGAGCGCAAGCGGGAAAAGGCCCGTTGATGTTGATGGCGGGCTGTAACCGTTCAAGCACGTGGAGAGCATCTACCACACCCTGTAGCTGGTGGTCTCGAGCATCATCGTGCCACGATTCTGTATTGATGGACTCAATCTGCATGTACACTGTACCATAAACGCCTTGTACTCCTAGACGACGCGCGCGTCAATACACCATGCGCAAGCAACAACCCCCTTCCCCTCTCCACAAGACCTGGGCTGCCTCGTGGTGTACTGCGTGCGCCCGCTTCCAGCGCCCACCCCCAAGTCTCGTTCTGCGCATCATGTAGGGTATATGAGAAAAGAAAGCAGCCTGCCCGCGTGGGCCCGCGGACCTTGCCATCCAAGCCATTGTGAAAGCTCCTGCACGCGACAATCTTGCCGCCGACGAGACGCCATCGAATGCCCAGCAACCGTCCAAACGCCATCTTGGGGGAGGTAAAACCATCCTGCCATTATCATACACGGTCGGGCTGGCGGAGCCGTCCGTCAGGAGTACTGGTTCTGCCACTTGACCATATCGCGTGTCAAAACGTCCATCATCTCCATGCAGTTGAGCTCCTTGAACCCCTTGGCGTCGGACGCGTCCGGCGTCGCGCCGTTTGTACCGTCGCCACCTGCCTTGACGCCGGTGGCGTCGTTTTTCTGCGGCGTGTCGGCACCGCTGCTGCTGCTGCCGCTGGTGGAACCGCCATGCTCGCCCGCCAGGTCCACCTGCGTCCGGGAGATGAACTCCATGATTGCGGCCACTCGGCGCTTCATGTCCAGCATGCTCATCTTGTGCGTGGCGGCTTGCTTGCCCTTGTGTCCGTGCTTGCTATCGGCGGAAGCCTTGCCGTGGCTAGGCTCGTCCGCGTTTTTCTGGATATCTCGTGACATGGACCGCGCCGGCGACTCGTCGTCCGCGTCGCGGTCCTTGGTGTACTGGTTGCGTCCCTTGCCCCTCTTGTGGGAGCTCCGAGCGGCCCTCTTGTGGGTGGTGCCTGATGTGCCTGTCGGGTTGCTCGTCGGCGGCGTGCCCGGCGGCTGTGCGGGCGTCGGCGTTTCCTCGACGCTGGGGGGCTCGACGCTCTTGCTCTGGACGACCTTGGCTGCTGCCAGAGGCATTTCTTCCGACAAGTCGGAGTCTTGACGACGCAGCGTTAGCTTCTGGGATCCTGTCCAGCTGCAAACGGAAGACTCTACCTTCTGCTCGGCGCCGTTCGGCCCGGCCCTTGCGCTTGTTTGCCGCCTCCTGCCTCTGTTGTTCCTTGTCCTCCTTCTCCGACTTCTCGCGCTGGCTTCTGACGTTCCTTGACTTCTTGGCACCGTTGCGGGCGCTGGAGTCGTCGTCCGAGGCATCCCCGCCGTTTGCGTCCGGCAGTTCCGCCGCCGCCGGCGACACGGAGCGAGAGCCTGTGCGCTGCCGCTTGGCGTTTGTGCCGTTTCTGTGGCTCGTCAGACCGGTGTCGATGGCTTGACTGGTGTGAGAGACCAACTCTTCGCTGTCGCTTCGCCCTCGCTTGGCCCGCCTCGAGGCCGTGTCCGACGTGTCGGGGGGCGCGTCCTCTTTGCTCGCCTCAATGACTCGACGGAGCAATTCATCATCGTAGGCGGCGTCGCGGCTGTTCATCGTGGACCGCCTCTTCGCCGCGGCTTGCGAGGCGGAGTTGGGGCGCTCCCTCTTGGAACCGCTCGGTTTCGGGGATCGAGTGCCATCCTTTGCTATCGATGTCGCGCGCGATGTCGTTCGCGAGGCTTGATGGAGGGGAAGGTATTTGGAGTATTTTTGCCTGTTGGGAGGCGTGTCAGCGATGCCGTGCGAGCGGGAAGAGGGCGTCAAAGGAGCCCGGGTGAAAATCCTGTCCAGGACACCGGCGAGGCCGAAAGCGATGTTGCAAAACGAGCACAAAATTGCCTGCCGGGCAATTCACGCACGAAAAATGAGGGCAAGAAGAGCGAGTGAGCAAGACGTACCCATTGCTGGCTGTGTGAATCCTGTGGAGGTCTTTGCGGCACTGCTCGCAAAAGTACTCGTCGGGCGACGCCTCGGCGCTGAAGATGCCGACACAGGCACCATGCTGCCAGACCTTGCAGACGTCGCATTGAACGAAGAACCCCGTAACCTCTTCGGTCAGCTCGATGCCGGCGAAGAAGTCGGCGTCGGGGCCCTCGACGGGGGGGCGGCCCGGGTAGTCCTCGGAGCCGCAGATGCAGCGGACGGCCTCGTCCTCCTCGTCCTGGAGGTCGACGGCTCCATTGGCCATGATGATTGTGTTTTCGACGCGGGGGGGTCTTTCCGGATCGTCGTCTTGGCCGCGCTTGCGTCTCCGGCTGAGGAGAGTGTCGTCGAGGTCGTCGAGCGGCTCCGACGAGAGCGAGGCGCTGGGCGTCGACTTGCCTGAGGGGGGTTTTTGGTGGGATCTGGTGCTTCGCTCGTGGCGTCCAGAGGTTCCCGAGGACACAGAAGACTGTTGGGATTGCGAATTCGTCGCGCGGGCTCTCGAGGATCGACGCGGCGAAGGGGGTGCCATTGAAGACGGTCGGCGGGCCGGCGTGGGGTGACGGGGAGCGTCGGGGTTTTGGACGACGGCGTGAGGCTGCCTCGCCCGGCGGAGATGGGAGCTGCGGCGGCGAGAGCTGCGACAGCAATCAACAGTGACGGGGCGTTTGAGAGACCGCGCCGCTGCTGGCCAGAGGCGACACAAGCGGCGGCAGAGAATGCGACGGGGCTAGGGTGACGGGGACGGATCGCGAGAGAAGGCACAGTCGGGTCGAACAGAGGAGAAGCTTGTCATGACGGAGCGCGCGGGGAAACGGGATGCGCCCATGCCACAGCGTGCTTCGCCAAAGAGGAGGAGGGGGATTGGACGAGCGCGAGAGGTGTCGGGTTGGCTGGCAAGAAGGAGAGGAGGCGGAGGAGGAGGAGCAGAGGCGGCGGCAGAGGAGGAGGGCTGGTGCTCTCTGCTCTCTGGACGCGGACAGACAACAGCAGGAGGACGGCGGGCGCTTTCCGTGGTCGGGGTCTCCACTAGTGCTGGTGCCGGTGCGCGTGTGCTTTGGCGCTGCGAGCCCGCCCAGTGCACTCGGCTGGGCTGTTACATCCAATCCGTGGGCATCTTTGGCAGCACTGGATTGGTGGGCGGGCACGCATGGAGGGCGCTGCAGCTGCTGGCAGCCCCTCGACTGGAAGTGCGCCCACCCGTCCATCCAATTTTAGCGGGGCCGACTCGGGCGAGCGGTGGCCCCACTGCACGCACTCGGCAGGTCGCCATTATTCGCCCAGTGAGCAATGAAGTCGCTTGTAGTACCTTATGTATGTCAGCCAGTGCGGGCTCTGGGAGCAGGTCCGTCACCGCCGGCAGGGTACGCTTCAGCTATGAGGCGCCCGGTCGGGCACACACCTCCCGTTACCCGTCACCAAGGACGGCGGGACAGGTACACGAACGAACCTATCCACCGGGGCATAAACGGACTTATATACGTAGCAGCAGGAGCTCACCACCAGCTGGACGTGGTTATGCGTGGCTCGGTGACGGACGGCCTGTGCCAGGGACTCTGGCACAGGCAATTGGCCAAGCAACGGCGGCGCATGGCCATCCTGTCGACTGCCATTTCCGACAGTCCGGGGCAGCTTTGCAGGTTCATCTCCTTGCGCGGCGGGACGACACCGTCAGCTCGTCACTGCATATTTGCTTGCTGGCTCGACGCAGCCGACAGCTGGCCGCCGAGACGAGACGGGATGGATGATTCACGTCCCTCCTCCCGTCACCAGTCAGTCACGAGCCTGACCCCGGGCCGCAGCTTACCTAATAGCCGCTAGTGGGCGCGCGGCCCTTGGTCCGCCTCGCCTCGCCTGGGCTGTGGCCTGGCCTGGCTCGGGGCGGCACACCCACCACCACCTCAGACCTCCTAAATCAACCCACACAGCCAGCGGCCAGCCGCTACCAAATGCTGTCATTTGCAATCAACCAAATTCCAATCTCGAGCCTTTTGGTCGCTGTGCCCCCCTCCCCCTCGGCCTCGTCTTGCTTGCTCCCCCGCGTCCCGGCCGGCCTCGCTCAACAGCTGCCATAGCATCACCCGCCAACGGCCTGCCTGCCTGGTCCCGGCCGAGGCGTCCCTCGCTCGTGCCTGTCGGGACGGCCAGCAAGGTCGGTAAGTCTCTGGATCCCTCCACCCCCATCCGCCCCCCTCTTCCCATCGTGGCCGTTGAGGTGCAGCTGCTCGCCGCTGCCCGCACCGCAGCACCCGGCAACGCCTTGAACAGCTTGGTGTCCCGCCAACCAGGGAGGGTAGCTGCTGCTGCTGCTGCTGCGTCTGCTGCGTCTGCGTCTGCGTCAGGCGGCTCTGTCCTCGTTTGTCCCCGCGAGTCCCAAACGCCCGTGGACCAACGCTCTGGCCCCGACCATTCGCTGACCTCTGATGCAGAATTGTGGCTCTTGGAGCCCGACGACACGAGCCACCTCTGTTACTCTGCTCCCCGAGACCGCCCCGTCACATACTCGGCTCCTGAGAGATATATACGTGCGGCCTCGTCGACGACGCTGCACCCGCTGCCGGTGTCTGCCGTCTCGACTTCCGTCCCCCCTCTCGTTCGCTTGGCGTGGCCGCTGCCGTGTGGAAGAGGCACCCTCGTGTATAATGATAGATGGGTACGCTTTCCCGCACATGTGTTTTCCCTCGTCCTGTTCAGTCTTGAGCGCCCACCGCGCTCCCCCATGTCCGTTTTCCCTCCTCCTTTCACAGCTGCGCTCCCGTGCAGAACAAACATGCTTGCCTGGCTGCTGCCACGCTGGATCGACAACCTCCTCTGCATCACATCACCCTACGCAATGCCTTCACTCTGCGGCATCGCGGCGATATACCTGCTGACAAGGCGCTCTCGCTGGCGCTCGCCAGGTGAATTCACAATGATGTCGCCCGATACAGTGTCGTCGCTGTTTCCCGATCGGCCCATTCGGCCCCTCCCCAAGAGGCGACTACGAGAACGCCTCTCGCCAGAGGCCGCAGGCTCGATCAAGTATCCGCCGTCGACCCTCGACAACGTCCCCCTCTTCTATTACCCGCCGTACACGGCCAAGGACGACGGCGCGGCGGCCCAGGCAAACGGCGAGCCCGCCGCTGCCCTTGAGCACGGCCGGCGACCCGACCCGCCCTCCTTCCAGAGCCTGCGCAATGGCGTCCGCCCGCCGGCTGGCGAGGAGCAGCAGAGCGGCCCGCGGAGCACGCTCATCACCAGGCCCCAGCCGGACATGCTGACGCGAGCGGCACGTCGTCCATCTCGACCGGACCCGGCCCGCGCGGCCGATCCTCAGCCGCCCCCATCCGCAACGTCGTCGGTCGACGGCTACGACTCGTTTGAGAACAGCAATAAGAAGAAGCGGAAAATCCCATCTGCAAGCGACTCGGTTCTGAATGGGGCTGGCTCTCTGAGCAGCGATCTCAGCTCCTTGGGCATCTCTGGAAACGCACATTCGCCCACGGACGACGCCGGCGAGAGGCTCCACCACGGCTCTGCTGGATATTCGGCTCCCGGCTCCTACGCATCGGCCAATCAAGGCTTCTCCGGGCCCGGTAGGGGGAGGCTGGGCCGCTCTCGAAACGGCAGAAGCCCTCTGCGCGCCTTGGCCGACGGTAACAGCGTCTGGCCAGGCCGGTCTTCCAAGGGCGGCACCTCGCCGTGGTCACCAGGTACGTCCTTTTCAGCTTACGCCCTGCCATGATTTGCTTGCTCCTCTGCGGGACTAGCTGTTCGCCTAATTGCCTTTTGCGGCCAAGCGGTCGCGGCAAGGCGTTTGTGCATCTCTCCAAGGCGACCAAGGCTCGCATCGCGCACCAAAGCCCAGGACCTGCATGGCATCCAACTCTACCAGCGTATCGTCAGCAGCGCCCTTGCTAACAGCATCTCTTACGTACAGCACCTGAAGGCACGGGCATCATCTCCAGCGCGATAGCCAACGCCGAGAAGCACCCGCCCCAGGGGCAGGAGAACGTGAGCCTACTGCAGCAGCACTCGGCGACGCCCAAACCCACGCCGGCGTCGACGCAATTCACCTTTACTTGCGACTCTCAGGTACCGGGTACCGTGCAGTGGCCTGGTATGTCGAGGTCTCCAGACGGCGCTGCGACTTACTCACGCGGCGCAGGCCACCCGAATCGCCATGCCATGTCGGCACAAGCGTCTCCCCCCGGACCGAACGCGCCCAATGGCGCGAATCACGAGGCGGCTCCCGGGGCCGCTGGAACCAAGTCGGCTGGGCGACGCAAGTCTCGTCGACGTCTGGATCGAGAGCTCGACGTGGCCGCTCGCCAACGCAAGCAGATGGCGGCCGACATTTACTACCACCAACCTCCCCGGCCGGAGGATGTCTGGATATGCGAATTTTGCGAGTTTGAGAGCATCTTTGGCCGGGCTCCCCTCCGTCTCATCCGAGACTACGAAATCAAGGATCGCCGCCACCGCCAAGAGGAGGCCGACCGCAAGCGACTGCTAGAGAAGGCAAAGGCCAAGAGCCGCAAGGCCAGAAAGTCGGGGAAGCCTCTCGGCAAGGGCGGACATGGCACGCAGGCTCCCGAGGACCCTCGCCAGCCGGATCCCCAGGACGACCAGGACGCGACCCCCATGCAGCACAGCCACAGTCACTCGACGCAGTCCGAGGACGAGTACGAGGACGATTTCGAGGACGATTACCCGAGCCCTCCCCCTGAACGAGTTCCGCCGTTGGGAGACGGTCGAGGCGGCGTCCTGCCGATGAGATCGAAGCCATAGGCGATGTTTACGCCCCCGTCTGTTTGAGCGATCACCGGGACAATTGGCACAATATGTTGCGTGCGCTGTTCTACAACATGGCTTGTTACTGCGAGCGGGCCCTGGGGCGACGCCGAACGAGCTCGCAGAGTGCAAAGCGCGTTGCTGCAGGGGCCGGGGAGTCGCCAAGGGGCTCTGCCCAAGGCAAACCAATGAACGAGTGTAAGCTCAAGACACGGAGCTGGGACGGGTCGAACATATTACCACGGCGGTGGTGGCTGCAAGGCGGCAAAGTGTATATCTGCATGGCATGGACGAGTCATTGCGTGGATAGGCAACCTCGGTGGGGAGTTTGCCGGAGAAGAGGTCGTTGGGTGTGCCGACGGGGTGTGTCGCGGTCTTATTGAATCATGTCCAGGATATGGCCGGTCTCAGGCAGGCCGGTGACTTTGGAATGGCAGCGTGGACTGGACGCGGCTCGTCTGGACATGGCATAGTGTTGCGCATCCGCTCCTGATGGCGAGACGGGGAAGCGAGAGGCCGGCTCGACGTAGCGACTGGCAAGGTGGCTCAGGTGCCTGCAACGGCCGGTATCCGTGTACCTAAACGCTGGATAGGATAGCAGCATGCTTGTTATAAGTGAAGCGTTGAGTTGCATATGGTTGTGTTTGGCCGAGACGTACAGCGAGGTGTGCCAGGTGCTGCCCGTTTGGGAATAGCGCCGGAATACGGGGGTTCCGTGGGCGGGTGGATGGAATCGACAGATGGAGTCGGTCGGAGGGATGCGATGGAGGCGGCGATCCAACCATCCCTGCATAGCCGGGGCAGGCCAAGTCGCCTAAAGCAAGGGGCAAAGGCCGTCCGGACGGGTTGACGACGAGATAGTAATCAGCTCAGCACCGAGAAGTCGTCAAACCGTGCCGTCGGGAACCTCATCAATTGGCCAGTTAGCGGCTGACACAGCTACCCTACGGCACAAGATATACTTGACATTTGGTCTCGGCGAGCACGGCGCAGAGGGCGACTCGAGCGCTGGCCGACTCGCTGGTCCTCGGGGCGGCGCCCTCGTCTGTGCAGAGGCCCATGTCAGTGCTGCCTGACTGATGTCCTGGGCTGACCTCTCCGCGTCAAAGACGAGAGCGAGCATTGACCGGCCTCCCAACGAAGACGGCTTCTCGAAATGCTACAAGAAGAAGTGCTCTTATGGGTCTACTGCAGCAGCGTTTGCTCGTGATGGCCGCGTGCCCAGCCGGGCGGAAGGTTCCAGGTGGACGACGCGGGGAGCCAACCAACGCTTTCGATTATTTGGGCGCCGCTGCACAAACCGCTCCGTGGGCAGCGGAGCGCCCGCCGACAACGAGAGGTACGACGACAAGACGACGACGATGACACGCTACGCGCCCCTTTAGCTCGACGGACTGTCGTCATCGTGGGCGGGTCAGCCCTGGGCTCTGGCAAAGGTGGGCCACCAGAGACGGGCGGCGACCAACGGCGATCCAGCAGGTCAAGCTAGGTTTGGTGTTCGGGGTGTTCCCTGCAGGAATGTCCCAGGCCAGGGAGCCCTGGAGCACGCCGCCTGGCAATTGATCCATGGCGCAGCACCTCACCCGACGGGCAGGCATGGACGCGCCTCACTCAACGCCTGGCCCTGGCCCGCCTACGCTCTGGCACCTACGGTGCAGGACGTGGCCCCACCGCAAGCACCGCCGGTGGCCCAAATGGAGCGCAGGGCCGCCTGGCACGGCGTGGATGCGCCCACTAACAGTGGACCGCTGCACTGCTCCATCCACTACCACCGGGGTACCACCACCACCACCACCACCACCAGCGCCGGCAGAAACAAGCGTCGTCCGCATCTCCCGCCTTGCTTGCCTTGGCCTGCCTGACCTTCCCTTAGCTTCCGTCATCGCCACCCGCCGCCTGTCCTCCTCTCCCATCTCCTCTCCTCTCCCGTCATCTCATCCGCCGACAGCAGCATCCTCCATTTTTATAGCATCGCCATAACCCCATTCACCCAACGCGCCCATGTCGTCCCGTTGAGCGGTGACGACGACGACACGACGCCGCCATGCCCAGCTTGTTTGGCTCCCGGAGGCATGCGCCGCCCGTCCAGGTAAGCTTCCAGACCGTCCATGCGCCGTCCGGCCCATTCGCGAAAGCTTCATTTTTAGACTTTGGGCCCCCCAGTCCGCCTCGTTCCACTCCCCCGTCGTTGCGTCGCAGCCAGACTCTGGTGCCGAGGGTCTTCCAGTGTGCTCGACTCGGCGCACTAGGGCAATGACGCACTTGTCCGTGTCCGGTGGTGCGGGCCAGACTGCGACGTTGACCGCGTTTGAGCCCGTCGTCAGTCTGCCGTTGACGTCGCCTGGGGCGAGCCATACACACCACAACCCCCTTATATACTGCCCCCGGCGCAAGTTTCCGCCACGGCTCTGCCGTCACGAGTCCTGCACACCTGAGCCCGCCTTGCGCGCACCGCCCGTTGCTTGCTTGCTTGCTTGCCTGCTTGGTTTGCCCTTGCTGACCGGCCATGTCGCGACAGCCTCTGACCAGGGAGACGGCCGACCCCAATGCCGCCACCGCCGCGGCTTCGGCCTTTATGCGCCGTGGCTCCAATGCCTCGCTGTCGTCGGCCGCCGCCGCCGCCGCGTTGCGCGCGCGGCCCATGACCCCGACCAACGTCGCCGAGGTGCAGTCGAAGCGCGCCGTCCGGAGGAGTCCCTCGGTCGCCTCCATGCCAGGCGGCAACGACCGCTCCCCGGGCGGCAAGGGGCTCCGGCGTACGCCCAGCGTCGGCTCCATGATCGAGCGGACCTTTCGGTCACCCTCTCCCGGCGGCCGCAGCCCCATGCCGAGAGAGCGCAACGTCCCGCCCGTTCCGAACATCCCCAACGACCACATACTGGCGAGCCGCAAGGCCGTCGCCGCGGGGGCACAGCGCAAGGGCGCCCCGCTGCAGACGCAACCGTTCCGGACGGCCAGCGAAAAGATGAAGGGCGGCGGCCACCAGCCCTCGTGGTTTGGCGGTGCGACGGCCGGTGACGCGACAAACGTCAGGAGGTCCGACTCCGTGATGCACGCGCCCGCCTCCCCCGGCGAGGCGCGGCCCGGCAGCGTCAGCCCCAGCCCCTCCATCAACTTCTCCTACCCTCGGGGCCGCGTGCACTCCCCCTCGCCCTCCCTCGACGACCAGACCCTCGTTTACGACGCGAACTCGCGGCGGATGGTGCCGCGGGGCGAGCTGCTGGCCCGCTCACAGACCGTTCGGAAGAAGCAACAGCAGGAGCCTTCGAGGATCGGCTCGCATCTCGCTAAGGGTACAGTGGCCCGGACGCAAGCACCGGCTCTCGAGACGCTGCCAGGTCAGCCGCCGCAGCCAAAGCAGCAGCCTGAGCCTGAGCCGGAGCCCAAGCCCGAGCCCGAATCCGCGCCCGTAGAGGAGGAGGAACCTGCTCCCGCGCCAGTGCCGGTCGCTGCCGTTGCGCCGGTCGCCGCCGCCGGGCAGCCTCAGAGCCCATCCAAGAAGAAGAAGAAAAAGAAGAAGAAGAAGGCCCAAGCCGCGGCAGCCTCTACACCCGCCGCCGTCGTGGCAGAGGCGCCGGCGATGGATCAGGCCTCGACATCTGATGAACAGCGGCCCCTTGCGGTTGCAGAGCTGCCCGCGACGGAAACGGAACCGCAGCAGCGAACAGCGCAGCCGGTGGCAGCAGGAGCCGCAGCCGCAGCGGCCGCTACTCCGGTCGCCAATGCCGCCGCCAACGGACAGGCCCGCGACATTGGGCCACAGCCGCAGAGCAGCCCGCAGAGCGCGCGGTTGCGGTCCGAGAGTCCTGTCCGCTCGGCGCGCTTCGCCCCGGCTCACGACCAGCTTGCCGTCCGGCACGAGCCGCCCCCGCGGTCCGTCTCGCCCAGGAAGTCGGCCATGAAGCTCTCGAGCCCCCGCGGCGTGTCTCCCTCGGACGACGGCTCCGAGGCGTCGGCGAGGAATCTGAGCCCCCATCGCGTCGAGGATCCCGGCCTCTCCCGCAAGAAGAGCGCCCGCGTCAGCTGGGACGATCGGAACACGGTCGTGGTCGGCGAGTCGGTGCAGCCTCACGAGACAGAGTCGCCCGTCGTCCCGAGCCCGCAGGCCAAGAAGCCCTGGCACAACATCGTCACCAAGTACGCCAAGAAGGAGCCGTCCAGCCTGGACGAGGACGAAACGATGACGCCCCGGCCCGCGTTGCCGCTGTTTGGAAGCGTGCGCGATAAGAAGTCCAAGGAGGCCGAGGAGCGGCCCTTGGTCCGGCCGTCGGAGAGGGCCTGGTCGGGCGCGGGCGAGACGACGGACGCCGGCCAGTCGTCCGACGCCGCCATCGGGACCATCCTGAGCCAGGACCAGGCTTCGAGAAACGCGGCCAACATCTCCAAGTACCGAGAGCCCCTGCCCCCCGTCGTGCAGTCCAGGGAGGGCGACGGTCGTGGCGAGGACCTGGTGTCCGACTCGGACGACGACTTGGACACCGACGTCACCACGGAGCTGGACGATGTGACCGCGGCCACCACGCCCAGAACCACGCAGCTCCTCACGCCCGAGCCGACGACGCCCATCAAGGCCACGTTCGGCGCCGAGGCCACGGACGGCGAGGTCCCGACCATTTCCGTGCAGCAACCCAGCCCTCTCCCGCAGGATCCCAGGGACAACGCCTTCAGTGGCGAAGAGGAGCACGACGTTCCAGGGACGTTTCCCCACGAAGACTCGCCGGTTGAGCCCGCGGGCGTACACGACGCACCGCTCGCGCATGCCCTGTCCACGGATGCGCTGCCTCCCGCGCAGCCCATTGAGCCCGTCGACGTGACCGAGTCGCCGGGCGCGGCGGCACCCTCTGCCATGGACGACATTGCAGAGGAGGAAGAGGACACGGACCGCTGCAGCGTATACAGCGACGCGTACGAGGATCTGGAAGAGGTCAACGGCGACGGCTTCATGTCACTTGACGCCGTCGTGGAGAGCCCGGCAGGGCCCAAAATGGTCAAGAAGATCCAGGAGCAGGTCATGGTCCACTCGGTAGACGAGGCGCGCGAGTCCCGCGAGTCGTCGGGCTCACCCATCCCCCCGGCACTGGCCAAGTCGTCGGCCGACTGGGAGAATGCCAAGGCGTACTGGAGGAGCCTGTCGACGGAGCAGCGTCGCCAGCTCGAGATGGAGGCTCTCGCCGAGACGGCCGAGGATGCCGACGCAAACCAGCCCGCGACCCCGGACGGCAAGAGAACGAGCGTTTACGCCAGCGTCGAGGACAGCCCCGTGTCCGCCACCAGCCACAGGACCTACCAGATCGTGCCCGGCACCAAGTGGTCCGACAAGGAGTCCGAGGTCGCCGCCATGACGGCGTCTGCCCTGGCTGCGCAATCCAAGACGCGTCCCGTCAGTGCTCCCAAGCTGCGGCAGTCGATGCGAAGCGAGCCACCCGCTCCCCCCGCGGCCCCCCAGGCTGGCCAACAGACGGGCAGCATGAGGAGGTCGATGAGGGCCAATGGCGCGGCCCCGGCCGCGATGCCCGAGAAGCGAGCGAGACAGTCGCGGCACGTTGAGCCCGAACCCGTCCCGGCCGCGGCATCTGCTGCGGGTACCGGCATGCGAAAGACGTTGCGATCGACCACATCCAACGGCGGCACCCGGCCATCGCTGTCGCAGTCCGGCCGGCCCGTGTCCTACCAGCCGCCGCCAAGCGTCGAGCCGTTCAAGGCGCACAAGCGCAACCTCTCGGCCGACAACCTCGCGCCGGCAGGCGCTTCGAGGCCGAGCCTCCGACGCAAGGGGTCAGACGACAGCGTGAGCAGCTTCAAGCGGGCACGCGCCAGCTCCAACACGGAGCACGGGTTCCGGATGTCGATGCGCGCCGCGCCCCCGGAGCCGCCGTCCCCCTCGACTCGGGGCAGCGGCCGCTTCAGCCTCCGCTCGCTGTCGCCGCCGGCCTTCCGCCGCGCCTCGATGCACGCAACGCCGGTGGGGGTCAGCTCCTTTGGCGGCGGCCGCATGCGCCAGTCGCTGCGCGCGGAATCCGTCGACGCCAGCAAGTCGCGCCTGTCGGCAAAGAAGAAGTCGTCGGGCCTCATGCAGGGCAAGCGCCGGAGCGCCAGCCGCTTTGCCGACTCGAGCGACGAGGACGAGGGAGGGCCGTCGTTGTTCAGCAGCCGCTTTGCCGACTCGAGCGACGACGAGAACGTGTCGCGGCCGCGCGGGCCCAAGGGCAAGGGGCTTCCCAAGTCGATGCGGAGCCACAGATCGTCGAGCATGGCCGCCGCGAGCGCCATGGGGATGACGCCCGCGGTGCGCGACGCGTCGCCGGACCTCCCCGATAGCGACGACGACGAGGCTGCGCGGCCTCAGAACGGAGTCCTCACCAACGGGCAGGCGCAGACGCCGCGTCGGAACAGGTCGGGGCGCGGCACGCTGATGCCCCTGCCGGCGTCACAAGGCGACGAGCCCACCCGCTCCCGCGGCGGCTTCATGTCCATCCTCCGGCGCAAAAAGGACCCGTCAAACCGCATCTCGCGCGACGTCGGCGAGAGCGCCGCCCGGCGCGACACCAGGTTCGAGCGCTCGCCGGAGCAGCTGGCGCAGATGCGCAACAACAGCCTCCACAAGGACGAGACCAGCTGGCCGCTGCCCGACGGGGAGGAGGGGACCTCGGCCGAGGGCTCGCAGGGCGCCGCCGCCACCACCGCGGACAAGACGCGGCCGTCGACGGCTGGCGGGTCCGCGCCCACCACCAACGGCGGCGCCCGCAAGGGCACCTTTCTCCGGCGCCGCAGCACCTCGCAGGGCGTCGTCGGGCTGGCGCAAACCCCGCTTGACGACGAGGACGAGGACGACATCCCGCCGGTGCCGGAACTGCATCCCGTCAAGAAGAAGAAGTTTGGCGCGCTGCGCAAGATGCTCGGCATCCACGACTAGGGCTGTGGAGGCTGCTGCTTCTGCTATACGGCGGGCTGAGCCCTGACACTTTGGATACATCACCACCACCGACAGCATCATCATCATCACCATCTCCTTGTCTCGTATTAATAGTCTTTCGGCGCTCTCACCGCGCCTCTGGTTATCGCTCTATACACCACGGACTCGAGGTCGTTTCGCTTTGATCTCCGGCTTTGGATTTGCATTCCCCCTGCGGCGTCGCTTTTACTGCCACCACCACTGCTACTGCGAATTCTTGATCTTGTATTCCATTTGTTTTTCTTCGCGCGTCGGTCTATCGCGCCTGCGTGCGAGATGGGTCCCAAAAAGGAACGGGAGGGGTGAAGGCCCTCGCGGAGTAATCTCGGCGTCTTGTGATCATTGGGGGCTGGATGCGGGAAGCGGACCCGGCCACACGTGCGTGCCACTTTGCCATGGGCCGCAACGGATGGAGGAATACACGAATGGCATGGCATGGCATGGCTTGGGATGACATGACGTGGCATGGCATGGATAGATGAGATATCGCAATATGGGCGGGTCAGTAGTCAGCATTTGAACCATGCCATGCATGACATGTAATACATGCGACACCGCGGGTGGCGCGGGACTGCTAAAGGTGCGCTCTCGAGACGGTGCGATGTGGACAACGTGTGATGATGGTACGGCATAGTCTGGTGCGGTGAATGTGGGACAACTACCTATATGGGATGTGACGTGACGTGACCTGCCCTGCTTGGCACATGTTCCTTTTCGCCCCGGGCGAGTTGGCGAGCGACCCAGCCTAGCTAGCCCGCCAGCTGGACAGTGCGGGCGAGCAAGAGAGAGGCACAGATAAACGGAGTCCGCAACTACCTCTAGTACAGGCGCAAACGGAGTCTGCGCACGCCACATGGCATCACGACAGGCACATACATCATGCTGCTGCCGTTGCGCAACATTGAACCATCGCCCACCCACCATCCCCTTACGGCCATTGAATCGCGCGTTGAATTAGAGCTGGGCTGGGCTGGGCTGAGCTGAGCTGATGAGCTGAGGAGCCCTTGCTGCAGGTTGCTTCTTCTTTTCTCCCGTTTTACCTACTATGTGCTTCGCACCCTGGCGGTACTACCTCACCTGCTTACCTAGCTAGGTAGGTACGTGCCAGGCATCCAAAGCGTATACTGTAGTGCATGCCCACGGCGGGTATTCCCCGGCATGCTTCGAGCCTCCTTGGTGCTGCTGCTGCTCCCCTCCCTGCCTCCCTCCTCCTCGTCACGGACGCACGCACGCACGCAGGGACGACGACTTGAGCCCGCCCACTCACCACCAACGGTCTGCCACCCTTCCACCGCCCGTCAGCCTCTCGTCAGTGTCACCCACCACCACAAGACCCTGCCTGTCTGTCCGGTCTCGCCCTCCCTGCCCCTCCACACAATGCCGCCCCAGTCTCGTCGCCATGGGGACGCTGATATAGAATGAAAATGAGGGAAAAAAAGGGAGACGAGTCGTATTCACACGAACCGCCATTATTTGCGTGGCGGGCCGCTGCTCGCTCCCTCTCGCCGTACGCCCCCCCCCCCCCCCAAATTTTGATACTGCTCCAGATTCAGAATAGCAAGTAGGGAAAGCAAAACGAGTCCAATGCTGCCACGCTCCGCCTCCCTCTCGCCTGTTCGCGCCGGTGTTCGCTGCTGCGGACGGATCATAATATCGTCATGGTAACAGCGGCTTGGTAAACGACAACAAGATGCAAATCAAAGGACATGATACTGTACAAGGCACTGCGGGAATGATCTTCAAGACATGTGATTGGTGGTGCCCGGCGCGTCCGTCGCACTCGCCCGGGTGCTGGCGCGGGCTAACGCCGTTCAGTTCTTCGACCGCGGCTTGTCCCCTGTCCGCGCCTTTTCGCGCTCCAGCAGCAGGGTGAGCTGACTCCTGGTACGCGCCATGGGCACGCTGGCCGACGTTCCGGGCTGGGTCGGCGTCAGGCGGGAGTCGAGCAGGGACGACGACGAGAGCCTGCTCGGGAGAGTGGTGCTGTGGTCCAGGGACTCGCCGAGGATGCTCGACTTGGGCAGCGAGCCGGACTGGTCGATGATGGTGCCCTGAGCGGCCACATTGGTCATCGACGCCGTGGCGCCGGTGAAGAGCTTCGCGTTGGGGCCGTGGCGGTCCGTGTATCGCTCATACCCGTATCCGTTGTGGGACTGCGAGCGTCCCATCGCGGGCGCGGCGGCTGCGGCTTCGGCCACGGGAGCCGCCGACACCAGCGGCGGTGTCCCGGGGCGCCGCTTGTAATCCGCGATGCTGTCGGCCGCGTGCGGCGCCGGGCGGAGGTTGGCTCTCGGTGCGACATGCGCCGACGACGCCAACGACGACGATGACGACACGCCCCTCGCCTTGCCAGGTCCGTCACTGTTCGTCGGTAGCCTCTGCGGAACCGCAGGCCGCTTCCCGAGAGCCTTGGCGCTGGGGACCGGGCTCTCCCCGTCTGGCTGCCCGTTGCCCTCGGCCACCGGGCTGGCGTGGTTCGACGCCCGCTCCGGGATGGGCGAGACGGGCCGGGCGACCCCAACAGTCCGAGAGCCGGGGGCGTCGCCGTTGCGCGACCCCACGGCGGACAGCACCGGCGACTGGGGGCTGGCCCTTCTCTGCATCAGAGGCCGCCGCTTGGCCGACGACGTGCCCGCGACAAACTTTTTGGTCGCGTGCGGCGGCTTCTTCTTGGGCAGCGCCACGGGAGGGGCCTCAAGTCCGGTCGCGACGGTGCTTCCGGACGAGGGAAAGTCGCTCTCCTTGTCGTCCTCGTCGCCGGACCCGTGGGGGGAGACGAAGCGGGCCGTGGGCCGGGGCCCGGAGGCCGACGGGCCCCTGGATTTCTTGAGGATGGGGTGCGGCGGGGGCGGCTTCGAGGCGCTCGACGAGAGGCTCCTGACGGAGCTGTCGCTCTGCTTGGTCTGTGGAGGTGGTGGGCGCGCCTCGGATGCGGGCTGGCGCGCGTCTCGCTCTTGACTCAGATGCGCGAGGATCAGCTGTCTCGTCAGGGGTGGGGCCTAGGTTTGGCATGTCAGATCCCATCGTCATTCCACGGCGGCCAGACGTCACTCACGTTGGGGCCCTCCCATCGGTTCGGCGGGCCCTGGAGGGGGGCAATGGTAGGGCCGACCGAGATGTCCTCGTAGAGCCTCGCGAGGGTGCGGCCGCTGAGGTGTCGCCGGTCGCTGCCCCAGACCTGCCACCAAAAGTTCTCCAGGCGCCGGGCCGTGGGATCCTTGAGCTTCTTGTTGGTGATGGTGTAGACTGGAGAGGGTGTCGGTCAGCACTCTGAAGCACCTCGCGCGCACATGCTCTCTGGGGTGGCCCTACCGTGCCAGTACTCCCAGATCTTGTCTGCGGGGACGGTGGGGTAGCTTGCAACCTCCTTGTAAATGTTTGTGGTGTTGATGACGATGCCCTTGGGCAGCATCATGGCTACGCTGGGGTCCATCTGCGACGATGGCCGGCTCCCGAGAGGGGCGGCCGATGGGCTGGTGTGGTGGACGGGCCGGCGGCGTCTTGTGTCGGAACCTGGACCTCTATGTCCTTTTCGTGGGGGCTCAGCGCAGCCAGTGTTCCTTGGCGTGCGAGAGAGACGGAGTGACTACGCGCGACTGGGCGGACTGGTCATTGTGGTCGCCGGGCATAAGGGGGGGGGGGAGTCGAGGTCGTCGGGCCGGGGGGCAGAGCCGAACCTGTGCCGCGAGCCGGCGAAGCAGCAGCAGCAGCAGCAGCAGCAGCAGGGCGGAGGCTCGAAGCCCTTGAGATGACTCTCAAGGTAACAGCGAGGAGGGCTGGCTGCTGTCGCAAAGTGATGGGCGGGCGGCGCAAGGGTGTTGCCGGGTCGCGCTCGCGCACGGGGTCTCGGTCTCGGAAAGGCGACTGACTGGATTGGGCCGGAGTCGGGATGGCTGTTTGCTTATTGCGCGAGCCCAGGCAAGGCCAGTCGGTGACCAGGGTGATGCAGCTCGTCGGCGTGGGCCGGACCGTGGGGGGTGGTGACGCCGTGTAAGTGCGACGGACGACCTGGTTTGCGCAGAGCTTCGCGAATGCCCGTCACGCCTGCGTCCCGATGCCGTGGGCGTCGAGCGAGAATGAGGTTGTCGATGGTCACGCGGGCCGAGTCGACGGACGCAGGCTGCCTCAGCGGGGGGACGACAGAGCCGATGGCGGACCGGCCAGACGGGGCAGGCGATGGAGGCCGCTGGCGCTGACGGATGAGTGGGCGAGTGAGTGAGTGAGTGAGAGTGAGTGACTGATGAGTGAGTGAGTGCGACGAGCCGAGTTCGGTCACGGGTGCTTTGTCGGGCGGGCAGGGACAAAGCAATTCGGTCTTGCGTCGAGATGGAGGGGACGTCGGTTTTCAAATTTTGGCCCGACCGACGGCGGGACCCTGCGCTGCCAACTCAACTCGACCCCGTGGTGGGAGCAAAGCCGCAGGCAGGCAGGCGGGGGCGATGAGGTGGGCAACGGATGGCAGTGGGAACCTTGTGGCGGCTGGCGGGCGGACCCAAACCCGAGCAACGTCGGTGGCGGCCTAAAGCAAGGTACGGCCCAGGGAGGTAGGTACCTGAGGAGCGTCGCCCGTGCCTCCAGGTTTGACTTATCGCTGCTGCTGGTGCGCTGGCTGTGTTGCGCTGCGCTGCGCTGCTGGGTGTGCTGCGAGGGGAGGGGTCGGCGGCGGCGCTTGGCCGGTGGGCTGTGGCAGCGGGTGGAGGGTCTCGTGATGCCGATGGATGGCCGGGGCGCCGGGGGACCGGGGGGGGGGGGAAGAAAAGGGCGGTATGGCCAGCCACTGATCCAGACGGCCTGGGCCCGAGGGTTGGATGCTGGTGGTTCGTCGGGTGTCGTCGACACGAGGATATCTCGACTGTCGAGGCGAGCGTGCTTTGTAGATAGGCCGGGTTCAGCTGCGCTGCCAGCACAACGGGATGCTGTGTCGCGCTGCGCTGCGCTGCACTGCACCGAGGTGTGCTGCGCTGCACTGCGCCGTGTCCGGGCACCGGTGTTCGCCTCCACTGGAGACGACGGGAGGGACGCTGCTGGACGCTGCAGGCTGCCAGCTGCTGCGAGGACGGACGGGGCGGGGGGCACGCCGAGCTGAGAGCGGGATGAACGCAAGTGAAGCAGATAACCGCAAGGCGACGGCACGATGCCAGACCGACAACGACGACGACGAGAGACGCAGTTTGAGAAAGAGGCACGAGTCGAGTAGTGTGGAAAAATGGAAATTGGCCACGACTGACTGATGGCGGAGAAGGTGGACGTGGAACGGCCACGACCGAGGTGCTAGTGAGGTGTTTATTAGTGGACGCCCGTACCTACTAACTCACCATTAGATGCCCATAAGAGCTCGGCCCCGTCCAGCTTGGGCCCGGCAGAGCGCAGAACAGCGCAGCACAGCACGGTCCCGTCGTCTTCGCGCCCTCCTACTGCCGCCTCACAGAACCTTACTAGGTATGGTTCAGGGCAGCAGCCGCAGCGTCCCAAAGCAGGCAGCGAGCGATCCCTCACTGGTGGTCATCACCTACAAGTTAGTTAGTACCTACGACTATTACGACAGGCAGGGGCCCATCGCGACGGGAGGTGAGGTGGATTCCACGGTTCCAGACAGCCCCAGCGGCGAGTTCCGGAACACCTCCACTGGAAGCCGCCCGCACGCCAGAACCCGCCCATCCGCCGCCGCCACCCTGGGCCCACGCGACTGGACTCCATCATGTCCGACAGGGGGCCGCATCGCCTCAGCCCTGTAGGCACGCGTTCCAAGCCCCCCCCCCCCGCGTGGTCTTTGGGCCACTGTCGCCAGGGAGGAAGTCGTCACTGCTTTGCCCTGGCATCAATCAATATGGCGCTTTGCCCAGGGGGTCTTTGCAGGCCCAGCCCGGCCCAGCCCAGCCCAGCCCAGCCCAGCCCAGCCCGGCAGCTGAGATGATTTCCAGTGGCCCCCGCCAGACCGACCGGGGGATCCGACATGGCCATGGGTCAGGCCGCTTTGCCATGTCGGCGGACATGCCAAAAGCCCACCGCAATCGAGCACTCCAAAAAGTCCCGTCCCCTGGCCAGCCAGCCTGCGAGGACTGCCCGCCCCCGCGATTCGATTCGTTCCCGGCATGGCGGTTATTCGCTCCAGTCGTCGGTTCTCCCCGGCCAGGTCAGCGTCGCAGCGGACAGCCGTTTGAGCATGTGGTCACGGTCGCATCTTTGCCTGCTTCTGGTGGCTGCCCAACATCGATCACCCTTTCCAAGACACGCGGTAGAATGTTCCAAAGGTGCTCTCCACGACCTCGCCACCGGGCGATCGTACGAGTCCGCCGAGGCGACGGGCGGCACCTTCAAATCGGGCCATCTGTGCTCGACCTCGATCAGGTGTCGGATCCGCCAGCTGAGACGAGACAGCGGCTCACCCCGAAGAATGAGGCATCATGGCCCGCCGAGAGATGGGGAAATGGGCCTCGGCATGGCCCCAACCTGGAAAGCAAGGAATGCCCGCCCGGTGCCAGTACTGCTACTAACTACTACGTAACGTTATTGTTTACTTGAGCCTCCCCTCCCACCAGGATGGCCGGCACGCCGAGATTGGCTGTGGCAGAGGCACACGGCCGCCTCGATGATGGATGTGGTGGACAAGTGTGTACACCTACCGCCGGATGTTGATGGATGCCGTGCCGTCTAGCAGTCGGCCGCTCAACAGGTCAGAGGCGGCAAGCAGGAAGGAATACAGCGCCGCCGGCGCCGCGTCTGTTGGGACCCCAACCTCGCAGGACGCGCAAATCCAGGGCGACTCAACACTCGACGTGGCCAGCGAGGCTCAAACAACCCAAACATGCTAGCGCAGTGCCGGCTGGATCCCCGCGTCGTGCCGCTCCCCGCGACGATGGGCGGCTGGCTGCCTGATTCGGAGCCTTGTTCGCGAACGACAGACCGCAAGAGTCATGAGAGCCGGGAGAGTGAGACGACGCTACTTCGCACATCCAGCCTGCATGACACGCAGTGAGGGCAAGCTCGCTGACGGCGGGCACGGACGCCTATGCGCACCATGTCAGTGGCATGCAGGCCCGGAGTGCCGGGCGCCGAGGGGTATTACCTTAGGTCCCTGCTTGTGCGTTTGGCTGGCCGCTTGAGACCTCGCTGGCTGGCTGGCAGTGGCCGTGGATGCCTCCTTCCCGCTCGTGGCCGGTGTACTTCGTACAAAGTACCGGCCCTTGGCTTCACCAACGACCCCTTTGCTGCGAACAACGTCGTCACAGCTTCATCACCGTCAACACCCTGGCCCGTAGTGAGGCGCGAGCAAGTCCAAAGCATCGGTCTCGCACCCACGCGGCCATCTCCCCAATGCAACAGCAGCTTGATGATCAACCTCGGCGCCAGCGGCGTCGCCCATCCATGCCGATTCGTCACCCACCCGCGGAAGCAGCTCGTGCCCCTCACCCGCAACCCGTCCGCTCATGCCGCCGTGGCGGCTCCACTCGGCGCCTGCTGCATGGCCATCCTTGCCAGGTCACCCATGCGTTCTAGAACGGAAAACGTGGTTGGCACTGCACTGCCTCGCCCCGGCTCGAGTGATGAGAGCGCGGTTGCTGGCGGCCTCGCACCTCCACGGGCGACTGACGGAAGAAATCGACGCTCGTCGCCACGGCCGGTATGACTCTCTTGCAAGCCGCAGCCTTGTCTCTTGGCTGCGGTGCGCCCAGCCCGAAGTTTCTGCATGACCCCTGGCAATCTTGTCAAGATCTGACAGTTGGGCACTTGGGCATCAGTGCCAGGACGGCACCGTGCTCGCTTCTCACACCGAGGCATCAGGGCCGTACCGTGGCGGCAGGGCCAGATCACGCGTGCGCCACCCTCTGCCAACGTGTAACCCTGCTGCTACGTGCATCCCGCCAGGCATCACCACCGGGCATCACCACCGTCCCGGTCATATCCCTGCGTGGGCACGCCTCGAGCTTGAATCGAACGGCGTCATCGGCCGCCGCCGATGCCTGCGCCGCGGATTACTATTACCCCTGCACGTCGAGGGCTAGACATTCCACTGTTGCCGCGACGTGTCGGGACCGAGCGACCGGATGGCAGGTGGACTGGCTCACCCTTTCCGCCTTGGTCGTCGGTGTAGCGCAAGAGCGCCGATGCCCGCGTCGCACGACTTCAGAACGGTTCCCTGGAGAGGCCTGCGGTCCTTCCCCCCATCGAGGCATGTCCTGCCGAGGCCCGTCCGTTGTCAAACTAGGGGGGCCGAAGCTGAGATGGGGGCGGGCCATCCATTATTCACGTCGTGTGACTCGCACTCGCCAGTCTGGGGTCGACGGTGTTGCGAAACCCCTTGCGACGCGAACATGCTCTCCAATTCGCGGGGACGATGGGGCCGACGGTGACATTGGCCGACGGCCCGCCTCGTCATGGCCATGGGATCACCAGAAGAGGCAGTCGTGTTCGACATCCCCGGTTTCAAGTAAGCTCAGCACGCAGGGGCAGCGAGGCACCTGACCATGCTCCCTTACATGGGGTTCGTCATTGGCGGGGAGACATTCCATCACGGTTGATCGCTGGGCAGATCAGAGTCGGGGTACTTTGTGCGCGGCCCAATCCCCCGGGCCTCTTTAGAGGCGACGTGCCATGCCATCTCGACCTGGGCTTTCGTCGTCATTCGCGGCAACACAATGGCAAGGCCGCCGGCGATGGCCCGGTGCCGTTGGCCCTGGACGAATGCGGGTGCAGGTGGAATCCAGGAATGGAGGCTCATCAAGCCGTCTCAGTCGCAGCCGGCGCCAGCGCCCTGCCCGCTGCAGCCCCCAGCGCCCGCCCCGCTCCGGCCCCGCTCCCGCGAAATGCCAGCCTGCCGCCGCGGCCGCGCCGGGCATGCGAGTCGCTCGGGCAGTGCTGTGTTCGGCGCCGGCGAGGGAGGGGCGCACACCGCTGCCGGATCGGCCGTGCCGACGCCGACGCAGCCCACCAACACGCAAGCAAATTTGTGCGCCTACCGACGTAGAGGTACGGAGTAGAGTAGTAGGGAACCTAGCAGCCGTAGGATGGTCTCGTAAAGACGCAACATATCGCCCATCCCTGACGAGTCGGGCCGTCATCACATGGGCATCGACGTTTCAAGCTGCCGGCAACGCTTTTGCCGTTGCGTTTGGGCGCATGTATGCAGCCGATCGAGGCAATCAAGTCTCGGCTTTTGGCACACGCTCCACGACCAGCGGGCCTTTTCATCTCGCAGGGCGCCGAGCCTCCTCCTCCTCGCCCTCCTCATCCGGCTGCTGCTGCTGCTGCTGCTTTCCTCCTAGCCTGCCCGCCATCTGCCGCCGCAGCGCCAACCAACTGCCGCCACACGACGGGGCCCAATCGAAAATATCTCTCCCTTGGACGCTCCTCGCAGCGCTGACCGTCGGCTCTGTGCTCGAGGGGGCCAAGCCAGCCTTATTATTGCACAGACATGCCGGCAGCGAGTGGCTTCCGCCCCGCCGCCTCGGTGTGCAGGGGTGCATGATCGATTGCAGGTGGGGTCAGCCTGTGGCGATGGACGATTCCCACGAGCGCCCTCACATGTGTTGGCTCTGTGACGCCTCGTGTGCCAGCCAGCAACTGGCAATTGTGGATTGACATTGAGTCTACTTTTGAATGCGTAGGTCGGCGATCGGGTACTGGCGCAGGTACAAAGTAGTACATCTACGGACTGTCCGCTGTTGACAATGGCAACAGGTCTGCCCTGGTATACCCCGGCTCGAGCGGCGGCGACCCATGGGCAAGAGTCGCAGACGACATACAGGCACCAAACTCACGCCAAGGCAGCAGCAACTCGCTCAAAAATTGGTTCAAGTCCGCGTCTTTGGGCAGACTGCATAATTATCATTATTTTAAGCACAGCCAACGCCACTGGTGTTTCCCAGATGTATTCCCCCCCTGCGCCTGCAATCAACCAAGCCGACCGACCCCTCTCCGGCTGCCGCCGCACACGGGGGCCCCAGTAATCGATGCGTAAACAGTCACAGACACTCACTATACGATGGATGGGCTTAGGTGACGGTGTAGCCGCCGTCGACGCGGATGTCGGCGCCCGTGACGTACTGCGAGGCGTTGGACAGCAAAAAGGTGACGGGGCCCATGAGATCCTGGGGCTGGCCCATCTTGCCCTGGGGGATGAGCGAGGTCCACTTCTGCTTGAGGTCCGGGTTCTCGTCGAGGATCTTTTGCGTCAGGGCGGTGAGCATGTAGCCGGGGGAGATGCAGTTGACGCGGATGCCCGCGTGCGCCCACTCGACGGCGAGAGAGGCGGCGAGGTGGCGGACGCCTGCCTTGGCGGCGTTGTAGGGACTGCGGGAGAGGGCATCAGCCGGTCGTCGCTCGAAGGAAGGCGGGGAGCAGCCTGGGGAATGAACTCACGCCTGGGGCTGGGGCACGTTGACAATGGAGCCGGACATGCTGCCAATCATGACCATGCTGCCGGGCGCCTTGCGCTCCATGAGGTGGCGGGCGACCGAGGTGGCGAAGAGGTAGGTGCCGTCGACGTTGACGGCCCACAGCTTGCGCATGCGGTCGATGGGGTAGTTGATGGCCTCAAAGTTCTCGGTGAAGCCGGCCGAGGTGACGAGGTTGTCGATCTTGCCGTGCTGCTGGATGACCTCGGCGATGCAGGCCTCGACCGACTCGGGGTCCGAAACGTCGGCATAGTGGGCCGTGACCCGAGGGATGCTGCATCGTGCGTCAGCGGCAGGATTGGGACATGAAGATGCTTCAGGCGGCGACTCACCGCTCGGCGTTGGGGTTCTCCTTGATGAAGGCGTCCACCAGCTGTTGGCACTGCTTCTCGGCCTCCTCCTCTGTCGCGCGGTCAGCATCTCAAGTCAGGGACGAGGCCTCAAATCGGTGGCGAAGCTCACTATTCATGTCGACGAGTGCCAAGTCGGAGCCCGAGTAGACCATGCCCTGGCCGATGACGAGGCCGAGGCCGCGCGCGCCGCCGGTGACGAGGCCGACGTTGCCATCGAGCGAGAAGCTGGCGAGCGTGGGCTTGACGTACTGGCCGGGCAGGCCACGCACGGGCTTGGAGGGTGGCAGCTCGTGCTCCTCGGGGTACTCGACCTCAATGTCCGAGTCGGTCCGCGCGTACTTTCCGGGCTTGTCACGGCGCGGAGGCACGTTGTGCAGGTTGCGCGCGGCGGCAAAGGACGGGCGCAGGGCCGCGGGTCGCACGGCTGAGGCGGCGGCCCGGCGCAGGGCGGGAGCGAAGACGCTTGGTCTGGCGGCCATTGTGACGGTTGTGATGTGTGAGGAAGTCAGTGTGAGTGCGAGCTCGATTGAGTCGCGGGAGGAAAGTCGAGACTCGATCAAGGGAGGGCGATCGAGGAGGACGCGAGGTGCGGTGGCGAAACGAACGGCGCAGGATGACGCCGGGGACGCAATGATCGTCGATGGGGTCAACGCCGCTGATGCTCAGGCAACCCAGGAGAGGCACGCACAAGCGAAGGGACGCAGACGAGGAGAGTCGACACACACGATTGAATGAAGAAGGCA
Source organism: Purpureocillium takamizusanense (assembly GCF_022605165.1). Classification (NCBI taxonomy): domain Eukaryota; kingdom Fungi; phylum Ascomycota; class Sordariomycetes; order Hypocreales; family Ophiocordycipitaceae; genus Purpureocillium; species Purpureocillium takamizusanense. The sequence goes on from NC_063077.1 coordinate 1,307,103, forward strand.
GAGAGGAGGGAGCAGCAGACAAGCACCGGCGGAGGGCTTATATCCCAACTCACGAGCCCTGGGTGGCTCTGCTCTGGTGTGCGTCCGTCTCCAAAATATTCGACACGCCCCGAGCTCGTGAGCAACCCCTCCCCCCCCCTTGGGGCCTGTTCCCTTCTGGCGCGTCCCTGGCATCTGGCATCCTGGCCTGGCCTGCCCTGCCTGCCCGAGAACAGCCACGCATCCACGGCATCCCCGCTGCGGGCCAAGCGGTGGGCACTAAAATGGGAATCAAGCTCGCGCTAAAATCTCCCATCTCGCCGCGCAGGCGCTGTGCGGGTGATGCGGCCGGGACCCAAGTGGCGGCCCCCCCTTTGCATTTTGCCTCCAGGGGCAGCCGGCTGCCGTGGTCGACTTCTGGAGCCACGGGGAGCACGGTTGGATGTCCGCGCGTCTGTGTCTCCAGCGGGATGGATGTGGGAGTGGAGAGCGCCTGCACGCTCGGGGCAAGGTTCACCCTCGAGTCGAGGACCGAACGGGGTGTTTTTGTCGACGCGACATCGAGAGCCCAGACGCCTTGGCTGCAGCTCCGGCTTCGCAGGCGAGCGTGGCAGAGTCGATTTGGGTTCCATGCAGCGTTCCCCCCCACCAGAGCCCACGGGGAGGAGGGTTGCACGGGCGAGGCGGGACCGCGGACGGCGAGGCGGTGCTGGGACGCACGGCCGGGGTCGACAGCGGCAAGGGTCGCGACCGAGGTCGACGACGACGACGATGATGGAACAGATGGCCACGTACATGAACGCTCACTCAATGGGCGGCGCGAAGAGGGCACATCACTGCACTGCGAGTCTGCGCCTTCAACTGAAGCTGCAGGTGCTCACCGACCCGTCCCAAGGTCAGGCACTCAGCAGCAGGAGCTGCCTGCAATGTTGCAGGGTCCTGCCCAGGTGCGCTGGGGGGCCCCTTCCCATGTTCCCTGGCTTCGAGTGTCGCTCCTACCACGGCCGCTGGACGATCTCCCCAACGAATGCGCCAACGAGGAGATGCGCCGGTCACGCGGCACTCTGCGTTTTTCCCCTGCCGCTCGTCGCAGGCAGGCAGGCAGGGCCGGCACCCGCATGTCAAACCAGCCCCTGGGCGTCGTATCGTGCCTTTGCATCCACGCAGGCGTCCACGGCAGGCAAAGGTGTGCGTCGAGTGAACACAGTTCATGAACATCAAGTTATTGCTGACTTGTCTCTGCAGCCATCGTCGAGTCGTCGACCGAAATCCGCCCACAGCCTAGCCCTCCATCTCTGCTTCGCTGGCGAGCGGCATAACGACCAAAATCTGTGGCCACCCATCGATGGCGGCCACGCAGGCTGGGCCCACGCCGTCTCACGATGCTTGCGGATGGCGGCCACCCATCTCCGCGAGGGCGCCGCCGCTTCCGTGCGGCCGCCGACCCTCCCACTGGCTTCGTCCCCCGCGCTGCCACGCCCTCGGGATACAAGCCATCGCGGCGAACCCATGATGAACCAATGCCATTGTGTGGAATCACCTCGAGCTCACGTCAATCTCCTCAATTGCATCCTCGTCTTTCTCGCCCGGGTCTGCGACCGACCGGCGACCGATCACCGCCCGTGGGCTCCTCAACCAACTGGACTTTATGGATGCCTGGGTCGCCCACCCTCCACTACGCAGGGCTTGACGCTACGAGTGCCGACGCTGCTAGCCCCTCGTCGTCTCCGCCCCAGCCCCAGCACACCATCGTGACTTTTTCTTTTTGGTGTTTGCTCTCTTCTCCCACACTCCTGTCCACCTAGCAAACAGATTGTCCGAGGGCGCACACGCACGCATTCGAAACCCCCTTTTGCTCACTCTCATTCCCCCAGCCACGGGTGGTTCCACAGCGGTCCCGTGAGCACTCGAGATTTTTTTCTCTTACCGCCCTGGTTTCCTCTTTTCTGCGCGAATGCGAGCGGTGTCTCTCGTTTATCCTTTCAACCAGCTTGTCCGTCGCCCCTCTTTTCGGTCCTCATAACTGGGTCTCACGGGTTTCCGCACGGCCAGGTTTTGCGTCTAGTTGTTTTATTCTACTTTTGTGCGTGCTGCCACATGCACCGTTTCGGCGTGGTTACGACTATAGTACAGTGTTGTAGATATTGACCGGTTCTGCCAATTGATCCGTCGGCAGTGCTCTGCTGCCGCGATGCGCGTCGACGCATCCACTCCATCTGCCGACGCCCCTGTGGCCCGTGGGCCTGCATCCACAGTGCGTCTGCGGTGAGGAGGAGGTGAAACCCGTCCCGTCGCCGCGAAGCGTTGGAATCGCTCCTCATCTCAGTGCCCCGAGCCGCGTGCCTTCACCTCGGCGCGCGCCCGGGCATGCCGCTCTTGACTCTCGCGTCGTCGTTTCAGCGTGCTGCTCCGACCACCTTAGGCGTTGGCATACTCCTTGTTGAACGCGCGACCGATGACCATGCGGCGAATCTCGGACGTGCCGGCACCAATCTCGTACAGTTTGGCACTGCGACGGTCAGCTACAGGTCAAGATGCAGAGGGGGCAATGTAAAAAGACTTACTCTCGCAGCAGGCGCGAGGCGGGCATCTCCTCGACGTAGCCCATGCCGCCCAGCAGCTGGATGCAGTCGAGGGCGCACTCGGTGGCGCGCTCGGCGGCGTAGAGGATGGCGCCGGCGCAGTCCTGGGTGCGGATGAGGCCGCGCTCGTCGACCTTGCGGGCCGTGTCGTAGGTGTAGGCGCGCGAGGCCTGCAGCTTGGTGTACATGTCGGCCAGCTTGCCCTGGACGAGCTGGTTGTGGGCGATGGGCTGGCCAAACTGCTTGCGCTGGTGGGTGAAGGGGGCGGCGACGTCGAGGGCGGCCTGCATGATGCCGATGGGCCCGGCGGAGAGGACGAGGCGCTCGAGGTCGAGGCCCTCCATGAGGACGCGGACGCCGCCGTTGACCTTGCCGAGGACGTTCTCGGAGGGGACGAAGACGCCGTCGAACATGAGCTCGCCCGTGTTGCTGCCGCGCATGCCCATCTTGTCGAGCTTGCGGGCGCAGCTGAAGCCGTCGGCCGAGGTCTCGACGATGAAGGCGGTGATGCCCTTGGAGCCGGCGTCGGGCTCCGTCTTGGCGTAGACGACGATGACGTCGGCGTCGGGCCCGTTGGTGATCCACATCTTGGACCCGTTGATGAGGTAGCCGCCGTCGACGGGCTTGGCCGTGGTGCGCATGCTGACGACGTCGCTGCCGGAGCCCGACTCGGACATGGCGAGGCCGCCGACGCTGGTGCCGGCGACGAGGCCGGGCAGGTACTTTGCCTTTTGGGCGGGGGAGCCGTTGAGCTGCAGCTGGTTGACGCAGAGCTGCGAGTGGGCGGCGTAGCTGAGGCCGATGGACCCCGAGGCGCGCGACATCTCCTCCATGACGACGCAGTGCGCCTGGTAGCCCATGCCCAGCCCGCCCACGTCCTCGTCGGCCGTGATGCCCAGCAGGCCCGCCTCGCCGAGCTTGGGCCACATGTCGTTGGGGAAGGCGTTGCTGCGGTCCGTCCGCGCCGCCACCTCCTCGCTCACCTCGCGCCGCGTGAACTCTTGCACGCGCTCGCGCAGCTCGTCGAGCTCCTCGGACGAGGGGGCCTCGAAGCCCTTGGGGTGCTTGGACGACGAGTGCAGGCGCGTCTGCGTCTGCGTCGGCCTCGGCGTCGTCATCGTCATCATCGACGAGGGAGCGAATCTAGAGCACGCGGACGCGCCGCATCGCAGCGGGCGGGCGAGGACTGTCCGGCCGAGCGTCCGAAGGCTGCTGTTGCTGGCCATGTTGCGCGTGCGGTTGTATCGATCGACGTCGACACGGAGGAGGGGGAATTGATCGAGAGGCGAGGGCGCTGCGAGGGGATATGAAGACGCAGCGGTCGGGCGACGACAGTGCAGTGCAGTGCAAAAGCGACGATGACGGCGATGGCGACGGCGACGGCGAACCAAAACGGAGGCTCAAGGCCGAGGCAGGTCCGCGGCCACCCAAGGCTCAACCGCAGGTGGGCGGCTCAACGCGGCTGGACGCGGGCCGGTACCCCAGATTTTCTCGTCCGGGCGACGTCAGGGCGGCTCGGCTTAAGCCCCAGCAGCGCCCCAGAGGGACCCAACGCAGGTGCAGCCGCCACGGCTTACAGCACCTGCCGCCTGGAGCGGGCAACCACCACCGCCGCCATCGACGTCTGCGTTTCGTGTCTCTCCTCTGCCCTCACCCGTCTGCCCGCACGCAGACATCTGTCACGACACTCAATTGCCCCTCCGCAGGCCCGCCTTGTCGCCGTCTCCTCCTCGCCTTTTACCATGTCTCTCTCGCGGACGTCGCAGCAGGCGGCCCTGCGCCTGGCCGCGCGCCGGCCGTTGACACGCGCGGCGGCGTGCACCTCGTCCTCCGCCTCTTCATTATCATCCTCCTCCTCATCGCCCTCGTCCGCCTCCGCCCATCCTCGAACCTGTGGCAGCACTAGCACCACCACCACCGCCCGCCGCGGCGTCGCCAGCCTCACGCCGCCGCACCAGGCCGCGGCCATCTCGCGGCTGCCCACGAGCGTCGACGCCTCGTCGGACGAGTACCGCGACAACGCGCGGCAGATGGGCGAGGTGGTGGCGCGCATGCAGGAGCTCGCGCGGCGGGTGCAGCGCGGCGGGCCCGACAAGGCGCGCGACAAGCACCTCGCGCGCAACAAGATGCTCCCGCGCGACCGCGTCACGGCCCTCATCGACCCAGGCTCGACGTTCCTCGAGCTCTCGCCCCTCGCCGGCCACGAGCTCTACCCCGAGGCCGAGGTGCCCGCCGGCGGCATCATCACGGGCGTCGGCGTCGTCGAGGGCGTCACCTGCGTCATCGTCGCAAACGACAGCACCGTCAAGGGCGGCACCTACTACCCCATCACCGTCAAGAAGCACCTCCGCGCCCAGGCCGTCGCCGCCGAGAACAACCTGCCCTGCATCTACCTCGTCGACTCGGGCGGCGCCAACCTCCCCCACCAGGCCGACGTCTTCCCCGACCGCGAGCACTTTGGCCGCATCTTTTACAACCAGGCCCGCATGTCCGCCCGCGGCATCCCCCAGATCTCCGTCGTCATGGGCCCCTGCACCGCCGGCGGCGCCTACGTCCCCGCCATGAGCGACGAGAGCATCATCGTCGACGGCCAGGGCCACATCTTCCTCGCCGGCCCGCCCCTCGTCAAGGCCGCCACCGGCGAGGTCGTCTCCCCCGAGGACCTCGGCGGCGGCCGCATGCACTCGTCCGTCTCGGGCGTCACCGACTACCTCGCCGTCGACGACGCCCATGCCCTCACGCTCGCCCGCCGCTGCGTCGCCAACCTCAACTGGCCCCGCCCCGAAGCCGCCGCCGCAGCCACCACCACCGCCCCGGCCTCCTTTGCCGAGCCCCTCTACGATCCCGAGGAGCTCCTCGGCATCGCCACCACCAACCTGCGCAAGCCCATGCCCATCCGCGAGATCATCGCCCGCATCGTCGACGGGTCCGAGTTTTCCGAGTTCAAGCGCGACTTTGGCACCACCCTCGTCACCGGCTTCGCCTCCATCTACGGCCAAAAGGTCGGCATCGTCGCCAACGACGGCATCCTCTTCGCCGCCTCCTCCGTCAAGGGCGCCCACTTCGTCGAGCTCTGCTGCCAGCGCGGCATCCCCCTCGTCTTCCTGCAAAACATCTCGGGCTTCATGGTCGGCTCCGCCTCGGAGCGCGACGGCATCGCCAAGCACGGCGCAAAGCTCGTCACCGCCGTCGCCTGCGCCGACGTCCCCAAGTTCACCGTCGTCGTCGGCGGCTCCTACGGCGCCGGCAATTACGGCATGTGCGGCCGCGCCTACTCCCCGCGCTTCCTCTGGATGTGGCCCAACGCCCGCGTCGGCGTCATGGGCGGCGAGCAGCTCGCCGCCGTCATGGAGACGGTCGGCCAAAAGGTCGACCCGGAGCTCAAGGCCCGCATCGACCGCGAGAGCGACGCCACCTTTTCGTCCGCCCGCCTCTGGGTGCGTATGGCCCTTGCCACCTACTCCTTCTTCCTGCTCGTGCTGACCCGACCGCTGACCGACTGCCCAGGACGACGGCATCATCCCTCCCCAGCACACCCGCCGCTACCTCGGCCTCGGCCTCCGCGCCGCCATGGGCGGGCGCAACGAGGTCAAGGCCGGAGACACCAAGTTTGGCGTCTTTAGGATGTGATCTGGTCACGGTCACTGGACATGGTGTCCGCCACTGTACATATAGCTCCGCGTAAATGTCTCAAATGTAGAGGTTACACAACACTAGCTAGAGGACGCCGCGCGCGACGCCCCGACCAAGTCGCCGAGAAGCTCGTCTCGTCCGCCCGAGGCTTTCTGCTCCTACAGATGGTATCTAGTCCTTGAATCAACGCCGTCGCTAACTGCTTTCGGGAGTTGCATATGCACATCAAAAAGGAGCGTTGAAATGCTGTATACAAGATCTCCTCCCCTTCCACCACGTGGCGATTGCCGCTCAGCCGTTCAGGCCCGGCAGCCGCGAGATGCTCGCATATTTAATTGGGTTCGCCGGTGGCCAAGCAAGGTCATTGCATGTCTCGCCGTCGGCCGGAGCCAGATGTTGACGCGCCAACGACTCGCTCGCTGCTGCGATTAATGTTCTTGCGCCCAATCGGCCCCTTACCCACGTCAACCGTGAAGTCGACAAGGTTGATGGTGTTGTCGCCCCCGATGGCGACCTTTTTCGCCTCCTTCTCCGTCACTTGATCGTTGAGGCGCGTTTTGCTGCTGCTCGCTCGGCTGAAGAGGGCCTGCATGCCGGTCTGTGCCGTCTCGGCCGCGTTGACGCTCTCCTCCTGCAGAATGTACAGCATGGCCACGCGGGCAAAGTCGACGACCTCCTCAGTCACGGTGAAGAGGCCAGTCGGGGTGGACGTGGGCGAGCTCGTGGGCGAGGCTCTCGTGCTCGTCCCCGTCCTGGTCGTCGTGCTGGTCGTGGTCGGCTTGCTTGCGGACGGCGGCGCATACGACGAGGTGTCGATGATGAGCACGGGCGGTGGAGCCGTCGACTGGGGTTCGGGAGTCGGCCGCTGGTCCAGGTGCCTGCCGGTAAGAACGACGGTGGTGGCTCGCGGCACGTACGTGATGATAGAGATGGGAGGAAACCGTCCATCGCGCTTCACCACGGCCCTGGCCGCCTTATCGCTCGCGTCAGTCACCTCGTCGTTGGCCTCGCCGCCTCGCGTCGAAAAGCCGTCAAAGGTGACGAGCGAGTTTTGCGCTATGCACGACAGATTGGCCGTGTTCAGCTTGGCGAGGACGATGGTACCGGACAGGGGCAGCGAGAAGTTGGCGTTGCCCTGCGATATGAGCCGCGGGATGGCCCTGCCCAGGGTCACGTTGTTGATGCTGGCCGATCCGTCCGTCGCCACCAGGTTCGTCGTCGTGCAGCCCATGGAGCCGCTCTGGCCGCAGTTGGAGCCAGTGAAGCCGTTGGTGCAGATGCAAGAGCACACGCCCTGCGAGACCACGTTGGTGCCCGCGTTCAGGCACGTCAGCGAGCTCTGGCAGTTCGCGAGGGCGTCCTTTTCGTCGGGGTGGTTGCCGAGGTTCTTGAAGACGAAGAACTCCAGGGGCACTACGATCGCGGCGACGACGAGGCAGAGAAGGAGGAAGACGACGAGGATAAAAGCCCACAGCGGGAGGCCGCAGCAGCGACGCCGCTGCTTCTTGGCACCGTCGTCGTCGCCCACGACGCTCGACGCGCGAGAGTGGCCTCGCGCGCTCTGGTCAGCGACCGCCGGCCACGAGCTCGGCCGGAACCACGACGCGTTGCTCCGTCGGTTCCCCCGCGGGGTATGTACAGGAGGCGGAAAGGCAGCCAGCATGTCTGAGAGACCCGATTGGTGCCGTTCGTCAGCTTCAGCTCCGGTTAGAGACGGACGTTTTCTACACAAAACAAAGCCGTGACAATGTCGACCTACCGGACAGAGATCCATCGCCGTTCCTCATCGGACCCTTTTCGCCGAAAAATGTCAGGTCGTCCATGCGACTGCCTGGCCGCTTGCCCTTGTCAATCATGGAGGCGAGCCTTGTGGCCCGTCGTATCAGGTCCGGCAGACTCGTCAGGCTACCCCTGGCCTCGGCCGCCCGAACGGCGTCCATGTCCAGGCGGGGTGGTCTCCTCATGTTGGACAGGCGATTCGGCGGGCGGGACGTGTCTACCGCCTCCGCGGCGCCTCCGGTGACCGACGGCCCAAGGTCGGGGGCGAGGCCCGTCTGGTTGGTCGTCGCCGGCGTCGTGTCGGGCGACTGCTTGGCGGTCGGAAACGACCTGGACGAGCCGGTGGACGTGTCCACGTACCCCGTCCCACCGTTGAAGGGCTGCACAGGGGATGGCGCCGGCCTCGCGTCGCCGAGTTTGCGGCCACTGCCCGTCCTGTTCATGACGATCGCGGGTTTCCCCTTTTTGCCTATGCTGGCGCTTCGGACCAGCTTACTCTCGTCACCAAACTCCTCGTGCGTCGACTCCCTGTCCGTTAGGGAGTCGTCGAAGAAGGCGTCTCCATACGGGGGGCTGCCGGAGATGGGCGAGATGCGGTCCCAGGCCTCCGGCATGGCGGCGCTCGACGCGTACGAACCGTGCGACCTGGACCTGGGGCTCTCCTCGGGGATCGGAGATACAAATGACGTGGTCGAGTAGAATGACGATGCGCCGCGGCGAGCCGAAGGCGGCGGTCCGAGGGTGGAGCTCTTCTTGGCGGCGGCGCCGGACGGCGCCGTGGCTGGAGTCGGGGCCGGCACGGGGAAGTCGGGTATCGTGCCGATCGATGAGGTCGTCTGCCTCGAGGAGGCGACCGCGGGGGACAGCGCATCGTAGCCGCCGTCGCTCCCCACGTCCGGGCTCTGAGGGGCGTTGGAGCGGCCGGCAAAGTGAGGGCCTGGCTCTGGGGGGCCGGACTCGTCGAGTATGGACGGGACGTTGCTTGGACGAGGCGGCCTGCGCGGCGCCCGCGCCGATGGTGAGTACACGGGCTCCGACCTCGGGCTGATGGGAGACGCGGCAGGTCCGGGGAGCGGCCATTGAGGTGCATGCATCGGCCGTGAGATGCTGCGTCCCGCGCGTCCGTCTCCCGCCGGCTGGGGCCGCGGCTTCGTCAGCCGCGCAGGTCCGGAGGCGGCTGCCACCGGCAGGCGAGACGTCGATGCCGAGTAGTCGTCCCTCCGCGGCTCTGGATTCGTCGGTAGTTGGCGCAAGGGCAGCGACTCTCGCGGAAGTCCCGCCTGTACTCGTTCCCGCGCGCGCTTGACGGACCCGGCGGGGGCCGAGGTCCCTGCGTCGCCTTGATAGTTTTGATTCATTTTGTGTGCTCGATCGAGCAGTCTGTCGACAAAGTGTGGACAGCTTCAGTCGACAGTCCCAGATGAGCAATGACTATTACTGCGGTTGAAGGAGCCGCCCTAGGTCGGCCCCCTGTTCGCGGCCACCCTCTCGACGTCTGACTCGCAACACTATGCGGAGTCTGTCGGAACCGATGCGGCGGTCGTGTCGTCCACGTGTATGCCGTACCAGCGACTAGTCGAGATGTGTGCGGTTCCGCAACATGAAAGAGTTGGTTACTTCCGAAGCCGTCGGGCTACACGAGCGCATCGATCTATGCTCTCGTGGTCCGTCGTAAATGAAGGCCGGGCAGGCGCATGAAGTGAAAATCAACACGAATGTAAAGAGCAAAAGATCAGAGACAGCCCCTTGAACGAGTGCTGGGGATGCCGTTCCGAGGTCGAACGCTGCGCAAAGGCAGATGTGCGCCAAAAGCCAAAAACTGCGTCTACAGGTCAGCGCGCGCGAGCGAACAGAGTCGTGAGGCAACACCCGAAAGTCAACTTGCCAGCGAGGCAATTGGTGATGCGGTCACCGACTCGGACTCGAGGGCATAACCGGCTTGGCTGTACGGTACCAACGACGGGCTCTCTCGGGGTCACATACGAGAAACACCTGGAGTCTCAGATGGCACAACCAGATGGTCAACGCTCTCCGCCCTGTGCGCTCGACGGAGCGGATGCCGCGATATCCGGCCTGGACGGTGGTGATAGTCGCCCCAGCGAGCACGTGTGACAGCGTCGGCCAGCTTGGGCTCGACGAGAGAAGATGGATGAATGAAAGCGGGCACCAGCGGCCACTGATGAGTGCGACGGGCGGGTTTGATGCGAGCGCTCCGTCGTCGTGTCACGGTCTTTACCGGAGGTCGTGTTTCAGATCTGAGGCCAGCAAATGGTGTCACGGCATGGAAAGGCTGCGATGCGGACTCAGTAAGCTCTTGTCGACAGAACTGGGCGGCAGCCTCGCAAAGGACTCCGTTGGATGTTGGAACGGCTTCGCACCGCTTCGCGGCACGACGCAACGTCCTCCTCAGGGCGTCGGGGCGAGGGTGTCGCGAGGCGCAGCAGACAAGAGGCAGTTGAGGAGCGCGTTTTACCTTGTAAGTCACAAGCCACTCTGGTGCGGCGCCGTTTTGGGGGTGGAGACACGGGGTCGTCGAAAGGGGCCAGATCTCGCTGGCCGCACCCGAGGAAGTGAAAATAACCGTTCAAAGAAGAGAATGCCGCAGGCCACGTCCAGGAAGAAACAGGCAGCGACCGCTGGGTGAAGCTGAAGCCGAAAAAGGAGAGAAGCGAAGTGAGAGTGAGTGAGCGAGCGGTCGCGGAAAGAGGGGAAGTGCCAACGAGGCGCACAGGGCAGGGCAGGCCGCTGCAGGACCGGCGGACCGGGAAGGCACGATGGCAGCAAAGAAACAAGAACAAGAAGGAACGGAACGGAAGACGAAAGCGCCAACCAGCCCCACGGACAAGCGAAGAGGCAGCCACGCGTTACTAGTAGTAGTACTCCGCTCGCACCTGCCTCGACCCATTCAGTCACGATCGAGAACTTTGCTCGCACTGCGCTGGGGGAAAACCCAGTCGAGTCAACATCCATCCAGCCCGCCGGCAACAACAGACGGACAGCCCACCGTCAAGGGTGTGAATCAGCCGCCTGCAAGATTGGAGGAGGGCGGAGCCGTCCAGGCTGGCCTGTGAGGTGAGTTGCGTCGTCCCGATCCAACAAGCGCTGTGGGCTAGCGAGCCACCTTGGCCGGGGCTAATAAGCGTCTTCGTGGAGGACCCCTGTCGTCCGTCAATGCATCGTCCGTCCTTCTGAGGAGCCTTATTGTGCTTCCCTTTCTGTCGGACCCTACCAAGCACGTATCCGAGGCGAAAAGTCGACCAGGCGCCAGCCGGGACGCCGTCGCCCCGGTCAAGAGTTCGAAGCCTGGGTTCAATCACGGACGCGGCGCGAGACGCGTCGCTGCAACGGACTCGCATCCGCACGAATGCGTCCGAGCTTCGCCCAGCATCGGCCTGCCGCGGAGTGGGGACGCATTGCAGGAGGCTCGTTCGACCGCCTGTGCCTGGTGGTCACCACGTCATCTCGTCGCCTCGTATGCCACTTTCACCTGAACGAACAGCAAGATGAAGAAAAAGCGGTATCCTCGACGGAGCTGCTCTTGCAACGCGCAGTTCCGGTCGCTCTCCTTGACATGCTCGGACAGCGTGGTCATTTTCGTGAAGACCCGGCGGCGCGGCCAGCTGGTCCGAGCCCCAGCCAGTCCCGCCAGCTGCTGCTCGGGCCACGACTGTGCGCGCTCCCCTTGGCGTTGAGCCGGCCCCCTCACATTAGACTTTCTTCTGGGTCGCACTCTAGCCGACTCGAAACATCCCAGATTCTCGAACCAGGGTCATTTAGCCACTGAAACCACGCGGCGGTCCCTGGTAAACCTGGTCAAGCCACTGTCAAGCGGAAACACTAGCGCCCCTTCTCTGTCGCCGCCGCCGTCGAGCCAAAAAGGCTGCTGGACAACGAGAGGACAGTCGAGAGGCCCCCACCGCCAGCGCGGTCAACGTGTTGGCTGTCAGCCGATTGAGATCGTCCAAAGCACGTCTATGGCGACAGTCTGGCCAATGAGGCTTCCAAGGCTCGGGACGCAGCCACGCCGTCTGCAGACCTCGCCGACGAATCATTCGAGACGATGGCTATCGGCCTGTAGGCAGACGTATTCTCACGAGTTGGGCGTCCAACGCTGCAAAGTGACCTCGTCATCTCGAAGAGAGAGCTCAAGTGGCAGCCGGGTTCCATCAAAGACCGACTCAAGCATGGCCAGCAGCACGCGGCTTGGTGCCGACCCCGGCATCGTCGTCAGCGCTTGCATCTCGACCATCTGTCTCTGGCACCCGTCGCCCTCCGGCGCTTCCTGCAATTTCATGAAGGTGTCGCCCTTGCAAGTCGGTCAGCCAAACGCGGCGCCCGTTCGCGCGAATTTTTAATTCACGTCGGGTCCGTCAACCCGGCTCTTTGTGCAGAATCTGGAGATGAGGAAGGCGCGAGGATGGCGTGGGCTCACGCTGCGTTGATCCGGAGGGCTCGCGATGCCGTCCGAGTGGATACGAGCCGTCCCACGGGTCCCGCATGACTGCGCCGTGTCTCAGATTTACCCATACGCGGTGGAGAGTGGGGACCTGCCTAGTTTGCTCAGTAACGCAATCGACGGGTGGGACAGGCCGTGTCGATGCTGGCACTGTACACCGTTGACTTTGGAGGACTGTACGATGTGACAGCAGCCCGGATCAACGTTCCGTCAACCTCGAAGATGCAAAGGCAAATTACGAACCGACCGCGAGCCGCGACTTGGCCCGAACGCCGTGCTGACAGCAGACGGCTCTGAGCAACGAAATGAGCGAGCAAACACCCTGGGCCGTCATCACATCTACGCCGCGAAAAGCCCGTTCCGGCTGGCAGCCGGGTTCCCGCGAGGTAGTACGCTCAACGGGTCGGGGAGCTGAAGCTGCGTCCCATGGCCGTGGTGGCATGGCCGCGTCAAGTTGTAAGTGAAGGCCTACGACGGTTTCGCACACTCGCCCCCGTAGCGTGCGTCCGTATCCAGCAGTCTCAGCGTGCGGGTCCCGCGAGGAGCTCTGGCCACAGCTGTTGGGCCGTGGTATCACGAACACTGACTGCCCCGTGCTTGCTGCCCGAGCTTGCACCCGAGCTTGCTGCCGGCGTCCAAAAATACACTGACCAGAATTATTTATGGCGGAGCCACGAGGGTTGTCTCAGAGTCAGAAACCTCGTGTTGGGTTTCGGTGGCCAGCAGATCTGCCGCGGAACAGCCGAGCATACAGCGCGAAAGAGTTCAATTCCATGACACTGTGTTTAGGGTAAGCTGACAGGCCACGAGCTCAACGAAGGACCCTCGTGAGTCGTGAGGCCACGCAGCTCACCGGCTACGGCTGATGAAAGACCTCCTCCATGGGCCGCCACCAGCCCGGCTCTCCCGACTCGGAGCTCGTCGCGCCCTCGACTAAGCTCTCCTGCATTTCGTCGGTCATGCTCCACCACTCGCGCACCTTGGGGTTCTCGGCCATGCGCTGCATGTCGCCGGCAAAGTCGTAGCCGATGTATTTGAAAGAGCTGAAGAGCAGCCCGGTCTTGTCGTCGTACCAGATGGAGTCTGTAAGGCGTCAGCGGGAAGCACGCCGCTCGAGCGACAGGGCACTTGCAGTCTTCCATCCCGCAGTCCTTGATCTGCTTGAGCACCTCGGGCCAAACCCGGGCGTGGCACGCCTTGTACTCGGCGGCTCGCTCGGGTCGAAGGCGGACGACCAGCCCGAAGCGCCGGCCCGGGTTCTTCATCTTCATGGACGCGGAGCGGTCCCGCACGGGCTGCGCCGCGGATTCCGTCGGGGACGGGGGCTGCCACATCTTGATCTTTTGCGGTTGCGTCTGCTGTCGTCGCCCGCTCGTCGCTCTTTATACCAACTCACCGAGCCAAGCGTGTGGGGAAGTGGATAAAGCCGTCGGGAGCTCGGGGTAAACGTCGAGTCGTCCGGTCACAGCACCCGTCGCAACCGAGTAACGCCGCCGTGTCAGTATTGCCAGACCGACAGATTTGAGGCAGAGGAGCAATTCCAAGTTGAAGCCCCAGCGACCGCAAGGACAAAGTATGCTTGTCTCCCCGCCGCCCCCGCGCTCGCAGCTGCAAGGATGACGCCCAAGACACGGCACCACGACTAACCCCGCAGCATGAGGGGTCGATCCCCGTGTCGCACGTTACGTCAGGACTGCCCGTCGGCGGGATGTCGGCTGCCTACCGAAAACCGACGGTAACCCGCCTTGACCCGTGGGGCTCGCGGTCGCGTTCATGTAGATATTCACGGGTCGACCTTGGCGTGACGCGCCTGAGCTTCCGTCCGGCATCGATGGGTGAGTCACCGCCTTTGGTTGGAAGCCTCGTGGTCCGCAACGGCTTGCCGGCTAGGATTGATGGATTGCCGAAAAGGCCCATCCTCTGCCATGTTCACAAGTCCCAGAGAGCCCACGCCATTCACCTCACAAATCAACAATGGCAGCCGCCTTCAACCACCGCCCTCCCGCCCCAGCCATGGGCGAGTCGTACATCGCGTTGAGAGGCGCGGACGGAGTTACCAGATGCGTAGGAATCGACCACTCGACGGGCAGGGAATTCTACGGCAGTTCCCATGGAGCGACTCACGACCTGGACTATACATTTGTTTATGACGAAGTCGAAGACGATCGTGTGATTGGGGCAGACTCGGTGACGGTCAAAAGTCCTCTGTCTTCTGGTGCAACTGGTACCGACCCATGGACCCTGGTCGACTCTGCGGGCGTAACTGACCATCTCGCCTTAGGACAGAACGATTCTTCGTCGCCTCGCTTGTCCGAACCGTTGACCCTGCAAGAATTTCTCGATATTCGACGGGACCTGGCCCACCGCCTGTCGATAGCCATGCCGCCCGTCGAGCCCATTCAAGTCGAAGCTTCCGCCCCGGTCCTCCACGTATTCGACGCACAAAAGGCGGACGACATCTATATCAGTTACCTGGGCTTCAAGGTTCACTGGTGGCGGTTCAACCGCAGCGGACTGGTGTACAAGAAAATTTCGCTAGGCGGGCTTGTGCTGTATCTGAGCGAGGTCTCCCGCGACTATACCGTCGAAGTAGGAGTTCGCATGCGCAAGGCGCAGCTCCAGGCGTATTGTAGCGACCTGGAAGCCAGAGGATTCGAGTCCATGAGTCCCCAGGTCGAGGAGGGACCGACGCCTGGCAGTATGCGAATGGCCGTCGACGATTCGTTTGGCAACCGAATCACGTTTTGGGCGGACAAGGAGTAGCTCTGGAGATGGACTTGTAAGATTACATTGTACGGCTAAAGTCTTTCTCACGGCGGTCATGGTATGGGCACGGTCACGATGGGCAGATGAGGCGAGGCCACGTTGGGCCGACTGCATTCCATCCTTCTGTCAAGCCTTTATTCAGGGAGCAGGGGCCATCACGATAGGGGCCATTAATTAAATCAACCTGTCACGATATTCATGACCCACTTCTTTCTGGCGACGGTGAGCAGCTTGATGTCGATGGGCTCGGGGCCAGGCAACGTCATTCTCTTGTACAAGTAGTCAAGCCGTACTGCGAGTCGGGATGCTCACGGCTGCCGGGTAGCGACGCCGACTATGAAGACGTCGCGAGGCGTCTGATGCTGGAAACGTCTAAACCGCCCGGCTTGACGGGGTCCAACGCCCCGGGCAACATCCATGGAACGCATGGATTGCACCGAGAGACGTATATTGCGATGAGGGGCTCTAATTTACATGTACTACAGGAATCAAAAAGGTGTTGAAACATCACACAGTCACTTTCACGACAATCATGGCAAATTAAATCACACAGACACTATCACGTCGATCATGGCAAAGGAAATCATCCAGACACTCTTTCCATTACTCCATACCCGACGCGAGACTAACGAGGCCACTTGTGATTCAAGTTCCTCCAACACTCCTCCAGCCTCGCCTGCTGGCCCTCCACGTCCTCAGGATCGTCGGCCCAGGACGCCGGAGTGTCGTGGGCATGTTGGTGCTGGGGAACCTGCGTCTTCGGGGCAGACTCCAGCCCGACAGGCTGTGCGGGCGTCGCCGACTGTGACGCCCTCGACACCCGCTCCTCCTCTTTCTTCTGGGCCACGACGCGGGCGAGCACGTCTCGGCCGAGAGCCTCGACCGCCGGATCGTCCTCGTGGTGGCCAACGTCCAGGGTCGCCTCGTACTTTTCGGCAATGCCGTGCCATTTGCCTTCCTTCATCATCTTCTGTACGGCCTTTGGTCCCCAAGGCGCAAAAGGCAGGCCAAGGCTATGACGAGCAGCCAGATAAAGGACTCGAACAAAGACTGACTTATCCTCTGTGAAGACCGTAGGCAGCCTAGCCCGCTCAACCAATAGGACCCGAACAGCTTCCTTGGGGCCCATCTGCCGGAAATGCTCGCATTGGTCGACAAAGTGCGCACCGTCGTTGCAGATGGTGCATGCCATGAGCTGGCCCGTTGCCGGGCTCGCCCGGATGCATTGCCTGGCTTGATGTCTGCCAGAGCCGCACGCTCCACATATAGCCCGGTCGGGCTCCTGCTGCTGCTGTTGGAGGCGCTGCTCCAGCTCCTCGAGCTGCCGATCTTCCTCCTCTCGACGAGTCGCAACCCACTGCCGGTGCTCTCGAAAGGCTTCCGCCAGGTTGCCAGCCCCACGGGCTCCCTCCGTCCGACGGCACAGTACTGACGCCGACCCGGTCGAAGCCGGAGCCGGAGCCGGAGCCGGAGACTGAGGTACAGCCCCAGTCTGCTGCCCTCCTCTGCCCTCACGCGGACCGTGTCCGCCGGAATGGCCTCCACGGCCACAACCACCAGCTCGTCCGCCGCGACCGCTATTCATTGTAATGTATGTATTTTGCACGCAAAATACAGACTTGCGTCGATGGATGTATAGTTGGTCGTTTCGAGAGCGGGTATGCTTGCGTCGATGCCGGAAAACGTTGTATAAAGGAGATTGAAATTTTGCAAGGCAAACGGAGACGCAAAGGAGAATCAACAACGACGCACAGTCACCTGACTCTGAACAGCTGGCGACAGATGGGCAGAACGGACGAAAACGCGGTACTTTGAGCAAACTCAACGGGCCCATGTAGCCCAAACTCCCAGGCGAGCAGCACACCCGGCCAAGGGCGGTCCCTCAGGGCCACTACAACCACAAGGCCCCCTGATCATCGCCTGGCTTGCGAATCGACTTGTCGACTTGTCTCAAATAAGCCCTGTGCATTGCCATGGTCGGATTCACCCGTCTAGCCGCCATAGGGGTATGTACTCGGCGCCGTCAATGTCTTGATCGTGCTCTCAGCGTGGAGGCGGCTTGGCGCTGCCATTCACTACCCGCATGCTCAACAGTCCGTCCTCCCCAACGCGTTCAGTCCCGCCCGACCGCCACACAAGTCAGTGGCCGCCATTCAAAAGGGATGCCTGAGGTAGAAACCAGTGGTAGACTAGCATCTCAAACTGTAGTGTTGCCAGCCGCCACACCTGGGCGTTTCGAAGCTCCCGACTACGCGCACACAACCTGAAATCACCAACTCAACGCTACACGACAGCGCCATGGCGACCAACCCGACGAAGCGTGCCAGGACAGACGACCCCGTGGAGGCCGCACAGATGCAATGCTTCGTCACGCCGCTGCTTGAATATCTGGCGACGGACCGCGCCCCAATCCCCGACGATGAAGCGCTCTTGGCCTCCGTCGGCATCGAGGGACCGCAGTTCGACGAGGACTGGACCCATGAGGACGAGCAAAGGCTCATGGTAGAATGGAGAACCATGACGGAATACACGGCGATGCAGGCGCTCCCTCGGCTGCACGAGCCGTTGCGAGACGTTTGGCGGATTGCGGTGCACGTCATGCATCGCACGCCCATCGGCATCATCTCTCTCGACGCACGGCTTTGCTATGGAGACGTCTCGTCACCGTCCTGGACACCGAGCTTCTGCGTGGCCTTGGGCAAGCTGATGCTCCATCCTTTTTGGCGTTACGACTACAAGGAGCTTGTCCGTGCCGTTCAGTTTGCCGTGGCATGTCGTACAGGCGAAAGGGGCGCCTGGTTCTTTCTCCCGGACAAGACCTGCTCATACCGCGTCAGCATGTCCATTGCGTTTGCCGCGGCCCATGATCCGCGCACGGCCTGCCAAGTCGTAGACGACATCATCCAGGAGCAGACGCCCCCGTCAGAGGTGCTCTTCTTCAGCCATCTGGGCGCCTATATCGCACAGCAGCACCGCCCGGCCGCCCCGACGGGCGAGGCCCATGCCCACATGCGCAACCTACACGTCCGCACCGAGGACCTGGAGAACATCGCCAGGGCCCTCAATACCTTCCGGCCGGCCGGTGTGCCTTTGGCCGCCCACACGGACCTCTATCATGCGGCCTACTTGAGCAGTCTGGACGTCCAGCCGCCGTTCTCCGACGACCGCATCCGCGAGATGCACGAAGTGGCGTGGCTGGAACAACTGCGCATCGTGGTCATGTACGAGAGGCTGTTGGGCGAGCAGGCAGAGGCAGACGACGCCGGACCAGGCGTCGATGAAGACCTCGTCCGTGCTACGGACGCACTACTCGGCCTGCCGTCCGAGGAGGCCCCGGCGGCGCCGCTCGACACGGACGCCGGTGCCCCCGTCGTGCAACAGAACCGAGCACGGGCACCATCGTGGCTTACGGAAGAGGTGCAGTATATGCCCAGACACAGGCAGCACAACGTGGATCAGGACTATTACGATGACTAGCATTGTGTTGGTGGATGAAGGTGCTTGAACTTTTGCAAGGCTGCCCGAAGACAAGTGGCTGAAGGAACGGCTAGGGGCGGAAAGGGACAGCAAGGATAAGGCTACTGAGACTGTAATAATGGGAATAATCAAAAGGACTACAATTACTTACACACACTTGTTACACTGCTCGTCGTGACCAAACCAGGGGCATTTCCTCCTATCCGCTGGCAACGGCTGCCGATTGCTACCAGTCAGTGGCAGTGCCCACAAGCCTTGGCCCCGTGTGGGTGGGGGGTGGAGGGGTGGGGGAAGTCCCCGCAGCAGACTCGGTCCCAGTCGTACTTGCGGTTGGCCCTCTGATCGCGTTCTGGTCCAATGCTCGTCGACTGCCAATGGGAAACCGGTCAAGTCTGTCTGACCGCTGAATATACATGGGCCATAGCGTCACGTGATAGCTAGCTGCTCAGCGGCGTCGTCCATCCATGAACGCCCTACGCGTCGCCCGTCAAGGCCGTCGGGGCTCGGTCCCTGATGTCGGCAGTGGACGCACAAGCAGCGCCAGCACTATGACGCAGATTTTCACAGGTCAATCTTTTTGCCGTGCCACGCTGCAGGCGCGACCGAGACACGTCCAATCACCGACCCTTGCATGACTGCGTTTGGAAGTGCGTTGAGGCCCTGTGGGACGGCGGCTCGGGCCGTTTATTATTACATAATGGTCCACGGCGCCACGTGAATATCCAGACGTCCAGGGCGGACGGCATCTACGAAGTACTTCGTACGAAGTATGTTCAATAACTGGGCTTCAAGGTTCACTAGTGGCGGTTCGACAGCAACGGACTTGTAAATGAGAAGAGTTCGCGGGGCAGGCTTGAGCTATGCTGTATTTCTAAGCGAGGTCTACGGCGACTATGGCGTTGATGTGCACGTCCGCATCGGATGCGCAAGATGGAGCTCTAGGCCCTTTCAGAGCGACCTGGACGTCAACCCATGACGAGCTTCATTACCCACTTCTGTCTTGGGACAGAGAGCAGCTTGACTACGATAGGCGGGGAGCCAGGCAACGTCATTCTCTGGTATAACGCCGGCGGCGAAAATACGAGAGCGGACACAGGCGTGGACCGCACGGAGCGGGCTTCCAGGTCGAAGACGGCGACCTCTACGTCGTCGGCGAGCGTCTTGACTATGAGCAACCGTAAGGAGTGCTCCGGCACGGACAGCCAGTCGCCGTCGTCGGGGTCCTGCTCTGGCTCGCCGGTGGCGAGCATGTCGGCCAGGGGGCGGGCCTCGTTGAGGCGGCCATACGCCATCTGCAGCTTGGACGTGGCGGCTTCGCTGGGGAAGCAGTGCGCCACGTCGAGCAGCAGCTCGTAGGCCGCCAGCCTGTCGATAAAGGACATGCCGACGAGGTCGAGCCTGGCGAGCGCGGCGTCCATGACGGCGTGCGGCGTCCAGGCCAGAACCTGCTCGGGCACGGGGCACGCGAGCGCCGTGCGGAAGGCGTCCATGTCGGCGCGGGCGCGCGCAGGGTCCCAGGGATCGCCCAGCAACGACACCACGACGTCCCAGAGCGCCCTGTAGTAGCTCGGCGCCGGGGCCGTCGAGGTGGCATCCCGCGGCGCGAGGGCCCAGGAAGTCCTGTGGCCCACGGCACGGGCCGCCATGTCGGTGCCGTCGACGACGTGCCCGACCAGGGCGGCGCACTCGTCGGCGGCGCGGGAGCCGGCGACGCGGGACATGAACTGCGACATGTTGCTGCGGGCGAGCCGCGTGGCGTCGCCCGCCGCCCCGGCAGCGTCGAGCGCCTTCTTGAGCGCGGCGCACTCGGCATCTTTGGCACGGATGGCCGCGACCTTTGTCTCTACGCTCTTCTTGAGACCCTCGACGACGGCGTCTTTGAGGCTGACGGCGGCCTCGAGGGACTGCACCTCGGCCTGCAGGCGACGGCCCTTGTCCTCCAGCAGCGTCATTTCGCCGCTCACCTGGCTCCGCGCCTCCGCGATCGCCGTGGCGGCGCGTTGCCGCTCGGCATCGCACAGCTCCTTCCACTGCTTGGTCAGCTCCTGCGTGAGCTCGCTCATCTTGTCCGTCAGCTCGGTGCCCTGGTCAGTCGTCCTGGCCGCCTCTCGCAGCAGCCGGATCTCTTCGTCCTTGCGATCGACGGAGCCCTCGAGCTCCGACACCTTGTCCCTCGCCCTGCGCAGCTGCTCCTCGTACGCGTCGGCGTCGTCGCGGGCTCTGCGCTCCAGGAGCTCCATCTCTGCCCCGAGGGAAGCCTCCGTCTCCCGCGCCTTCATGGCCACGCTCTGGAGCTCGACGGCGGCCGTGTCGGCGGCGGCCCTGGCCGTGCTGAGGGCCTGGTTCGCCTCGCTGAGCTGCTCCTGCAGCCGCTCCTTGTCCTCGTCGCGCTCCGAGACCATCTCGCGCAGCGCGTCGATTGTGTCGTCGACGGCCTCCTGGGTGGCCGGGACGGTCGGCCTGAGCGCGTCCGACAGGGCCTGGGCGGCGTCGGGCGTTAGCACGGCCCGCAGCGCGGAGAAGCAACTCGGCGCCGTGCCTTCGCTCTGTGCCACCCAGTCCGCCAGGGCCTGCGCGACGCGGGCCTCCCTACGACTGCTGCTGTCGGTCCTCGTGCCGTCGAGGTCGTCTCGACTCTGCATCTGCGACTGTGACTGTGTCAGCAACGCATTGTACCTGTCGGGGCCCAGTCCCTCCATTTGGTCATCGTCGTCGTCGCCGTCGTCGAGGCGCTGGATGTCCGTCTTCAGGCCCTCCACCTCTTCAACGAGCTTCTTGAGCTCGGCCGTTCCATCGGCCGTGTAGCCCATGAGCTCCGCACGGTCGGTAGCGGCCGTGCGTATGTTCTCCACCCCTTGCCGGATATCGTCTGCGAGGTCCTTGACCTGCCGTACCGTGTGGGTCGGCGTCCGGGGCTTCCACAACCTGGCCAAGCCGGCCACCAGCAAGTTTCGTCGATGCGACGTCGTCTTCTTCGGAGGTGCCATGACTTTCCACTGAATAGCGTACTGACGATGGCTTCGTGAATGTCTGACGTAGTGGTGTCGCTGTAATGATCGTGCCTTGTGCGAGAGAGTGTCGCAGAGCGGCAGCTGCGGGCAAATGTGGGCAGCTGCGCGTCAGCTGCCAGACAGTCACGTGCGGCTCACCGCCATCCCTGCCCCCACCTCATGCTGCACTAGCGGTATGTGCCCCGATAAAGCATCTCAGCCGCTCAGAGGACACAGGCAACGAGTCACGACATCAGCGGGCCGTCTACGCCCTGCACTGTAATACTTGTGGTTTACCTGCCTCGTAGTTCGGGGCGGTTCGTGCTGCTTATGTGAGCGCCAAACGCCTTGCGCCTGGCAAAGTCTCCCGCACGTGCCCGGACCGATTGATTGTGTTCACATCTTCCCATCGCAGACATCACCCAACACGCACACTCCACGCGCCCCAAGATCTCACTCGCCGACATCGTCTCCCCTGCACGCACTTGGTTGTCCGACAGCCATGGATGCCACGTATCGCGACCTGGTGCTGAACGTGCCCCCGCCGAGCGGCAACAACAACAACCTCTACGACCAGAGCGGTCTGGACAGCCTCGTGACGGTCATGCGCGCCATGTACGCGAGCCGTCTGGGAGTGTGCGACTCGCCCTTGGGGGACGCCGAGGGCGCACAGCGGAACCCCATCATAAAATACTCGCTCCGGTCCTTTGCGGGTGCGCGTAAGGAGGCCCAGGAGATAGAGGCCAAGGACCTGGCGCTCATAGACATGGACAAACCGGAAATAAACAAGCCCACTCCGCCGCCGACCTTTTTCAACCTGGCGACAAGCCGCCTTATGAACGAGACGTTTTGGGCGAGGGAGGAACACATCTTGTTCACGGCCATGATGCGGCCGTCGTGGGACGCCCCGTTCATGACCCGCTTAGCCCCCACGAGGCCAGAGCTTCGCGCAAAGGCAGCCAGCGACAGTCTCTTACTCTTCGATCGCGGCGCCAAGGACCGTGGCAAGACGCTCAACCAGTTCATGGCGGAGCACTTCACGGCCGACGAGGATCCCGACACCGGTGCGGTCACGCTGCGAAAGTGCAACGAGCCAGGGTTCATCCGCATCCTATACCAGGGGAACACCAATGAGCCACTGGAACTGGACGCCCTCCGCTCCATCCAGGTGCCCGTCGGTCAGCTCGTCCAGACTGGAGACGGCAAGGGGACGGCGTACGACCCATGTCATCACAGGCGGGTATACCACCTCCTCGCCGTAGTCCGACTCCGCAGGAGCACTACAGGCTGCGACTGGGTACAGGTATTTGTGCCGCCGTCCATTACTCCCGTCAAGCCAGTGGTGCCGTCGCCTTACATCAACCGCGACGACTTGTGGAGTATGGATCATGCGACGGGGCAATACGGCGGGTTTATGCTCTTTTATCGATGCAGCCCAAAAGATGTCGAGCTGCCGTCCCAGGTAGACCATAAAGTGCCCCAGGAACAGTCAGACGAGGCGATTCAGAGGCTCGTTAATATACTAGATAAATAAAAAAGTTAATGTTTTATAAAAGGATATTACCTTCCCCCCTTAAATTAATTTAAATACTATTAAATACTAAATTTAAAATTAAATATTAATAATTAAAGTTTATAAATTATATATAAATAAATATCTCTTTATTATTTATAATCTTATTTATATTTATATAATTTTAAAGTCTCTTTAATATTATATAAAATTTTATATATTTTTAATAAAATAATATTTAAATATACATACTATTTTTAATATTAAGAAAATATTATATATAAGCTATATAAATAATAAGAAATATTTTATAAAGTAAGTTTAATATTTATTAAGGACTATTCCTTATAATTATTAAACTTACTTTATAATATATTATTTTAATATTAATTATATTTTATATATTAATATAATAATATATCTAAGCTAGGAAAAATATATATTATATAAATCTATTACTTTTATATAATAAAATAATATATTTATAAAAGGGGAAAGTTATTAATTAATATTAAATATTTAATAAAGTTATATAAGTAATATCTATATTTTTAATATATTATATATAATATTTAAAAGCTATAGAATATTTTATTAATTATATTTTAAGTAAGTTTAATAAGTATTAAGATAAATACTTAGTAAATATTAAGCTTATTATAAATATAATTATTTAAATATTATAATTATTTTTAATATTATATATATATTATTCTTAAGTTAATTAAATATTAATATAATTATTTATAGACTAAGTTTAATAATTATAAAGAAAAATACCTAATAAATATTAAACTTACTTTATTTAATAATATATAAATAAAAATAATAATTTATATATTAATATATTAATATTTATAAACTAGAAAAAATATTTAATATAGCTTAAGTAATTATATAATAAAAAAGTTTAATTTATAAATAATTTAAATAATTAAAGTAAATATTAATAATAGTTAAAAAGAGTTAAAATATAATAATAATAAATATTTTTAATTATTTTATTTTATTTTAATATTTTATATTATAAAGTTAATATTATATAAAGTACTTTAAATATTATAAAAAATAAAAGAGATAAATAACTTTAATTAAATTTAAATTAATAACTTCTTAAAGGAAGTCTTAAAGCTTTAATTATTAAATTATAAAAGCTATTTATGTTTATTTTCTATAATATTATATAAAATTATATATATTTTAAATAAAATAATATTAAAGATTATATATTATT